>NC_090965.1:3763800-4391100 GCF_040807025.1 Struthio camelus | reverse complement strand
AAAAAAAAAAAAAAAAAATCACACTCACTTCAGAGGTCCCTCTGCCACTCAGCATGATAACACTGCCTAACCAAGGAGTGTGCTAGCCACATCTTCACATGGAGGGGGCGATCCCCGTGCCTCAGAACAACTCACAGACACTGTCTCTGTGCTGGTGGTAACAAAACAGATAGCAAGGATCATCAGCAATCCCACACCTTGCAACAACTCAGCCAACCCAGCACTGCTCCCTGGCAACCCTGGTCAAAATTTGGGGTTATTTGGGTGTGTTCACAGCTATAAAAACTACAGGAAATACAACAACAATGGTGACAACAACAGCACCCTTTTGTGCTATGAACATCAATGGTTAATTGTGCTCGTTGGAATAAGGCCATGACTTCTCCCAGCTAAAGGAAAACAGAGGGAAGAGCTCTGGGTTACAGGAGGAAGCATGGCTGGCTTTCCACCTTACTCTGGGTCCTTTTTCCAACCATCAGCTGCTCAGAAAGTGAGATTCTTTGCTTCAGCTTTAAGCTGCATGAGAACAACCCTCAAAGATATTGCAGCACCTCTTGTTCCTCCTCCCTTCCCCACAGGCAAGCTATGAGGGGTCCTGCCTTTCAGGCGAAGGTTGTCGTAGGAGAGTCCTGCCCCTCCCGCAATCCCTTCTTCCTGATGTCATCTTGGAAATGGCTGCTTTTGATTCTAAGAGGGGTTTCTTCTTTGTTGTTTTCTTTATTAATTAATTTTCCTGTTGCCTGGACAGCTAGGATCCACTCCCCAGTGACCTTCTCTCCCGGTGGGGGTGGCAGGCAGGCAGCCATCACAGTTCAGATTCAGGGGTGCTGGCCAGTAAATACCCACTCCCATATCGTCCGTTCGGGGCATTGCTCATTTCCATGGGGGAGTTGCTGCCAGGACCCAGGTAGGAACGGTGCGTGGGCATGGGGGACGGGGTCTCGCTGGGCACTTTGCTCAAGATGAAGCGGGTCTCGTCATTGTCTTCCAAATTGGAGATGTCCTTCATCATCCGGCCCTTCTTGTAGGTGACAGAGAGGGCGTTGGAGCCGTCTGACACAAGGTGGAACTGACGGAGGATGAAGACCAGAGGCAGAGGAAGGGATGCCAGGATGATCAGAGAGATGAGAATAGCCATGGCCCAGGTTGGGTAAAAAAGGAACTTTTCTGCAGCCTGGAAGAGATGGATATTAGTGTCATTAGAGGAACATTAGAGATGTCAGTTTCTCCTCCATCATCTACACTCTCACCCAGGCACAGAGCTGAGCTTCAGCCCCCTCTCGCATTTCAGAGCCACTGAAAGGGGTTACCAGAGCAAAGACCAAAGTGGTGTACACCAGATACAAGATCTCCTAAGCGCTAGGCAGTTCCTACTGCCTCTTTCCAGACTTCTTCTTCAGGGGTGTCACACGAAGCTATCAGAAGGTGAATTCAGGACAAGGAAAGGGACGCAGTCTTGCACTCAGCGTGTAATTAAGCTGTGGAACTCCTCACCGCAGGACAGTGAGTCTCCTAAGTAGGTCTCACTGCTTCAGAGAAGTGCAGGAGGAGTGTTGGGATTTGGTGTCCCAACAGTACATTTGCTTTTGCAAATATTTCAGTCAAAAAAGGAGGAAGGGAGGGCTAGGGAGTGCAGTGTAGTCTTTTACCGCCTACACTCAGCAAACTCCGGCTGTCCCTGAACCTCCTACTTCATGCTAATCATGCACTTGATACAAAGAGAAAATGGGTAAATCAGATCTTTAGAGATGGTGGGGAGGGAACACAGAAGACCAGTTTCTGTCCACTGGAGAAGCTAAGGGCTCTCCACAAGAGCACCACCTCCACCCTGACACCAAGCTGTAAGATTCTTCAATGCAGTTGCTCTCCAGATCCTTACTCTGTCAGATGTTTCATCAGACAAGGACTGACCATATGCAAAACAAATCCCTAGCTCACACTTTGGCCCATGGTCAGAGCTGGCTTGGGACTTCTGGGCAGTGCAGGCAAATCTGACCTTTGCCTGCAGCGGATGAACAGCCACAGCCAGGTTGTCTCCCAGCAGGAGGAGAAAAGAGCAGAGCTGGGGGAGAGCAGGATGCTCTATAGCTCTCAGCTACCCACTACTCAGTCTGGGCCTGGGGTGAAGGTGAATCCTGGGAAGGGAGCAGTGCTCACCTCCTCTCTGATCCATGCGCTGTAGCCTGGTGGGCTGACCCCCAGCTGGATGATGCTGGCAGTCATGAGCACAGCCATGCAGATGGGAGAGACGTACTTCCAGGTGTAGTAGTAGAACTGATATGGCCGGAAGCCCAGCATTTCTGTCAGCTCCTGCATGAACCTGCCAAGAGAAAGAGACAGAGCTGTGCTATTCCCCACCTTCAAATGAGAAGCCTACTCCCAGCAGCCTCTGTTGTGAACTATGCCCAGTGCAGGGCCTGAAGAAGAGCGCGGTCAGTCCAAGCAAGCGTCTCAGTGTCCCTTGTGCCTGTAGGAACCTCCTCAGGAAAAGGCCACCTGAGCATCTTGCTCTGGCCAGGGTCTGGCCAACAAGAACGGGTGCAAGGCCCCCCCTTCCAGACTCACCCTGAAGCCTCAAGCAAAAGGGTAATGACAAATAACACAGCACCACAACTAATACTAGATGCCCTCTGGAAGGATTTTCTCCTGGGACTAGGTTACACCTAAGGCAGGGCAGAGGATCAAGGTGAACTGAGTTACTGCTGCTTAGCCAGTTACTGCTTCTATGAGGTAACCGCATCTGGGGCATTTGCTCCCTCAGAGCTGGCCTCCTAGGGAAAACATATTATGGGAAAGAGCTGAAAGGAAGGGTTTTAGTCGGGAGTCACAGTTATTCTTGTTGTTGGGCAAATGCCTTACTTCTTGGTGCCATAAATCCAGGCCACAGCGATGTTCTCCAGGATCACCACAACAGTGAGAGGCAGTGTGGCCGAGTAATCATCGAACATGGTGACAAAGTAATTCCCAGAGCGTTGCACAAAGATCAGGCCCACCAAGAAGGCAAAGATGCAGCAGCCAACTGCAGAGAGCAAAGGGGCATGGTCAGCAGAGCAACGCAAGGGAAATCAAGGGCTCCGTCACACGGTCCATTCCCTCCTTTAGCTGTTTGGTCAGGCCCCTCCAGGGCCCAGTTCACATCCATCATGTCCAAGCTCTTCTGGAGAGACTCCCCAGGGCAACGGGGACCCTCCAACCCCTCCCCAAGAGAATGCAGGAGAAAAAAACCTCACCTGTGAACACTTCCTTCCGCACTTTGAAGGTGTCGATGATGGGTGTCGTGATGCCTGACATGGTCCCAATCATGCTCCCCAGACCCAGGTTTATTAGCATCAGGAAGAACATGACAGACCAAAATGGCGAAGCTGGAAAGTGAGTCATGGCTTCTGTGAAGGCAATGAAGGCCAAGCCAGTTCCTTGCACCGACTGTCCAGGGAGAGGGAGGACCAAAAGGAGGAGAGAACCACGTCAGGGACACAGTTTGGTATGCCAAACCTGTAACCTCATGCCTCAGGTTTCTCCCATCGTGCTGAATCACTCATTGGGGAAGAAAAATATAGTCTGGAACCCCAGCCTGGAGACAGAGGTGACCTTAGATTTCTGCTATACTTGCTATGAGCAGACCTTTTCCCCCACCCCGGTAAGGACCACTGTGCACTGGGGAAGATCATGGGGGCAGGGAACCCCCATTCCTGGAGAAAGGGGATATTTTTTCCAGATCCACATGTCAGGAGCAACATGAATAGACAGATCCTACCAGGGAGAGGCAATGGGCAAGGTGACCTTCTTATCCTACTAGGAATGCTGCTAGGTACCTTGTTGAGTTCATCCTCCAGCAGGCAGGCATCCAAGCCCAGTTCTTTGAAGTGCCCCTCCTTCACTGTCATGATCACCCTGTACATCTCATTGTAGTCCTTGGCCGTGAGGTGGGAGAAGTTCACATGGGGTGGGATGAGGTCATGGCTCAGCACATTGGTGTTCAGATACCCCAAGATCCTCTCAGCATTCCTAAAGGAGAGCAAAGTCCGGTCACTCAGAGAAGTCCCCTTCCTCCCAGGGTGGAGGACATGGCTTGACCATGCAAGCTCTTCGGACCAGGCAGGCAGAGCCTTCCTGGGTCACCCAGGCCCCAGTCAGCATGTGCCATCCAAACCCTTTGCAATTTCCCAAAGAATAAGTTGCATTGGGCCACATGACAGAGGGTGCAGCCAGGCATCCACCGGAGAACGTGGTCTCTACTTCCCCCTCAGCCCTGCTCTGCTGCACACTGCTGCAGTGTCTCCTCAGTTCTGGGATTCCACAATGCATGATCAGGATTTTTACGGACACAGCTCACTCTGTCTAAAGATAATTCTTGATGCACAAATACACCTTCATCCAGCTGCTTCTGAAGTACAGCACAGCTGCTCCTTAACCTTACAGACCAGGGGACCTTGAGATGAGTGGAAACTGTGGGAAACCCAGATGATGTGACCAGACATGTTAGATTCACCCACAATTCGCAGACTAACGGCTCACCTTGGAGCTGGATTTTACATTGGAGGAGCTGAATGCCTGATTCTCTCCTGGAGCCAGAAGAAATGTGCCCTCAGCTACAGTGGGCTACAGCATCTTTGAAATGCCAGGTCTTGATCATCAGGAATTTGAGTCTACCAAAACACAGTATCACCCAGCCTTAGGATACTTACTCCATCATCTCCAGCACATGGATGAGAGTCAGGCAGACCCAGCACAACCAGCAAGAGCCAGGGCTTCCCCACCCCAGAGAGAGAAAGGAAATCCACCTACTCCACCACGCATTTCTCATTCATGATGTTGGCCTTGAAGCCCAGCACAGCAAACACAACCAGGGTGGCCAGGACAGAGGTGAAGAAGTTGATGAAGGAGACAAGCGTTGCGTCAAAGTGGCAGTTGTTGTCTTGCTTGTTGTAACTGGAGAAGGCGATGACCCCCCCAAAACCGAGGCCCAAGGCAAAGAAAACCTGTGTAGCTGCCTCCCGCCACACCTGAGGATCGAGCATCTTGTCCAGCTTGGAGGGGAAACAGAAGAGGAAGATTAGACAACTTGGCCCCCTGCAACTCATCCTGACAAAGGCAGAGCTAAATTAAAAGGCCATTGTGCCTACAACATGGGCTGGTTTCAGAGCAGCCATGAGGATGCTTTGGTCCACCTTGATCAGGGTCTTGTATTGCCCAGCACTTTTGAGTACTCAGAGGTCCTCTCTAATGGAGGCGAAACCGAGGCACTGGGAAAGGCAGGCAAAGATCAATTGGTCCAGCCATGTCTCTTGCTGCTCCGGCTCCCTCCCTCTGCCCCACAGCCTGATCTGGGTGCCTGATCTCCTAGTGCAAAGCCCTGCAGCCCGGCTGTCCTGAGGAACTGGCATCCCTGTTTGCCTCCCCAGGAGGCCTACACAATGCAATCAGTATCTGCTTCCCCCCAGCCACTGGCTGCCTCCAGAGCGCCTGGAGCATTTGAAATTAAATGTCTCAGCTTGTAGGTTTGTTTAACTCCCCCCCCCCCCCATCCCCTGAAATACACCCCTCTTCTGTGAGCCAGAGCTGCAGACTGGAGGCCTCCAAGCATTGTTCATCAAGAGATCATAATTAATATCTTGTAACAGCTTCGCCAGCTGAGCTGATTCATCTACATCTCTGCTTAATTAATTAATTAGCTGGTTAATTAATGGATACACAACACCAGCAGAGGTTTCTCTGCTAGCCAGTATCTTCCTATGGAGTACATAGGGCACACCCTCTAGGGCACCCCCTCTCCTCTGCCCCAGGGTCTGGGCACCCAGAGATAACAGGCTCAAAGCTGCACCAAGGCTGGCAAGTTCCCAATCCTCTTGTCTGTCCTGGCTGCACCTGTATTTAGGGGGGCCAACAGCACCTCCTGCCTGACTCCTCAGGACTGACGGGGAGGTTCGGGGCTGATGCTCTGATTTTTAGGGGCAGGAAGCCCTTGCGGGTTGCTGCGTGTACATGAGTGGCAGCATGGCCCGGAGCAGATTTGTTTTACGTGAGAGCTTGTGACAGTCTGGGCAGAGGGATGCGAAGGTGCATTACGTGGAAGAGGTGACTGCAACCACGGGGGAAACTGCACCCTGCAAAGCAAGCTCGTGCAGCCAGCCAGGAGGGAAACCTCCTTGGAGCCTGCTGGGCTCAGTAGCCCTTACCTTGGGCGTGAACATGTGCGTGATCCCGTCCACTGCCCCTCGCAGCAGAAGGCCCCGGACCAGGAAGCAAACCAGCACCACGTAGGGGAAGAGCGAGCTGAAATACATGACCTAGGGCAAAAAGGACATGATGTGGACTCGATCCCATTTACCTCCTCCCGTGCTCAGCCATCTGCGCTCCGTTCCCTAAGCCAAGGGCCAAACCCCACAGGGGTGAGAAGGGGAACATGGTTCAAAGCCAGTATCTTTTACCACCCGGAGGGGCCATGATGCTGCTGCATTGCCCTTTACTCAGCCCTTGGTATCCCTAAGCGCTGGGCTGCAGGCAGTTGTTATCCTCCCGAATAAGAGGTCTGTTCTTCGTGCAACACAGGGTTTAGCTGTGGGACTCCTCAGTGCAGGATGCTACAAAAGCTAAAGCTCACTCAGAATTGCAAAATGAATGGACACACTTAGGAGAGGAAAAGAATCAGGGCTCTTAAATGCAGAAACACCAGCGTGGTCTCAGAAAATCCCTGCACTGCAAACTGCTGCTGCCTAGGGACAGGTAGCTCTGCACCCCACCTCCCTCACTTCCCCAGCATCTGCCAGGGGAAGCCCCAGCTGGTTCCTGGTATGGGGCACATTTCCAGTGAGCAGAGGTGAAAGAGGCTTGAACCTGGCCAGGAAAGACCTGTTGTCCCTTGTCTCAGGGCCGTGGGGATAGTGGGCTGTGGACTTGCCACCCTGCGCTATCTGCCAGCGGGCCAGATGCTCTGCAGAGCACATCTGGAGATGGGAGGTGATTGAGCGTCTGGGGGAGCAGTTACCCTTCCACGTCTGACCCTGCTGCTTACACAGTCTTGCTCAAAATGTTCACAGCCTCTGAAAGTTAACGGCATCCCTTACCCAAAGCCCTTCATTCCTCCTGCCCTGCGTCTTGCGCTCACAGCCCCAGCGCTCCCACCACAAAGGAGGGTGCAGATCTCACCACTGCATCCTACGAGCAAAGCTGCTGTTGGGATCCACAGGGAACTGAGCTGCGGACTGATTCAGGGCCCTCAAATCCCTTTCAGCAGATGACATCTGCGCTGTTGAGAAGGTGCATCTGGACAGTATACGTCAGGGGAATGGCATGGGATTTGCCCACAGAGACCACAGTACGTTCCCCTTGCCTCCCTCCAGAGCCCATACTGACATATAGGCTGTGCTGAGCAGGTGGGATCCCAAAACAGGGGCCTGGCCAGGTTATTTGGCTCTTCTGATGTGGCTCAGCCCTGGGCCATTGCTGTTGGTGTCAGCTGGGCAGCCGTCCCACGGCCCCCTCAGAGCAGGGCAAGAGAGCACGGGCCACGGAGGCGGCTTCTGCCTTGACACTGCAGGCAGAGCCCAGCATCAGGGATGGATCCCAGCCGGGCTCAGCTTGGCAGCGATACCCACCTTCCCTGAGGACTGGATGCCTTTGATCATAGCCAAGCCAACAAGGCTCCAGGCCACCAGCAGGCACAAGGTCATCTTCCAGTTGAGGCCCCCGCTCTCCGAGATGGAGTTAGAGATGTCCAGGGTCTCCCGGTACCAGAAATAGGTGGTGGCCGAGCTCCTCTCGCATTCGGCCTCCACAACTGCAAGCAACCAGAGGCATGAAAGCATGAGGGGTTTGGGGAATAGTCATCCAAGGACTAACATCAGCTAACATCAAAGACCTGCTGGAGCAGCTGGGGAAGGTAGGTACCGCTGGGAACTTGGGGACAGGACCATGGTTCATTTTTAGTAGGAAAAAGAACAGACAGGACAAGTTGTCAAGTTATTTTCACTTGACAACGTGAAAATAAGATGTTAAACACAGGGAGGTACATTTGCATTCACCATAAAGTCTCCCAGTGTCCCAAGGAGGTGCTCAGATGCTATTAAACACACTCTTAGCTCCACTGGAGTCTCAGTCAGGTACTAAGGAAGCAGCCAGGCGAGCCCTGGCATGGTTCTTCCTGGCTCTTGCTGCCTCCCTCTGCAGTCATCAGTTGGATCCCAGCATCCTGGAGACCCCAGACCTGGACCCCAAAACTGGCATCACACCCCAACAGAGGAGAAAGACCTCGAGCTGCCAGTGAAACAGGGTTCATTTGTCCCGAGGGAAATATCTCCACTTAACCTAGATGCCTGGGCTCCCTTCGGCCATGAGGGAGGCACTGACGCCCCAGAAATGCTCTGCTCCAAGGGATAGTGTCTAAGGTCTACCAGAAAAATCACATTTTTTAATACCTGGCTATCAAATAACACCTATAAAGCTATTTCCAATAGTCTCGAGAGGACCCACGTCCCACCCATCCCACATCCCTTTGAAACACCCCAACCACCAGTGTCCCCACAATAGCCACCGATGCCGGGGAGCCCGGTGGCCCGCAGCCCACCTCCCCCAGGAACTGCCCCCTCACGGCTGCCGCGTAGCCGCTGTCCCCAGGCGAGCAGCAATCCCTCACCGGCCACCGTGCCATTTTTCACGATGGGGCACTCGCTCCAGGGAAGAGGGTACTGGAAGGACTTAAAGAAGTAAAAGATGCTCCAGCCAATGATGACGTTGTAATAGAGACCAACAAAAAAACACACCTGGGGAGAGAAAGGAGGAGACAATATTTAGCCACGAGGCAGCAGCACGGTCCCTAAAATACCTCCCACCGGGCCGGGACCCTGAGGGTATAGGGCTGCTGGGATCCAGGGATGGGATCATTCACCAAACCAGCCCCAGACCCACTGGCGGAGCTGGGCAAACCGGGCCGGAGGGGGGCTCATGGGCACACTCACGAGACAGCTGGCGTATCCGATGCCCCCCAAGCGGGGGCAGATGTAATTCCAGACGCCGATGCTGCCCCGGCGGATCCGCTGCCCCACTGCCAGCTCCAGGAAGAACAGGGGGAGGCCGATGATGATGAGCAGGACCAGGTACGGGACCAGGTAGGCGCCTGCCGGGGGAGAGAAGGCTCGTCACAGCCCCCAGCCCTGCCTGCGTTCGCAGCCAAGGACAGACGGACGGGGAGGACACAGCCGGACAGGCTCTGGCTGGTTCATCAGCTCCTGTTCATTCACGCTGGGGCGGGGAATCAACACCCGCACACTGATACACCCAAACACGCGAGCACATGAAGATACACACGCACAAGCGTCTGCATGCGCGCATTGCTGCCCACGCAAGGAGATGCTTCCCTAAGCAAGCGCGTGTGCACGGACACACGGTCCCGGCGGTCTCGGACGCGAGGACAGGCACAAGTCTGCCTGGTCGGACCGGTACCTGCATGCACACACGGGCATCCAAACACCCGGGCACCGCTGAACCGCTGGCGTGGAGACACGCACCCCCACGGCCACCCGGCACCCACCAGCAGGAAGGATGCCCGGGAGGGCCTAAATGGGAACCTCGCTGTGGAGAAATCGCTCAGAATAGAAACGTGATTAATCTCTGCCTAATTGAGGAGGTCGGAGAGAAATTAGCAGTTCGGGAAGCATAACCAAACGACCATAAAGGATGCGATGACTCACGCTGCAGCGCCCGGCTGATGAATTACTCCAGCCCGCTGCGAGGCGGGGGCTGAGACACGGGGTCTGGAGCACATGGCTTATTCCCAGCCGTCTGCGGGGCCACGGGCATTTCAAAGGGATGCATCAGAGCCTGTTCGCCGTGGATTTATGCGCCGGGGACAGCAGCCACCCTCTGTCCCACAGCACGACCTGTGGCTCCCTCCTGGGCATCTCTGCTCCTGCCCCTCGCTCCCGCACCTCATCCGGTATCTCCACCTCCGGACGGACGGACAAGCGGGAGCATGAGGCAGATACAGATCTGCAGGTGCAAATTTCCTCCCCCTTCTGTGACACCGAAGATTTTCCCCCCGACGCTCTCTGGCGAGATGGGCACCGGTGGCATCACGCGCGGCAGGCAGCGCTGCCAGCCAGCACGGAGCACACCGAGTCCCGGCGATTAGGCTACAGCCCAGCTCGCTGCCGACACGCGGCCGCTCTCTCCAGCGGACGCAGCCCTCGGGGACTAGGAAGGGAGAGAAAACAGCAGCCGCCCACCTGCCCCGGGGCTGCTCAGCATGCCCAAAAGGGGCCCGTCCGCCTGCTACCACCCTTGCACTGGTGGCCCAGTGGGAACTAGTCTGCTCAGCAGCCCCACGCTCAAGCCCGTGCTTATCTTCAAGCCCTTGATGGTGCATATTGGTCTTGGTTGGATCTGGCTGCATGACAGAGGCACCTGGGAACACCAGCCAGGGACCGAGAGGGTTAAATGTGGTAGGAGGAGAGGGCAAAACAACAGTGTCTGCCCCAGGGAACGGAGCAGACCACGCCACATGGCCAAAAAGGAGAGAGGAGACTGGTGTGGAGTGCAGAAAAGCTCCGCAACTTGCTGGTCAAGCCAGTTGCTAGCTCTGTGCCTCAGTTTCCCCATCTGTAAAATGAGGGCAGTGGTGGAGGCAGCTTGTAAAGCCTCCGAGATCTGCTGCGGGAAGATGCTACACAACAGCAAGGAGTTCCTAAAACCTGCTGCTTGTCCGGGTACCTGTCCTGCTGGGCACCTCTCCACCGCACCGCAGGACGCGGCCAACCTGCCAGGTTAAACCCAGCACACCCGGCCGCCCCGCTGCAGCGGGTCTCACGGCTGCTGCGGCCCGCAACACATACCATCCCCGCACCGCACGCAGCCTAAAACCAGCCGCTTAAGGCTCCCCCCGCACAGACAGCAAACGCAGCCCTGCCTCTGCTAGCCACCGGCACACGGGGTTTCGTCCCGGCAGGGGAACGTGAGCCAGCCCTCCTGTAAAACCCAACAAGGGTGCAGGACCGCCATCGTCTTAGGTCCCTCCGTCCCACGTGCACACAGGTGAGGAGTCGGGGTGGCTGGGGAAGGTTGCAGGAGGGAGACCCTCAGTCTAAGCTGAGAAAGTTTCATTCATCACACAAATGGCAGTTATTTGTTCCCTGTGCTGCCAAAGGGGAAACTGAGGCTCAGATGGGTTAAGCGCTCACCAGGGATCCAGGACTTGGCGTTTCTAACCTCATGCTCCGCGCCGGCTCCCGATCTCCTTTAACCAGAAGACCTGCTCGGACGGCGCAGGCCGGAGCTGGGCTGCGACGGGGCAGATCTTCAACAGCCGGCAGCGCCGTATCGATTTACCCCAGCCCCGAGTTTCACCCAGGCTCTGCCTCCAACCTCCGTCGGCCCACGCGGACAGCCCAGCCGCCACGTGCACCGGCGCAAGCGGCGAGCCGCGCAGCCCCGCGGGTGCTGCCACCCACCTCCCGCGCGCCCCGGCTGACCCGCAAGCCCCCGCCGGCGCGGCCGAGGCACCCGCGCACAGCCGCAGCGCGACGAAACGCTGCACCTTCCCCCCTGCCCTCCGGCCCCGCTTGGACCCCAGGTAGGGCTACGCATGCCAGCTCGCAGCGGGATCGGCTGCCGGGGAGGCGCCGAGTGGTGGGGGGCGCAGGGGGTGCGAGCAGCCCCCGGGGTGGGAAGCGCTTGACCGCACAGGTCCGGTTGGGAGACTGACTCATCGCAAAGATGACACCAGCGATATTTTAATTACTGAGAGCCCTGGGGGCTTCCCAGCCCCCGGGCTGGGGGCACGCTGGATTATGCGCTGCCAGGAGCGCGGAGAGCAGGAGGCAGGGCAGAGGCAACAAGCAAAGCGGATCCTAGGGGCGGAAAGCCGGGCCCATCTCGGTTTGGTCAAATACCCGCTCTGCAGCAGCTGCCTCCCAGCGCTGCGAAGGGCAGCGTTGCGCTGGAGAGGGCTGGAGCTGGACCACTGACAAGCAACCTGCCCGCTCACCAGTGTCATGAGTGGTGTCAGGTCTCAGCACAGCTGTAAGAAACCAGGTCCCCCGGGATGGCTCCTGGAGGCTGACAGAGGTTGCACAGGGTAGAAACTGGCCTGGGTTATAAGTGAGAAGATGAAAGGATGGGTCAGGCGGCAGGAGGATCTGGGGACGGGGCAGGAGGCCTCCACAATGCAAACGGCTTTGGCAACTAGGGAAACGCAGGGACTCTTTCTTTTCCTTTCTCGCCCCCTTAATTTCCGGTTTGCCCCAACAGGAATTGGGAACTGCAGCCAGACGTTCTTGCTCCCGGCTCTGGATTCATCTCGCCCTCCGCTCAGGTTGTCGGACGCCCTTTAGAAAGCGGCGGCCCCGGGGGTGCCTGCGTCTCTGCTCTGATGCAAACTCAGTGGCAAGTGGTGCCCCGGCTGAGGCTCTTCCAGCAGGTCCTGGCTGCCCATCTCCTCCTTCAGCCACCCCCTGAAAACACCCCATTTCCCCATCCAGCTGCCCTGTTAAAATACCCGCTTGGACCTACGCGGGGACAGGTGAAAGCCGAGACACGACAACCTGCTCTGCTCCCCGCTCAGACAACCTGCCGGTGCTCAGACACAAAAGCAACTTGTAACCGGACAAACGGACACCGTCACTGACAGGGAGCCCCCATCAGACAGATGGACACCAGCTGGCAGGAGAGATGGACCAACAGAGCGGCTATATCACCCGGGCTGGTTTCGATATTGCTTTCTTTGCCAGCTTACTCCATCGGAGGATGCAGCCCGGAAAGGTGACCCGATTTAACAGGACCTCATGCTTTGCCGGGGCTGCTGACAAAATAAGAGCCCGCGGGCAGCATGCGGGTGCCAGAGCCCCAATGACCCCCCTCGCTCCCTCCCGCCCCATGATCCGAATCACAGCTACGACGGGAGCAGCCCGTGGGCAGCCGGGTAGGATCGGGTCCTATCTCCCATCCCAAGGGCCGAGCCCTTCCCTGCCCCGTCTCTCACCTCCTCCGTTCTTCTGGCACAGGTAGGGGAACCGCCAGACATTGCCCAGCCCCACGGAGTAGCCGATCTGCGCGAGGATGTACTGCAGCTTGCTGTTCCACGCCGGCCGGTTCTCCGCCTCCAGCTCGTCCTCTACGTCCTTCTGCTTGTCCCAGGTCTCGCCTGTCATGTTGAGGACGCTGCGTTTGTAGTCCACGGGCTCCTCGTGGGCCAGCAGGTCGGCCACCGACTCGGTGACATGCTCGCTGCTGTGCTCCCGCTGCGTCACCTTGCTGTTCTTCGGCATCGGGATCGCTCCGCGCAGCCCCAGGGGGCCGGGAGGGGAGGCAGGAAGAAGACAAGTGTCCCGAAGGGAACGGCACCAGCGGTAACTACAGCTCAGGCCTCACCTCCTCTTCATCAGCGGGACCTGCAAAAGGAAGGAGCCAAGGGAGGCTGAGCGATTTTTACCTCGCCCCAAGGTGCAGCAAGGCGTCCTGGTGCTGGTGGAGCCAGCAGAGCCGGGGTAAAAACAGTCTCCAACATCCCTGTGCCTTTGGGGACCTTATTCTGCTCTGGGAAGATGCTAAGTGCCGAGGGGGAGCAAAGCCACTGGTTCATCAGCCGTCAAGCAGAGCCTCCCCTGACCCACAGGGACCCACAGCAGGGACCTTCCTCCGGCTCAAGGCAATCTGCCTCCCCGAGCCCGAGACTGAGCCCAGCCCTAGGACAGCTTGCAAGCCAAGAGCCAGCTCGGTGTTGCACTCAGGTGACAGTGACAAATGCCAGCGCTCGCTTGCCTTCCCTGGATGTTATCAGGAATGACTTAAAAGCCTGGAAGCCTGTAGCTAAATCTTCCCAGGCAGTTTTACAGCAGATAACGTCTGCAAAACAGCCACGGGCGATGCAAAGCCATCAATTGTTCCAGCCCCTCCACCTCCATCACAGGCTGGCCTTGGCTGGGAAAAGCCGTGCCGGTCCTGCGGTGGCCTGGGAGTTACACCAGTTTGCCCCCACTGCGGGGGCTGCCTGCCTTGTTTGCAAGACTGATGGCACCATTTCCTTTCAAAACCCTTTTTCATTAAAACTGCAACGAGAAAGGCCTTTCCAGCAGCAGAGCAATCGCTCCGCGGTTTGGTTACCGCACCACTGGGATCTCGGTCTGTTTGGCTAAGAAAAGCAGGGCTCAAGGTGGGGGATGCAGGTGCACGAGCAAACAGACCCACCTGGGAGCAGTGCTGGGTGTCCGCGGGGCTGGGACGGGCACAAGCAGATTAATTTTTGGACTGGCAGAAGGGAGCGTCGATTGGCTGCCCGCGTGGTGACAAGCAGGAGGGTGCAACAGGGGAGGCATGTTCGTGCGGCGGCAGAGGGCCGCGAGCTGGCTCGCGTCCGGGCACGTTTGCAAATGTGCAGCTGCATGTTCGCACCTGGGACTCCACGCACGTGCAGTGGCCATGCTGATGTCACAGCTGCCTGGCTTGAGGTCTCCTCCGGCCATGCTAGTGGCCCTGAGAGGAAGCGTTTCGGAGGATGCCTGTGACCCTGCAGCGCTCTGACCAGTCATCCAGGCTGGAAAGCTGTAAGGCAGCAGGGAAATCTGCTCCACTGGGTCTGGCCTCCCTGACCCAGCAACAGAAAGCACCATCCCCTGCCCTCTTTGCCAAGCTGGGGGTCAGACCCGAAGTTCCTGCCCCAGCTGGGACCGTGGAGGTACGGCGGTTAGAGAGAAGATACAGGAAACCCACGGAAAGTCCCACATCTTGGAAAAATGACTTTTCCAAAGGGTCATGCTTCCTTCTTTTCTCTGCTTTTGGGTGAGAGCATCTTACACCTGTGATGGGATACTGGAGGCCCCTGGTCAGAGCCATCTGGCATCTGCCTGTCACTCCTACATGGGATTTTTCTCTTCCCTGTATCAGATTTGTAGTCATCTCCACCTAACCTGGAGCCCAATCCAGGGAAGGGGCCAGCACTACCCACTCGTACCAGTGGGCTGCTGCGCACAATACAATGGTCCAGGGGTTGAGCCCACGTCCAAACTCTTCTGCCCCAAAACACAACCCAAGTCCCCTCCACCCCTGCTTTCCAGGGGCACAGAACAGGTTACCAGCACCTGCAGGAGAGATGGTGCCATGCCCAAGGACCTGTCCCACCTCGAGCCCTACCCCAGCGCAAGCAGAAAGAGGATGCTACCATGGTTTTTCCGGAGCTGTTCCCAGCGCTATATATTTCTTTGGGCAGATATCCATCCTTTTGATCCAGTTTAGACCCCCAGCAAAGCTCAAAATCCTGCAGCAAATATTTGCAGAGCAGCAGGTTCAGGCCAGGCAGCAGCGACCGTCCCCAGGCAGCGCGGCGAGGCACTGGCACAGCGTGGGAGGGAAGCAAAGCGTTGGCAGCAGGAAATCTCACATTTCCTCGTCCTCACCTCGCTATTTTTTTTTTCACCCCTGAAGAAAGTTCCCCGTTTGCCAGGCCCAGTTCCTGTTCCTATTAGGAAAGCTATTTTCGGCTGTAGTCTGCATCCGTTGCCAGGCAACCGTGCCGGCTCCACGGACTTTGCTGGATCAGGCTCCTTCGGAGAAGCCGCTTGAATTATTCTTTCAAGCCCGATCCAGCAACGTTTAATTTCCTAACAGCGGCCCATTCACATAAACAGCTCGCGGCTCGACAGCAGCAATTACCTGCAAGCGGCTGCCCGAGGCCGGAGCATCCTCAGCGCCGAGCCAGCGGCTGGAAGGAGCAGGACACAGAGGCGAGCAAAGATCCCGATCCAGCAACCAGGAAATTGCTGGGGTTGCCTTCAGTTTTGGATCAGGCACAGGATGAACGCAGACCTTGAATTTGGGTGCTCCGTTGAAACACCTGCAGCTCAGCAAACACTGAAGCTCTTTCTGAGGGTGACTCAGACCTTCAGGAGGACTCGGCCGTGGTGCCAACGTCTCTCCTCTCGTTAGGGATAGAGCTAAAGGGAATTCGGGTCTGCTGGCCAAGCCACCAGACCTCAGCGCCCCACGACATGGGACGCTGACCTGCTCACGTAGGAGCCCTGCGGGGGACGCTGGAGCCAGCAAGAGTCCCAAAGGATTTGGGGGAGCACAAGAAGAGCTCGACTGCTCTTCTAGGCCTACGGTTCCCACGGCATTGGAGTGAGATGACACTGGAGGAAGAGGGTGAATGAGCCGAGAGACAAGCTTCCTCCCCATGGGAGAGTCCTCCTCCCTCCTCACAGGACACGGGTCCAGACTGAAGCAGAGCAGGGAAAAACCACAGAAGGGTCATCAGTGCATCAGTCCCAAGGCCTAATCCCCCCCAGGCAAATTGGAAAGTGCACTCCAAATCTATCTGAGAAAGGTATTTCCATCCATTTTTTTGATTGAAAGGGAATTCAATCAAAAATTGCTCTGCCAAAGATAATAATGACCCTGAGAGAAAGACTAGTCAGATCAGCTGACAACCAGGAGCTTTTCAGAGCTGGATAGAGAGAACAAACCCTTGTCACTGACAGATGGAGATTTGGCTCGTTTACTCAGCCCCCCATGACCTTAATTTTCTTAAATGTGCATTTTTCTCTCTCTTTAGAGGAAAGATTAGACCCTTTCAGAGCCCGTGCCCTGTAATAACCTCACTTCAGCTCCTGGGAGGGAGGTGTCTTCATGCCACCACACTTCCCAGGTAAAACCCACGCTGACGCTGCTTTCTCGGGTGCTCAGGTCCTTCCCCCGGCGCAGCCACCCTCTCTCCCATGGGGTCAGTGCCAGCATCCCTAGAGACGCCTCCAGAGAGCATCTCCCAACATGCTGCCAGGTGTTACAGGGGAGATGCTGGCAAAACCATCACTGGCTTCTCCCTAGGGATAAGTTATCGCCTCCATCTCCCACTGCTTAGCTTCCCTAGGCATTTCCTTAAATAAGATTCCCACTTTAACAGTCCCCTTGGGCTGCCTCGGTAATTGGTCTGCTTGGCCTCTAGGCAAAGTGACCGTGGTCCCCTAAGCCCTGCTCCTCTGCAGGACTCGCAGGCAGGCTCCCATTTGCACCAAGTGACAAGCCCCCAGTGCCCCCATGCCCAGCTGATGGGGTGGCCTCCGAGCCGTGTACCCTGCCTCGGCCCATCCTTGCTTTCTTAGGAAGGTGGCTGGGGAGCAATAAAGGCTGGAAATGTGTCAGCAAAGCTTTCAGCTAGGTCTGGGCCTGGTAGCGCAGATGCAGGCTGAGAGGAGACGTGGATTTCCAGCAGCCCCTAGAGAGGGCAGCCACTGGGAGCAGATTCAAACTCTGGGCCCGGAGGATAAGCACAGCAGGAGCTTTCTCCTCACCCAGGGACAGAGCAGCTCCCATGTCCAAATGCTACGTTTATACCCCGTTTGGATCCACTTTGGAGAAACTAAGGTGGGGGGGGGGGGAAAGGAGATGGAATTTGGTGAATTCAGAATAACATATAAATCACGGGGCCTCTCTGCTGGTCCCTTCCCCAAGCAGCTCTCTCCGGCAGCCTTTCTGGGATGATCTCAAAGCATAGATACGCAGGGCCGACAATGTTCCCAAAGGGGTTTTCCTTTGCTCCCCACAAAGCCAGGATTCAGAGGCAATAAACGACTGATGGGCTCCCTCCCGACACGGCACAGAGGGAAACCTGAGGCCCCAGAAAGGAGAGGACTTGCCCAAGGTCACAGAGCAAGGAAAGGGAAGGGCAAGGAGTTCAGAGCCACAGAGGGCTTTCAAGAGGAGAAAGGCCACTGTTTGGCTTGGGCTGGGGGAGCTGAGCATCAGCTCGCAGTTACCTCCGCAGGAGATCTCGCAGCCAGGGCAGGGCTGTTCGGTGCAGATGGGGAAAGCAAAATGCAGAGAGAAAGGGACGGATGCAAGGTCATCTGGGAAGTCGGTGGGAGAACCTGGGAAAGGAGAGGCGGAGGGAAGGAGGCAGGCGTCTCCCATCTTCCCCCTCTGCACTGCAAAGCCAAGCAGCAAAGGGGAAGAGCCCTCGATGCACATCTCACCTTAGACACCAAATCATGAGAAAATCAGCTCCTGGCCCTGTGCCGTTCCCCCACAGTCAAGGACTAGCTCCTTTCTGAGCGCAGGGCTGCAAGAAGGACTGCGTTTGCAGACCAGATCCTTTGCAAGGTATCACATCGAGGAAATTCAGAGCCCCGCAGCAGCATACTCCTACAAGCAGCAAGAAATCAAGGGAGACACCCTCCAAGAAGCATCCAAATTACACCTCAAAGCCCCCAGAAGAGACTTTTGCCCCTCTCAGAAACATTTCAGCTCTGATCTCCCCCAGTCCTGCTCCTCGGGCCTTCCTGCAGCCTCCTTCATGCAACCTCCCCTTGCACGAAGAAAGGCTGGCCCGAGACGCATCCATTTTAAAAGCTATTGAGAGCTGAGGCCTGCTTACAAACTGAGAGACTCAGAGCTCCAGATCTGATCTTCCTCCTCCCTGCTCATCCTCTCCAGCTCCACAGGGAAGGTTTTGGCCATCTGGGCTCATTAGGGTTGTTCCCTTTCTCCCCTTCCTTCAAACAGCCCCTGCTAATTAGTGCCAAGCTCTCACCACCCTGCAGAGATGACACGTGGTGACTCAGTCAAACCAGCTGAGATGCTCACGCAGTCCCACATCACGGGGTATGAGCACACACGGGCGTGCGGAGAGGTGCCAACTTTGGACAGGGCCGGTATGAGCAGACGGGAGAGCGTAGGGGTGTCTGAGGACAAGGGACTCGCAAGGAGCCTCGCTGGAAACAAGGCTCAAAGCCCCAGCGCGTGTCTGCAGCGCCTCGGTTGTGCGTGACAGGCGTTTCCCTCCCAGAGGAGCCGGGTGCTCGGAGCCGCATCCTTCCCGTGCAAACGTCTAGGCCCACTTTAGCATCGTGACACAGGAGCAATTCACATTCACTGATGAATCAGACCTGCCTTTGCTTCTGTCTTACACCTACCCAGCGTGGCTTTCAGCAGCAAGATTGCACAGATGTTATAAATAATCCTCAGCTCCTTTAAAGGCAAGCAGAGGTGCGGCTAGCACAGCCACCTGCACTACACAGCACCTGCTCCACCCCAGAGCCCCTAACTCTGGATTTGTGCAAACGATGCTAGGTTGTGATATTAGAGTAGTGACTGTTTTCTTCAATGGTTACCAAAGACGCCTTCAGAAGTGCAGAAAGGGCAATTCTGCGGACAGGTCATGAGCCAGACATAACAGCTGGATGATCCCGTTGATTCATCCAATTGGGTCTCCTTTCATGTCTCATTTAGTATCATGAAAACACACATCAGCTGCAACAACGTGACACCGTATCAAAACCAACCAGCAAATGATCCCTTCAGGGCTCTGTTATACTCACAAGATGATCTTTTTCCTCTTAGCTCACCCACACTGATTGACGGTTACCAGCTGAGCCCAAAAGTAGGCCAGGTTTATCCTAGAAGGCAGCAAATAGGCAGGGTCCAAATCCCGCTGCAAATTCTGCCTTCCCTTATTGTAGTTCATTAAGCTTCGTCATTTGTAAACAAACAAGTTCACGCACCACCCAGGATAGGGTAAAATCAGAGCGTCTTCACCAGAGGCAATGGTTTAGGCTGGATTTGTCTACGTCAGCATCTGATCTAGGGCAAATTTGATCCTCGTGGTTCCCATCTGATTTGGCTCTGGGGTAACTCCAGATTCTTCACCCTGTGTAAGCCTAAAGTGTCATTGGAGTCACTCCAGTTTTAAATCAAAACCTTTTATTCCTATTGATTTCAGTGGAGCTGTCTCCAGTTAATCCTGGAGGAAAAAGATTAGACCCAAATTGTATTCCCCTTCCAACCAGCTGAACTACAGACAAACCACCATCCAGGTTCCCTGACCTATTCACAACACCTCTGGAGAGATGTTTCACAAGAAATTCTGGATCCTCCTGAGAATAGCTCAGTTACTGTGGCATTTTGGGTTTTTTCCTACTAGAACCAGAAATAGTTACATCAGCTCCTGATGAATTCAAACCTCGGGTGCCTCAGACACAAAGCAAGATCCAAGAATCAGAACAAATTAGGTCCTTTACAAAGGGTTGGGACCATATTTCTAAGGGGGTCTAAGCCCCAATTTTCTGGAGCAATGCAGATCTGCACCTGGCTAAGATACGAACCTGAGAGCAGGTCTGAATGAAATACACATCTTCGGGCACATCCAGTAATGCAATAAATGCACATCAGAGAGTAAGGAGTCCTCACACCAAATACTGTGAATGGCACAAAACCAGGAACCCGACCCTCATTTTTTTGCCTCAGAAACCAGCCACCCACATTCAGGAAGAGGCAGGAAAAAAATTAAAATAAATAAAACGCCAACACCTCGAGGGCCAGAAATTAATTATTCATTGCAGACGAGTGCTTTCTCCTCTCCCAATGTTATTGTCAAGGTCAACCTGGAAGCTGCATTTCCATCATCCCTGGGCAGCAGCTCGGAGGAGATGAGCCCCTTGCCAGCCCAAGCTGGCAGGACAGTGCCCCCCCCCCCCCCAGGGGTTACCCCCAGCCTCTCTGGGGTGGCCAGAGCCATTTGCTGACTCTGAAGGTCTCCCCCCCACCCCCAGCCCTCGATGCCACCTACCTTAGGGCCACGCCTGATGCCTCTAGAGTTCAGGTGACCCCCCTAAGCCCCCTCCCCGGCTTAGCTCTACTCCTCCCTGAGCATCCTCCTTGGAAAAGGCCCCGACAGCAGGGTTAGGGGAAAGAAGGGGAGGGGGGAAACCAAGCAAGCAGGACCCGGCGTGGCAGGAGACCCCCAGGAGCTGGGACCACCGCGGGGGGGGAGCGACAGGAGGGGGCAGCCTTACCTCTGCGCTCCGGCGGCGGCTCCGGGTTCCCCGGCGGCGGGGAGAAACCGACCAGGCTCCGGGCGGGGCGGGGGGAGGAGAAACGGAGCAAATTCCCGGCAGAAATTGACCAGGCTCCCGGGAAGAAATTGACCAGGTGCCGGCGGGGAAGGTGAAGGGGCAGCCGGTGCTCTCCGGACCACCCCCCCTCCCCGGCCCCGGCCCCGGCCCCGGCCCCCCAGCCGCCGAAAAGCCGCTCCTGGTCTCCGCACCCAGCGGCGGTGCCTGCGCGCCCAGCGGCCGCTTTCCGCGCCCACCGCTCCGCGGATGCGCGCTCGGCTTGGCCCGGCCCCGCTCCCCTTCGCTACCGGAGAGGGGGGGCAACTCTGCTCGCCTCCAAAAAAAAAAAAAAAGAAAGAAAGAAAAAGAAAAAGAAAGAGAGAGATAAAGAAAAAAGGGACACGCAGCCCCTGACGCAGGCTTGAGTCATCGGGGCTGCTGCACGTCAAAGCCGGGGCGCCGGGGGGTGGCTGTCGCCCCCCCCCCTCCCCGGGTGAAGGGGGCTTTGCCACACCGCCGGTTTTTGCATTAGAAAAATAGCGGTGGGTCCTAGCAGGGCAGGTTCACCCTTGCCCACCTGCCCTTAGCGGTGTGGGGAAAGGCAGGAGCTTCCTATAACGCCCCCCCCCCCACCACCACCACCACCAAAGGACAGCCCCAAGAGGTGCCCTCCTGGCCACCACCACACCTCTGCCCTGGGGAAGGGGAGTGCTCTGAGCTGGGGCACTGCTTGGTGGTGGGAGGTGGGTTTTGGTCACCCCTTTCCTCCAAGGATAACTTGGCACACTGGAGGCGCTGCTTTGTTTCAAATCACATCAGAGGGAAAGAGGTAGGTCAGGACCTGAATTCTGCTCCCCATAAATTGGGTGCAAATCCAGTGCCTTCCCTTTCAAGCCAGTGAAATTCAGACCTTGCCCAAAGCCAGGCACGTTCAGGGGCCCTAGACCCAGGCCCGACTCTGGACTCACAGGATACCACGTTTCCAGTCATGCTAGTTCCCTTCAGTGCCAGAGCTCAGCACAGGAGCAGCATGGGCTTGAGTAGGGCTAAGTTAGTGGTATAAGCCAAATCTGGAGGATGAGGTAGTAGCATTTATTAGCCTACCTTTAATGCCCACGGTGAAATTCTACATGTGAAAGGGACCCACTCAGCAGTTTAATTCCCCCAGTAGGACATGGTGGGATATAATGACACCAGGTATTTTGTTAGGAGGAAGAGAGAAATACACACCTAGCCCATGACATGAGCCCTTCCAGGCAAGCAAACTCCAAATTCAACTTCTTACACAGGATTAATTTATCACAAAGCCAGTTAGGCTGCTTTGATGCAGTTACTGTGGTGTGTTTAACAGAAAGCCCAGGCACACCTGTGGAGATCAGCCCTCCCCTTCAATTCAGTGCTGCATAGTGAGTCCTGCCCTCAAAAAGCATCTGAGTTAATCAAGAAAGCCAGAGGGATGTTATGTTGATTTACTTGTGAGGAAAAGGAGTTTTCAAAGAAGTTAATTGCTGGCTCAATGCCTGGTGGAAGTGGTTAAGGTCTACAACTCCTGAAGATTTCAGCTCAGCCCACCCAGACCTAAGGGTGTAGCCCCCAAACTTTTCTCCCCAGAATGGGCTGATGATGGTGCTTGGGATGCTGGTACCAGTGGCCAGCGCCTGGGCCACCTGAAACCTCTGAGAAAGCACAGCAGGAGGAAAGCTGCACGCGGAAGAGACAAACCATGGGTGACTCAGAGCTCCAACCCCAAATCAGGCTTCTTCCAGCTCCTGGATTTCAATGTTTATGCACATTTCTGGCCTTTGGATGCATTTCTCTTTCCAGCTCATTAGGTACAAAAGAAATTATTCTTGTAGGTACCTGGGAGTTCAGCCAGGACTTACATGGAGATCTAGAGCCCAAACGTGATAGCAACAGTCACAATTTTCCTTTCTCTTCCCTCTTCTTCTCTAGGAGAAATGAGGCCATATTCCATTAGATCTGCTCCTTTACCCATCCCATCCCTAAGTCAGGCAGGAATAAGGCTGCTTAACGTGGCATTAAAGCGCTGCAAAGGGGAAGACGGTGTGTGCCTTGCTCATGTTCACCTACCACCGCTGTTTTGCATGCACAGGTTTGCAGCATCTCTTTGGTTTGTTTGCAATGTCATTGAGCTCTCACTAGGGCTGATACACCTTGGTGGGGAGAGGAGGGGCAAATGTCATGCTGAAGTCAAAGGAGTCACACCGATATGAGCCAGCCTGCAAGAGAGACACACTATGCACATCTCCTCAGATGTTATACAAAGCGCTGCCTCGCAGGAAGCAAACGCCACGTCTGTGCTCTGTGCTCTGGCTTCTGTTTGCTTTCCAGGCAGGAACAAGACTTCTGGCCTTCATTTCAATCGAGTAGCATGATGGGACGCAGATCTGGGGTGCTCACCTGTCCCCTCATGCAGCAGCAAGGCCTGGAGAGGGGCCAGCGACTGCTGGATCTTTGTGGATGGATCAAAGCCTGGCAGGCGTCCTTCTCTTTGCAGCGAGTCTGATCCTGGAGGGACAAAGGAGGGTGGCAGGCAGGGATGGCTCTCATGGCCTCTCCAAAGCCTTGATCCTTTTATGCTTTAGCAATGCCATCTTGTCGCAATCCTTCATGTGCATCAAGCCTTCTGATTCACAGGAGAAGCAAGGAAATGGCTGCCCAGTGGCCAGGAACACAGTGTCCCAGCTGGGGAGGAAAGGCAAGACTTTGAGCCATCACAGGGGGAGGTTTGACACTTTGGCCTGATCACAGCTCCCAGACAAGTTCCCTCCTGCAGAGCTACTGCGTTTTTTTGGCCCTCTCCACTTAGAAGGAAATAGCAAAGTCAAAGGGATCCAATCTCGGCAGGGTCCTTGGACAGGCACCACCAGCACAGTCCTGCCCGATGCAGCCAGGCAGAGCCTCCCTGGCACTGAGCAGGCTGGCCGGGCCCTGTGGGAGCTGATCTCGCTCTCCAGACACGGATCAAGCACCCTGGGTGGGTACTAACGAGACAGCAATGCGCCCAGCCAGCAAGTTGCCTGGAGTAACTCCACTGGACCCAAGGGCCCTCTGCCAGCACAGTCTTTACCCCTCTCCCGCGCTTCTGCCCAGGACATGGTGAGCACTTGCATTTTAAGACAAAAACCAAGAGGAAGAGGGGCCAGGAGACATTACAGTGCATCCAGGAGCAATTCAATCCTGCACAGGGTCGATGTGAGCTGGGCTCAAGGTTGATGCTCCTGTACAGAAACCCAGCAAGGTGACAGCCATCTCCTGTGCTGAGCAGTGTCAGCAGCTTGTCCGGCTTGCTGGGAAAAGCCCAGCGATGGGAGAAAAGGCATTGCTGTCTGCAGGTGCGAGAGCAACTTCCTAATTGCTAAAAACAGAGGTTTTTATTGCATCCAGGCACTGCCCCTGCGGGTGGATGGATGCCACCTTTGCTCTGGAGGGCTGGGGAAGAGGAGCTGTAGAGGCAGCTGGCTGCAAACACCACCAGCTGAAGCTCTCCGCACACCCAGAAGGAAAGCAGAGGAGGATCAAGCAACCTTATTAAGAAGGTCTGAACTTGCCATCCTGACCCTGCACATCTCAGTGTGATGCAGGGGCAAGTCTACTGAAGCTGGGGAAGGGGAATTCCTGGATCACGACTGGCTTTACGATACCTTGAGTCAAACACAGTGCATGTGTTTAAGTCCCTTAGTTCAGGAAGATAAGCAGTCCCTTGAGCCTTGCCTCCTCTATGGATTTAAAGAGATCCCTTTGGTAGCTCACACAGCCACCCATGCTGCAGATGATCTGGAACATATTGCAGGTTGGTAAACTGAGGCACAGAAAGGTTTCCCCAGATGTAGCAAAGCTAAAATTGGCCAGGATCCAGGCTCTACCACGAACACACACTCATGTGAAACCCAGAGAAAATTCTGACTTAGCCGTGAAAGCAGCATGCTAGCCAGGCCAAGGGAAGAAGCTGCTGTGCTGAAGATGATGCCACCGATAGAAGCAGAAGATGCCACAAGCAAATGCAAGAAACAGGATACAGCTGCACTTGTCTCGCCTGTAGAGAGGACAGGAGCTGCTCCAGAGACTCAGGCTCAGCCACAGAAAACCAGAGAGCCCTGTACTTTTCCAGTGCCGGTCCAAGCAGCCACCACAGGGCCGTAGGAACAATCTGGATTCACGCGGAGCGTGGGCATGAGTAACATCTCTCCTGGAAGAACAATGCCCTGGAGACCCAGCAAAGGGCTGATACCACAGTCGAAGATAGATGCATTTCCATAAATGCTCAAGCAGCAGCCTATAAATAACTGCCTGAGTTTACTGCTGCTCTCATGTGACCCCGATCTCCTGCATTTTCGGCTGCCATCTGTCACCATGGTGATGGCATCACAGGGCCACCAGCCGTTCATTGATAGCTACGGGGAGCCAGCCCGGGGGAGGGGGGGGGCCAGGCGCGGCGGAGGCACCCGTGAGCCTTTCTAAAGGATGAAAGTCGCAGATTCGGGACAGGAAAAATACCGAGGGGAGGTTTAACGGGGAGCATGTGACGACACAACGGCCAGGCCTCCCCAGAAAGGCGGCTGCAGAGGCCACGTTTCCCAGCGTAGCCTGCCGGGCACTGCAGCCAGGCAGGAGGACCTGCGGGGATGCAAGGCCAGAGCTATGGGAAGGGTGGGAGAGACGTCTGCAGGGAGGAGCAAATCCCTCCCGATTTGGTCCCCTGTGGTCTGGAGCATCATGATGGTCCTGCCAGCACGGGGGTACGTATTTACTTCTCCCTCTCCTGCCTGCCCACCTTCAAACCCCTCTTGGCATCAGGGAGCACCTTCCTCCCTGTAGCTTCAGGAAGAGATGACTACCTTAATGATTTATGACCTTAATGCCTCATCTGTTGGTGAACAGGCTCCTGACCCTCAGCTTGCCCCCCAAGCAGGGTGCAGATAGCGGGGATTAACACGGCAAGCGACTGTGGCGCTGTCAATGTGCTCAGAGGACAGTTTTGCACATAAGCTGTCAAGATGACCTATATTCAAGTGACAATAATCTAAGGGGATAATGCCCTCCTCTTTCTAAACACGTATTTGCCTGCAAAGCTACTTTCCGTCATGGTTTATTCCAGGCCTGGCGCTTCGCGCTGCTGACGCAAAGGGAAGGGGACAGAGCCTGGGAGAGGAGAGACCGTCCTGGCTCAGGGCAGAGGAATTTCCAGCTCTGACGTAGCATTTTCCAGCCAAGGATCCCAACCCGCCGCACAAAACGCGCGCTGCCTGCCGGCCCCCGCGGGAGAGCCGAGGGGCGAAGGGACTCACCCAAGGCTACAGGTGAAGCAGCGTCGCAGCTGGGATCCCAACCTGGGACCTTCATCCCCAGCCTCATTGCTTCACCGGAGAGGTCCAGACACCTCTCACAAGAGCCGTTATTCCTTGTGTAATGCAGAAACCAGAGGCTTTAACCCTGTTTATAGACAGGGTGACCAAGGCATAGGGCAATGCTGTAACTTGTCCAAAGTGTCGCGCTGAGCAGAGCCGAGCTGGGACGACGTGGAGAGATCAGCTTCGTTGCTGGCGGCGGTAGGCAACGTTTCTCCTTGGACGCCTCTCTGCCCAGCTGGGTATCCCTGTCCCCCTCCTCTCTGCAAGAGCAGAGGGCGGACACAGCACCACGTTTGCAAGGTGGCAAACGGCCCCTCGGCCAAATGAGCGCTCAACCCAACCTGGGCTAGCGCTGGCATGGTGCCACCCCCGAGAGCTCCTGCGAGCCCGGCCCCGAGCACCCAAACCGCCTGGTTCCTCCAAGAGCAGGATGGCAACTCTGCCAGGTATCTTGTCCTCAAGAGCAGGGTAAATGCCAGATAGCTCCAGCTGGAAACATCGAGACACACGGGCAAAATAACCTTTAAAAGAAACAGATGCCATTTATTAGAGATCTCAATGAAACCAACCCCAATGCCCTCACCTGTTGGCTGTTTTATCCCAGGGCTGTGGGCTGCCAGGGAGCAGGAGCCAACTATTTTTGGACTGTAGGTCATGTCTAAAAAACAAAAGGAGGGGGGGAGGCAATAATAAGCACAAGAAGAAAACCGCACTGATTCACTCAACCCTGGGGGGACAACCATGCCGTGAATAAAGGGGACTCTGCACAATAGAAGGAAAAATAATAAACACCAGCACAGGCGCAGGAATGAGAGCCACGTACCACTGCCTCCGAGCAAGGCTCCTAGCAGCAGGACGACGCGCTTTAAAGCGCTGCTGCTTCTGCGCTCTGGTCTTAATTTTCTTGGCATGCCGAGCTGCCGTCAGATCAGACGCGGCCGAGTTTGCATTGTGCAACGGGGCGAATTCATGAGCACCGGGCTCGTTAGCGCCGTGCCGGCTCCGGCAGGAACGCACGCTTCGGAGAGCTGCTAGCCAGCAGTTTCCTAGCCCCAGGCACCTGCCCACTTGGCGGATCGGGCTCAATTTCCACGTGTCCAGGTGGTTTTGGTTACCTGGGTCAGGCTTTACTGGAGGGCTTTGAGCCATCTCAGCCAGGGTAGACGGAGCTCATCGCAGGCTTTCCCTCCACCTCCCATCGCTGCCGTACAGCCTAAAGGAGCTACGGCCTTTATCCAGACATGTCCCTGGAGGGTTTGAAGTGGAGCAGACCCTCTAGGGTGGCGTAGGGGGAGGCTGAGCAGAGGTGACCATCACCCAGGCGTCACCACTCATGGGGCGGGCAATCGGGCAGCGGCAGGAGACTCCCCTCGCGGCTGGATGCAGCTCTCCCTGAGCAGCCCGGAGAGGTCAGAGCTGGGATCTGTGGTGGGTCGCGGCGGCGCCTGTGGGCTCCCAGACCCCGCTCTGGGGAGCTGTGGCACCCTTGGGTGCTGGGGAGGGAGCACCAAAGGTTTGATCCTCGGAAACGAAACCAAACCCCTTTGAAGGGCTGCTGAGCTGCAGATCTGCTTGCAAGGCCGCTGCTGGCTGCATCTTATTCCTGCAGGAATAAGTAGATATCTCAGTCCGTCTTCGGGCCCGCTCCTTTGAGAGGGGACACTCGCTCCCTTCCCGAACGGCAGCAGAGTACACAGCACAGAAGGGATGAAGTTTGCTACAGCCACATTTGATGCTGCACAAATCAGGACGTGGCTTGGTCCTTCAACGCTCCTCCTAACTGGGCAACCTGCCCAGCAGGCTTTAGAGGGCTAAAGGTGCACGCAGGTGAGTTTCTCGCCCTGTGCTGCATCCCCTGGGGGTAACAGCGAGCCCTAGGAAAACCTCCTGAACCAACACCACTAAGTTGACCCTCCCCTGGAAAACAACCTCCAGCAATTTGCCACCGAGCATCGTTCTCCACCCAGCCAGGCCCGCTAAAGAGAAGCGGCCAAACGCCATCCAGCTGGTCACCACCAGTAGCTGCTTTCAAGAGAAGTCACCCAGGAACCGCCCAGGGCTCTGCAGCCGCAGCCCCGGCTGCCAGCACGGCTGCGGGTGAGCAGATGGGAGCGAGCCGGCCACCTGCGTCCCTCGGGGCCGAGACCGTGGCAGAACGGCTCTGCCGCCGCTCGCCGGGTCGCAGCCGGAGCGACGGAGCCACCGCAATAAAGGCGCGGAGACGGCAAAGCTCCTGACTTTGGCCGAGGGACCTTTCTCGCCGTCTCCCGAAGCCTCCCGCAGGGCTCTGCGCTCTGAGCACGCCGGCTCATCTTTCACCAGCTGTCATGTGATTTTTGCCCTGGGTATATTTTAAGCGCTGCCTTTGACGTCACACCTCCTTCCCCAGCTCTCCAGGACGCTGCTTGTGTACATCGCCGGGCAAACAGGCCCCAAATCTCACCTTCAGCTCACCCCGCCGCCCCGCATCCTCCCTCCTCGCCTCCCTCAAGCTCTAGCAGGGGGATGAGGGAGGTGGTGTTCGATAACCCGCTTTGGTACAAGGGAGAGGTGGAAAAAACACAGGCTAAGATGCTCGGATCACCTGGCAATCGGACTCAAGGCAGGAGCAGTCCGGAAGGGCAGACGGGGGAAATGAGGCATCAAGTGATGGAGTCACCCAAGGCAAAGCTGGGTGCTGGGGTCACTAACCTTAACCTCAGCCCCCTCCTTCCTTCAGCACATCAGTGTAGGACAGGCTGTTTTGTCCCGAGAGCCGAGTGCAAGGGAAACATCTCCAAACCACAGCCAACTGCCCCAACACGGGCCCGGCAGGGTCTGCACCTAGCTAGGAAACAGAGCCCGTCCCAGCTCCTCCATCCCCAGCCGCCTGAACGTGCTGCCGTCGCTGCGTCCTGCCCCAGACAAGGGGCAAAGCCTCCAAACCCCTCACCTCCCGGGGCCAGGGCGCCTCGAGGAGCAGGATTCAGCCATCTGGCAAGGACACGAGCAGTGATGGAGCAGCACATTGTTGGGGGGGGGTGGGTTGCATTTGTTCCAGCAGCTGGGGAGCGTTCTGCAGCACTGCAGCGCAATCCCACGCTGAGCTCTCTTCGCTCGCGTGTCTTGTCCCTGAAACAGCTGCTCTCCTTCTCCGGAGACCTTCACGACCTGAGCCCCAGTTCACTGCCCATCCGAGCTCTTGGGGCAGACCTGCAAACGCTGGGGAGCAGCAGCAGAGGGCAAAGAGCAGGCCTGCGTTTCCCCTTCTCTCGAGCATTTTTACCTGCAGGTCCAACTCAGCGCATCCTACCAGCTCTCAGGGGTGACACAAGCGCCTCTGCGTCCTTCCTCTGAGATCCCTGAGGTTGGGCTGCCCGTGGAGCCGTTGTCCCGGCTGTGAGATACCTGTTGCATGGGTGAGCCAGCAAGTCCATGCGTGGAGTCACGCGCCCAGCGCTGCCTGGCCCGGCCACGGACAGCACGGCACAAAGCCAACCTTCGGCGTCCCACGTGCACCCCTGGTTCGAAGGAAGCCAAAAACATCTGGCCAGGGAACCGCATTTCCTCACCCTGACCCCTTTGCAACATCAGGGCTTGTTGAACCCCAACATCAGAGGTTGCTTCTTTGAATCCTCTGGCTGTAACCCAGGACAGGCATTTCCACAAGCCCTTCTGCATCTCAGCTGCCGGCAGGAGGGCTCTGCCTGCGGTTTGGACCCCCTCCGAGCTGCTGCAACGGAGTCTAGAGAGATCGGTGGAGGTCCTGGGGTTTGTGGAGCTCACTTGGAGGATAAAAGTAGCCGATAAAACCCATCCTGGTGGCTCAGCTGGAAACGATCATCCGCATGAAGACAAGCGGCTTTGGCCGAAGGGCCCTCCCCTCCCTCCTGCCCCCCGGTCCTCCTGTGCTTTGAGGACAGAGCAGGACCCAAGATATGTGAACCACTGCTGGGGAGAGGAGCCTGGCTCCCGTCCCGCGCCCTCCCCGCTCAGCTCCTGTCACCAGCCCTTTCATACGGCGGCTCCCATCCACCCAGCGAGGCAACCGCCCGCGGGGCCACCGCTGCTGGAAAAGGGGATTTTCCTCCCCAAGGCTCCTTACGCGGAGCAGGGAGAAAGCAAGAGATGGCTCTGCCAAGGAGGGACTACGCCGGCCACGCGGGGTGGTGGGGGTATCCACGGCCAGGCGGGAGATGGAGCGGGGCTGGCAGTGACTGGGGGGCTCGTTTCATACCTGTTCAGTCCTCTGTGAATCTGGCTTCGTCCTCCTTCTCCCCAGTGCCTGGGTCACATGGGCTGGGGCTGACCCTGCTCTTAGCCTTGGTCCGTGCCATCAGGGGACGGTGTTGGTGCCCCATCCCTTCCTGTAGGCTCCGGCACCGCCGAGTCCTGCCTGGAGGAGGAGACGGCGTGGAGCTCAAGCAACACCCGATGGGCTCAGGGAAGGATTCGCGATGGTGTCAGGGAGCGGGACTTTCCTCCCTGCTTGACAGCGCATGATGCTTCAGCCGGGGACCGGCCCAATGTCACCCCCAGGAGGGGACCGCCCAGACCACGCTGCTCCGAGACCTCCTGGGCCACGCTGCAATGCAAATGCCCCTCCAGCCCAGCTCGTCCTTCCCATGCGAACTCTTCCAGGCTGCAATTGTCTGCCTGGCTAACGGTCTCCATCCGCTCCCCGCACCCGGAGGTGGCCGCATCCCTGCGGCTGTCGGCACATGGGCCGGCTGCCAAGATGGCAGCACAACTCATTGTCCACGTCAGGCCTGAACGGTGCCGCCCGAGACAAGGTCTGGAGGCACAACAAAACTGGCAAAGGCAAAGCCATCCCAGAGGGGCACAGAGACAGAGAAATCAACCCCAAAACAATGAATCTGAGATGGGCCAAGCCCATGGTCCCCGCGGTGGGGCTCAGCCTCTGCTGAATGACACGGCCACCGCCTCCGAGAAAGGGACCACGGAGGAATGCAGCCGAGCAGGGGTCCCTGGAGAGCGGACGCCCCACCCATGTTTGGGAGCAGGCTGGCATGGGGACTGCAAACCCCACGGTCGCTTGGGCCACATCCCCATCAGAAGCAAGGGCTTTATGGCCTGTTTTTGGTTGGAAATCTATCCCCTGGGCAGAGCTGCGGGGGGGGCTGATCTCAACATGGGAGCTGGGGGGAGGAGGTGAACCATAAGGAGGACCCTGGTGGGCCAGAAGGAGCCTGGGCAAAATAAGAGCCATCAGACCGGGAAGACTGGATGGACATTTTAACCGCCCCTCTCTGTTCCTCCTTCGCTAGCTGGAATCCACGGCCCGTTCAAGAAGATGTTGAAAGCTGGAGCCAAGAGCACAGAAACACACAGAAAGGTCTTTCTGCAGTTGGGAAGGGGGAAGATTGGCAAGGCCCTGGGAGCAGGGAGCCCCAGACCCCTGGGTTCTGCTCCCTGCCTCCTCAGAGAATACCCAGCAGGCCCCAGTTCCCATCCCTGCCTGGGTTTGCCCGTTTCTGAAGATGAGGGTCCTCATCTTCTGAACACATGAGCTCCGTAGATGAAACTTTGGGTTCGTCAGGCGCTGGGAGCATCCAGTGCACGGTCACGGAGAGCCACAGCCTTCCAAGCGAGGGGGCAGAGGGAAGCGGGAGGAACAGTAAAAGCAGGGGAATGATGGAGACAACAGGAATGAGGAAGAGGAGGAAGAAGCCAGGGGGGGAGGAAGGTTACGCCCAAACTCCAGGCCTCCCCACCTCTCCTGGAGCAACAGAGACAGAAAGGCTCCAGCATCCTGCACCCCTCGCGGAAAGAGAAGAGACCCAACGCAAGCGCTCCCAAAGGCTCCACGTTGGCAGCCCTTTGCCAGCTCTCGAGCATGACTCAGAAAATGAAAACAGATGCCCTGAACTACTCTCCCCCCGTTCAACACACGTCACTTGGGGAAGGTTTGAAGTTCACCAGCCGGTTGCGGTTTGCAAGGACGTCTCCATGGGGCCGGGATCCCCTGGGACGGGCACCTCAAAGCCCCAGGTGAGCCCCCAAGGGAGAGCGAAGCAACACAAGCACACAGGCTAAGTGCAAGCAGAAATAAGAGGAGTCAGGAGAGAGGATGGGAAAAGGGAAGAGTGAGGAGGCGGTGGGGAGACAGGCTGCGCCGACCATCTGCTGTGGGTGCTTTTAATTCCTTGGGCTCCTTTCAGCTCAGCTGCCTCGACTTTGCTGCGAGAGCTCCTGCCGACGGGAGCCAGCACCCGGCCCCAGCTCCCTGCCACATGCAGGCCCGTGAGGGACACGCCACGAAGGGGATGGGATGAGACCCAGCCCAGGCCGTGCCATGGCTCGGCTGAACAAGGAGCAGCCAACGTGCGAGGCGGGGAAAAGAAAGGAGCTGGTTTGCAGGGCTGGGAGCTGCTCCAGCCCCTGCGGAGGAGCATCCTTGCAGAGGATGGGGCCTGCCGGGGCTCCTCCAGAGAAACTACCCACTGGGCACAGAGCTGGGGGACAGGGGCCTCCGGCAGCCTGACTCACCACTCCTGGCAAAGCCTGGCCTCAAGCCAGAGGATGCAGGCAAGAAAACGCTGCTCTAAGCGGCCTTGGATCCTCTACAGAGAGGAGCAGGTGCCCACATCCCTCAGGGTCTTTAAAAGACACCCTGATTTAAGCAATCAGGCTTGGGGGTGGACTTGAAGCTGGGTCTCTTGAGCTCAGCCCCATCCTGTAATTATCCTCCTTCTCCCTCTAGCAGCTCTTTTGTACCGTCTGCACCTCCCCGACACCTCCCTGTCACTGCCCTCCTGCCCCGTGCTCACCCCACCCCCCCTCCCCGCTGCCCTGGGGCTCCCTGGCCTGGTGACATTGCTTTCACAGCACTCCCAGATCCTCCCAACCAGCCCGACATGAACAGCCAGGAGCATGCACAAAAATCACCAGCCAGCAGGAGCAACAGGACATGCCGCGAAAATCCCGGCAGTTGTGCCAAGATGCCACTGCGATTCCTCGGGAATGAAGAAAAAAATACCCCAGCATGGAGCGGGAAGGACAAGTCCTGGAGCCAACACATGCCGGGCACGGCCGCGCCGCATGAGCCAGGCTTCCCTCCACAGGGAGCCGAGATGGAGCGGTGTATCCAAGCGCAACCTCACCTAGCACAGGGGTCCGACCTGGGCAACACGGGGACATCCTCGCTGCCATCCCCCTTCCTCCTCCACCCTCAGCATCAGGGCACTGCCTGCCCAAAACACCCTGGGTCCATCCCGCACCAAGTCCTGAGAAAACCCTCTGCCCCTCTGGAAGGGTGAAGAGGAACCGCAGCGCCGAGCGGGGCTGATGGCAAAGCCCAGGGCTTTACCCTGCCACACTTACGGCAAAGTAACAGCATCCCAAAAAACCCCTGTGGGTGCCCAGCCTGAAAATCTGCCTTGCCAGGACATAGACCACCACCATGAGCAGGACTGTGCTGGATCCCTGCCCACAGCCCTCTCTGGGTGGCTTTCAGGGAGGTCCCCACCATCGCAAGGGCTTTAGCCCACCAGGTCTTTGTCAAGACCTTGCCACAACCCAAAGAATAACAAGCCACTGCAGTCCCAGCAGCCCTTTGAGCCACAATTTGGGGTGCCAGCACAGGAGGGAAAAGCCCAGCTGTTAATATTCCCTTAATCAAGCACGCAAAAAGCCAGCAGCCCACTGGCCACACCGTGCTACTCCACTCACGTGCTGCAGCATCCACGTTCCCATTGGCTTATTGGCCCAGAAGTGATTTACGGGGCCGGGAATCAGCATCCGTCAGCAACAGCATGTGGGCAGGGGGCTCCCGAGCAGCACCCAAAGGGAGCTGAATTCCTCGACGGGTGGGTGGTGCTCAGTGGCGGCTGGCAGCCGAGGCGCCCTGGGGCTTGCCTGGTGCCTGTCTCCACCGTGGACCAGACGAGCCGTCCACGTGGCTTCGATTGCCAGCTGGCAGGGCAGCTCCCCCAGTGAGTGCTGCAGAAATCTGGGCGTTCACCCCAGCCTGGCAGCAATCTCCATTTCCCCCAGCTTTGCCTCCCCGCAGTGCCCGCCTCGGCCGGGGCACCCAGCACGGGGATCCAGCGGCCGCTCATCCGCCCATCCTTCGCTCCCAGGGCTCTTGCCGGCACGTTGTTGCTTTGCTCTGTCTCACCCTGGCCAGGCTCTGCCCCAGAAGCAGCAGCGGTGGCAAAAAGCCAGCCGAGGCAGATACCACGTGGCATAGCCAGCCCGGGAGAAAAACCCAGGAGGGGAGTTATTAGCTGGCTGCCTTCTTAAGGCCCTGCGATCAGTACATCTCCGTGCACACCGGATAAACCCCACAGGAGCCGCAGATGAGAGGGAGATGCGAGGGCTAGGTGGGCTCACAGCGTCCCGGCACTGGGGTTTAGCCCAGGGAGGAAAAAGCCTGATGCTGCTCCCAGCAGGAATGCTGACCTCTCCTTGTCATCCCATCTCCCTCAGAACTGCTAGGTTTTAGGATTCAGAGGGAAAATGAGGTTTGCCATGGGGGCAGCCCTTCTTCCCGTGATGGAGATGCACGTAGGGACCAAGCCAGGGTGGGCTGGAGAGATCGGGGCGGTGCGGATGGGACACAGCCAGTAGGCGCTGGGGCCTTTGAGACTTTCATCTCTGAAATTGCTCCCACCTTGGCCTCCAACCACATCCAGAATATGCCTCAGTAGCGGCCTGCGAGACCTCCACGCTGCACTGACAGACGGATTACAGGATGCTTTGGGCAAGGCTGCTGGCCGGCAGCGTACAGGGAAGGATGGATAGCCAGACTAACAGAGGAGCATGCAGAGGGGGAGCAGGGATAAAAGCATCCATCCCCACGCAGGGAGAGTTTCTGTGCATCACATTTCCAGCTGCATAAACCTGCGGGCGCACTGGAGCTGTTCTTTCCTTGCCTGAGTGTTTACAAACAGGATTATCGCTGTCTGCAGATTAAACGCGCCGTGCCTGGAGTTTAATTTCCTTTCTCGGGAAAGCTTGGTATTTAAACGCAAGGCTCGGCAGGCAGCGCACCGACGACAGCCTTGCAAGCGACGGCAGCAGAGCGATGCATGCTTGCCTGTGACGAGTTTGTCATGCCTCTGCTGCTGCTCAGTCTCCAAGGGTGGGTGTGGGGGCGTCAACGGGAGATTGAGGGCAGTGAAAACCGGAAGCCAAGTTGATGCTCTGTGTTCAGGGGGGATCTAGCAGGTCTAGGGGTCCCATCAGACCCTAGAGATAATTCCTGAGGCCCATCCAGGCCAAGAGAAACCAGTGCCCAGCACCTGGCTCTCCCCCCACCTTGCTCCACACAGGTGGAGCTGTCAGAGCCCACACAGCCCCTTGCCAAAAACCTGCCCCGCAGGGACAGCGCAGACAAAATTGGGAAGATGCATCAAAAGCGATCGCTCACCAAGCAGCTTAACGAAATCAGCTTTGAGCACAAGTGAGAAAAAGCCACAGCTGAGTCAAGTCTGATCCTTAATCTTGGAGCAAATCCTGCTCTGAGCCCGGGTCCCCAGGCTTCCTGCCATCGTCCTCTCAGGTCTCCGCTGTCCTTTAGCTGGGCAAGGAAGGGGCAGAGGTGACCACCGGAGAGCTGGGCTGGTCCAAGACCCCACATCTCCACGGGACTCACCAGGGTGGACTGGAGCCATTTGGGTGACCGCCAGCCGCAGCCCGGCCGGGTTTACCTGCATGGACCACAGCGAGCTGGGTCATCCCTGGAGGCTGGGAGCAAGCCGAGGTCATCGGTCCTGCAAATACAGCAGAGGAGAAAGGCAAAAAGAGATGCTTTGAGATCCTGAAATATTGAGGAAATATTGCAGGAAAACAGGTAAGAAGGTGACAAATGTCTTGATCGCTGGTCCCCCTGCCCCAGCAAGACCAAGGGCAGCTGCTCTGGATTTACACCAGAGCAAGACCAGAACTGGTCCTGCAGTGCTGGGAGAGGGAGCCAGGACCTTTTCCTATCTTATTTCATCATGTAATTGCCTCTCTCAATTACACAATTAATGTAAGCAAAGGTAATTACAGCACAGAGGCGTATAATCATCCAGCAAGTGCCATAATTTGTCAGGGGGCAAACTGAGGAACGAGACGTGTTTGGGGAGATAATGCTCAAAGAGAAATAGCTTCCAAAAAGGGGAACAGGAGCAACATAGCAGCAACCAACCTTTCAGGATGCCGGGGCTGAAAGTCGAGCCCTCCTCTGCGCAGAGCGGGCAGCGTGGGTGGACACGTGCGTGTACACACGCGGTTGCATTAGCAGCCCGCAGGGTCACGTTAATGGCTTGGTGGAAGGATAAATTACGGAGCCAGGCGGCTGCTAGCAGTCTGGCATTGCAATGTGTTAATTATGGTAACACACAGAGCCTCTTCCCTGCATGGCCCTTTCCTCTTGCACTTTCTTCCGCTTCCTGTTTTGCCACCCAAATCTCTGCAGTTATGAGATCTGGCTCATTAGTAACCCCCAAAGATGCAGCAGAAGGGGTGCAGATGGGGCATCCAAAACACGTACCCCTTCGTCCCCCAGCTAGGCTTTGGCAATAGAAAGCTGCAGTGGGGCACTCCCCACTTTTCCTTTTCCCCTGGAGCAGGGTTCATTTTTCCAGCATTTTTTCCCACAGCCTGGTTAGCTCAAAACCACCAGGGTGAAAGCAGAGGTGCTACAACTCCAATAGTGCACCTGGGCTAGGCAGCAGCGGACAGCACAGAGATGGGGTCTCAGGCTGAGACCCAAGGTGCCAACAGGCAAAACGCACAGGAGCATCCCGGGTGCGAGGGACAGCCCAAACCCAGTGTGCAGGGGACACAGCAAGCCATCACCGCGTGGCCCGCGGGGACCTGCCCACAGCTTAGAGCCCCTGGGCCAAACCCACCGCCACTTCTTCCATCTGTTGAAGCCACCCTGGGACTCTCAGCCTGACACTGGTGCAGATCCCGGGGCTTTCAGACCTTCCCAAGGCTACAAGGATCCCCGTCCCAGGGCAGCACCCACCGCAGCCTCAGTCCTGAGAGAAGGGGCAGCATTGGGGGAGCAGAAACATAGACATTAGTGGGTGCTGGTGTTCCTGCCTCGGTCAGGGCTGCTTTATGGATGCCCTTAGGGAGGCATTAATGGCTCAGTGGAAGGATAAATTACAGGGCCGAGCATCTGCTAGCAGTTTGGGATTGCAATGTGTTAATTATGTTGAAGGCACTAAATAATTTTCCTGCACTGATGAGGGGAGGGAGGAAGAAGGTGATGGAGAGATGCTCCAGGAGGCTGTGGTGCATCTGAGGAGCCCAAGGGAATCTGCTACCTACAGCTAAGGGGGCACAGGCAGCTCATTCCCATCTTTGGAAGAGATAGGTTTTAAAAGTCCTGATCCAGAGACCTTAGACATGAGGGTGTTGTGGGCTTGGATCCAGCACAGCTCAGAGGTGCTGGCCTTGTGATGTCTTCTCCTAAACCCCCAGCCCCCAGAATCAAGCAAGCAGCCAAAAAAAAAAAAAAAAAAAAAAAAAATCAACCTGTCCCAGGTGCCAGGAAGGAAGATACTGCACCTCCTTCATCAAAAAACTCCTAAAGGTCCCCAAATTAGAGGGGAAATAAGCATAACCCAGCATTTTTAGATCTCAGCCTCCTGAAAAGAGCTTGTGATGGAAGAGACCTCACTGCCAAACCAGTGCCAAACCCTTCAGGGACCCCAAAACTGCCCCTGGGCCCACAGCCTCCCCGCACACATCCAGACCACTCTCCATCACCAGCCTGGCTGGTTCCCAGCTGCATTGCAGGCAGCTGGGGGCTGAGCAACCCTTTCTCAACCCCATCCCACCTGCAAGATGTTCTTGCCTGCTGAAGGCACCTGGAGGGGCTGTGCACCCCAACCATGCTCCACTTCCCCAGCTCTCGGGGCTTCCTTTGCACCCCCAGCATGTCGTGCCTGCCCTCTGGATAGTCACACCTGGAGCAGCATTTTCCCCTCCAGGTTTACACAGCCAAGTGCCCTCTGGAGCCCCTTGCATGGAGGAGGACAGTGAGGAAATCCTCCAACCCTTGCAGCAAAGCAATCGATCATGCCAGAGGAAGCAGGGAGGTAGTTCAGCTCCAAAACCAGCCATCCAGAGGTTGCGCCGAGGCAGCACCCCCGCAAGGACTCCCCCAGCCCCGAAAGGCTGAGGAGCGAGAGTGCAAACCCAGCAAGCGCCGGTGCCAGCACCAGCCCCGCAGCTTCGCCCCGCTGCTGGGCTCCCGTTGACACTAGATGGCAGTGGCGGATCTCTGCAGGGCCCTGCAAAGCGTTTGCTGGAGCCCAGAGCAAACCTTGCACCTTGGGAGACCCTGGGGACCCACCGCGTCCCCTCCAGCCAGGTCCCCGGCTCCGTCCTGCACGGCCAGGCAAGGCGGGAGCAACGCTGAGAGCCAGCAGCCCCTGCGCTGATGCAGAAGGGTTTTAGGTTGGCTCCTGCCAAACAGAGGCTGCCAGGCATCTGCGTTACCCTGGATACAGCCCCTTTTTTTCTGGCTGCGACTTTATTTGGGTGGAAAGCGAGGATTTTGGCTGCTTAGCAGGCATTGCTGCAGAGCCGCTCTCGTCTCAGCGCGGCGCGGGCAAGGCTCTGGGCTCCACGTGCACGGCCCACGTTTCTGCCCGAAAGAGCCCAGGTGGGAGCACAATACGTCTGCTGTCTGTCCAGGGGCAAAAATGGAGCGTTCAGTCCAGCCATAATCCAGCGGGAACCAGCTGGCCTCGATGAATTAAAACCGCCCACCCAGACTCGTAGCAGACACGTCACCGCCAGCAATCCCTCCCGGCCTCCCAGTCCAGGAATCTCTTAACAAAATCAGTTTAGTTCAATCGCTGCAGCGCCTGGTGCATGGCTACAAACCAATCTAGACACCATCTCCATTAAATCAGGGCAATTTCTGGCCGTGCATCAGCTTTCCAGGGTTTCACACAGAGCGTTGAATCCAAATCAGACACCGGGCCAGGGTCAGCCTGCATTGTGGTGACGCCTGGCTTTCCAGCATTAAGGCTCACACCTTCCCTCTGCCCTCTAGCGCAGGCAGCCGGGATGGGGCAGTCCCAGAGCTGAACCAATTCCTGCTTGGAAAGGAAATGGAGAAACCTGGAGATGGTTTCTCTTCAGCGTGGCCCCGTCGGGAAGGTGCTGCTCCAGGCTGCAATGCCTGGCAAAGAGGCACAGAGCATCAGAGGCAGCGAGGGAGCCGAGACCTCGAAGGTCTGGCTGTGCCCAACTTGCCTTCCAGCCCGGGCACCCCCATCCCATCCGGGAGCCCGTTTCGGGGATGCTTCTGCATCGGGGACGGTGAGAGTGGGCGGAGTGCAGGTGTATCACACAATGTCCCTCTTGGTCCCTCACTAAGGTCAAGGAGAGCTGGGTAGTGGATTAAGAAGGAAAATAGCAGTGGAGCTTTTCAAGTAAATTTGGGGAGGACAAAAGGAGGTGATCAAGGCAGATCCGCTCGGCGATGATGCCATTTGGAGGGGAGATAAAGGGTATCATCAGGGCCAAAGAGAGGGTCTGGGCAGGGGGAAAGAGATGCTGGCAGGGCCGGTTCAATGTGGGGCATCAGCTTCAAGCCCAGTTAAACCAGTATCCCATCAATATCCTTCCCCCGCCAGACCCCACAGCACCCACCACCCGCCCAATAGTGACTCTCAGACCACCCTACGGAAGATATTTGAGGGTTTTCTCCCTCCTTTCACTGGCAGCCAGGCCTCCTGTTGAGAAGGGCTGGTCCAGACCCCAAGGAAGACGGCAGGAGGTGGAAAAGAGAGGAAAATCACAGCCTTTCTCCTTAGTGCCTGGGTCAAAACTTACCAGAGAGCAGGTGGGATCAGTGAGTCCCTGGGGCTTCAATGATGAGGCAAAGGGACCGCAGCAAAGCCTGAAAGGGATGAAATTACACCACGATAAACATCCAGTTTTGTATTGGGTGTTTCAGTGGGCATGGGGGGGTGGGGGGTCCAACAACTTTTCACTGCACAGAAACCAACGCCAGTGACAGAAATCAGGACAATGCATTGCAACCTCCGTGCCAGAGAGCGGCACTAAGCCCGTACGCATCCTTTAAACCTATTCATTTTCTTGGCAGAAAGGACAAGGGAAACCAGCAAGATCTGTTCATTCTCAGCTGTGTTTCCACAGTCCCCGGGGACATTCGTTCCCTGACACCAGGGCATCAAATTTCCATGGCTGAGGATCAGCCTCTTATCACCGCAGCCTGCAGGAAATTGGACCTGATGGGAGGCCCCAGGAGCCAGCGCGGCATTTGGAGAGTGATGCCTTCAGGCCGAAGTCACCCGCTGTCCCAGTGGCTCCTGTACCATTGGGGTACGCACAAGAGGAGCAATTGGGATTCACCCCAGGGCTGCACAACAGGGCCTGGAGCATGCAAGAAACCATCGGGAATTGCTTTTCCAGGCAGGGCACAGCACTCACCTCTTGCACCCACATGCAGCCGCCCGTGCCCTGCACCGAGGCCACGCATGAGTGCCCCCCCTGCTCGGCTTCACATGCAGCTGCAGCAGAGACAGGAGCTGTTTCCAGGTGGGAAGGATGAAGGGATGGGAAAGACAGAGCACCAGGCCTGCTACCCCTTGGAAGAACCCAGCCCCACAGCTCAGCTCAGCTCAGCTCAGGACTTAGTCCTGAGCCTCCCCAAACCCACTAAAAGCCAAGAGAGGAGGGGAGACAACAGCACAGCCCTTCCTCACCTGCTGTCAATCATCCTGCACAGGTGATGACTGTGATTGACAGCAACCAGGAGGGGACTAAGGTTTTCACCTCCTCCTGGATCTTCTCTGTTCTCCCTCCCTCTGGGTCTGTCCAACAAGGAGAGCTTCTGCCATCTCAGACCTGTCTGCGCCATATTTATTAAAGCAATAAACATGGTTTTTGCCTTCAGGTGCTCTCGCACATTCCTGCATGGCCGGGAGAAGCTGGAGCAGGCGAGCGGGTGCTTTGCACCCAGGAAAAAATGTCATCCCAAGTCCAGCTGCTCTGCTCCATCCAGAGATGGAGGCTCCCCCAGAGATAGGGAAGGGGGGGTCTGTCTCAGCACGTCAGGTCCGACCAAGAGCCTCACGGGGCAGAGAGCGTGGAGATGCAGAGGGGTGACCGGAGGGGACAGGGACGATGGGGAGGAACGCGACGAGAGCAGCACGCAGTCTTGGCTGGGAGATGCTGCTGGCCCCGGTGGCTTGGGAGCAGGCTTGAAAGGGCTCAGAAGAAAACCTCTGTTGTGCCCAGCCCCCGGAAAAAAAGGGGTAAGTTGGAAAAGGACAACGGTTCCTCAGACGAGATGCATTTTTCTTCCAAAAAGCAAATGCCCTTCCGGCCCCGTTCCCACCCAGGAAGGGCATTTCTGCTGCCCTTTGGGCTGGATGCAAGCCTCCATCTCCTTCCAGGGATAAGTCGCTTCCCTGAGCGGCCGGTAAAAGGCTCTCACGCTGCAGCAGAGTGAAACGAATCCTGCGCACGCAGCCGAGGGGCCGCGCTCCGCGACGCGCCTGCTGGAATTAATGAAAGGCGAGATTGCAGCTTGCAGCAAAACCATAGCCTTGGTAGGGTTAGCGTGTCATACGCTGCTGGGGTCTGGCCTCGTTTGGACGAAACGAGTTAATGCAATTACCGCGAGCTGGAGGGACACAGAGGAGGCTCTGTGCCCTCCCTCTGGGTAAAAGCTCTCCCACATTCGGCTCACCAAGGTCGCCTCTATGCGGGAGTCTGCGGCACCCGCCAGGAGGCTACGTGGGGCTGGACGGGAGGGATGCAGCAAATCCCCCCCGCCACAAGCCTCCAATATCAGTGCCCTGCTCGCGCTGGCACTGGTGGCTGGTCCGACAGGCAGAGAGGATGCGGTCGTGCCAGATGCTCAGACGGACGGAGGGATGGACGGCAAATCAAACCCTGCTGCAGCAACGTTGGGTGCAGACAGGAAAGCAAGACGCCTCATTGCTCCCTGCTGGAAATCAGCCTTCCCATGCAACTTTATCCAGCAGGTCCCCAAGCGCAGGTTGGGCTTGGCTGCAGGGATTGTCCCCCCCAACCACCCCCATCGTGGCTCCCTGGGGCACGCGGCCGGCATTTCTCAGGGCAGCGGCGCAGAGAGAGGTATTCGGCCTCCCCGTGGCGCCCCGCGGCCTCGGCTAACAACCGTGACTCCTCCGCGCGGCGGAGGAAGTGGGGTTAATGCTAAGGAAAGCCTCAGCCGGGTCGGCCGAGCTCATGCCCTCAGTGCAGTTATTAATTTGCTTCCCCTGATGAGCTAAAAGCCTGAAGTTTCAGAGCGCAGTATGGCCGGGGAGCCAGGTGGGACCCATTAAACCCCATCCTCAGCACGGGACAGAGCAGCCCAGCAGGTCAAACATGCCTCTGGGAGAAGGGTGGGGGCTCCGTTTCCTCCACGTCCTCCCAAAAACGGGGCTGGAAGAAAACCCAGAGAGAAGGGAAGGACAGCTGGACTATTGGGGCAGACAGACAGACAGATAGATAGAGACCCTATCGGGAAGGAAGGAGGGGGAGCAACTGGGAACGGCAGACCCAGCCAAGCTGGCCTGGGAGCAGCTGGCTCCGATCTGGCTTATGGGGAAAAATCCCCATTGAAGGGCTCAGGAGAAGCAGCACTAAAAAGATTGTCACGAATCAACGCTTTTTCCCCAAAAGACCCGTTCTGCCACTTTTATTGTGCTGGTGATGGAGGAGCATCATGCCCAGCTCCCATCATATGTTTTCCCCCCTGACTGAAAACCCCTAAAATGTTGGGTTCCCCCCTGCCCCAAATTGCCCCTCTTTGATGAATTTCCCGTCGGTGGCACATCCTGGGCAGGAGGGAATCGCAGCTCTTCAAACCTCAGCCCACGCGGTACCTCCCAGCCAGGTCCCAGGAGGTGTTAGCTGCCGTTACCTGGGGAAGGGCCACTTGCTCTGCTTGGAGCAGAAGGAGCTGATCCTGGTCATTTCTTCCTCCCCAGCCACTCTAGGGCACAGAGGCTTAATGTGAAAATGCTGTGGGTTATTTTGGGAGCAGGAGGAAGACATCTTTTACTCCAATTTGGCAGGGGTCGCCTCCACTTATTGCTCCAAGCTTTCCCTCCCGCTGCTCCGAAGGCTTTGAACCAGCTTAGATCCCATTAATGGGGTTAACCAACAGCAGGGAAAACGTAGGTTTAATATCAGAGGAAGCATGGGGAGGCTGCTGTTGTTTAGGGGTTGATTTTGTGGCATAGCCAGGCTCTCCATCACCCAGGACGGTCCAGCTTTTCATGCCGTGGAGTATTTGGGGAAAGTACCGCTGCACGCTTGCCCTGGTTTCCTCCATCTCCTGGGCATCATACAGCTTGTGGGGCTCACCTGTAGCAAGACACAGGCCACGTCCACACCATGGGGAGAATACACACTCCTTAACCTAGTTTTGTGGGATCCCAGCAGCAGGAAAGATGTGGGACCTCTGCCCAGTCCCGTCAAGGACCCCAAATGCATTCGCCAGGCCATTTGCTGGGCTGCCCCATCTCCCGCTGTTGTATTTATAGCAATTAACTCGCTCAAAGCGATTAACGAGCTCCAACACCTCCAGCCATCACCTTCCTATAACAGAGCAGAGCAACACAAATCACCATTACCCCAGCTGGCTGCAAACTGGACCGTTCCTTTTTGGGACGAGAAAGAGAACAAGGATAGAAATTTGCTTATATAAAACCTGCACGTGAGGTATCTGCCGACAGCCCAGGAGTTAAACCATCGTTTCCCAACAACCGTTTCAAACAAGCCTCTCCCAGCCTGCGAGCAAACTTTGCACCACCACCTCCCATCCACTGGCCGGTCCATCGCTCCAGACAACCGATTAACTCCGGGCTCCTCTTTCACAAGTTGCACACGCTGGACTCGTTCCTCAGCATGGCTAAAGTGGCCCGATGCTCTTCAGTCGAGCATTTTCTGGGTGCCTGGGAATTCGAGGGGGTGAAACTGCTTAAAAGACCCGGTGGCACAGTTTTATTTCCTAGAGCGTGATCAAGGGATCTTTGAGATATGGAACAGCTTACGGCTCCTGACGGGGAGATTTGCAGTTGAAAGGTCAAAGCTGTTTCTTGTTCTCCTTATCAGAGTTGGCTGAGCAAGAAGGAAACCTTTCACTGTGTGGGTCAGCTAGGGGAGGTCATCGTGGGGACAGAGCACTGAGACACTGGGGATCCGGAGATGAGGCACCGATGGCAGAAGGTGGGAAGAAACCCAGGAGACAGGCAAGATGCCCTATCTCCAGACCGACAGCCAAGGCCACGGAGCGAAAGCCGATTCTTCCCACCACGCTGGCAAGGAGAGCAGGCAGGGTCCATCTGCTGGGATGGTGGCAAGGAAAATTACAAAGGTGGTAGGTCAGGGCTGTCCGTGGGATATCACTGCCCAGAGTGGATTTGGGCACTGCAACCACGGGGCTAGTGTTCCTGGTGACTGCTCCGCTCCCTGGACGTGCTCCACATCCCTCCCAGCATCCCTGCTTGGTTCGCCCCATCAACACAGCCTGGAGGTGAGGACGCCAGTTCTGTTCTGTTCTGTTGCAGTGACCCATCCAGGGCTCTGCAAAACCACAGTGGTGGTGGGCACGAAACCACCGGAGAAACCAGAACCAGCCTTAGCTTTCCAAGGCCGAGGTCTCCTGAGCCCAGACAGCCGCTGAGGTTGAGGGAAGAGCTTCTCCGCATCCAAGTGACATGAACTGTGTCAGGTCTGGCTGGCTTTGCCTTTCAGGGCCAAATAACCAGTGCTAGAAGCAACCTCCAATGCTTAAATGCTTCTGGACCATCCTTATCCAGCCCTGCTGCCTTGTCTCATTTGCAGCCTCATCCTCCTCTGTCCATCCATCCATCTGTCTGTCCATCCTTGATGGACCCAAGTACCACCGTGCCACCTCAATCTGTGCTCAGAGCTGCCGGGCACGTTGCTCTCCCCTTCACTAGCTTGGGGCTGGCTGCTCCTTGCTGTTCCCCATGCTAGCTGGTCCTCGCAGGCCTTAAATCAGCCGGCGAGCGAAGCCGGGCAGCCGGGGCTGGCAGGGAGGGGAAACAAATTGGTGGCAAGTGAGAAGCCCTGACAGCCCACCTGGTTTTCTGGCGGCCCTCGCGCCCCTGCCGCTGTGGGGCTTCATTCATGCTGACAGGTACAGAGATCGCCCCTCGCCCGCTCTCTTGGAAGCCCTGACGTGCGCAATGCGATTACGAAAGGCGAAAGCCTCCCTGCTGACATGCCTCTGGGGAAACCGCTCGCTGCGCGCCTGCAAAACCCGCGGCCGGGGGGAGCTGAAAGCGCACGGCCAGGAGCCGGAGCCGGCGAGCGGAGCGGGTGCACGCGCGGCTGCGGCTCCCTGGGGCCAGCCTCAGGGGTGCGAAAACAGCCGAGCATCGCCGAAAACACCCTCTGCCAACCCAGCGGCGGCCCCTTAGGGTGTGCGCGACCCGCAGCGGCGCAGCTGAGCCACGTCCCGGCTCTGCCCCAGACCTTGCCTGGAGCCCCGTGCCTCAGTTTCCCCACCTGAAAGGGAGATGTAGCGCCCAGTATCGTCTCCTTGTCCAGCCCACGGGGCTCGGACACGTCCTGCTCCCCGCATCGGTGTCGCCCATCAAACCACAGCCAGAAATGCCGAGAGCTCTGGGGCGGAGGCTCTCCTGGACGTACAGCGCCGTGCACCGCGCCGCCGGGCTCTGCGACCGTGGCGAGGGGCTCGGTCCATCCCAGGTGGCTCTATCCGTCCATCCAAGCACATCTCACCCGGCAGCGGGGCTTCGTCGCAGCATCTGCTGCCGCCGGAGAGCTCCTGCCCGCGCAAGTCTCCGGGGAAAAAAAATCAGCCAAGCGCTGCTCCTCCCTGGCCCGAAATCCCCGGGGCACGAGAGCGCGGGTGGCAGCGCGGAGGTGACGGGCACGTCCCCGCGCCAGCGCCGAGCCGGGACCTCGGGGCGGAGGGGAGGGAAGGCAAACTACGCCTCTCGCCGTTGCCTCCCTCCGGAGCCCCCGGGCACGGTTCCCCCCCCTTCCTCCCCCTCGTCACCAGCCACCAGAAAGAGCCGATTACTTTCAGGTGTCGGCCAGTTAATAAAATAAATCTTCCCCTTAAAGGAGGAGGAGGTTTGGAAAGGGGAGATCTTTTTTTTTTTTTTCTTCCTCCCCCCAAAGCTAAACGCAAACCAGAAGGCAGCGGACTGCGGCGCGTTGGCTCCGCTTGGGTTTCGCTGTCCTTTCGGGACACAATTGAAGACAGTTGGCTTGAGTTTTTTTTTTCTCCTCTTGGTTTTTCCCTCCACCCCAGATTCCTCCCTTAATTTCTGGGGGCTCCTTGGGATTTGCCTCCGGCCCGGGGTGGGAGTTTGCTTGCATCGCTGTTTGTTGCAGACTGTCAGGAGAAAGCTCATCCTTTCCCCGCAATAAATTTTCCACTTACATTTTAAGGGAAGAAAATGTATTCCGGTTGCTTTTCTGGCTCTCTGTCGGGAATGATTACTCCCAGATTTATTGGGATTTGAAAGGGAGGCGGCGATACCTGGGATCTCCGAAACGCCGCTGGCCAGGATAGCGATGCAGGCAGCGCTTGTCAACCTCAGCCCTGATTTACGGAGCAAGATTTCTTCTGTCCTGGTGCGTACAACTTACTGGGCTCTGGAAATGGCTCACTGGGGCACGAGACGAATAAATCCATCCGTCCCCAGGAGAGGGCAAGGGCTTCGTCCAGGCTACCTCCGTGCCCTCTAGGGCTCCCAGACCCCCAGGGGCTTTTCGGGTTTTTCTCGGCGGTGTGCAGCCCGGGGAGCAGGGCCTTCGCCGGGGGAAGTCGCCGTCGCGGCAGCGGGCTGCGGGTGGAGATGCCCGGGGGCATCGCACGAGCGGCCGGCGCGGCCCGGATCCTGCTCTCCCGCTGTAAACCGGCGGGTGCTGAGCACGCGGACGGCCTCTCAGCACGGCTCCGCCAGCGCCGTATAAGCAGCGTACGGCGCTTGTTGGGGTTGAGCCAAAGGCGTTTGCTGGTTTTCTGCAACGGCTCCGTACCGGCTTCGGGCCTCTCTCGCTGCCCAGGCGCTGGACTCCCCTCTCCCCGCCGCGCCGGCCGACTCTCACCCCCGAAGCCGTGCTCCCTTCTCCCTACCGCATCACCTCCCTTTTTGCTCTTTTACTCGTTTGCACCGATTTCCCGGTGACTTTACAGTCGCCGGCGGCCGTGTCGTCCTTCTACCGCTTTCCAGCGGAGTAAATCCGGCGCAAACTCCCTCTCATCCGCAGAGTTCGTCCCGATTTTGCAAGCGCTGTCGGATTTTAGGAGTCGCAAGTCCCGTACTGCTCCCAGTTACGGCTTTAACGGGGATTAACGCCACCAAAAAAACTGAGAGAGTACGGCGAGCCCGGCGTCTTCCCCAAATCCCCGCTGTGCCCGGCTGCCCCCGCAGCGTTGCCGCTCGCCGCCGTCTCCGCCGTTCCCAGTTTTCCTTCCAGCCCCTTTTTAATTCCTACGTTTTGGAGCGCCGCGAAGGAAGCGGAGCCTCAGCTTGGCATCCCGAAGCGCTTTCCAAAGCTCGCCTGCCAAAAAAGAAAAAAAAAAATCATCTCGCCTGTTTTCCAGGCACGAAGGACAAATCTTTCCTTATTAAAGCGCAAACCGGCCCAGAGTGACGGGGGTGCTTTGCACCGGCAGCTCGAAACGCGCTGCGGGAAACGATGGGAACGATCCCTTCGGGCGGGAGCAGGCAACGCGCAGCTCGCAAATCCCAGCCGGCCTCCACTGCCGTCGTAAAGCAGAGTTTATAGAGACCAAATTAACCGGCGAAATGAGCAGGCGAGGCGACCGAACTGGACTCCAGCGGGTGTAAATCCACCCCGCGTCCCTGCCTGCGAGGACGGGGGCCAGATCCTCGCTTCGTTTAAAACAGCCTCGCCGCACCGAGCCCGTGGGAATTAAGCCGAGCTGCTCGCACAGCTTCGTCTAGAGGCCGTCGCATCTCAAAAGCGCTTTGTAAACCCTCGAGGTTCCCCCCCCCTTTTTTTTTTTTTTTTTTAATTCGACGGCTGCAGAGAACTGCAATTTTTGACGTGGCTCTGAATCGAGCCAAAAGAATGATTTCCCCCCCCCCACCTCCAAATCTATCTGCATGAAACGCAAACAGAAACAAAAGCAATTCAGCCCGGCTTTCCTGCCGTGTTTAATTCAGTCTGCAGCTAACGCAGTTTGTTTTCCCGGATTTTGTTTCCTCGCTCGTTATTGCTGTCACTAATTTACGGCATGCTTGGACACGGAGCGTGGTTTGGAAGGGACAACTCAAAGCCATCGCCTTGAAAGCCCTGCCAGAGCGAAACGCTAACTTACAGCTTTAAAAAAAAAAAAAAAAACCAACAATGCAAAACTCTCTCAAAACTGCAATTTTCCACAGGTTTGCCTGAAAAATCCTACCCGTTGCCATCAGGGACGGCATGCATGTGTTATTGCACACATACCCTTCCTTGGTCCATCCGTAAGGCTGTAACATGGCTATGCAGAGTTATGCGAATAAATGATACGATGCTAACGTTTCTGTACCGACTTATATATTTATGCAATTGCGTGCATCTGCGTCGCTCTGTGCGCGACTGCCATCGAACCGCCTGCCTGTGAGTTAACGTTAATGCATGTTGGTAACATGCATTGGTATAGAAATACACTGTGTTTATGTGCATAATACGCATTTGCACGCGACTAAGTTATCTGAGGATATATCTGGGTGGCTATAAATATGCGTGTGACACACAGACTGTCGACAGCATTCATGCGTTATTACTATTATTACTACTATATGTGGGAGCGCATTTGTGTTTGTGCTTCCTTTGCGAGAGCCGAAAGCAGGATAATTATGTGCTTTCTCAGCCTCATTAAATCCCAAATCTGGATTTGGCTGGGCGGAACCGATGGATTTCCTGCTAGGTCGGTCCGAGGGGCTCCGTCTCCCACTCACAACCTAACGCAAAACAGGATTACGCTCCGCAAGGAAAATTTCCCCCGGTGAATTAATAAAGCCTTTTTACTGCCGTCAACGTGCACATTCCTGAGCGAGAGCTAACCGTAGCTTGAGACGAAGCTCGGCAACAAACGCCCAGTTCAGACATCCCGAAACCAGAGGATTTTCTGGGATATTTGCAAGGCAAGGAGGGACGTGCAGATAGGCCAGGGCTGAGGACTGAACCCGCAGTCTCACTGATGTGTTAGCAAAAAAAAATGCAAGCAAAGAAGTGGATTCCCTTTGCTGTCGTAGGGTTGCCCTGAGAGGATTTTGGGTTTTTTTTTTTTTTTCCTACAGTTTATGGGCACTTGGAAAATGGAAAATGACCCCCCCCCCTTTAGAGAAGGACTGCTGTTTGATCTGAACAAAGCAGAGCTAGAGACCCATAAAAAATAATTGCTGGAGAAGAGGCTAAACCCTTTGCTGTAAAACTTCACCAAAAGGCCAGGGAGGAGCTTGGTGAAAAGACAACAAGCTAAAAGCAGATCCATGCCCACCCGTGCCTGGCCACAGGTGTGTGGCGAAGGCCCCCATGTGCACAGCGTGCTCCTCCGTGCATTTCCCAGGGCGTTATCCCGCTGGGTTTGGATTATTTTTTCCACTTTACAGAGGAGAAAATGCACCTCAGTGAGACACAGGGACCTGCCCGAACCTTAAACCAGAAGAACATGTTGGCACCTAGCCAGGGGTATAAACCACCTGGGAACAAGCCTCTGCTTGGCATCAGATGGGCCTCAGATGAGCCCAGGGCTCATCGGCATGGTGGTGGGAACACAACCAGAAGAGCAGCCAACGTGGCCAGCCGAGTCCCACATCTTCCCTGGTCCCACATCTCCTGCCAAGGGCTGGCCTTCATCCTGTCGTCCCAGCTCCCCTCTTCCAGCCACGGCATTTCTCTCCACGGCGAGGAGATGACCTGGAAACTGAGAGGAGCAACCAGGCTGGAGAACAGCCTCCAAACACAGGTCCTCCTGCTCAGGTGCCGATTGCCTGGCCCAGCCACGGATGCTACGCAGTGGAGGGTAACTTTGGCCCATGTCACCAGGAGGACACCTGGGTCTGTCCCTTCGGCCTTGACAGTGAAACAAGTGTGCCAGAGCCCCACTGAACTGAGCTGCCTCCAGGCTTTCAAGAGGAAGTCGTAGCTTCTTCTCAGCAGGCTCCCAGGAACTTGACTGCTTCCCAAACTGCAGATTGTACAAGGGAAAAAAATAATAATAAAATCCCTTGAGGAAAAGCCCATTGGCCGGACTGTGGCCCCTGCTTGCCCTCGGAGACTCGCTCACAGCGCGCCCGCTGCAGAGACGGAGCCAGAAAACAGAGAACTGCTGCAGGCTGGCACAAACCAAGAGGATCAGGCTGGCCATCACCTCGTGCTGCCTCTAGCTGCTCGACCCATGGGAGCTGAGGGGTCGCTTGGGCACTGGAGACCTCCCGGCTTGATGGGGCTGGGGGAGCCCAGCACCTTCGGAGGAATGGACCAGAAATCCCACGGGAGGCAGGGACAGAAAACGTGTCCTTGGAGCAGGAAGATCCCATTCCTGGTCCTGGGGGTTAGGGACTGCTCCTTGCCTTGAGAACGTTTCCAAAACTCTTGGCAGCTTTGCAGGTCTTGGTTATGCAGGGATCTTCCTCCAAGCCACAAAACTATGCAAAGCCTCCCGGATGCCTGCCGAGCTCTTCAGTGACATCCCGTGATCCTGACTGAGGGAGAGGGGCAGTGCTCTGAGGTGGTGTCAGTGTTTGAGCATCCCATTTGGACAAGCCAAGGGGATTTTAAGAGGAGAAAAAAAATCCTCCTCCCAGTAAGCAAGAGAGAAGCTGAAAACAGAAAACGTTTGCACGCACAAAGTCCCAGTGCGGTCCTCCCAGTGCACTTTGCAGACCTCTTGCCGTGCTTCGTTTGGCGGGATGTGCAATTAAACAAAACTGGGGCACAAGTCATTTCAGCCCAAGAACAGAACAAGCCGTACTTTGCCTTGCAGCCATGTCAAACAGATCTGGTTTGCGACAAACGGCCACGCGTGTCGGCCAGCAAGCCCTGGGCAGCCCCAGGAGCGCCACGGTCTGTGGTGACCTTCCTCTCCCCGTTCGGTCCCATCCTGCCGTCCGCACACGGCACGAGGGGCCGAGCCAAGGAGAGACCCAAGAAGCGCCCGCGCTGCGCTCCCCCTTTTCCCCTCCGCATCCCCACGCACCCATCCACCAAACCGCGATGCTGACATACCGCGTCCTGCCTTTACACATACGAAAACCCCGGGCGGAGGGCAGCGATGGGCTCCGGCCCGGAAAGACAGCACATCCCAAACCATCCTGCCTGTCCCTGACTCATCCCCAGTTACGCTCCCGCAAAGCCCCGACGCTCCCCCTCCGCACCAAAGGCGCACACGGCTGGACTCATCCCTCTGCTATTAAAAGCCTTTAAATGCCAGCAGTAAAACTTGGAGAGGTACACCGAAACCAATAAGCCTTTACAGGAGTTATGCTATGCTTAATAATACTTAATGACTTGTTGCGTGCCAGAGGACTTATAGTCCCCATTTAGCAATAATTTACAACATGCAGCGAGCCACGGACAGTCTGAAAGGGAAAAATCTCAGCAACGCCAGCTGCTGGGAAGGGAAAGTGTTGGGAGAGGGCTGTGGGCAGAGCAGGACTCGGAGGGGACCGTCGTGGGCGCTGGAAGGGCGGGCGAGGAGGGGACACTGGGTTGACAGGGGACGTGGCCGGGCTCGAGCTGCATTCGCAGAGCCAGCCTCCGGCGAAGGCTGGGACGGGCTCGCAGGGACTCTGCTAGAACGAGCCTGAGCCCAGCGCTACAATCCAGCGACTATTTTTTTTGCAAGCGCTTCTCCCCCGGCTGGTTGCTGGAACATTCAGCCTGCGCCACGCCGTGATTTACAACACACCGTGCTGCGAACCCTTGCGATAACGCTGCTTTTTGCAATGACCTGACAAGGCTGTACCAATCCCATAACTGCTGTCACGACATAAGGATTACATTATACTTTTATCACAAGCTCTTCAAAGCAAGACCCTTTTTATTTCCTGTTTGCACCACCCCTGGGATAACAAAACATCCCTGCACTAGCCAAGCCCAGGAAAAAAGGTGACACCGAGCTGCAGGACATTATTTAACGGTTGGCATTATACTATTGTTCCACTATTTAACATCATACGTTAAATAGTACTGGCCCTCCTCCGCCTCCGATTTTGCTGCTCCGATTCTGTTCGGCCCCTGCACTTCCAGCCCGGATGCCCCGCGAGGGATGGGCTGTCCCTGTCTCCCACCTTGTCCCCAGACAGCAGAGCAGAGGGGCATGGGAAGAGGGGAGGGAGTAATTAACAAGGAGACAGACCGCAATTAGCAGCGGGGAGACTGGCCAGCATCACTCCCCGGCGCGTGCCAGCCTGCTTCTCCAGGTATCTCCCCAGGGTTTTGCACCACCGGAGCAAGTTTGCAGAGGGAGGGGATGGGGCTGCAGCAGAGCCGGGCTCTTGCGAAGAGAAGAAGGAAGGGGGGAAATCAGAATCCGATCCAGGCTGTTGCTATCCCAACATCGCCAAAACACCGACGACTTTCAGTCTGTCAAAAAATACCTGCAGTTTTTGTTTTCCCCCTAGATCTAAGCGATGTCCTAGGATCAGTGAAACTCAGGGTCTATGTCATGCATTAGGGATAACAGCAAATGGAGGTGTAAAATAGCATCTCTCTGCCTAGATAGGTGCTCATTTCTCTGCATCTGTTATCTATTCCCTGCTTTGACATTGATCTTTTCCACTGTAACACCAAGTCTTTGAATTTCCAAAGCTGCCCCCAATCATTTTGCACTTAAACCCCCCTCCCCGAGCTGTTTAATAACAGAGCAAAATACCCCAGCCCTGGAAAGGCTGCAGGGAGAGGTGTCCCCAGTGCAAAGAGAGCTGCCGAAAAAGCCAGAGGCAGTCGGGGTTGGCGGTCAGCAGCGCTGCTGCCTTGAAGGGGAGGTTCCCGCGGCCTCGCTTCCCCGCTGCCCCCTTACTCCTTCTGAAGCAAGTGGATCCAAAGCGGATCGGTGCAGAGGAGCAAAAAAAAAAAAACGAAACAAACATTCAGGTGAGCTCTGATTTCCCCTCCTTGGCGTCCCCCCCCCCACACACACACAAACGCCATCGCTGCAAAAGCCAAACGCAGCCCGTCCACCCAGACTGAATCCAGAGGTCCTAGGTCTGCACGCACCGGAGCAGGATACGACCCCCCCCCCAGTGCACGCAGGGGCTGGGCCAAAATCCTAGCGCCCTCCGTGCACGAAGCCAACAGCAGCCCCTTTGCCGTGGGGCTGGCAGGGGAGATCTCCCCTCTCCGTCCCTGCGCGTCTCCAGCCCAGGAAGGAGCTGGGCGACAGGGGCTGGCGGAAGAGCCAGGGCAGGCCGGACCTTTGCAAAACACTGGAGCTAGCGCAGAGAGCCAGGACAAGCTGGGAGCGCTGCAAAAAGCGCCTCCGTAGCAGGAGCAGCAGAAAGCACAAGGCCGGGGAGCCGCGGCCGCTGCCCACCCCTTGGCTGGGCTCGAGCTCAGAGGCATCCGCGCAAGCCGGAGCGAGGGAGGGCCGAGAAGACGCAGCCCGGCCCTTGCGCAGAGGGTCCTGCCAACGGAGCCCCGCGTAGCCCGGATCCCATTTCTCAGGGTCACATTCATCCTCGAAACAACCTGTCCAGGCCTCAGCACAGCCACGGGGAGGGAAAAGCCACACACCCATGGGTCCCAATAGCTTGGAAAGGGGAAAAATGCCAGAGGGTCTCTCTAAAGATCAAGGAAAGAAGGAGATTTCTCTCCCTGCCTGGGATTTCTAGCTGCTTGTAGCAGTTGGGGATGAAGCTTTAAATCAAGGAAGGGCCCTGGGCATTTCCTGTAGCTCAGAGACACTGGGGAGAGGCGGGAGGGGAGGACTAGGACTCCCCACGCAGCCCCTGCCTTAAAGGTGGAGGGCACTTCTGCTGTCCAGCCGCCGGGAAAGGGACCCAGGCGTCCTCGTCTGGGGCTGGGGTGGTGGGGGGGAACTGGGATTAGAGGGTTAATAAAGTAGATGGGAGGACGCACGTGACTGGCTGTGGGGTGGTGGAAGCAGGCTGGGGTGTGCGTGTGTGTGTGTCAGGGAGGGGGGGGACTGGTGATCCCTCCCTTCACATCAGCACCATCCCCCTCCTCCCCGGCCTCGCACAAAATCCTCTCCCCGCCGGCCGCCCAGGACCCTCCAACCTGCGGCATGGAGGCACAGGGCTGCCCGGCCTTCGCCCCGGGCCGCCGGGCCGGGATCCCACCGGGGCCGCCGCAAGCCCCTGGCACCTTCGGGGCCGGCCTGCTGGGACCCCCCCAGCACCCGCCACCGCTCAGCCCCCGCCTGGCCCACGGCCCCCCGGACAAGGCAGAGCTCCGGTACCTGGGGACCGCCAGGCCGGGCCCCCTCGCCGTGGCCATCAACGGGAAGCCCTTCTACCCCGCCAGCGCTGCAGGTACCAGGGCAAGCGGCAGGGTGGATGTTGGGGGGATCTGGGGGGCTGCCACCCCCTCCCTGCCCCTTTCTGCTTTTCTTTCTTCCTTTCTCTCTCCTGCCTTTCTGCTCCCTGCTTTGCAGGGGCGGCCACCCCCAGAGGCAAAGCAGGGGCCAGACCGGCACAGGGAGGGCCTGATCCTGCCACCCAGCACCGCGAGGGGAGGCAGAGCCCCCTCGGAGCCTGCGAGGGGCACGGGAGCGTCCGGGACACTGCACTAGGGCTGCCCCGCAGGGTCTCGGCTCTGTCGCCTGCCCGGGTGCCCACCGGGGCCTCCCGAGACAGGGCACGTCCTCACCGTGCCACGGTCCCCAACCCCCCCCCACCCCCTCCCTAAGCCACCCTGTCGCCGACCGCTGTCGCGACGCGGCCCCAGCGGCCCGGGGCAGCCGCCGGGAGGCGCCGAGCATCCCCGGGAGCGCGGAGGCGCCGGTGCCCGAGGGGGGCCGGCGGGGCCCGGGCGGCGCGGCCGGGCGCGCACGGTGCCGGGGCTGCCGGGCTCCCCGGGGCCGCCGTCTGCGAGGCGCTGCACGGCTCGTCCCCCCCCCCCCCCCCCAGCTCGGAAGGGAGGAAAAAAGGCAGAAAAAAAGGGAGAAAAAGAGATGCGAGAGACACTCGGGCCGGCGGCCGCCGCGCACCCTGCTGTCGCGACTGTCGGGACAGCGGCGGACTCACCCCGGCTTTTGCCCGGCACCGCGTCTCCCCGGCTGAAGGAGCAGCGATTCCCGACGGGCAGGGAGCCCGTTACCGGCCGGGGAACGGGGCGGAAAACGTCTCCGGGCCTCGGCGGAGGAGGCTGGAAAGGCGCGTCCAGCGCCGCCGGCAGCAGACGGGGCTCCGGGCTCTGCTCCCCTTTCCCCGCCGCCTCTCACCCGGCCGCGGCGCTTCCCGGCCACCTTCACCGCCGTTTCCCTTTCTCCGTCGCTCGTGCAACATCCCGCCGCAAGCGCGGCCGCCGGCCCCGGCCGTGCCCGCTCCCTCCGCCTCGCACTCGCCCTCCCGGACGAGGCCGTCGAGGGCTCCGGCCGCCGCCTCGCCCCGGGCTCGGCTCGGCTCCCCGGCCCGACCCGCGCCCCGGGGCAGCTCGCCCTTCCCACGGGCTTTTTATTCCCCCCGCTGCTTTTTAATATTAAAAAAAAAAAAAAACGGGTAGCGGGAGCCAGGCGGGCCCGGCTCGGCAGAGCGGCCGAAAGCAGGTAGCGACGGCGCCGGGGAGCCCGGAGGCACCGGCCGCCTCCGCCCCGCTGCAGCCCGGCCGGGGCCGGGGCCGCGTTTACCTGCTGCCTGAGCCCCGCGGCCGCGGCGATGGGCGCCCGCGGGGAGCGGATTTCGTTTGCGGCGACTCCGTTTTCTCCGGCGGTTGTCGGGAGCGGGAGAGCCCGCTCCGTGCCCCCGTCCCTTCGATAGTGATCCCTTTGAGGTCTCCTCTCCCCTCCCGTTTAACCTAATAATTATACAGCTGTTCCCCAGCTGCTAACTTCACCAGCGCCACAAAATCTTTTAGGGGGTGTCGGTTTGGGGTGTGGGGGGAGATTAGCTGTATCTTCCTTTTTCCCATCCTCTTTGTCCCCTTGCGATTCTGTGTTTATTTAGCTACATGCCCGTATCCTGCTCCCTTCCTGCTTTTTCCTTCTTTCTGGCCATTTATTTATTTGTCTCCAACGCCGAAACTCGCGGGTCGCTCGGAAATGCGGCGCGGGGGGAGAAAAAACACACACACACACACACACACACACACCCAACGGATTTTTCGGACTAATTTGTGCATCGGGTTTTTCTTTCATTCTTCTTCGCTTTGGATTTTTTTGTTTGTTTGTTTGTTTGTTTTTGGTCATTACTTGTTTTTGTCTTTGCTCCGGGATCGGCTCAGCTCAATTATTTTTATCGTTAAAATCCCCTGGCCCGGCTCTAACCCGAGGCCAGCCCGGCCGAGCCCTTCAGAAAGCAAAAACGGGGAGGAAAGGGCAAAGCGGCCACGGTTTCTCTGCCATTACCCACCGCCGGGGCGCGGAGACGGGTCGGTCCCGACAGCGAAGGGAGCCCTCACTCCTGAAACCCACCCCGAGATAACGTTTTCCCGTTAATCCAAAGCAGCTGCACTTCAGCTCTCGGCTGCACATAGTAACCCCAAATTGCCTTAATTAGGAAACAACTGAAAACGAAAGAGCAAAGTCTGGAAAAAGGCCGCTTTGGGGGCTGATCGTCGCAGCGGGGTGTAGGGCCAGGGGACCTGGTCCCCCCCGGGGTGGCGGCTCCGGTCCGCAGGGATGTGATGGTAACGGGCCGGGAAGGAGGAATGGTCCCAAAGGAGGCAATTTCCTCCCTTGCCAGGAGAGAAGGGCTGGAGAAACAGCCTTGAAGCGCTGTGTGGTCCCCAGGGCTTGGCGGCAGGCCTGATCCTGCTCCGGCGCCTCTGCGGAGACGAAGGCTGGGGAAGGGGGCTGGTGGTCTCCACCTGCTGCAAGCCCCAGTCGCCAGAGCTAGTGCCCCAGAAGGGTGAAACCAGGGCAGAAAACCGGATTTTTGGCTTGTTTCCTTCCTGCATGAAGCCCCTGTTCCCCTCCCAGGCTGCTGGAGGACCCCAAGCTCTCCCGCTCCGTGCATTGGATCTCTGCTGTGTTTTACCCTCTGCGCCAGGGCAGGCCTGGCTGCTCTGTTTGGCTCCTCCAGGGAGCTAACAGCACCCGGACCTCGATCCGAGTCCGCTTGGCTTTGCTGAGCTCCCTGCGTCCCCCGCGCTGCTCCCGTGCCCCCTCGCACAGGGAGGGAAAAACTCTCCCTGGGTGCTGGTGCCAAAGGCAAGCCCGGCTGCTCTTAAAAGGCACGGCAGGGATTTATTTCCTTGAACCCGTTTCATGAGACGCCCCAGAGAAGCAGCAGTGAGGGGAGGGGGGGAAATAACCCAAATTTTTTGCTCTGGATCCCTTGTCGGAGGCCTTGCAGGAGGGTGGGGAAAGGACGCTCTTCCCAGAGGGGCTGTCCAGATGGAGCGGGATCTCTTTCAGTGCTGGGATTTTTTTTTTTCTCCTTCTTTCCAAATGGTTTCCTGAGAGTTATAGCTGTAGGGAAACGCTGGCGCGGGGCGGGCAGAGGCGGCCGGCCGTCAGGCGCGTTGGAATGGGTCGAGCCCTGCTGTGCCTGTGCCCCGCTCCGAACCGAGCCCAGCTCTGGGGGGCCTGGATGCAGTCCAAGTCCGGGACTTCTTGGGGTTACTGGTGGATCTGATGTCTCCACCCTAGACACAGCTGAGCAGGGTGGAGGCACCAGCCCATGCTGGAAAGGAAAAGGGAGGAAAGATGAGTGGAGCTGGGAGAAGCTCCCCGTGGAAGACCATCCCGCGCTGGTGCGCGTGGCGCTCGCCTTTCTCTGTCCTCTGCCAGTGCTGCCTCCCCATCACCAACTCCTGTCCTACCAGCATCTGCCCACCCTGCGGGCTTTGAGGTCCCCTGGCAGGGAGCCCCTCCCTGCACGCTGGGTGCCACACGTGCATTTTGGGGGGATGGTTTATGACTACCGGCCAGGTCTGTGGGCAAGGCAGGCTCTTTGCTTCATTAACGCCACCCCCTCCTGTGCATCTTGCCCTGCAGGGAGCGAGAAGGGATGCAAACCTGGGTGCCAGCCCGTGCCCGCAGCCTGCCATGGCCCCTTGAAAGTCACGGCAGAGCTCAGCGGCTCACTGGCAGCACCCCTGGGTGGCCTGCGAGATGATGGGGCCCCCGAGCTTGCTGAGCCCCTGGCACCAGGGAAGAGCAAGAACAAGAAGAGGAGGAACCGGACGACCTTCAGCACGTTCCAGCTGGAGGAGCTGGAAAAGGTCTTCCAGAAGACACATTACCCAGACGTTTATGCACGGGAGCAGCTGGCCCTTCGGACAGACCTGACCGAAGCCAGGGTGCAGGTAAAAGCTCACATCCCGAGGTTCCCAAGTCTGCAGATCAGCCTCTGGCATCTCATTAGTGGCACGTGTGCCGTGGGTTGTGCTAGCAGAGCTGCAGCAGGCTGGGTTGACGTCGGGCTGGAGGATGCTTTTGCCTCCATCCTAGGAGAGCGCGGGGAATGAGGACATGATGCTGAGTTAGAAACTGTTGCTTGAGGGAGGATTTTGCTAAGCCTCTGAGCTCTAGGGAGGAAATCCCAGCCCCAGCGCTCGCTTACCCCACCGCCGTGGGGGTCCGGAGCCCTGGCTGCCCCTCTGACCTCTCTCCAGTTCCTCCTTTGCTCGTGGCCAGCCCTGAGCCGAGTGCTCAGAAACGCATCTGGGGCTGCCCCAGATGCAGCCGTAGTCCCAAGGCCCAGAGCCCGGCGTCCTCCCATCACCTCATCTGCAACATCCAGGAGGCAGATCCACTGCCAAGAGCGGCAAAAATTTGGGAGGCTGCTTTCAGCTCCCCACCAAACTCCCCTCATGTGATTGCATGCAACAGGCCACACATTCCCCCCCGCCACCACATCCCCCCGCCAGCCTCCCTCCCTGCACCAAACCATAGCACATGGCTGCATCCGGCCCGGGAACAGCGACACACTGGAGCTACGGAGCAGCCCTGCACCCAGCGAAAGGGGTCCCCGGGGATGGGGCCCAGGGGGGCGCAGCCCAGGACGGGGACTTCCCTTGCGGGGCCGACTGAGGCCGCCCAGCGCTCTCGCACCGGCCCTGGCTCTGCTGGCACCGCGCTTGCGTCAGGCGAGCGGAGCTCTTTCCAGAGGCGTTTCCATGTGGTTTGAGGCTCTCGGCTGGAAAACGGCAGCGGAGCCGGCTCGGAGAGGGGGCGCCCAGCAGGGGGGGGAAAAAGCAAAGGCGGGTGGATAACGAAGGGAGCACGAGGCAAGGGGGCTCGGACCGCACAGCTGGGTGGCGACGCCAGCGGCCCTGGCTGCATCCAGCCACTGCACCAAGGGGCCGGCCAGCGCCGGGGTCCGGCCCCCCACGGCCTCTGAGCTGCCGTTTGGGGTGGGTTTAGATAAAATTATCGACAACTTTGAGACACCGGCCCCCCCCCCCCCCCCGTGGCTGCCATCCTGGCACTGCAGCCTCCCCTCCGGGACCCCAGGGAGATGCTGCTGGTCCCATCGCCACCCCGCGGCCCCATCCAGCAGCACGGAGAAAGAGCCTCGTCCCGCGTCGAAGCCTTTGGCGAACGAGGCCCGGAGCATGGGAGAGAGAATAAGCAGCACTGCGTATTTTCCAAGAAAGAGGAGAGATTTCTGCTCTTTGCTAAAGGAAAAGGCCTGCACCCGAGGGGAGTTTTCGCCATTCACCGCCCCAGCTGCAGATCTGATAGGGGAGCGGAGGGGTGCTGGGGGAACCAGCTGCGGTCGGTCGCATTAGGGCTCCTTTCCCGCTGGGAGGGCCATCTTGAGATTGGATTGACAGCTGTCCGTCTTGCTCGGGGCACCGGGGCGGGGGGGGGGGCGAGTAGAGATCGCTCACTGCGGGCTCTTGCCTTCCCTCCAGGTCTGGTTCCAGAACCGACGGGCCAAGTGGCGGAAACGGGAGCGCTACGGCAAAATCCAGCAGGTGAGAAGCCCCTTAGCGGCTCCCTGCCACGGCGTTGTCCTGCCCGGGGCCACCAAGCAGCTGCAGGTACCGAGGCTGGTGGCACGGCACGGGGGTCCTGGCCGCTCGCCGCCCCCCCCCCCACGGCGCTAACCCCAGCTGCCCGCTTATGCCCAGCCCCAGCCGAGCCCGTGGCACGGCTCTGCCGTTACGTCCGCCCTGCCACAGGGCAAAAACCCCGCTTAAGACCCACGGAGGGATTGCAGCAAGACCCAGGGGGATAGAGGAGAGGCGGCGGCCCCGGGTGGAAAAGGAGGAGAGATGCAGCATCACGTTTCACTAGACGCCGCTGTACGTCCCTCCCAGGAACGCGCCCCTCGGAGCAAGTCTTGGGGTCGCCCCGTGCAAGCGCGGCGCTCCAACCCCCGTCGGGCTTCGTCGGCCGTGGCCGTCCCTCCAAGGCCGGCCGCTTGCACGTGCTCAGCCAAACAGCGCGGCAGTGCCGGGGCTGGTTAAGCCCCTGGCGCTGCTGCGTTTCCCCAGCTCCTTGGCTCCGCTCAGGGTATTTCACCGCGGCTGGGCTGGCTCTGGCAGCCGCACGAGGAGCCAGGTCTGCCGGGCGTCCCCAGGGCTGCGGTGCAGGGCATGCATGCATGCATCTCCGGGCAGCTTTAGCCGTTCTCCTAGTTGATTTTCTGCCGCTTAGTTTTCAGGCGGGCGAGCAGGCTCCAAGGGGGTGTTTCCAGGAGAGAGCGGGTCTGACGGCGTCCCAGGCAACCGCTGCTTGGGGACCGGCCAGCCACGCTCTGTTAGGCGCTGGGGAACGTGACTAAAATGTGGAGAAAAACAAAAAAAAAAAAAACCAAAAATTGCACTTGCCCAAGCTTCCCCTCCCATTGCTCAGGGTTACATGCAGCGGTTGAATGCAAAGGCTTTCCTTCTCAGAGGCAACGGCTTTGAGGAGAGGGGCTTAGCACAGCTGCTTGATGCTCCCCTGTGCCGTCTGCAAGGAGGCCGTACGATTCGGATCGTGTGAACGCTCCCAAAGCGGAAAGCTTGCGTGCAAAATAAATAAATAAATAAAAAGCATTTCAATCAGGGTAATTCCCCCCTGCCCCAGGTCATTAAAACAAAGCAACAGCAGCCCTGGATGCACCCCGTGGAGGGGCGGTGCGGTCCCCAGCCTCATCCAGCCTAACCCAGCCTCCCTGCTGCACATGGGTTTTTTTTTTTTTCCTTTTTTTCAGTTGCAGAATAACCTGTGGCCAAGCTCCGGCAGCCCAGCCAGTCCCTGCCTCGTGGCCCCCGAGAGCATCCCGTCCCCCTGCATGTCTCCGTACCCCCACGCTCACAGCAACATCGGCGGCTTCGTGGGCATCCCCGGTTCACCTGGCCACCACCCCGGCATCAACAGCCTCTACCCCCTGCACGGCCTGCACCCCTCCCTGGGCACCCACCCCTTCGACGCGACGCCGGAAAACGAGTACAAGTCGCCTGCCCTGGTGACGCTGCGGGTGAAAGGCAAAGAGCCGACCAGCCTGCTCAGCTGGACGTGATCCCCGCGGGAAAGGGGCCGAGACGGGGACTCGCGGCTCCCTGGGGCGCAGACCCGTGTCCCCCGGTGCCCGTCCTCCCTGCCGCTTTCTCCTTCCCTCGGCGTCGAGGATGCCCCAGCGAGCCTGCCCTGCCGGGACTGGGAGACCGAGGGGAAGGGTCTCGAGCGGGGCAACTGGGGGAGAAACGTGGGTCGCCCGGCTTTCCCCGTCCCCCCACGTTCATCCCACTCCAGCACCTCTTTGCCACCTTCCTGCTGGCGTCGAAACGAAGTGAGGGGCTGGTGGGGACCCATCTGCACCCCGGGCTGGTCCTCAGCCCGCCTGACCCTGGGAGGAGATCAAGAGCTGGGTAAAGGGGAGCTGGGCAGGTCGAGACCCTCCAAAACGAGCCCCCAAAGGGGTTTGAGCCCAGGGCAGAGCGACGTTGGCAGAAGGGGCCCGTCTCACCCGGAGGTTTGCAGCCGATTTGCCTCCCGTGGACGATGCAGCCCCCCCGGGTGCTTTGGTGGGGTGTTGGCTCCCCCCAGCCCCGAGGCAGCAGCGCGAGGCCGTTTCCGAACCCCCTTTCCCGAGCCGGCCGTTTCAGCGGGCCCTCGCTGCCCCGACGGGCTCCAGCCCTTGGCTTTGGGGTCGGGTCTCACATCCCGGCCTCGACTCGAGCCTGGCTAGCGGCTCCTCAGTTAGACTTGCTGGAGGGGCAGGCGAAGCACCTCCGACTTTGCCGCAGGGGAAGAGCGCAGGCACTGAGCCGTCGGTGCACGCACCGCCGCAAGCTGCAGCTCATGAGCTCAGCGTATCCGGTCATTTCAGGGGGTAGCGAGCCCTTCCCCAGGGGGAATTTGCCTCCCGCCGGGGCAAACCAGCCGCCAAAATCCCTCCGCAAGACTCGATCCGCCCTCGAAGCTTCACCCCAAACCTTTCTCCTCGCCAGCACTTGGGCTTCTCGGTGAAGCAAGCGTCACGCCGAAGCCCAGGAGCACCTCTCCCTACCGGCCGCACTGCACCGCACGAGCGCCAGCGCTTTAGCAAGCTGGAGGGACATCGAGGAAAGCCAAGAGTGGGGAATCTGCTGGGATAAAAGACGCTACACCAAAAGCTGTTGCTTTGCGGGGTCGTCTTTAGCCATCCCGTGCCCGTTTCCCGCTGTATAAATGAGGCCTCCGCCGGGACACGTTTGGCTGCTCCATCCTTGCTGCCCTCCGTCGGTGACGGCGGCGGGCACTGCCACCCCATCGCCGGCCCGGCTGCAGCACCCCCCCAACCCCATCCCCGTCTGCAGGGGGTTTGTTATTCATCTATAAACAATAAAACACATTTTTAATGTTATTTATGGCTCCGGCAGCGCGATAAAAGCGGCGCTCTGTGCTGCCTCGCACAGCTGGGGAACGTTTTGGAGCAGGCAGAGGGAGGACTGGAGGCAGAAGAGGTGTGATGAAGCGCTTCGTGCTCAGAGCAGCGCCACCGGCTCCGGGGGCCAGGCAGGAGGGAAAAGCCTTCGCACCCCTTGCAGGGATGCATCACCCCTTTTTACACCCTTTTGTAGGTCCCCGCAAGCACCCGTGCCGCCTTCCCAGCTCAATTCCCGTGCTGCCGACCCGTGCCACGGCTGCAGGGTGATGGCGACAACCCAGGGACACGGGGCCGAAGGCAGGGTGGCCGCCTCCCGGACGGATCCTTCTCCCCCCACCTCCGTGCTGCTCACCGACGATCGAGGCAGACGAGGATGTTTAGAGCCAAGGGACAGCCAGGAAGATGCTCGCTATAGGATCACTGGTCTCCAGCTCACCGTCTCCACTGAGCCCTCATCCCCAGGACGTCCCTTGGGCTAAAAGGGGAGGAAAGAGGTGGGGAAAGAGGGATGGGAGCGCCGGGCAGCACCAGGTGGCCCAGCGCCCGCCAGGACCATCCAGGGACCGATGAGCTGCATGTTTCGATCGATGCTGTCCCGCGTGGCTTCGCTGACGTCTACTAAGGGTTGCGTTCGCCGCCTCCGTCCTTCGACGGGGTCTCCCTTGGCCCCGCAGCTGGGCTGGGAGAGGCTGAACATCTCCAGGGCTCTGCCCCGGGGCAGGAAGCGGGCTCAGGAGCAGCCGGCGGACACGCAGAAGGCCAGGAGCCCAGACAGCCTCCCTGGGCAGAGGCTGCGAGGGCACAGGCAGGGCTGGTCCCACCGGTCCCCGAGGCAGTTGGAGCCCGGCTGAGCTTGGGCAGCTGCCTGCCTCCTCCTTCACAGCTACGCGAGCCCCCCGGGCAGAGACAAAAGCCAGGGCTTGCTCTTGTAGTCACTGGAGCATTAACGGTTCAGCCTGGCTTCATCCCGGCAGGCTACGGGGACCTTTACAAGGGGAATAAATCCAGGCTGCCCCAGCCTCCCTCTCCCCATAAACACAACCACATTTCAGCAGGGAATCAGCCTCCTTTTCCCTTGACTTGTCTCTCTCCTCCCAAAAGCAGAGGTGACAGCCCTGGGATTTCATTAACCAGGCAAGAAACCCTTCTCCCCTCCCCAGCATCGCCTAGCCAAGCCAGGGACCGCTCTTTTCCCACTGCCAGGGAAACCACCGCACTGCCTGGAGCAAGGGTGAGCATCTCTGGGCCCGTAGGTTTGATCGCCGGCTCCTCTGCGGGAGCATGTTGGACAACGGAGGCTGCTGCAAACCCATTACCTGGCCCTCCTCCTCCTCAGCTGGCTGTGCTGGTCTCTGCGCCCTCCTGGTTTCTCAGGGACGGGTTCCTGTCCCCTTATCACCCGCTTCTGCATCACATCCCTGCTTGAACCCACATCCCTCAAGCCCCAAGGACAGACCCACCTGATTCAGTGGCTTTGAGCACGAGCGGGGGACGCCAGCGCAGGGCTGTTCCATGCTCAGAGGACGCGGATCCCTGCAGAGCATTGCCGTAGGGCGGCCGGTGCCCCAGGAGCACCCCGGGGAGGTGCCCTGCACCGTGTGTGCCCAGCTCTGCACCAAACTCGGATCCACCCTCGCGGGGAGCAGGCTTGGAGCTGCCTCGGAGCCAGAGGGGAGCCAAACCCATGGGGAAAAAGCCCATTCTGAGCCCAGCAAGATGCCCCAGCCAAACGTCCCCCATCTCCTCCTCTCCCGTCCAGCCCAAAAGCTGCCTAACCCTGATCTGCTCCCTGCCAGCCTCCAGACCCCAGCCCTGCCCGGCACAGGATAACTTCCCCCTCTGGGAGGAGGAAGGCATCCAAGCGTCTGCTCCAGTAGCATTAACCAGGTGACCACCTTCCCCCACAGCCATCTCCCCCATCATTTAGCCATCGCTCCCAATTAGTGCGGAGCCAAAGCAGCCCCCGGCTCGGGGCTGCCTTCTTCCCCACGGCCCAGCTCCAGAAACGCTGCTCCCCTGGGCCCAGGAAAGGGCTGGCAGCAAGCTGAGACACAACCGTTATCTTCTTGCAAGGGGTGAAGAAAGTCCCCGTTACACCACCAACACAATGGTGTCGGAAATAACCAGGGCAGTCCCCAAGATAGTTTGGGGACAGGGAGAGGACCATCAATGGATCCTTTCCCTAGTCCCTGCTGCCAGCCTTCGCTCGGGCTGGGATGGGCAAGGCTCCCCCCAGCATCGCCCAGGCTCAGTCCCCACAGTCCTGCCTTCAGGGCTGGTTGCAAACAGCCCGACCTGCTCCTGGAGAAGCATGAACGGCACTTGCTTGTACCGGCCAGCTCCTGCCCGCTCCCCTCCAGCTCCCCCAGACAATACGCTCTTGGCTCACCAAGCCAACAGCTTTTGTTGCAAGATAAGTATTAAAGATAAAATTAAGTATCAGTTTAGTCCCGTCATTGGATTTACCCTTTGCTGCTTCCCTGGGAGAAGCAATGGGGACGCAGACAAAGTCCAAACACGCTCAGTTCAGAGATATCACGTGTATGTGTGTGTGTATATATGTATATATATATATAAATATATATATATATATATATGTATGTACAGCTCATCCACCCCACCTAGTGGGTCAAGGGAAGACTGCAGTCCCCAGCCTTCCCTGGCCCTTCGGCAAGGGGGACAGCCCCAGCCCCTCCACCCCACGGCCACCGCGCCCCCAGCACCCGGATGCAGGCAAGACCAGGCCACTGCATCCCCACGCCGGGTCTGGAGAGGGGGCAGACACGGTTCTACTGCCACGGCGGCCCGTGGCTACCTACTCCCCATGTCCCACAGCAGCACCAAAGGGACCCTCACCCCCATTTGCCCCGCTCCCTGTGCCACTGGCTACTTGTCCTTCTCAGCTCCAACTGGTTAGAAAAGGCAGGAGGGTGACTGCAACACTACAGCCAAAAGGATCAACCTGGGGTGCACACAGAAGGTCTCTCCCATGTAACACCCAGAGCACCGTGACCTCTTTGAACCTCCACCCTCGGCATGGGGTCGAGTCTGGCGCAGCCTGGAAGGAAGCAGAGGGGCAGGACAGCACCTCGATGAGGATCCATCCCAACCCAAGCCTCCTCCTAACTCTGCCACAGGGCAACCAGGCACCTGGAGAGCCCTCCAAGCCTCGCACCCTCAAGTTCACCCCCCTGCCCCTCAGCTCACGGCTGGAGAGGGGCCGCAGCATCCTCAGCGCCCAGCCCAGGCCAGGCTCGAGTCTCTCCCTGAACGACCCCCTTCCTGCCTCCCTTGTCGTCCTCGCAGTGGTGCCATCACTGCAGCAGCTCCTCCCAGGAGATGGGCCGGGAGAAGACCTCCCTCTCCAGCCACAGGTCGTAGTTGACCTGGAAATCCTCAGGCAGCTCCACACGCTGGCCCAGCACGCTCTGCAGGCAGTTGTCCACAGGGAGGAAGTCGGGGTTGCTGTGCGCCCGGTCATAACGGCGCGAGTTGAAACGCTCGATGCTGGCGCGCAGGGCGCATTCCTCAGCCTGGAAGTCCCAGGGTCGGGCATCCAGGTCTGGGCAGAGGGAAGGGGTGTCAGAGAGGAGCTGTCTGGGGGGCCCTTCACCCAACCTGAACCCCAGAGGCCAAAGTTTTCTGAGCCCTCACAACGAACAACATACGGGGGCACAGAGCAGGCAGCTGCCAACAGCTCTCTCACTGCCCATCCCCAGCCCCTTCCCTCTTCCCTGCAATACTGCCACCCCAAATCCATCCTCACAGCCCAGACTTAAGGGCTGCATAGGCCCTAGGCAGCAAGGGGACAGTTCTGGGCTCAAAGGTGTCACTGCGTGGAGCAGGAAGGGCACTGGGTAGCAGGACGTTTTCCAGCAGCTGCTGGACGTACCATTGCCGTAAGCCCAGTCGTCGTTCAGACGGTGCCGTACTTTCTGGTAGATGGCCGACATGGTCTTCATGTTGCTCTTCCTCCACTGCCGGCCCAGGTACTTGGTCTGCACCTTGAGCAGCTTCAGCACGTAGAGCTGCATCATGGCCTGCTTCACCTTCAGTGCCCGCTTCAGAATGGGTGCTGACTTGAACACGACCAGCATCTGTGGGGCAAAGCCAGCCAGCAAGCAGGAAATGAGAGCTGACAAGGCTGGGACGGATACTCAAATGCTTCCTATCGCACACACACATCAACCTCTTCATACAGCACATGCACGCACACACACACACCCCCCTTTCCTACAGCGTGCACACACCCACGCTGGTGCCTTCCCTTCTCCCCTTCCGCATACCCTCCCTTGCCTCCAAGCAGCCACCCCCACCGCTGCCCCCACTCCTCAGCAAGGCCTGGAGTGACACATGAGGTGCAGCCAGGGTATCCACAGCCCCTTCACCCAGTCCAGGCACCCTGAGACAGTCCAATCTGGCCCGGTCAAGCCCCAACAGGGTTCCCCAGCCCTCACCATGGTGCGAGAGTGCTTCCACTTGGTCAGCTTGTTCAGGATGCGCAGGAGGTTTATGCAGGAGAACAGGTTCCTCCAGCAAAACTGGTTGTTATCCCCAGCTTCCTGCAGGGAAAGCAGAGGCTGAAGGGACAGCAAGAGATTCGAGCGGGGATGAGGGGAGGAAGAAGAGGGGCTGCTCTGCTCTTAGGACCCTTGCCCAAAGGAGCACTGAGTATCTGTCTGCCAGGAGACACCTGCCAGCCCCCGTACCCCAATGCTCAGTGGGAAGGTGCTGCACCCATTGAACCCCCAGAGGTCTCAAGAGCTGTGGGTAGAAGCGCTGAGGGTGCCAGGGCAAGGCGCCACAGCTCCGTCCTCTCCTTCCCCTATGATCCCCTCCGAGAAGCATCCCAGCCTGCACAGTTTGCCCAAGCCACCGGGGCCTAGAAGAGAATGGAGTGACTTACCAGACTCTCCGCCGTCAGCTCCGGCAGCTCGTGTACCACACAGTATGGGTAGTCCAGGACGGAAATGCTGTGGAAAGGAGAGGGAGGCGTCACGTTGCTCCACAGACTCTACCTGGCGTAGGGGTGATACAGCCTCCCACCTCCCGCCTGCAGGAGATGGGCTGCAACAAGCACCTCCCGGGTGTCCGCCCGCACCCGAGCTACGGCTAGGGGGAGACCACAGAGGGAGCAAGGCAAGCAGGGACCCACCACCCCACACCCAGCTGGGCTCCCTGCAACACCCCCGGAGGGGACATGGGTGGCCAGCCCCCCTCCACTACCTGTTCTTGGCAGTGATGTAGGACATGATGTTCTGGTTGAAGAACTTCAGGATGAGTGGGATGCAGTTGGCAAAGACCAGATGCTGGGCCATGTACTCAAACTGGGAGGAAAGGCAGGGTGGGCAGGTGAGCGGGGACCCATCCTGGGTGCTCCCCACCCCCAAAGCCCCGTGGCGGGGTGGTCGGACTCTGGCCCACCTCACCTGGTAAATGTGATTCAGCTTGAAGTGTTTGAGCAGGAGGAGCAACACAGCGGAAATGGCTTTGACGATGATCTCCTTGTGCCGATTGACATCCACCCCCAGCTTCATGCTCTGCAGCACTGTGGTCCTAAGGGACAGAGAGAGAGGACAGTGCCCTTAGGCTGGGACACTGCCCACACCCAGCCAGCCCTAGGGAACATCTGATGCACCCTTCCCTTCCATGCGCCTCCTGTCACTTAGTCCCAGGTTAACAAACGAATAGTGGTCACTGGCTACGTTTCACCCCCAAAACACACAGTCAAACCCATCCATGCAGCACTTGGACCCACTCTCCCTGCCCTCAAGAGGCAGCCACCTCTGGGGAGCAGCACGGACACTGCTGAACGGTACATAAGGACACCACGATCAGCAAAGGCAAATCCTGTAGCCAATGGAAAATAGAACCTCTAGGAAACAGAGACAGGGCAGATGACCTTCATAAGCTGGACAAGGCCAAGCCTAGCTCCAGCCTGCAAGCTTGCCTGCTCCAACCCATTCCCTCCTCCTTTTCTGTTGCCACCTAGCACCTCCACGGTCACTTACGGCATCTCCTCCGGCAAGACATCTGCCAGGATGTTGATGGAGTCCGTCTTGGCTTTGGAAGTGGGGGCTGCAGCAAGGAGGATCTTCAACAGAGCAATCTGGGGAGAAGGGAGAGCTGGACCAGGGGATGGGGGAAAACCAGCCACAGACCTTCCTCCCCACCACAGGATGAAGCAACAGGGTTACATATATTGGGAGAGAAGACAACCTGGAGGACATCACTGAAAAGGGACAGAGCAACACAGGGAGACCCCAGGACCAGGCACCCCTAGAACAGCCCAAGGGGGATGGAGGAGGGCCCAGGGGTCCCACAGGGCTCCCCAGCTCACCATGTACTGTGGCAGGCTTGGCAGGAGGCCCTGGTACAGGATCTCAGCAGGAACTTGCTCCACTTCCTCTTCCCCCTGGTGCCAGGAGAGACAAGATAACCTCATACCAAAAGCAGCCACCAGCTGCGTGGACCTGGCTCAGCCTCAGGCTCTCTGATCCCAAGGTAGGCCACACAGCCAAGATACTTCTCATTCCTACTCAATGCCTCCAAGCACAACCTCACTCTACCCTTGGAGAAATCATTCCTTCCCCAGCGAGCCACAGAGCAAACTTCCACCCTCCCGATGGCCAGAAGGCCTGGCAGGACCAAGCGCCCCCAGCTCCCCTCCAGGGAGCTTTGTCCCATCCTCATCCCCACACTCACCCCTGAGAGCGGAGAGCGCAGGTACTCGTCCTCCATGTGCACTTGCACCTCCGCAATCGATGTGTACTTGTGCTGCAAGGAGACAGGGCAGGGGGAACATGCTACAGAGCTCAGAGCCCCCCAGTAATGCCACCCACCCCAACCTGCCCCACGGTGCATCTTGGACCTGTCCCAGCATGACAAGGTTTCCTGCTCCGTCCCATCCTCTTTATAGGTCCCTCCAGAAACCCTCAGCATTCCTGTCCATCAGGCATCTAACATTGGTGACCTGATCCGATGAACAGGGTGGTAGAGGAGGGCGGTAGATGCTGGCTTCACCTCTGGGGCAACTCCAGGTAAGAAAGTAAAGAAGGCCAGGGAGGAAAGCGGCTTAGACAGCCTGGGAGACCAGGCAAGAGATGAAAACTTGAGACCTCTCAGGGCTGAGCTGGGCAGAAAGAAGCTAGGAAAACGAACCACTTGCCCTGACTTGTGTTCAGCACAGTGGGTTGGGGAAGGGGCACCCGCACAAAGACAGATCAGAGAAACTCATTACTACGCTCACCAGCTTCAGGGTTCGGATGCTCTCATGGATGGGCCTGGGCAACCCCACCACGGTGTTGGTGTCACTAGAGAGAAGGGAAAGAGCCAGGCTGGGGGTATTCAGGAGCAAACTCTGAGCCACCTCCACGAGCAGATCAGAAACCGCCACTGAGAGGAGCTGGCGAGTTCAGGATTTCTCTGCCGGCAAGGGGAGGGTGACGACAGCTCGCACACTAGCGGGCTCTGCCACAGTCCCTGAAACCAGCAGCTCCCCAAGCTGGCTATGCAGAAACCTACCTGCCCAGAGTGTAGCCAATGAACTTGCTGCGGCTGGACTCCAGAAACATCTCAATGTCTTTCTCTCTGCAGGAAAGGGACACAAGAGGAAGACACTGCATCTTCCAGTCAGCTTAAATTCCCCCTGTTGCTGGGTACAAGAGAGCCCCAGGCACAGGGCATCAGAAATAATATCTATCACAGTCAGGAGAAGGAGCCGGTGCCAAGCCCACCCCACCAGAAGAAAAGCAACCAAAGAGACCATCAGATTGATCTCCCCAGCCTTGACATCTTCGCTGCACCCCTTGCTGAAGTTCACAATGATGGACTATACAACCTCCACTGTCTTCCCCAGCCAGGCACTCCAGCTCTCCCCACAGCTTGACAAGATGCGGTCCCCACAGACTCACCGGACCTTGGGGGCCCAGGGCAGCCCCTTGGGGCAGGTGATACGGTCACTGGGGGGATGCTGGGTGGGGGGAGGCATCACTTCATCACGTTCAAGGGGGAAGGTCTCTCCTTCCAGGCTGTTGTCATCATCGTTTTCTTCCTCTTCCTCGCGAGAGTCATCAGCTTTGTAAGGGTCCCGCTCATTGAAGGCATCAAGGTTATCCTGTTTAATCAAAGCCTGGGGAGAGAGAGAAGCAAGCATGTGGGAGTTGCATGTTTTTCTGTCCCACTGCTCACTACCTGGCAGGTAAATACCCTGGGTACAAGTTGCTCCAAGATTGGCGTCCTAGGCCCAGTTGTCCCCCGATTAACGTCACTGTCCCCAGACCTGTGCTCCAGCCTCACCTTGTGCTCCCGCCGGCCTCGCTTCTGCTGCTGCTCAATCAGGTCAGAGGCCGATGCCGGTGGAGACGCAGCTCTCATGTTGCGGATCACTTTAATACTGTCTTCTGGGAGCGGAGGGAGGCCCAGGATCTCCCGTTTCTCTGCCTTCATGCTCTGGAGTTCCTCAAAGCCTCCCAGGGTGCACTGCAAGGGAGACCATGGGATCCTGAGCCCGGGAGACTCCTCGACACACAGTATCAAGGGCTTCTCCACCTGTCCTTCCCAAATCCACACTCCAAGAGTCCCAAATCCTTCTCCACAGGATAGAATAAGACCTGTCTCCCCCCATACTGCTCTTGTCATTGTGACAGACCAAAGAGACAGGAGGCTCCTTGGGTAACTGCAGCAGAGGTATCTGGCCCTTTTCCGGACCTTTTCCTTTACACAGACCCAAGCTCAGGACTTTGCTTTGGCTGCACCTTGGAATCTAGCTCTAGAGACCAGTGCTCACCTACAGGGTGAAAAGCCTGTGAGGCCTTTAACAGCACACAACTACCCAGATTTGTGCCTGAAAGCAAGGACAGCACAACTACAGCCAGCATGGGGGCAGAACTTCCTTCCTCTGTTAAAGGTAAAATTCTAAGATGTATGTTGGCGCACTCCACAGCCTCTCTCTTACCAGCACAGTCTTCCAGAGCAAGAGCAGCACCTTCTTCATGGGAAAGTGTGGAGCATGGCCACTGCAGAATTTGGTCACCATCCCAAAAAGCATGACAGAGAAGGGCTCGTTGTTGTACAGCGGGGCTCCTGGATTCACATGACAACAATATAGCAAGGCTGCCCTCACATTGGCACCTCACAGCTTCCCTCCTGCACACCAGCACTACCAGCCTCTGCACTTCTTTGGGGGCAGGGGGTGACACAGGAGAATGACTGCCATTTCTGATGCCCTCCCTTCATTCCAGATAGCTCTTATCTTTCCAAGGTCTGGTACCCTCCATAATTTCTTACGCCTGTGTCTACAGGAAATAACAGCCTCAACATTCAAGGCTCCTCCCCAGGGAGAGAGGAAGTAGAAAAGGCTGGCTGGCTGGCTTCCTTCACTCACCTCTTTCGTTCCCTCCAGCAAGATTCAGCCCAGATACACCACACCTAGCAGGAACCAACCCAACGCTACCAGCTCCTATTAACCGAAGCCCAGATCCAACTACCATCTCACTCTCTTGCTTTTCACCTCCTGGTAACCTCCATCCCGTTATCTCCCCCAGGCACCCTGGTCCTCACCCAGCTCTGCTCGGAAGGTCTGTCTCATGGTCTTCCACTCCGCCTTATCTCCCTCAGCCTCCTGCCGGACCGTCTCCACAATCAGGTACATGATGTTCAGCAGCACTCTGCAAAGAGCAAAAGGCCAGGCCAATTACCACAGGATACGAGGTCAAGATGGGTTACAGAGATGCTGCCAGCACCCACTGGTCTGGATTTGCCAAGATTGCAGCTAGTTTCAATTCACCCACCCCACCCAGGGGATCAGGGCTCAGACACTGGCAAAAGGCCTCTTGGTGCGGGGACAGTGCACGAGGTACCACCAACACAGATCAACAGAATGATCACAGTGTTGCCAACTGAACTGCAAGTTGAAGCAGAAAAATATCCCCCTGCCCCCTCATACTTCACTGCTTTCATCTCCCCGATCGGCCACCTGCCCGCTGCACAGGCTGAGCACTGCCTCCTCATCTCAAGCCCTGTCTCCATACCTCAAATCCGTGCTGTCGGCCAGGGAGATGGCAGGCTTTCTCACGGCACTGCTGCAAGCCGCGCTGTTACTGCAGAGGGAAAATAGCCTCAGACAAGGGGGCTTTCGAGAGCTTTTAACCCTGCCATGAGCAACCCACACACCAGAGCCAACCTCTGGGACAGATATTGCTGCAACAAGTTTCAAATTAACAGGACGGTCAAGGGAGGAGGAATAGATGTGCGTGTGTGCTGCCAGACAGCACAGCCAGAGAGAATTTCTGTGTAATTTGAGTGTAATACATTACAGAGCTACCCAAAACAATGGGAGTCATTCCAGTCCTGCAGGGATTAGATTAGGGATAGACAAACAAGGAACTGTGGACAAAGCAGCTACAGCAAACTAGAAAAACCCATGCCAAGAGAAGAGCTCCAGAGCCCTTTCAAAAGCACCTTTCCACGGTACTCACTCAATCTCCATGTTCAGCAGCTCCACCAAAGCATTGAACGTCCCCACTTCCAGCAGCAGGAAGATGTTATACCTCATCCAGGCCTGCACTTCCGCCTCAGAGCCGCACTCCCCAAACGTGCCTGTAACAATATCCTTGCTGGATCCAACCTCCGCAGGAATCCCAAGGCCCTCCCATGCAGCCAGCAAACTTTGCATGGAGAATGAAAACCACGTCCACAATTTTAAGATAAGAAATCAGATGCAGAGGACAGAACTGCCCCCTTGTGGTAACACAGCCCAGATCTGGCAGAGCCAGGACAGCACATGGAAGACTGCCAAATTTTGGACCAAGCTCCTATAAAACTTTTGACTCCCAGTGCTGTAAAAAGCTCCTAACCTGAAAGAAAGCTGCCATGAGAGGTTAGCTGAGTTCCAATCATCCCAGGTGACATCAAAGAAACAAGGAAAAAAATGATGAATTCAAGTATTTTAAACTAACAGTTTCCAATCTGTTGCCCAGATTCAGCAATGGAGAAAGTAACGGGACAGAGTCCACCGCCCAACGCTGTGATGTACCTTGGGCAACGTAGAGGATGGCTCGGGCAACCCTCAGCCTCTTCTCCCGTGCGGTGACCTCCAGCCCATCAAGAAGTCGCATGGCATGAGTGCGATGCTGGTTCTTGTCCAGCTCAGTCCATCTCTTGTCCCGCACTGAAAAGCCAAGGCAGCCAGGCTGAGGGCACGTACAGCCCCTCTATCTTTACTGGACATAAACATTACAAGAAAAACTCAAAGCATGCACAACGAGGGAAAGTAGGACTGCCCCACTGAACAAGGTGCTCATGAGAGGCTGCAAATAAGGTATGTGCAGTCTGGGCAGAGGGACGTCTCCTGCCTTCCATCACACAACTAGATAAATCACACCCATCCGAACTGGCTTTAGCAGCACTCAGACATCAGCGACACCCAGCAGCTGATAGAAAACGAGCTGGCTGCTCTTGCTGCTGCCTGGATTTTCCAGCACAGCCACTGTAGCATTAATGAACCATCTAGGACATTAATACAAGCGACTGCTGAACAAGCCAGATGCAGCAAGCTGCGTTCCAGGGCCCAGCCAACGCACATCAACCAAGTCTCAAATACAAACCACGTGAAGACCGTCAGTGCCTGGATCCTGCTTTCTGATGCAGTAGTAATGCATCTATCCTGGCACATCTCCTCCAGGAGATTCCTGCCCAAAGTGGGGAGAAGTACAAGAGAAGGTTCTCACCATGGATCCTAAAGTCTTCCTCAAAGCACTTGCGATTGAGCTGGAACTCAGGCCCTTCAGTGTAGCTATACAGCTCTGCCAAGGAAGCACGGAGAAATCAGTCAGGTTTCTCCCAACATGCTCTCAGGGAGCTATGTGCAGACACCAGCCAGGACACAGCAGGGAAACCACAGGGCAGAGCCTGGGCAGCCAACCTTGGCTACCCAGGCACGGCTAACTGCTACTAAACACTAAAACAGTCGTTTCTACCTTTTCTTTTTTTGATTTATGTGCTTTCACTGCTAGACGATTTCTAGGCAGTGTTTCACACCAGAGTAATGCAGCTGCAGCGTCCGTCAAGCTTGAGATTAGCCTTTTCAAAGAAAAGATGCCGTTTCAAGAACCTGAAGAAAGGTCTCTTTCTCCAACAACCTGCAACCAAGCTGTCAGAGAAAGCAGCAGCCCGGCCAAGTTAACTGCCATTGTAACCAAGATGAGAGAAATGCAAAACGCAAACCCAGGATACGGCAAAGAATTAATTACATGACATCACATCCCTTTTAACATAAAGGAGGCGTTTAAAGACATCAACAAAGTCATAGTGGCATTGACAGAGTTCCTTTAATTGCTACCAAGAAAGAAATCATGACTGATTCATCGATCCATCAGGACAATTCCCTTACCAGAGAGCTCTGCTGCCCATTTATCGGTATCTGCATATTCAAACTCCAGATCTGGGGACTCCGAATAACCCTAAAAGTAAAATGAAAATTCAGTTAAATTAAAGAATTTTTCAGGAAAGCAAGAATCCCTAAGACATTCACAATGCACCTCACCCTGCTGCAAGTCCAGGACTGTATTTTCAGTTTAAGAGATCCAAAATTTACCAGCGGCAGCTTAAACGTTACCAAGGCAACCCCTAAACCACCTCCTGCATCTCGATTCGTGCCTTCTCCCTAGCCTTGCTGTTGGTAGCCAACAGCCGCATTCAGCCAGGCTGTGTTTCTGCCACTGCACCACCTGTAAAACACCTCAGGACTCCAAAGGAAAAGGCCAAAACATAAACCAGGAGACGGGGCACGTTTAATCTCGGGAGGGGAGCAGGTCAGATGGAAATGGGGCGCTCTCAAAGCTCGCCTGTTTTCTACAGACACGGGCCAGCACGAAAATCTGGGCTACCACCCCAGTACGGAGCCAGCTGGCAAGGGAGAAATGCCAAGAGAATTTGAATAGTGAGGGAAGCAACCTCAGGCAGCTTTAGTGAGGTTGGGAAAACACTGAGCCAGGAGCAAGAAGCAGTTGCCTCACAGGAACAAAACATCTGTTTCCGTTAAGCAAGTCATCAGCACGGACCCACAGTGCAACTCTCGTGCTTCTTGCGGCATCTGCTCCCGCGCGAGGGGCGGATTCAACCGGCAGCTCGCTCACTTGCCAGCGGGGTCGCAGGTGACGGGCTGAGTCACCCTGCAAGGGCTGGAAGCGACTCGGGAGCCTCGGGGAGACCTGGTGGCCCTATCCTGATGCACGGCGCCCCGGCGCTGGCAGGCCTCCCGCGCCGCCGGGGAAAGCGGCCACCACCGCTGAGCTGCACCCAGGCACGAGCGCTTTCGGGGGACAGCGCCCACGCACGAGGACCCAGGCGCTGGCAGGCCAGGGACCAACGGACCGCGGGAGGGGGGGAAAGGGTATCAGAGCAGCCTCTCCGCCGCAGCGGGCCAAGTCGCAAAGGCAGCGCCAGCGCCCCTGGAAGGGGACGCGCCGTCCGGACCTGGCGTCAAGCGGTTGGAGCCTCCCTGGGAAAGGAACCAGGTCGGAGGGTTTTATAAGAAAATAAAAGTCGCCATCCCGGGCTGGCAGGGCCGAGAGGGGGAAAAACCAGAACCAGCTCTAGCCGGGTGCGAGCCCCGCAGGGCCCCTAAGGCCCGAGGGTCGCCGCGGCGCCACCTGCCTCCAGGGGCACCCCCGGCCCGGGGGGAGCCGCCTCACGAGGAGCCGGCGCCCCGCCGAGCGGCGCCGTCCTCGTCCCCCCGCCGAGCTCGGGAGGAGCCGCCGCCGCCCCCCAACCGGCTCCGCTCGGGCGCGGCCCAGGCCGCCCAGCCCCACACGCCGCGGCCCGGGGCTCGCCGGGACCGGGCCGCGGCGCTGACCTCGGAGTCCTTGCGCGGGGGGCGGCCCAGGTCGCGGGCCTTGCCCGGCGCCGCCGCCGCCGCCGCCCCGCCGCGGGCCTTGTTGTTGCCGGGGAGCGGCGGCGGCGGCCCCGCGCCCGGCCCCCCCCCACCGCCGCCGCCGCCACCACCGCCGCCGCCGCCCGGCTCCATGTCCGCCGCCCTCGGCCGCGCGCCGCGCCGAGCTCTCGCGAGGACTCACCCCCCCTTCTCGCGGGAGCGGCAGGGAGAGCCGGGGCAGGGCCGCCGCCATGTTGGGAGTGGCGCCGGGCTCCTCCCGGCCGCGTCACGGCGCCGCGCGTCACGGCGGAGCCCCGCCCTCCGCCCGGCCCCAAGCGCCGAGCCCCGCCCCTCCCCGGTAGCCATGTTAGGTGTGGCACATAGGTGACCGCGGCCATGCTGGGAGTGGCACTTCCTCCCTGCCGCAGCCCAGGGAGGCGTCGCCCGACGCGTTGAGGCCGCCATGTTGGGAGTGGCAGGAAGGGGAAGAGCTGCGGACCTGGAGCAAGGAGGAAGAGGCTCCATTGGGGGGGGTTGGAGGGGACCCGATCCCAAAACGAGGGGCCTGGGAGACAGCAGAGGGGCCTCGACAGGGGGAAACCCCAGATCAAGGGCCATGGGGGGCTCAGACCCCAAATAAAGGGGCTCAAACCGCAATAGAGGGAGTGGGGTGAGGGAATTAAACCCCAAATCAAGAGGCCTGGGAGGGCTCAGAGGGGCTCAAACCCCAAACTGAGGGGCCTGGAGGTGCTGGGGGGGCTCAAATGTGACCCAGTACCCCACTGAAACTGCCCCGCTGGCTCGCTCTTTCCAAAGAAGATGCGCACAGCACGAGAGAATTGTTTTCCTAATAGTTTAATTAGACTTTAATGATTTATTGCTCATCTGCAAGGATTAATATTGCATTCATTAAAAATCATTCATATACAAAATAAACCTCTCCCTCCCAGCCCGCCGCCGCCGATCCCAGCTGCCCTGGGCGACATGGCTTACGCGTGGCCAGGGCCGCCGAGGGGGCACGTGGCCGCCGGGCTGGGGGGCAGCCGGCGGGCCGAGCCCCCCGCGGAGGCCGAGGGGGGCCGCCCGGACCCGCGAGGTTAGCGCTCCCCGAAACGGGGCGCAGGGGAGACGGAGCGGCCCGGCACCAGCCCAGGGCGAGAGACAGCAGGGAGGAAGAAGTCAAAGGAGAAGGACGGGGAGGGGAGGACAGAGGGAGATCGAAGCCACGAACAACCCTCGCTTACATCTTTCTCCAGTCCCGGCCAAGAGAAAAAGGGAGTTTTGGGCTCCGGCGGGGAACCAGCGTGGCCACCGAGCAAGCGCAGCCCAGGGCGGCACCAGGAGGGGCCCCGAGGGCCGGGCTCACCGCGCCACGGCATCTCAAACATCTCGGTACCGGGAGACGCCGGCAGGGCACGCGGCGGGGGAACGAGCCCCCTCGGACAAGCAAAACGCCGGAGCCGGGGGGTCTCCGTGCTGCGGGGGGGGGGGAGCAGAGAGCCATGGAGCGAGGGGGAGAGGAAAAGGAAAGAGAAACCTCACTGGGTTGCAAGGACTTTCCCCCCCACCCCGGCCCCCCGGGACAAGCTGAAAGAGATGGAAAAAGAGAAACGGCCGTCACCAGCGAGACCTGCGGAAGGGACGAAAGAGGCGACAGGAGCAGCGGAAAGGCGCCGCGGGGCAGCGGCGAGGCTGGCCGAGAAAGCCCAGCTCGAGGCCCGGGGCGGCGCAGGGGAGCCAAGCGCTTGGCGCAACGGTCCGCGGACCCGGCTGGGGCACGGCGAGCTGCGCCATTACCCAGGCGGGTTACGGCGCCAACGGGGCCAAGGGGACAGCGCGGGGAAAAGGCTCATCTCTGCGTCCGTCTCAAAAGCAAAGCGAACCTCCCCCCCCTCAAAAAAAAAAAAAAACCCTCAAAAAGCACCTCCGCGCTTCCAGGTGGGAGAGGCAGCTCCCCAACTGGGGGCATCACCTCACCATCTCCATTGCTTCCCCTGCTTTAAAACATCTCTAAGAAAGAAAAAAGAGGGGGGGGGGGAAACGAAACGTTTCTAACTCAATTAAGGTGCAGTTTGACTAAAAAAAAAAAAACAAACTTAGGAGAGATGAGGATAATGCTGGGTAAGCGACCCCCGTCCGAATTCAGATTAGCACCCTGGACCCTACCCAGCCAGACACCCAACTCAGGTCACCGGCCCTCTCTGTGCCAGGCCCCTGGCTGAGCTGGGGACAGTCACCTATTCGCGAGGTGGCCAGCAGGTGCCACTCTGCTCCCAAGCAGCTTTAGGAGCATTGATCTAGCAGCTAAAACTGGGCTCTTTAAGGCAATTTAGAAGTTGCAGATAATCCACACAAAGAAAGAAACTAAGATAAGGTAGAACAGCATCTCCGTATCTGCAGGTATCCCAACTGAGACTAATGCGGGCTGGAAAGGTCAAAAAATAATAATAACAACAACAACTGCAGGAATGAATCGCCCTTCACATGCCAGGAACGGAAACCTCTTTCTGGGAGCGAGGGCTGAGAGCCACCGGTGGCTTCAGCCACATCAAAGCAGGAAGCGAATCCCAGGCTGTCTGCCAAGATCAGACAGAGATGTGATCACGTGAAAAGGTGAAGCAGAGGAAAAAATGTGGCCTTAAAATCACACTGATAAAAGAAACATAAAAACAGGTTTCTTTGTTGGTTAAAAAAAAATAAACTAAAATAAAATGATCTTTAAAAATAATCTCTCTAATGTTGCCTTGTGTGGTCTGGTCCTTCATGGATATGGTCCATCAGTATCTGGAAGAGAAGTGGGGGGACAGTGAGGGTGCTTGGGGACAGAGCCGGCACGTCCCCAGCAGCCCAGCTGCGATTTGCAAAGGGGTCACTCAGCCCCCGGGAACCGAGGCTGCCCCAATGCACGAGATGTCCCCAACAGCCAGCAGCACCCGCTGGGTGAGGAGCCACCAGCCTCCGCAGCTCCTTGCCCTGACAGCACTGCCAACCCGGCACTGACCTATAGTAGTTGGGTTTGAAAGGCCCGTTTTTGTTGAGTCCCAGGTATTTTGCTTGATCGTCCGTCAGTTCTGTCAGGTGGGCGTCAAACGAAGGCAGGTGCAAGCTGGCGACGTATTCGTCTGGAAGGAGGAGAGGTAAGTGGGGATCAGGAGGGCGCAAGTTCCCCCCTGCCCTGGCGCTGGGGAAGCCGAGGCGTGGACTCGCCACGTGGCCAGGGCACCCCACTGCAAATGCACACAAAGACAGGGAACTAAAATAGGGTCCAGCTAGGCAGTCCCTGCCGTTTAGCATCATGGATTCACTGTGACATAACCCTAAAACAGAGCTAAGCCTACACCACAGCACTGAGAAGGGCTGGATATACACCGAAAGGCACAAAGGTTGCATGTAAACTATCTAACCAGGAAATTTTCAGGAGAAGGGCTACCTGTCAAGATGCAGCCATTAAGGAAAACAGATTGAACAACCAGCAAGTGTTTCAAGGATGCTGGTTTCCTTGAACCCATCCTCTGGAAGTTTTGTCCAGCCCAGATTTGAATTTTTCCTTACATCCAAAATTGTTGGCCCCACAGCAGCCCAGGGAGGACAAGTCAGTCCCGAAACCCAGTTCTGGCTGCCGAGCAGATAGCTTCCTTCACTCACCCATCTTCTTCGGCAGCAAGTAGACGTCTTGCTTGTAACGGCCCTCGGGAGCGTTGTAAAGCTCAATCAGAGCCAGAGCCTGCAGAGATCACAGGGGACAGCTCATGGACAGCCACCAGCCAGGGGAGCACTGAGCACCCGCAACAGCTCACGGCAGTGGAGATAAGGAGGAAAGGCAATGCTAAGGGTTTGCGAGTCTGAGGGAAGGGGCAACATTTCCAAAATCTCCTGAAGGAAACATTTTTATCTAAGGTACATCCTTCTCTGGATCTCCATGATCCGACTGCTGCTGGGAGAGGACCAGAAGGATTGAAAATGAGACATCACCCAGCCTGTTTGCAGCATCTGGGCTTAGCGCTTGGAGTAAAACCAGAACATGAGAATGGAAGAAAGGGAGCGGCTCTAATTCTCCTACACCGTAAGGCTGCCGCGTCATGTGGAAAGGAAGAGATTGTTCATTTTAAGCTAACAGCCTTGCTCTAAAAACCACGGCCACTCCTTCCGCAGAAGTAAAATTGCATCGCCCCCCAAGTGCCAGGCCCAAAACACCACCTCGTTCCCATCTCTTTGAATGGGCAAGTACGGGGAAAAGCAAATTCCCTCCATTAGCCTCCTCCCCTCCCGTCACGAAGGCAGATTAGGCCCAGCTGCGAGCCAGCTCTGTGTTGCCAGCCCAGCGGGTCTCCTCCGTCACTCACAGACCAAGGGCCACACCGGCCTCGGCCACCCTCGGCACCGTGCTGTTTGCACAGTCAGCGCCGACTGCGATTCGCAGAACGGACCCGGACTTAGTCATCGTTTTCCTTGGAAAGGCAGAGCCACGGCAAGTAGCACAACACAACCCATGTCACACCCAGCCAAGAGGGCACCAATGCTCAGGAGTGTTTTAACCATTAGCCCACAGACCTCCCCAAAATTTGCCCCAGTTTCCTGGGCTGTAGAAATCGACAGTCCAAAGACAAAACACAGCACTGCTCCAAAAACATCTTTGAAATAAACTTAAAGCTGTGTTAAGGGAGCTCTTCGGTTGCTTACAGCACAGCAGAAACGTTGCCACGAGGCTTGGATCATTAAAAAGTTACCTTCTGGCCAAGCAGCAGTAACCAAAGAACCGCATCCCAGACAAGAGGCGGTGGCAACGGTATTCCTTGCTCCAGCACGATCCCAAGCACCTGTCCATCTGCACATTCCCAGCTTCTTCCAAACCATCCCCTGACCCAAGGCTCGTGCAAGGCTCCAGAGCACCAACCCACCCTTCACACTCCACCCTCCAGCCTGCAGCATACGGACCTGAGTAGTGGCCGTGATGGAGAGAACAAAGGTGGGAACTGTGGAGCAGCTCAGGTTGAGAAGACGGCCCTAGAAGAAAGCAGAAGGAGAGTTTGCCAAGAGCTCAACTTGCCCCAAAGGCGGCAATAAACCGAATCAAATGTCTATTAGGGCAGAGAGCAATTAGAGCGCAGTGATTGAAGGGCCACGAATACTACCAGAGTGTCCAAACCCTGCCTCATTTTTGACCCTGAGCTATAGGGCAGAGAGACTTTATGGTCTCTGGAAAGAGCCAGGCTCTCCTACTGCCAGGAGAGCTCAAGTGGAAAGAGGAGACACCCAACCAGTTTGCTGTGTGGGAAGCCCTGTCAAAGCCAGATGCAGATGGCGTTTCGCTGATGCAGAAGGTTCCTGGCTCTAAAGATCAAGCCAGATGGCACCTCCATGGCCACGTGAGGTGCACGATACTTCCCTTACCTCAAGGAAAGAGAAGTTTAAAAAAAGGGGGTGGGGGGAGGGGGAGGGAAATCAAGAAACCCTTTCCTGAGCTCTGCGCCTCTTCCCACATATGAACTGTCCCAGCAGCTTTCCGCATAGTTAAATCTCCGTTTCAAGCCATGGCATGCGATAACTTCTGAGTAAAGGCTAGCAAGTGACCCCACCTCTCCAAAACAACATCACAGCACAGTCCTCAACACACCTCGGCCAGCAGCACCACCCGCTTCCCATCCGGCCAGATGACGTGATCCACTTGCGAGCGGACACGCTCCCAGGTCAGCTCCGGGGTCCGGAGGCTGGTCTGCAAGAGAAAGAGGAACAAGCTGAGTTCTCACGGGAGGATGCCAGCCAGGGCAGGCGGCGGGAAGCTGTTAGTGACAAGTTCCAGAGCAGCAGGACAGATGCAGCCAGCTGACGGCTGAGGACAGGCTCACCACATCAATTTCGGTGTTGGAGTGGCCCATGTTACACACGATACAGCTGTTTTTCATCCGATCCAGGTGTTCTCTGGTCACAACGTTCTTGTTTCCTGCAGGCAGAAAGGGCACAAATGAACCCAAGGCAGTGGAGATTTTAACCCTTTAATTTCTCCTTCCTTGCGCTTGGTGCAGAGAAGCCCAGCCTGGAGCAATTTCAGGTGAATCTCAGCCAGGAGAAGAGTCCTCCTGGCTGTGACAACAATGAGACACATGTGACAAGCACTCATTTTCGGTCCCGTGAATTCACCGGGCCCCAAGACACACCCAAATACCTTTGGGGACACATGGCTTTGATATCCCTCCTCCTAAGAGCTGCGGTCAAAGAGCAGAGTGGGGTAAAAGGAAAAGCTCTCCCCAGAGAGCCCCTGTTGCTCACGTAAAATCAGCAGTGCAGGGCAACGAACTGTTCTCCAGAGCATCCTGCCTCCAGACACCCACTCAGGAACCACTGCTCCGTCCCCGATTGCCTGCAGGAATCGTCCCGCACCCCTCTGGCGTACCTGTGCAGGTGATGACCACGTCCACCTGGCGGATAACTTCGCTCAGCTTCACCACTCGGAATCCGTCCATGCTGGTGGAAAAGGGGGACAGGGACCATGAGGAGGAGGAGAACCTACTCCCCATTTGCCTCAGGCCAGGAGAGATCTCAGCAGTGTATGGCTAAAGCAGCTCTGAATTGCTCAGACAGCACCCAGACTATCCATTCACACCCCCAGAGATGCCAGATGCAAGGAGAAGGGCTGTGCAAGGGCTCAGGTGTCAAACCTGCTCTTACAGATGTCGGGGGAGCCAAGGGATGTGGAGAGCATTCAACTAGCCCTGCGTGGACCCTCAAGCAGTCTTCCCAAGCCAGCTGGCAGCAGATGCCAACTGCCTCATATCCCACTGCTCAACCAGCCCTGAAAGCTGCCCAACCCTTCCCCATCACGCCCCACCACAAGACATATGCTCTCTAAGGAGTCTCCTGACTTTGTTTCAGCCTCTGTCAGCGTTTAAAAGAGGCCAGGCCAGAGAGCAAAGGAAGAGATGCTCACAAGCAGCACGTAACATCTCTCACCAAGCTTGGAGAGCGCAGATGGGATCGATCTCCGTGACGTAGACTATAGCTCCCAGGGCTTTCAGAGCAGCACAGCATCCCTTGCCGACCTGCCAAGGCAACACGTCAGCGTGAAGCAGCCTGCAGGACACAACGAGCGCTACGACAGCCCTCCCTCCCCACCACCCAACAGCCCGAGACATGCTAATCCCAGCCATCTGCCTGATGACAGGGACCAGCCTGGAAACCTGGCTCAGGAGTGACTCAGTCACGTACCTGGCAAGTGGCATTTCTGCAGCCAGCTCAGCTCCCCCTGCAAGGCCACCCTCCCAGAGCGTCCCCCTCCTGCACAGCGACCAGCTGGCAGGTGGTTTCAAAAAACCAACGCGTTTGCAGCTTGAACATCCGCCACCATCGTGGGAGCCCTTCCGACCTCTCCTTCTCCTCTGAATCTCCGAGTGGAGATTAAAGCCAGTGAACTTCCCCCACTCACCTTTAAACCAAAGGGCTCCTTTGGTATTCAGAGCTCTCCTGCACTGACTGGGGGACAGATCCTCCATCCCACGCTCCCCATATCAGCATGGAGGAGAACAGAACCCATGTAAGAGTAACTCTGACTCTATCCCTCCCCCTACTATAAAACTACACTGAAGTATCCCAGCAAAGCCCAGTTCTCCATGCCACTTACCCATACTGACACCTGGCTAGTCTACGGCGGACACAACATCAGCCCCATTTTTGGGCCAGCTACAAGCAAGCTGCCGAATAAGAAACATCTCCAGAGACACCCTCACTTAACACCCAGCTCCAAGCTCGGCTCTACTGAAAATGTCCAGGCAGGACAAACCAGGCCTCCAACCCACATCCAAAGGGGAAAACCAAACCCAGGTAGCCCTTCCACTCTCATTGAAGAAACGCAATAAAACTCTAGGCAGACCCCGAGACTACAACTCCCAGCGCACCTCACGGCTGAAGAATCACATGCCACCCCGGAGCCCCTGGGCGAGAGCCAGCGCAGCCTCTTGGTTGAGCAGGGCTGGGCCCCACTGGTGTCTAAATAAATTAGTAAGCATCTTCCTGCCGGGAAGAGCACTCGCAGCTACTGCCAGGGCTTTCACCGTGTGGGAAGATAAACACCCACGCAGACAGCACACAGATGGAGGGAAAGTGTCAGCTCCTGGCTCCGTGCTCTTCCAGGACAGAATCATTTACAAGTTCATGGTACAATTCCTCCCTCAACCAGAGCATTATCCACCAGGAAGATCCAGCCTGCCCTGCCACCTCCTCTTTTACAGGCTAAGCGACAGCCGGGCTGGATGCTGAATTCAGTCCAGGGACACCAGATGGGAGCACCCATGGGTAGTTATAATTCAGACCAGCGTTCCCAGCAACGGTTGTGCTTGCAGCCCAGCTGATCTGCAGGCAGGCTGGGAAATCAGATGCTTGTTCTCCAGCCTCCCAGCACGCTTTAGCAACATTTCCCTGGCAATGGCTCGCGAGGCAGGTTACAGGTCAGATCTCCTAAAGCAAGGAGTGGCCTTCACGCAGGGAAGGGACCGGATGCTGAACCCCGGGGGAGGATGGCTCAGGGGGTGCTGACTTATCGCTTTGCCAACTGCAGCTTATGAAACTCACCTCCCCGTAACCACAAACCACCACTTGCTTCCCTCCAAACATCACATCTGTGGTCCTCTTCAGGCTGGGGAACAGAGAGAGACCTGTGTTGGGATTAGTCAGGCGCACACCACTGCCGGCACGGGGCAGCAATCTGCAGCGAGAGACCCCGACACCAGATCCTGCAAGTACACAGCAAGGGTGAAGCAGAAAAGAGCCTCAGCTCCCCTCTAGAGAAGCTGGAGCCAAATCCTCTGGTGTGAGAGTTAAAGTGGGGATAAGAAGAAGAGTTGGACTCACCCATCCAGGATGGACTCCCGGCAGCAATACAGGTTGTCAAATTTCTGTTTGGTGACCGAGTCGTTAACGTTCATGGCTGGGACACACAGCTTCCCGGCCTTGGAGAGTTGGTACAGCCTGGAAGAGGACAGAGGCAGGTCAGAGGCAAGCGCAGTTGACCAGAGAGGTGAGAGCAAAAGTGTGATCGGGGTAACCCACGTGTTCCCAGAGCGCTGCAGGCCCACGCCAAGTCCCCTGCACCCTGAGCAAGAGATGCCCACGTCTCACTGCACACTGCGCTCAGCAGGAACCCAGAGCAGTCACAACACAACACAAGCTCAAGCTGGCCTCAAAGACCAGAGGACGCCAACCTTAGCAGGCTTTCTAGGTAACTAGCGAGGAAAAAGAGAGGGCGACTGACCCAGTTCATTATTCAGAGAGCCCTAACTCCATTCAGTGCACAAACATCCCTCAAAGCCAAAAGCTTTTTGAGTTACTCCTCCTTAGCGCTGTCATTTAGCACCAAGCCTCTGCAGAGGCAGCCGGACAGGGCATAGCCTCCCACGCAGAGGGAGATCCAGAGCACAGAGCAGCAACCCGGTAAGAGCAATCTCCAGATAGTTTGTCTCTGTGGGACAGACTCAAGGCACAGCCTTCACAAGCCTCCTACCTGTGCACGCCAGTCACGCTTTCCTCCACAATTCCTCGGATCTTCTTGAATACATTGGGGTATTTCTTATAAACCCAATGGGTCAGGTCCCCACCGTCATCCAGGATCTAGAGAACAGGCAAGGAAGAGCATGGGGCAGTCAGGCCTTCCACCGTGGAAAGGGCTCGCTGGGGCACGGAAAGGGGGGAAGACATGGAGAGCATCTTCGCACACTGAGTGAGGGCTGTTTGGGCAGAGGTCTGGGAACCAGTGCTCCTGGGTTCTCCTAGTTGCCAGCGCCTCAGGGTCTCTTCTGAAACAGAGAGAATTCCTTACCCACTGCGTGGAGCTGATGGATCCTAACAGGGTTTTCTGCCCCTGCTATTGCTCTGCAGCCTGGAAACGTGACTGCGGAGGGTACTAACTAAACGGCGGAAGTCATAACATTCATTCCCCAAAGGCAAATAGTCAAGAGGAAAGGCAGACCTGGGCTGCGGGAGCTGTTACAGCCCCCTGCCACATGTTCTTGTGTCACTAATGATCACTGACTGCACATCAAGGCAGTGAGAGGCATCAGCTGCTTTCAACAAGGGAAAGATCCCCCCCCCACCAGGGATCCCCCTCTCTTTGTGGGAGGGCAGATGGGACCTGTGTTGAGAAAGGAGCAGCCACAGCAGCTGCCGTGGGGCTGACCCGGGGTGAAAAAGGTCCCCCCGTTTCTTGCCTCGCTGGCAGCTCCAGCAGGAGATGCTCCCATGCCACTGGGCTGTCGCCATGGACCGCTGCAGGATGCTATCTCTGCAGCCCCCACAACCCCACGGGGGCTCAGTGCCGCTCCCGACCCAGCTTTGGCTGCTGTTCCTAGGGACCCCCCTGCCTTTAGCAGCAGCTCAGTGGCCGTTGCAATGTCAGCAGGTGCCCAGGCAGCCCCAGAGGGCTCCTGGGACAGCCCCAAGGAGCCAGGCAGTGCCAGCGAGGGAAGGGTGAGGAGCCCACAGGTGATGCTCCATGGAGGAAGAGAAAGGGCTGGAAGAAGGCTCATTACCATATTGGCCTGCCAGCCGTCTACATTAACACAGCGGTCAATGCACCACCAGAAGTCGTCCTCCGATTCCCCCTTCCAGGCAAACACGGCAACACCTAGAAGGAAAGGAAAAGCATCCTTGGCATCTGCTGAGTTTGGAAGAGTCAGAGGAGCCCAGCAGAGGCCCGAGCAGAGGCTGACGCCCAGCCTTGCACAACTGCTCCTCCTGGTCCTTCCACCACCACTAACAGCAAAAACGCTCCCACAAAAGGGCTGGAGAAGCGCACAGTGCTGTCTTTAGCTTGGCCTACTCAGAAAAGCCACAGACGAGAGGGCCAACAGGCCATCCAGAGATCAAATCCCAGCCCACAGCAGGACCAGACCTGCTTATCCCTCCCTGAAGGTCCACCCCTTCCTTGGAAACCTCCACTGCAGCAACTTTGGATCTTGGTATTCAGCCTGTGCTTTGCAGCAGGAAACGCACAAGAATTATTTCCTCTAGCATCTAATTTGCTTTCACCATGTCAAAAGTTAAACCTACGACCAATACAGACTCTCCTTGTGTTGCAGCACACACAAACCCTGCCCTGGGCTGGGCTGAGCAGCTAAAGGCCATTTCAGACCTCACTGCTTACAGAGCAGCTGCAAACCGCTCCTGAAGAGAAATGGGCCCTCTGGAGAGGATTAAAAAGCAGCAACGGCCAGCTGGGACAAGCCTACAGAACCAAGAAAGGCCAGGAAAAGGACGGGAAAGGAGCATCGGTCCCCAAGGCTCTGTCAAACTCACCAGCTTCTGCCAAGGCAGCTGCCACTTCGTTTTGGGTGGAATAGATATTACAGGCAGACCAGCGGCACTGCGCCCCCAACGCGCACAGCGTCTCAATCAGCACCTGCAACACAGAGGGGTGAGCAGCAGCCCCCAGGGAGCGGCAACGGCCATGGCGCGAATGGACAGCGAGGAGCAGATGAGAAATCAGCTCCACGAAACATCACCCCAGGAAAACGCGGGCAGTAGGACCTCTCCAAGGTGTTTTCACAAAACCAGAGGTGCCTCCTCCTACTCCTCACAGCTTGAAAACTTAGAGACTTTCTTCCTCAGGGAAAAGCTGATCTCTTCTGCCCTAGATGCCCCGAACGAGCAGCCACTCACCGCAGTCTGTGCTGTAATGTGTGTACAGCCCACGATTTTAGCTCCGGCCAAAGGCTTCTCTCCTTGAGCTCGTTTCCTGAGTGAAATCAGAGCAGACATGTCTGTAAAAGGAACAGAGGGGTTTTAATGATGGCTTACTCCAGAGGGACCCCTCTCTGGCAGACCTGCTCCCCTTCCCAGGGACTCATACGACACATCCAACCCCAAGGTTTTTGCCATAGTTGTTATACAGCTGGGGAGAGAGCTCCCCACCCCTGGCCCAGCAGGTCTGTCCACCGTGGGATCAAAACGTCAGCGTCATTCATCACTTTGACAAAGCTGCTCAGGACACAGAGCCCTTGCGACCACATAATGAGACAGGTCTCGCGCAAGTTTTGCCCAAGGAAGAAACGTGATGTGCCCCAGCTAAAGAAGTCACTAGCCCTGCAGCAAAATTACATCAGTGAGAAGCAAGCACCTAAAGAAGATGAATATGGTGCCGCCACAAATCAAAAGAGCTGCTCTAAGCGCGCCTGCATTGTCTCCCCCTTCCACAGCTTTGGCAGCATGTGTCTAAAAGGAGCCTGAAAGCAAAGTTACCCAACCAGCCCCACTGAAATTGTAACTCAGCTTCCCACAAGCCCCAAGGGAAGGGGTTGGGACCATCAGTTTTAGCGTCTCCAAAGGCATTGCAAGATCTTTGTCCGTTGAGGTTTCCCATCCAAACCCACCAGAACATTAAGCCCTGCAAGAGCCTTGCTGTTGTTAGAAAACGGATGCAACACATTGTTGGCGCATCTAGCTCTTCTCCGCATAATCTGCTGATTCGGGGGGTGGAGACAAGGGAGTCAACGCATCCAAGGCCGTAGTTTCGGGAAGTGCCTTGACTTGACTCCCGGCTTCCAGAGGGCAAAACATCCGGCCCCATAAACCCCACACTCCACCTTTACCTTGTTCAGCGATCTCGATCTCCCGGCGCCCAAACTCTGCCTGCTTGATGTTCTTCACGCAGAAATTGCTGCTGCCCTTGGAGTTGGTTTGCTGCTTCTCACGGGGGGACACTTCATCATCAGAGCTGTCAGTGTAGGAGGCAGCTAAACCAGGAGAGAAACGCGTGTTACCCCAGGATCTCGGGAGCTTGGCAGTCAGGGTACTTCCTACCATTTGGGTAGGTTTCTCCTCCACTTGACTTCCAGGCTTTCATGTACGCACATGCTAATGGCTCAAACTGCAAATCTCGTAAGGAAAGCCAACGTCCAGATGAATTTTACACTCATGTTACCTCTTAAACTACCAAGCTAACTGATATACTGAAGTTTAACTATGAGAATACACAAGGGTGATTTGGCAGAACACAAACCTCTCTTAAAGGAAGGCAGGTAAATTAAAACCCAACCTAGCTGAATTTAGATGGAGGCACTAGTCAGAGCAGAGGCAATCAAGTATTCCTCCTTCCCCAAAAACCGCTGGAGCTAAGATACGTTCTTATACTGAGTGTAACCAGTTTCACTGTCACGCAAGATCTGTTCAAGACACAGAGGACACTGCACAGGGACAGCCCTGCACTTGTCCAGATTTCTGCAAAACCCAAGGCTCTGCACCTGGGGAAAAGATGTTCCTGCCAGGCAAAAGCCAGGAACAATCAATGCAGGAACCCCCAAAATTATCTGCTTCGTATCCAAGTAGAGCATAGGAGCGTGGAGCATCCTAACACCCAGTGCGAGCAGCATCTGTTCACAGTGGCACTGAAACTGGATTTGGGAGATGATCACATGGAGGCAAGGAGCCCAGCACCTACCGGAGCTGTAGCTGTCAGTGGAAGATTGCGAGATGGAGCGGGACAGGGATCGACGGCCAGTCTTGGTTGGGAACTTGGTGAATTCCTGCATGTCATCTGCAAACTGGATTTGCTGAAAAGCGCAAAGGAAGAGAAGTGTTAAATCAGCAGATGCTCCTTGCAGCACGTTGTCTTTCCAAGCCATTCCAGCCTGTGGCTCTCTTCAGTCCACCTTGACTGCCGTAGTCATAGAAATGAGTATTACCAAACATATCAGGGAACAGATCTGTTGCTATAGGAGCCCAGAATTGGATCTCCTTCTCTGGCTGATCATTTCTGTCACCAGAAGGCTAAAGCGGATTTGATACCTAACCACCACCGAGGTTTAAAAAAAAAAAAAAAGAGGCACCCAAAAAGCCTTGAAACATCCCCTTTAGCCCATCTCTGGCTCTCCCGAGTTTTCTGCCAAGAAAGTCAGACTATTTGTACAACACAAATACCCTGCAACCCTCCAGACAAGCCGCGCATGGGCAGAGGCACCTGTGCAGCTCAGAGCACAGTCCACATTCCAACAGACCCAGCACCAACTGGTCCAGAGTGATTTTTTTGCCCAAAAGTGCAATAGCAAGAAAGCTGGGGTGGTCCCAGCAGAAACTCGGATTCCACCGTGTTTCTCCAAGCATTTCCCCAGGAGCAGGGCATCCCGCAGGTTAAAGACATGGTGCATCCTTCCAAAAATGACACTAAAAGCAGAGGAAAAAAAACTCAGTAAGAGAGAACATTTCAACAAAAGATAGTTGACGTTGCATTGACTTTCAATCTCCTCTGCGTTACAGATGTTTCCATTGTAAGAGAAGCTCTAAAACAGCCACCCATCCTTCCTCGCTCTGCCAGAGGCAACTCAAGACTCCAGCACCTACCACCGTCTCATCACATTCAAGTGTGCTGGGCTGAAAGGAGCGGGGAAAAAAAGCCTCCAACTCCTCCACTGTTGCAAACATCCCACCTGACTGGTCAACAGAAAGCCCCGTTTCTGCTGCTGGAGTAGAAAGGCAACCCAGACAAAAGGGAAATGAAAGCCGAGCATTAGGAAAAGAGCCAGCAAAGACAGCCTGGTGCACCCCCTCCCCAGCACGCCGCTGCACAGGAGACCTCCCACCCTGGCAGCTGACCACAGGCCTCGATGCGGTCCCTTCCCTCTGATTGTGGCACTACAGAACTTAATTTTGTCACTTAAGCAGGATGAAACATCGTTGCGGGGAGCGGGATTAACAAAGCATCCCCAAAGACCCAGGAGACCTCGAGAAAAGTCCTGAAGACATCAAGATGATGGAAAGAGACAAGCCACAGTGGCCTCAAGGATGGGTTTGCCATGCCATGATAATCCCAAAAGCTCCCTGAAAGCTTTGATGTGGGAAACAGTCTTCAAGGGGAGAAGAATGAAACTATTTACTTGAGACGATCCACCCCAGAAAGGCGCGATCTGCAGAGTCTGAGATCAGGGTGGCTACGGCACTCAGAGCCGCAACTCCTGGAGAAACCCAGCTGATGAGACGAAAACAGTGTTGGTATTTTGCTTCCACCCGCAAGGATGGGAATGGGGACATAAAACCCTCAGGTCAGCCCAGGCTATCAGGAGGACATCCAGCATCTCGTCCAAGAGGCTGGACGGGAGAAGTACCCGGCCCCGCTCCCCTAGAGGCCAGAAAAGCCTAAAAGCCCCAATCTCCCAAGCTGCACCCCCAAAGCAAGCAGCTCATCACCTCAACGCCAGCTCAAAGGGACTGGTGAAACCCTTTCCGCTGGCATCAGTTCAAATCCATCATCAGATCCAGGCAATAAGCCTGTATTTTTTTTGTGGGTGTTGCTGAAAAAAGGATTTTAGCCAGCTCCTCCATATCAGATATGTTACTGTCTGGTATCTGCTTCCCAGGCCAGACTTCCAAGCAGACGCCACGTAATTCAGACGTAAACTGCATGAATTTGCGCTAGCGGAAGGAAGGGGAACGTTAAACGGAGTTTGCAGGCTTGGTTTTGCAGCTGTTTCAGGTTGATTCATGCAGGAGGGAAAAACCTGAGGGCATCATAACCTACAGCACGCTGGGAGAGCTGCTACCAAGAGATAAGAGGAGCAGAAGCACTTCTCGTGAGGGATACCAGGTAGGTAGCAGCGCACACGGGATGCAGGTCCTGAGCTGGTGGGCAGGCCCACGATGGCAAGGCAAACCAGTTTCCTAACCAAGGAATGACTTATCTGGACACTGTTCAAGGTCCATTGCTGGATTAATCTCCTCTGGACAGCCTGGGAAAGCCCTGTGTCACCTTGGAGGAAAGCCGGCACATTGTCCATGGGCGTTTCCAGAAGGAAAAACATGAGCAACTTCAGAACAGCAAGATTTCTACCCCTTCACTCCCACCTCTCCCTCTGGCAACTAATCAGACCAGAGGGTGTAAACACGCCCCATAAAGCAGCTCTTGGCTTTAAAATAGCTTAAGGCGTTAGCTGAGGAATTTTCTCTATCTCAGGGAAAGGTTTCCAGGGAAGAGGTGAACCTAGGAGGAAAAGCAGATCACCAGGGCTTCGCTACTCAGGTCGCAGGTACTTTTCTATCTCTGCTTGCAGGACAGCTGCGACATCGAACTCATGGGCCACGACACTTTCCTACAGAGAAACGCGCTGCTTGGATGTGACGGATAGGAGACAGCGGGGATGGATGACTGCTGTGATCACTCAACTCCACACCATCCCAACACCACTTGGCCAACTGCGACCTGCCTGCCACCAGACACCCCAGTCCTCTTCGGATGCTGGTCCCTCCTCACAGCACCAGCTGTGGGGACCGAGCCAGCTCCCAGGCACAAACCCACTTTTGGGAGAAATAAACAGTTCTAAAAAGGAGAATTTGAATCTGGGGGTGGGGAGAGGAAGGGGGAATCACTGCTAAGGAAATCAAGTGCTGAATTAACCACAGTAATCCCCGCCGTGGCTTTACCGGAGCTCATCTGAAATCGGCAGCTTAGCAAAATCTGCCCTGGCTAAAATTATCATCAAACATTGCATGCACCTTCCTAATCGAACAAACGGTTCGCACATCAAACCCCCTCCAAACCTGGCCTGCAGCGTCCGGCAACGAGTCGAGAGGGGGGCAAGGCAGGAAGGCGCGTGCTGCAGCCAGGTGAAGGGACCGAGCCGACGCGCGCTGCCATCGGCCGCGTTACCGTTCCATGCACCGGGCTCTCTAGCTGGCATTAAGGGGAGGGAAATCTCGTAATCCCTCGGCACGTCATGGGAATTTGAAAGAACGGCATCCCCGGCCGGGGGCTGCGGCTCCGCAGCCGTCTGCTGCCGATGGGCTGCACTAGCAAAGCCTACGGCCGAAAGCAGTCAAATCCGGGCTGGCTGGGGCAGCAGGGGAACAGCCCATCCACCTTCACATGGCAGCGATGGTCTCCGCTTCTGGCTCCAGACAGTGCAACCGCTAACCAGTTCCCAAACTGTGACCTGCTGGAAACGGCTTTTCCAGCTGGGTGGAGCACAATGGTTAATAGCAAGGGAAATATTTTTCGTCCCAGCAATTCATGATCAAGGAGAAAAAACAACACAGCACCGATTTTTCACCCAGGGATCCCCAGAAAGAGACCTCAGGGGCTCCTCTTAGCATCGCTACCCTGCTACAGGCTAAGAACCAGAGCTGCGATCCCGGTGGGCACCTCAGCCCACTGCCAAATAGGCAGTGCCTCCCTTGGTACGGCAGGTTTTTTTGGGAAGTGCCCTGGAGAAAAACACCAGGACCCGACATCTGCCTGCCAAGATTTAGCAGAGCAATGCTGAACGTAGCCTGCTCTCAATCACACCTGCCAAGCCAGGAGTACATTTTCTCCCCTTGCGAAACCTGGCGTGACCGTACCCATTCCCACGCAGCTCTAACACTTCCCAACAATGGCTGCTTGTTTTCAAGTCGAGCAACGCGCCCAGGCGCTTGGTCTTGCAGGGCAAGAGGTGAAGGAGCTTCGACCCTTCTGATGCAACGCCCCAAGAAAGGTGGGAAAAAAGTGACGGGGACCTCCCAAGCCCTTCCAAGGCGAAAGCTGGCCACCTTGTTTGGCTGCACTGCTCAGCTCAGCGCTTCCCAAAGCCGCCACGCAGCTAAAAATCCACTTTGACAACTGGCTTCTTCCTATATTATAAGGCACCTGCCCACGTGCAGGCAGACTGACCTGGCAGTCTCGAACCCAGCACTGCAAGCACCCACAGCAAATACAGCCTCATTTGTTTAATTATTACAACATAGGAAGGGCAAACCGATTCCAAATCTGGACTGGTAACATCTCCCCAGCAAGGAACCGGCAACTTGTGACTGCTGGGTGGGCCACCTTCAATGTTTTATCCCGCGTTTCCCCACGAGCCTTGCTAGAGAACTGCTTTGGCCTTTCTGAATAAGAGATGCCCCCGCTTCGCCGTCTCCACACTAGAGGGGACTTTTTAAATCCAGCTGGATTTATCTCGGGCACAGGAGGAGCCAGACACGTTCGTGCCACAGAAGACCAGCCTACTTTTAATTTTCTATTCTTCCCATCCCCAGAAGGGCTCCAAAGAGGATGGCTCTCGCTCCTTCACCGCGCGACGTGGTCCCGACCGCCAACTCGCAGCCGCACCTCCTCGGAGGACAGCGGCAGAGCAGGTTGTGGAAGCAGGAGGTGGATTTGGAAAGCATCGACCAAGTCACTGCCGCCACGCGCTGACCCGGTTCACCGAGGAGCAGACTCCGCAGGGGAAAGGCCCCATCCTGCAGAGCTGCTCCTGGTTCCCCTCTTCCCACCAGGCAGAGAGGGAAGGAAGTCACCAGGTTTGCCTGAGCAAGCTTTTTTTTTTTTTTTTTCCTCCCCCCTTAGGGGCAAAGTGAGCAAAGGCACATCCACACCACGGGTGAAAAAGTGCCCTTACAGTCACTTCTGGCCAGCAGTAACTCAATGGGGGCAAGCACAGGCTCTGAGCTTCATATGAGACAAGAAAGATGAGAAGGGAGCAGGGAGTCACCTGAAAACCCTGCAGCCTCCAAAGTTGCTTCCACAGTTGTCATTACCCCAGCAGCAAGGAGCACCATGATACGGAGCAGTCGGCCAGGGAGAAACAACAAAATAAGAGCAGAGCACGTTCTTACAGCAACACCGCAACCCGGAAAGCAAGAGTTTCTGTAACCTACTTCTGCTCGCAGGAGAAAACCCAAAAGGATCGAGGGTCCTGGGACCTTCCCTGTGACTACAAAAAGCCAGCAGCAGAGACCAGGGCTATTCAGGGCAGCCAATTCCTTTCATTTAACCTCCTCTCACCAACAATAACTTTCAAGAGAGACTGGGGGTACCGGTTGCCTGCTCTGCCCTCACATGACCTGCCTTTTAAGTCTGTCATTTCTTTGTCACGCCAGTAAACTCGGTCAGACTAGAAGTGCTTTACATATTAAATCAGCATTCATCCTCTTTACTAGCTTCACAGACACCGCAGAGCTGATTTTATCGTCAGCTTTTTACCGGGACTGATTCTCATAGGCCTGGAGATGGGCATCTTCCAAAATCAAGGCTACTGGCAGCAATTCATCATTTGCAGAAAGACCATTTCCCCAGCACAGTGTCCTCCTGGGAAGCTGCGACTGTTTTCTCACAAGGAGCCAGGTCCTGCCATGCTGGGACATTTAGGCATTTCTAAACGACAATTGTTTTAATTCATTTCTTTTCAGAAGCAACTCGTCACGTTCAATCAATGCAGCCGCGAGGGAGGGCAAAGGCACTCCAGGGGCTGAGGTCTCTCCAGCCACGCAGCAGCTGAGGAAATAAATAAATAACCAGCATGAGGCTTTTCTGCTTTTCTAGGTCAAAAAGAGGAGCAGAGCAGCAGGTTTGCTTGTGCCACCTCTCCAGAGAGGGGATGGAGCTTTTCTCCTGGGCTCCGCTCCTGCAGCCAGCCAGGTCCCGGGGGGGAACCTATGCGTCCTGAGTGGGAGAAAGCAGGCCCCCTCCGAAGAGACCCACAAACATCCCACGGCGTTTGCCTGCGGGCTCCTTGGGTTCCCGACGCCTCTCCTCCCTGCTGGCTCCGGAGCCGGGAGCGAGCTGGCGGCAGGCCCAGCGAGTGCGAGTGCAAGCGCGGCGGCGGGGCCGTGCCAGGGCACAGTGCCTTCCCCTCGGCAGGGCTCGGGGTTGTGCAGAGGACTCGGTTGCTGCTGTCCTCAGATCCGCTCTGCCCTGCTTTGCGGGTTGGGGTCAGCCAAGCCCCTGTTCCCACGGGCTCCCAAAGGAGAGCTTCTAGCCGAGGACAGGGAACCCGCTGCATGCCGGCCCTCTCCTCGCTCCATCCAAATCAGCTCAGCAGCAAAAGATACCCCAGACAAAGCACGAGGCCAGGGCAGGCCCGGACAGACGAGTTTTGGGTTAGCAGTGACCAACATCTCCCTTAACACACAGGTGCATGCGCACAGCCTGATGGCAAGGCTGGAGGAGCAGCTCCACATCCAGGTGCTCGGCACGTGACCAGGCACCTTCTGATCCTCCACACCCCCTGGCACAGCACCAAGGGCCCTGGGGAAAGCTAGCAGGGACAGGGCCCGGGCTAGAGAAGTTGGCTGGACCAACAGGATCTTGCCCATTTGCTGTTGCTCCTCCTCCAGACGCGGCCTTCAAAACACCAAGACGTTTCACGTGTCGTTCCTTGGGGGTGCGCAGATTTCCCGACCTCAGCTAGGCAGGACTTGAAAAGAAATCTCAAAGCACTTCACACGCATGGACAACACAGCTGGGAAGAGCTGCCTGGCAGATTTGCCATCTGACAGTGCTGCTGTGAAGCAGAGCAGGTGAAATTCAGGGCCACTTTGACCTGGACCTTAACTCCTCGCTCTGAAATGGGTCACAAGGCAGCTTTTTTTTCCTGGAGTTGCAGAGACCTCTCCCCACAGCCTCCAATTCCCTGAGCAGGGATCGCAACCAGCTGCCAGACCTCCTTTTGGAAACCTTTATGCCGTTCCCAACAAGGAAATAAAGAGCACTGAGGTCCTAGCAAAGTAAACCGGCCAAGCCCTAGTACCAGCCTCCAGTCCTTCACTGACAAAGAAGGGCTGGTCGGTTAAAACACTGAAAAAAACAAGTTTCCACACATACAAGATGAGAAGTAGGATTTTCACGTGAATCCCGATGCTCAGCAGAGAACAAGAAACACCAGGAAATAAAGAGGCCTGTTCCAAAGGTCAATGGGCTGGAAACGGCTGCAAGATTTTAGTCATTGTGGGAATCACTGTAAATGCTGGTTAAGGGAAAAATAAACAGAACGCAGCATTAAATAAAATAAATGTGATTTTAAGTGTTCAACTGTTAAAAAGTAACTGGGAATAATTACTACCTTATAAACACCTGGAGGTCAAAGGTGCACTCCCTCCACCAGCAGCACAGGGAAAGCGCTCCATCAGGAGATAACGCATCTGGTCCTTGGACTCAGAGATTTCGAGGCAAAGGATAGCCCTCTGCATAAAGCACGGAGCAATCTCTTTCAAAGCAGGAGCAGCAAGAGTTTGACACCCAGGACCTTTAAAGGCAGCCATCACTCAGCCCTATTCAGACGTTAACCCCGACAGCGCCGACCGAGGCAGATCTATGAAACCAGCGCGGCACGGCGTGGGATTGCAGCTCCCCGGACCGGCAAACATTGCTTCCCACGGTGCACAATGCAAAAAGCAATTGGCTCAGCTTGCTAGGTCAACTAATTAGCTCATGCACATCCCCTGGCCAGACAGACTGGAGGTATTACGGTATGTGGAGGATAGATAAGGGGCCTGGAAACAGGGAAAGCACAGCCTGATGGTCTTTAACGGGCCCCTCACTCATCAGAGCTGGCCATGACGGGTTTGGAGACATTGCAAAGTTAGCATTTGTCAGCTGATCTGCAGTAACAACCCAGGTATATGCTTACCGCAAACCCGAGTGTTGGGGAAGAAGATAATTGATGTTAATTGGAGTTACCTTGCTGGGAGCATTTCACAGACAGGACTGTGTGTGAAGGTACGCACAGCAGCTTGTGGGGCAAACCAAGGACCAACAGTCTCAAATGGGCTGCCTAGTCACTTACGATTTTGAAGCCCACGGAAATTTGTGTGTCAGAGCTTGTAGGGAATGTCCTTTAATTAAAGCCGATTTGTAAATTAATAGGAAAACAAAACTCCTCTACCATCACAGCTGTACAAGAGTAAGGGAACGCATGGAAACGCCACGAAAACGGATGCTGTTCTCTCCAAGGAAGGCTTGTTTAGCCACCCACTATGGGCCCAAAGTGAGGGACAGCCACAGCCTAGAGCTGACCACGAGAAAAGCCAAAACCTCTCCTCCACCATCCTAAAGCAGCACCTGTGTTTTGGGGGAACAGATCAGTCTGTTCACCCATATCAGCCAGCACAGTGAGCATCCTATCTGCCTCTTTTTCCTCCCCAGAACTGGCTTGCAAAATCACGGAGCAACAGGATCTCTGCAGAGGCTCCTTCCTTTCACCGCAGCAGCCAGGAGCACCCAGCACCGCTGCGGGCCAGACTTTGCTCTGCCTGCTTAGTCGCTACAGGACAGCATCTTCTCCAAGGAGGTGCCACCCACTGGGGCAGCTCCATGCCACAGACCCAGAAAATTGAGCTTCTCCCTCGCTGGCATGTGCAGTTTGAACCACCTCAGCCCTTACCACTTCTTTAAGAGAGTGACGGTGACCAAGAGAACTGAACTCTGATGTGGCACAAAAGGCACCCAGGTTATCTGGTCTATTTTGAGGTCTTTCAAAAGACCAACATGGCAAAAACCACCCAGGTTAGTCTCCAGCTACTCTCAGCTGCCATTAAAAGACCCTCCATCCCCATGCCATGTCTCTAAGGGAAAGCACCTGGCAGGATCAGAGTCCAAACAGGAGCAGCCTATTTGCAATGCATCCCAGAGAGTCAGGAAACACAGCCGTGCAATTGGAAACACAAGGAAAGTGCTCCAGCCTTCAGAGGAAAAAACGCTCCCACCTTCAGCACACACCCTGCACAGGCTGGTCCCCGCTGAGCCCACTGCACTGGTATTTCCGCAAGTGCATCGTCTAGAGCAGCCTGGCTCTTGGTTACCAGCGTACTACTTTTTTTAGCTTTGGGAATGACTTTCCTTTTGGCACCAACCTCTGATTAGAGGAGCTGCAAGGCAGGAGAGAAACCCAGCGAGTTCAGGGTGTATTCGGAGAAGGGGTTGGTTCACGTAGGGAGATCCAGACTATGCTGCCTGCAAACGGCTGACAGCTCCAAGGTCAATAGGGATCGGCCAGATGTTCTCACTCCAAAACATGCCCAGGTTGGAATTAAGCCTCTCCCCGCGGTGCCAGAAAAGAATGTGCAATATTCAGGGCTCCCTGCGGGAAGGCAAAGGAGAAGAGAGAGAAAAACGCAGTCGCAGGTGGAACTCACCCCAGGCCACTTGGAAGAAGAAAACAGAGCAGATTTCAGCAAGGCAAAGCCCCGAGGAACCTCCTTTCCAGGTTCCTACCTCCTCTCTCCCCACAAAGGCTGAAAGGAGCCATTCCCTACCTACACGCCTCATTTCTAAACTAAGATCCTACAGCCCCCACCCAAACCATTGCTTCTGAATTAAGCAGTTCCTTTGCTGGCCATGAATGGGACCTGCCTGCGGGCTCCAGGTCTGCAGGAGGCAGCCAAAGGGAAGCTGTACCCACTTCCCCGACGGCTGCGGGATCCTCACCCGAATTACAATGCGGCCTGTTTGACTAGCTGGAACATCACGTCCCCGGCCACCTAAGTTCTTTGGCTGTCACCAACCTGAAGTAAACAGATTCTGCAGCAGCAATAAGCTCGTTACCAAGGCCACCGTATTGATCCCAAAATGTAATTAAAATTCACAGTTCAAGCAGCCCAGTACGACAGGGCAAGCGGGGCGGCCTCCCAAGGGCATGAATAGCCACAGCTTCCGCGTCCCGCTTTCCCAGAGGCAGGGAGCCCCCGGGGTCAGCGAGGGAGGAGACCAGACACACACCAGCCTCAGCCTCCTGGGCTGCTCAGAAAACACCCCAAACGGCAGCCCTCTGCTTGCACCACCCACTGAGACATCCAAAAGCACCCATTCCCCATGTCCTGCCCCGTTGAGGGTTAACCACATTGGGGGAGCATGTCGTGATGACGTTCAGCCCAAGGTTAAAGGGGTATGGTGCAAAACAGGCTGAATCAAAGGGAGATGGTCAAGATATAAACATGACCCAAATCGTGGGACAGAGCCGTTCAGATACTGTAGAGGGCTTTGATGGAGGGGCTCTGGAGTACCCCACCGCGGTGATAACAAGATGGTCCTCCTCACCAACTCTCCTCTGCAGGACTCCCTGACCTTCCTACGCTGGACCCAGCCTTCCACTGATCCAATCCGGTCCCTTAACTCACTGATAAAGGGGGATCGGGCCAAGCGGTTATAAATTGCAGAAGCATTAGCTCAAGGTCCTTTGCACCCATTGCTCTACGGCACCAGCAGCAGGCTCTAGCACAGTCACCTCAAACGTCACCACAATCTGCTCAGTGAACGTGAGTCAGAGTCCCCAGATAAGCAGCGCTAATCAAAGAGCTCCACAGGAAACGCAACAAGCCTTCTGCAAACGGGAACGTCGCCACAGGAAACTCCTAATGATAAAAACACAGTCAGGCACAAGCAAGCCTCCTCCACTGAGTGCTGCTCAGAGCAGGCAAGTCCCACTCTTCCTCTTGCTCAAACACCTGGGACAATCCACTTGCCGACCCCTTGGAGGAACCACATGAGTAAGATCCTCACCTGCAAAGCTCTCTGTTTAGCCAACCAGTTATCTGAAAGGGTCAACTCCAACCCAGCCCTGAAGGGCTTTTTCCAGAGCAAAAAAACCAACCTCAAAGCACAACCTGTAGCAGGGAGCACAGAACAGACTCCAACATTTGCACAGGCTGGAAAAGAAGAATGGTGAAAACTGTCAGGGTCCCAAAGAAAGTATTGTTATAGGCTGGTCCCTGGCACAAGACAATCTCACATTTTGGGAAAGGCCTCAAGAAAACACCACTCTTCTGTCATCAGCCCACTTCCCATGCTCCAGACCTGGCGGCTCACATGGAAAGGAGATTTCCACCAAGAAATCTCAAAGCCCAGACTGGAAATGGAATGGGGCAAGTAGGACAACCAGCACTGTTCAGATGGGCTGACCCCAACTCCCACACAACTGCAGCTGGCACCACTAAAACAAGACAAGAGCTGCTTCTGAAGACTACAGGGAATGAGTAGCCAACTCCTTTCCTATCTCCAAAGACCAGACATCAGAGTGGAAACCGAGCCTACCTCATGCGACTGCAGGAGGAGGAGAACAGAGATGCAAAAAACCATTTGCCATGGCACGTCATTTTGAAGATGGCTCATTTTCGGTCAGATCCCCAAAAGCTCCTTTCTTCCTGCTCTTCAGTTCAAGGAGAACTTAAATCAGCATCTTTTGGTCTTGCAGCAGGGCTGGGTCACAGGGACAGACCTCCCTTACTGACAGCAGCGAGACTCTCCAAGAAGTCAGAGTGCTGAGAAGGACCCAAGGGGAAGAATGACTTAAAACATAAATAATTAAGATTTGGTCATTTAACACAGCACCACCAATGACCTGTCTGCTTCCAGCGCCCAGCAATTGCAAAGTAAATCATCTTAGCTCAAAACACCCTTGTGGGTTGCACTCGCCATGGGTTAGGGATACAATCAGGTCAGGCTTGAGCTGATCATCTAACCGCAGCAATGCGTTCACATATTACTGCCTTTTTGCACCCCAAGAAAGGCCAGATCTATCCCAGATGGTGTGTGAAGAGCAGAATGATCCCTTAACAACATCCCAGCCTAAGCAGCTCATTGTCAAAAGGAAAACCTGCAGGGAGACGAGAAGAGGGTGAGAAATCAAAATACCATAGAGGATTTGGGTAAGGAGGTGACAATCACATGCACCACTAAGCAACCAAGCAAGGAGATGGTGGGACAAGCACCCAAAGGCAGAGGAAGATTTACAAGCAGTCTGTCCGCTTAAGGGATGAAATAAAAAAGAGAAAAAAATAAGCAACTCTAGAAGCTCTGTCAGAATAAACAAGGACAACCTTGTCCTCCTGACAGATCTAAGGCAAAGATAGACTCATTAGCACCCTGCCTGAGAGAGCAGAACCGCAGAGACCTGAGACAACCTGGGACTAAGAAAAAAAAGGCAGAAAGCCCAGCTCCAGGAAGGGGCTGTGCAAGGAGCAGGGACAGAGCAGACTGCAGCAAGGTCAGACACTGCTCAGGCAGCGAGAGTGCAGCTCATGCAGGCGACCTTAAAAAGCAGCAGCAGAGATGATGCTTTGGGGAAGGCGGCAAGCCCTTTCCAGAGGATGGCAATCCTCCTGTCAGCTCCCCAGCTTTTCCCTGCCCCGTCCCCTTCCCCTGCTCCCATCTCGTGCCACCCCTGCATCCGCCAGCACGCGGCTCCGGCTCGGTACCACTGCAAAGCCGCAGCACGGTGCATTAGCATTCTCCTCTGCACCGCCAGCACACAGCCTCAGCGGGGCTCCTCTGACGCCAGCATCCGCAGGGTCGCGGCGACCAAACCCGCAGAGCCCGCGCCGTTTGGCCCCCGGCCGCGAACCATACTGAAACGCAGGCGACGGGCTTGCCGGCTTCGCGAGGCACACGGGGGTGCCGCGAAGCTTACGCCTCCCCGAGGGCAAATTAGAGGCTGGAGCCCATTTCACGCTCCAGCTCTGCTGCATGAATAAGCAGATCGGTGTGCAGAGCCGGAGCACGTCCGTCTGCCGGCACCCAGGTGCGAAGGAGCAGGCGAGGAGGGGGGCACGCACCAGGGGACCACAGTCCGGACAGACATTGCGCGCTCCCTCTGCTTTGACACCGTCATCCAATCTCACGGGACAGCGGACGCCACGCGACAAGGGTACAGCCCGGCTCGGGCACAGTGACAGACAGGGACAGGGCTTGTAAAGCCCCTTTGCTCTGCCATCAGTCTCTAGGCACAGTGTCACATCGCGCCCCGCTCTAGGGCACACGTAGCTCAGCTCGGCCGGGAGTTTAAAGGCTCCGCTGACCGGCTGATTTGACAGCAGTTGCTTTCCAAATCCAAGGGCACCTCCAGAACTCCAGGGAGACAGAAGAACCGATGCCCAGATGCACTGGTGATGGGACCCGGGGATCTAGAAGAGCACACCCTGCCCTTGAGCTCTCCTTTCCCTGCTTAGACGAACCCATATTCACTTCTCCCTGGGCAAGGCACCCCAAAATTGCTGGTTTCCAAAATCCCCCAGCAACATCTAGGCACACACTGGAGAAAGTAAAAGGCTCAATATCGCTCACCTCTGCCTTCAAACCACTCTCTGCCAAGGAACCGCCTCACTCTGACCAAAGCTGGTGTTATTTTGCTGACAGCCCAATTTCCAGTAAACTGCAGCAAAAAGGGAGCTTCGGCACAGCCAGACAACCCCAACTCCTGGAGGAAAACTGACCACATTTCTGCAGAAAGGCTACAGCTCTCTTCCCCTCAACTACTTTGGCTCCTACTTAAACCCGGAGTTGATCGCGTTTAATCTCTTAATCTCTTACCTCCTGCTGTTTCACTTTTTCACCTTAACCAAGTCAATGACAAGAGGGAAAATAAATATGTCAGAGATCCCCCGGGCTGGTTACGTAGCTCACAGGATCGCTCCAGGTGCCTCCAGGGCAGTGTAGCAAAGGCCAGGAGCACGGTGACTTCTTCAGAGGACGCACGGGGCCAGCGTGCCCTCCGGCTACATCGGAGACCTTCCTCTAGGGCCGAGCTGGGCTCTGACTTCGGGAAACCACAGCATCAGCTCCCCGGCGCCGAACACGGGACACTCACGGGCTCCTCGCGCCAGCTCCTCTGCAGCGCACTGGCACTTTCTGCAAGCGCTGACACAAGTTAAGGCTCTTCTTTGAAAAGCTATTGAGCAGGGCACACAAAGGAGCCGAGCCTGCGCTAACCTTGGACGCGTTCCCTCCATCTCCAAAGCCTTATGCAAACTACATCGCCAAAGTTCAAGGAACCAAACACCGAGCCGGGACGCTGCTTCAACAGCGCTCCGCGATTCCCTCTACCTCCACGCAGGTAAACTAATCTGTCTCGACCATCTCTGACCGCGCGGAGTGCTTCAAAGACAGAAACACAGCAAGTGCGCAAGTCACTTTGACTCACATTTAAACAAAAAGAGCATTTTAAGGGTTTCACGGTGATCCTGCTTTGAAGACATAGGAAAACGCCTTGTGCTGGGGGCACTCAGCAGCTTATCTCAGGAGGGCAGTTCTCCCCTCCTCGTCCTTTCGTTCCCCTGCCAAGGCCGCCGCACTGACTGAGCGCTATTCACAGTAACTAGCCAGGCAAGGAAAACAGCGGCCCAAAGCGTTTTGTTCCTTGACCTCAGCTGCATCGCGCACTCCCCAAGATCGCACTGCCTGCTGATGTTATCAACCTCAAACAACTTGCGTTGCTCTGGGCACCTTTAATAGCATCACCCAGACGGGAAAGGCTGCAGCAGCCACAGTCTGATGGTTGCTCTTCGGCTGTGAAACAAGCCTGTAAGCACAGCAACTTCAAGGGGGTAATGCAACACCCCTTATCCCCACAGATACGAGCAAAGCCCATGAGGGTGCTGGACTGATTCCCTCTCCACACGCACGTTGCTTTCCCTTCTGCTACTTGTATTTTGGCCCTGTAAGATACTTGAGCAGTAGTAGTTCGCTCTTCCTTCTCAAATCACCTGGCTGGTAATGTTCACACAGCCATAGACTCGCGCTTTTAACTAAACAGCTCTTGTGGAAGATGTTGACGATAAAAAGGAAAGAAAAAAAAAATCGCCCGAGTTTGAGCCATGTCTGGCTGTGCCGCCGAGCCACCTCTGGGAAGAGGCAGATCCCAGCTCCGCATTCCTCTGCTCCTTGCTCCAGGCGACGTCCACAGGCCGGATAAACACACGCAAGGCGCAGGGAGACCCACCAGGCCCTCCGCTCCCTGGCGGCCGCGCGCCAGCCCGAAAGCCGGGACGAGGAGAGAGAACCCAAACGCAGCCGACTGTCAGCGGCCTTTCCACAAGGGCCTACCGCTCCCCTAATCCCACGGCTCGCCGGAGCAAAAGACGCATCGCCCGGAGAAGGAAGACATTTGCATTCGCTGCGACTGCTCTGCCCTCGGCTCCCAGCTCCGAGGCACGCGGCTGCAGCCCCGGGGAGAACGCAATGTTCGGCACGGCAGGGACCTCCGGGTACCCGCGCGGCGCCTCGCGGCACAAATCCACCGCGCTGGCAGGAGCCGCGACTTCAGCGGCCCGTTAGTGAAGCTCGGCGCCCAGCTAGGCAACGGCACGCAGGCGTCCGCTCGCTCTCGGCCGGCCAAGCACCAGCCGATCTAAAAGCCGGGTCCTGCTAAAACAGCCATCCGACTTCGCAGGCAGAGCTCACCTGCTCGCAAGCCCCATCCGGGTGCACGCTGACGGTTATGCAAGCAGGGCTGCTGTTGGCTGGGGGGCAGCCCAGGGAGATTTTGGGAACTCCTTGGAGAAGGTCTTTAAGGATGAAAGGGTGAAGAAGCGACGTGGGAGAGCTCAGAGCTGGGGGCTGCTCTGGCAGCCTCTGTCCCAGCCCAAACATGATCCCACCCAAGCCTCCAACGAAGCGCCCCGTCCCCAAAAGTTCAATGCTCTGAATTTCCTATTGCTGCCCTTCAGGGTGACCTACAGGAGGATCCCCAGGTCACCGCAGCCAGCTCGCTCCATTTAATGGGTCCCCCCAGCCCCCTTCCACCTGCACTCCTGCCCTGGGGACACCCTCGAGGCACCCTCACGCCGTGGGGTGCCCAGGACCCCACCAAACCAGCCCCTCTGCTCCTCCCTCGATTCAGCCAGCCCAGCTCCACGGTGCTGAACAGGACCCATTGGTGCTGCCCTCACCCTGGTACCAGCTGCCCTACCAGGGCTGACCCCAGCACCTTCCAGATGAGGCCACGCCACACCGGGCCACGGCTCCCCACGCCGCTGGTACCGGTCCCCCATCAGCACCTCCCCTGACCCAAACTGGGCCAGGGCCGTATCCCAGTACAGGCCCCTCAGCACCGAGTCTGCCCCCCTCAAACTGGGCCAAGAGCCCCTTTCTGGTACCAGCTGAGCCCCAAATGGGGCCAAACATGGTTTCCTGGTAGCAGCCCCCTCTGAACCTGGTACCTGCTTCTCTCTCCCCTGTTGAATGGGGTCAGGTCCCTCTTTCCAAAACCCTCAAGCTGCACTAGGTGCCCCTTTCCCAGTACCCTCTTCCCAACTGGACCAGCCCCCTGTTTCCCAGTCCAGCCCCCCTAAGAAGTGGGCCAGCACCATGGCCTGGCCACCTTGAACTGGGAAAGCCCTGGCCCTGCTCCCCCATGAACCAGGACAGACCCCGCTCCCCGGCCCGCGACAGACCCTGCTACCCATCCTCCCCTCCCCGGCCCCGGCCCGCCACGGCCCCCGCTCCCCGGCCCCGAACCGGCCCCGGCCCGCCACGGACCCCGCTCCCCGGCCCCGAACCGGCCCCGGCCCGCCACGGACCCCGCTCCCCCCCGCCCCGAACCGGGCCGGCCCCGATGCTGCCCGCCGGTACCTTCTTGGGCGCCTTGGTGACGGTGGCCATGAAGGAGTACTTCTCGGCGTCCTCGATCTCCTTGGCCTGCTTCACCTCGTCGCCGCCGGCCGAGTCCGGTACCGACATCCTGCGGCGGCGAGGCGGGCCGGGGCCGCGAGCGGCGCCGGGCGCGGAGCGGAGGGGCGGGGAGGGGCACAGCGCTGGGCCCGGCCCGGCCCGGCCCGGCTCGGCTCGGCTCGGCTCGACCCGGCCCGGCCCGGCCCGCTCCGGTGCCGCCGGCTCCGACCACTCTGCGGCGCGGACCTGCAGCCGCCGCGCTCGGCGCCAGGGGCGGAGCTGCCCGCCGCCGCGACGTCAGCGCGCCCTGACGTCAGCACGCAGCCGCCTGGCAGCGAAGCCGCACGCCGGGGCCGGGCGGCGGCGCGGCGGCGCCCCCTGGCGGCGGGAGGGAGCCGGGTTTGGGGTGAGGCGGGAGGGAAACGGGGAACCGGGAAAAGAGATTGCAACCGACGCGGGAAGAGGAGCGCAAACCAACGGACGGGCGGCAGGCGGGGCAGCGGGGACACGCGGGGACACGCGCCCGGTGACACGGGGACACGCACACACAGCCGGGGCACGCGGGGACACACGCACACACACGCGCGTAGCAGTGCGCACACACACACACACAACCGGCGCACACAGCAGCACGCACAACCGCACACATAGCAACACACACATGTGCAACCGGTGCACACAGCAGCACGCACAACCGCACACATAGCAACACACACACACACACACACAACCGGTGCACACAGCAGCACGCACAACCACATGCACAGCACCATGCACACACAACCGGTGCGCACAGTGGCACGCACAACCCCACGCACAGCACCATGCACACACAACTGGTGCACACAGCAGCACGCACAACCACACACATAGCAACACACACACGTGCAACCGGTGCACACAGCAGCACGCACAACCACACGCATAGCAGCACGCACACACAACCAGTGCACACAGCAGCACACACAACCACACGCATAGCAGCACGCACACACAAGCAGTGCACACAGCAGCACGCACAACCACACGCACAGCAGCATGCACACACAGCCGGTGCACACAGCAGCACGCGCAACCATACGCACAGCACCATGCACACACAACCGGTGCACACAGTGGCACGCACAACCCCATGCACAGCAGCATGCACACACAACTGGTGCACACAGCAGCACACACAACCACACGCACAGCACCACGCACACACAACCGGTGCGCACAGTGGCACACACAACCACGCGCACAGCGGCACACACAACCACACGCACAGCAGCATGCACACACAACTGGTGCACACAGCGACAACACACCAGCACACGCACAGCAGCGCGCACACAGCCGGTGCACACAGCAGCATGCACAACCACACACAACCGGTGCACAGAGCAGCACACACCCCCCCATACACACACGCAGCAACAGCAGAGACATGATTGGGGGGGGGGGGGGCCGCGACCGGCGTTATTTGGGGGTTAGTTGAGCCGGGGCTTCGATCTGCGGGAAGGAGCCGGGCTGGCGAGCCGGAGCCGGAGCCGGAGCCGGAGCCGTCCGCTCCCCCTCCGCCTGGGGCCAGCCCCGCCAAAAAAAAAAAGAAATAAATCAGCGTTTGGGTTAAAAAGCCCTGGGGGGGGGCAGAGCTGCAGATAACATTTTTCAACCCAAATCACTGCGTCTGCCGCCAAACGCCAGCGAACCAACCCTCCTGCAGCCGAAAAAAAATTAAGGTGGGGGGGGAGGAAAAAAAAAACCCACCCAACCCCTTCTCCCGGCATCCGCTCGGCTCGCTGCAAACCAGGCGCCGGCGGCGGGGTGGGGGGGACCCGAGCCCGGTTCGCACCGGCGCGTGCTGCCCCCGAAACCTGCTGTTTTTGGCAGGGCGCGAAGCACCGGCCCCGGGGCCGAGCTGGCCGCCGCCGGCCCCAGGCCCTTTCCGGGACGCCTCTGCCCCGTCAGCAGTCTGCCGGGCTCTGTGGCCTCTGTGGCCGAGCCGGGGACGCTTTCCCAGGCCGGCCGGAGCCCGCTCGGGGGGTTTTCCCCCCCCGCCCTTGCCCTGGGCGAGCGGGTAGCGCCGGAGCAGCGGCCCGGCAGCGAGGTTCCCGCGGGCGCCGGCTCGGGGGGTCCGAGCCCCTGGGTGCCGGGAAGCTGCGGCCGGAGCAGGATGCAGAGCCAGGACCCCCCGCCCCACAGTGCTGGCCCACCCGGCTTTTTGGGGTTCCCCCCAGGCTGGGGGGGGGTCAGTGGCGAGCCCCGAAACCCACCTTCGCCAGCAGCCTCGGCCAGCTCGGCCCGAGCGCCGCGCGCCCGCTCGCATGCCCGGCGGAGGTTTCGGGGTGCCGGGATGGACGAAAGCCGCTTCCCTGGGGACGTGCCGAGGATGCAGCTCCCTGCGCCCCCCCCGCCACTGCCTCATGCCAGGAATCGCCGCTCGGCCCCGGGGAGCCGCTCTCCGCGCGCACCCCCCCGGCCACTTTGGGCTGCTCAGAGCAAGCAGAGGTGTCGGGGCGTGAGGGTATTTGGGGGTTCGGAGGGGCAGGTATTCACACGCTTCCATCTCTGTTGCTGCTTTCAACAGCACCGTCCCTCTGAGTGCTACCAAAGCATTCAGCTCAGCCCATGGCCCTGCCGTTATTCCGCTCCAGAGTTAACACCCTCTCTGGTAGTGTGGAAAGCTATTGCACCACCAGCTTCTGTTCCTCCGAGCTCTACCAAAGCATTCAGCTCAGCTCATGGCCCTGCCATCATTCAGCTCCAGAGTCAACATCCTCTCCAGTAGCATGGAAAGCTATCACGCTGCCAGCTTCCGTTCCGCCGAGCTCTACCAAAGCAGTCGGCTCAGCTCACGGCCCTGCTGTCGTTCCACTCCAGAGTTAACGCCCTCTCCTGATGGCGTGGAAAAACCATTGCCCCCGACAGCTTCCCCCCGGGGGCTGGCTGCAGACTCAGGCAGGCGCCGTCCCCGCCGCTGCGGCCGCGGTCTCGGCTGGGGAGCGCGGCTGCACCATCAACGGCCCGGGTGCAGGCTCCCGCGTCCCGTGGGGTCGCCTCACCTGCCCCGGCTCATCGCCGGCACCCGGCCCGCGCCGACCCTGCCCGCCCGCTCCCGTGGCCCGCATCCAGAGGGATATATATAGGTCCCACTTCCCTGGGAAGAGGAGCCGGACCTGGGAAAGCCCCCGGCTGGGCAGAGGAAGGGCTGGGCTGAGTCAGCAGCCAGCCGGAGCCGGCGGGATGCTTTCCTCGAGGAATCCTGCTGGTCAGCAAAGGCGGCCTCGGCCCCCGGCCCCGGCCGCATCCTGCCCTTCCCGGAGCCCCCCGCCGGGACGCAAAGGCCCCGGGGAAGGGCAAGCGGGTGGGTGCCAGGAGCACGCCGCGTCCCCCTCGCGCCCGGCTCCGCTGCTCCTAGAAGGAAGGAGGCGACGGAGCCGGGGGGGTGAAGGACTCATCCTCCCCGCTGGCGGAAATAGCTCCTCAGGCTCTGCCTGTCCAGGCCCCAGGAAGCTTTGGGGAGAGCGGTGCCAAGCATGTTTGCCTTAAAGCACCCATTTCGGGGCACCCTCTGTGTCCCCGAGCCAGGGGGGGGGGGGGGGAACAGGCAGGATGGGTGCCCCCAGGACCACGCAGCCCCCACCCAGCCCCTCTCCCCCCTGCACACCCAAAACCAGCTCCCCCCGTTACAAAGTGCTACGTGGCCGCATTTGTTATCAATATTAAACATACAAGCTGTTTTCTATTTATTTATTTTTTTAAATAGACTTTTTTTTTTTTAATGACTTTGTACAAAATAATTTGACTTCCAGCCATATTTAAAAAAAACAAACAAACATAAAACCACCCATACAAAAAAAAAAAAATCCGACACCCCTTTGCATATGAGTTTTAACCCCCAGCAAAGCTCCTCCGAAGGCCGGGGCGGCGGGAACGCCTGCCCGGGTGCAGAGCGCCGCTGCGCCCAGCGCTCCCCCCGTGGGAATTCCCACCGGCTTTACTCCCGTGCGCGGGAACCACCTTCAGGCAGCCATAAATACACATACAAAAATTAATAGGAGTGCTTTCTTAAGGAGAAAGAGGGGAAAACAACAAAAAAAAGTGGTTCAGCCATGTATTCTTCCGCTGTATAAAAATAACACTCACAACCCAAGAGCAACTTCACATTCGGGGGCCGGCGCATCCCGAACTCGGCTCTTCCCGGCTCGTCGCCGCCGGGAAGGTCGGGGGCGCCTCGCACCCATCTCCAAACAGTCCTCGCCGGTGCCCGAACGCCGGCCCCCCCCATTAAATACTTCCCTCGGATAATGATTTATCCGCTCTATTTAAAAAATATATATACATTTTTATATATATATATATATATATATATATAAAATCTCTCTATCTCTCCAAGGCCCAAGCAGCAACAGCCCGAGGCCAGCTCGGGCGGGCGGCGAGCGCAGTACCGGCCAGGCGGACGGCGGCAGCGGTGGGGGGCCGGGGTGGGGGCCAGGACCCCACCACGCTTTAAATATTCACAGTGTCCAGGTGGGGGGAACCCCGAGGGCTTCGGGGAGCTGGTGGCAGCGCCGTCCTCGGCCGCTCCACGCCGGGCTGCCGGAGCCCGACGGCTCCCCGGCGCCGGCCCCGCTCGCATCCCCCGGCCGTTTGTCCTTTCCCATCGGTTTTGGGGGTTTTTTTGTTTCTTGTTGGTTTTTTTTTTTTTTTTTAAAGGGGGGGGGCGTTCCCCCCACCAACCCCGGGGTCTCGGCGTGGAGCGAGGGAGGAGAAGGCGCGAGCATCGCCACCGCCGTGCGGGCAAAGAGCGGCCGACGGCCCCAACGCGTCCCCCGAGCAGCTTCACGTCCCGTCTCGGACCCTGAGGACGAACAATCGGGGGGGGGGGGGGGGGAAGATGAGGCTCCATCCAGGGGCTGCATGGGGGGGGGGGGTCCTCGCACCCAATTTGGGGCAGGAAGGGGGCCGCTCACCTCATAGCTGCTGCGTTTCCAGCTCTGCCCGGCCCCGGGCTCCCTGCAGCGCCCTGCGGGGCGAAGCCAACAGCGGGTTTAGTGCAGGGGGAGGAGGGAGACGTTGGGGTGCAGGAGGGGGGTCCCCGATGCCCCCCACCCCGGGGACACGACAGCCTCCCGTGCCACCTGCAAGCCCACCTCCTCTCCGGCTCTTCCGGATCGCGCTCGCTCTCGTCCAGCCGCCGCTCCAGGGCCTGGGAAGGGGGGGGGGGAGAAGGGAAGGAAAGCGGGGGTGAGGCAGGGGGAAGGGGACGGAGCCCGGGAGCTCCCGGCGGGGACGGGGACGCTCACCCGACCCTGCTCGGTGCCACCCCGCAGCAAAGGGGGCCGCTTGCCCGGCGCCCGCCAGCCCGGCCTCGCCAAACCCGCCGGGGCGAGACCGGTGGGGAAACTGAGGCAGGGCGGCGGAAAGCCGCCAGGACGGGTCCTTACCCTGCTTCTATACTTGTAGAAGAGCAGCCCCCCCACGGCCAGCAGGACGGCCACGACGCTGGCCACCGCCACGTATATCAGGGGCTCTCGGTGGCTCCCTGTGACTTTCGGCTCCTTCCTGTGCTGCTCTGCGCTCAGAACAAAGTGAGAGTCAAAGCTGGGCCCGGCTCCGCCGTCCTCGGGCTCGCGCAGCCTGCTCAGCCCCCAGGCTCTGCCGCGTGCGCCGGCCCCGGGGCCCGGGGGCTGCCGGCCCCCCGGCGCCCAGCCCTGCCGCTCGGGGGCCGCCGGCGGCCCGGGGCCGACGGCTGTCCTGGAGAAACGGAGCTGCGCGCCGGGCTCGGGCGTCTCGCCGGGCAGGATCCTGGCCCCGCTGCCCTCGCCGGGCGCCTCCGCTCGGGCACGCGCCGAGCCGGCGCTCGGGGACGCGTCCGGCGGCCCGAGCCCGCGAGCGGTGCCCGGCGCATCCGGGAGGACGGCGGCTCCGCGGTGCTCAGCCGGCTCCTCCGGCGGCTGCACCGCCGCTTCGGTCCCCTGGGGACCCCTCTCCGCCATCCCGCCATCCCCGGGCGGGATGGAGACGTCCTCAGCCGCGAGGACGACGGTCCCGGGCGGATCTGGAAGCGTTTCGGCGCCGACGGCTCGAGCTGGCTGCTGCATCGCGGGGACCGGCGCCGCTGGCGGGGACGCCGTGGCACCTAGCACCTCCTCGGTCCCCGAGCCCCCGTCCGTGCTAGCGGGCGGCTGAGCCAGGGCGCTGCCGTCTAAGCCGGCGAGAGCGGCACGGAGGAGGCCGTAAGGGACTCGGGCGCTAGCGGCCGCCGCTTCCCTGCCCGCGCGGGCGGCAGCGGAGAGGGAGGGCTGGGTGGCAGAAGGGAGGGCAGGGGACAGGCCATTGCAGTCACCATCTGTCCCCACACCTGCAAGAAGCAGAGAGAAGAGAGGGCCGTGGGGTGAGCAGCCTCCCGGAGGAGCAGACCCGAGCTCGGGGCAGCGTCCCCAGCCCACCCCGGCACCCCCCCCCACCCCCGCCAGGGGGGACAGCCCCAAAAAGAGAGCGGAAGCGAGGTGGGAGCGAGAGCAGGCGATGGGAGAAGGGGAGGACAGACAGACAGACGCAGGACAGACGGCGCGCAGCAGCCCTCGGGGAGAAGGGGAGGACAGACGGACGGACAGACGGCGCGCAGCAGCCCTCGGGCAAGGCCAAAATCATCGGCTCCCCTCAGCCGGCGGCAACGGGTCATCCAAGATTCGGCATCGCTGGCAGGAGCCGGGCAGCCCCGTCAACGGGAAGGCGCCTTTGAAGTCCCCGCGGTGCCCGGGGGGGCAGCGACAAGACGCAGCACAGAGCCGGCTCGCCGGCAGCGCGGACGACAGGCGAGGCCGTCTTCTCGGCCGGCATGCAAACACGCAGCACGGGCGCTCGCCAAAAAAAAAAAAGAAAAGCACGGGCAGCGACAGTCTCTTCCACCCCGGCGGGCCAACGCTCTCCTCGCGGGCTCAGCCTCGCGCCAGCCTGTGGGCTTTTACTCCAGGGGGCCGGCCGGGGGAAACCGAGGCACGGGGCAGTTGATGCGACTCGGCCGAGGTCATGCAGCAAGTCGGTGGCTTTGGAGAGGAAGCTAAGCCAGATGCCTTCAGCCGGGCCGACGGAGTTGCCTCCTTATTCCCCCTCGGTACTTCTCGCCGGCCTTATTCCAGGCAGGTTTCCTGCCCTAGCACGGCTGCGGCCCAAATCCGCCTCTCAAAAGAGGTTCTTATCCCTCAAAGGCTGGTCAGCCCCTTCTCTGGACCTGCCCGGGGTGCCCACACGAAGACACGCAGCCTGCCGACACACAGCAGCCTAGAGACAGGTACCAACGCAGACACGGGCCGTGGCCGCGTTTACCCGCGTGTGCCCGCGGACGGAGACACACGGCCGTAAAGCTGCGTCATGCAGGCGAGCCGCCGGCGCCGCGCCGGGGTTTGCCGGGCGGAGGCGAAGCCTCGCCGTCTTACCTAGCGGGGAGCTGGTTTGCTCGGGCTCCAGGCACACCTTCCGGTACACGTGGCTGCAGTCCTTCTCGAAGGTCTCCTTGGTCTGCAGCAGCAGGTCGATGTCGTGGAAGAACTGCTTCACCAGCGCCAGCATCTCGTAGGGGGACGTGGTGAACTCTCTGAAGCACTTCTGCGAGAGCTGGAGGAAGAGCGGGGCTCAGCGGCGCCCGGCAGGCACGGCTCCCGACCCGCGCGCCCCTACCCTCCGCCTTCGGGGCCGGTGGCACGGAGCTGGACCCACTGACAGGTGTCAGGAGCCACCAGTAGACGGGTCCCATCTGGGGCAAGGTTTTGGCCCAAGACCTGCAGCTAGGAGAGGAGTGTGGGCCAGCTGGTGGGGGGGGGGTTCCCCCCTCCATGTCCTCCATCCCCAAGCACCCTGTTTCACCCCACATCTCACAGCGCCCGCACCCTGCCGGTCCCCAGCACCCCTTTGCATTTAGGGTGGCTGCGTGCCAAAGCCACGGTTAAGGGTTTGGATCCACGTCCCCCGCGGCAGGGCGGGGGGGGGGACCCAAGAGACAACCGTACCTCTCTCTCCTCGTCATCCTCTTCCCTGATGCAGGGGTCCACGTTCTCGTCGATGCGGCTGTACATGCGGCGCACCGTCTGCAGCTTCTTGGCGTTGGACGAGTTCTCCTTGAACTCCGTTTTCCCCAGGATCTCCCCCAGCAGGGGAAAGGCGGCTTTCACGTAGCAAACGGGGTCGTCCTGGCAGGGCAGAGACCCCCCCCCCCAAAAGGCCGACAGGTCACCAGCTGGGCAAAGGGAGTGCTGCACCTCCTGGCCTGCTGGGGGGGGAAACTGAGGCACGGAGCCACGAAACGCCTGGGGCGGGCAGCCCTGAGCCCAGATCTCCGGCGTCCCAATCCAACCCACCGAGGCGAGACTCGGCAGCCGTGCGGCCAGGCGGGACAGGGCGCTCCTGGCCAACGCGCATGTGCTGCCTCCCGCCAAGCGGGGGAGGACTGATGGCAAAAGGGAGACGGGGACGAGGGGGGAGAGATGCACCCCGATACGGATGTCCCAAAGTGCCTGGGGACCCCTCTGCCTCCCCGGTGCCAAGAGGAGCCACTCACCAGCTGCACCTTATCGATGAACCTGAAGGAGACCCTGCCTGGATGCTGCATCTGGGTGTCAGCCTGCAAGGACAGAGCAGGGAGTCACCCCGAGTGCGCCCGACCCCCTGCTTCAGCCCCCGTCACCGGGGGACAAACGTGGCCGGACAGGGGTGTTGCTCATGCACCGCCACGGATGTCTCAACAAGTCTGGAGCTCAGCAGATAAACCCACACTGCACCTCCAGCCCCTGCTTCATCCCGCTCCATCCTCCTCCTCGCCGCACAGACGCTTCCCTAAGGTCCAACCTGCAGCAGGGGGAGGCCAGATCTCCCGCAAGAGCAGCACGTTCCCTCCTCCCGCCGTGCGGGCTGCAGGTACCAGGGGCTCCCTGCCTCCCTCCTCCCATCCCAACAGCCCAGCCCTGCCCGGGGCTGGAAACGCGAGAGCGGCTCTCCCGGCGCAGCCCCAAGGAGCACCCGCTTGCACCCTCCTCCCCAGACATAGGTGGGAGAGGCGAAGGGACCTGCTTCTGCTTCTTGCCCTGTGGCCTCCAGCCACGTGCACCGGGGGCCTCCCGCTCCGTGGCCAAGACACATCCGGCACGCCGGGAGCGACACCGAGGCCGTGCAAGCCCACGCGCCGCCTCGGCGCTCTGTGCAACGCCACAGTCCCGCAGACCCCCATGCCGCAACGGTTTCCAATTGCAGAAGAGGGGAGGAAGGGGAAAAACCCCCAAAACTCCCTTCCTGACAAACCCCGTGCTCCAGGCCCTGGAGCATAACTCTGGGCCTGCATCCCAGGCGGGGAGTGCGCCGGCTGCCAGGAGAGCAGCGTCGGCCTGGAAACAATTGCTCCATTATCTGGCCGGCCTGCAGCGAGGGCCCGTTCCTCCGCAAACGCCTCTGCAGGATGCAGGAGGAAGAGGGCTGCAATCTCCGGCAGGGAAACCACAACTTTTCTTCAAACCTGCACCATCCCGATCACCCCCCAACGGGCGCCCGCTCGGGATCGCCGCGGGGCTGCAAAAGGCTTCACGGGGAAGAGGGTGCAGGGAGCCGTGGGGCAGGCAGCTGGAGGGCAGCCCGCGCGCAGCCGGCGTGACGGGCGGAGGAAGCCAAGCTTGGAAAAATGACATCTGCCAGCTCCTGGCACCGCAGCAGAGCGCTTAAAGAGGAAGAGGTACGGCGAGGCCAGACCCAGCGGTTTGTACGCTGGCACGCAGCGGCTGCAAGGCCCTGGGGAGCTCGGTGCAAGCGAGCAAGAAGTGAGGATTCAAAGTGCATCACTAACAGCTCACCCACACACCCCCAGAGCTGAAGAGCAAACATTGCTCCAAAAGCTGAATTTGATCTGCCATACACATGTCTCCGCAGCAATAAAAATAAGTTTAAAAAAAACCCTGTGCATCCCCAGTTTTGCTTTCTCCTCTGAGCATCAGGACCACAGCCATGTAATTCCTGCTCGTCGGGTGGAGGTGAGCCTGCTCCCGGCCCACACGGGAACTGGGAAGGGGCCAGGGATTTCCTCTGCATCCTGCCCCGAAGCGCTGGGAGCTGCCCCGGAGGCACGCAGGGCAAAGGCGCCTGTCGCCCTGGCCCCGCTGGCTCCGGCAGCCCCCCTCGCCGCCTGCCACCCACCCTCAGCCCCGTTGCCAGCCCAGCTTCCAGGCAAGCAGCTGGACTCAGGAATGCAGCCGGATTCCTCACGTTAACCCCTGCGCCGCCAGCGCCGGCTCCCCGCATCCGTCCTTCCTCGCCAGCACCCACCGCCGGGTGCCCCCAACCTTGCCCTGTTTCTCGCCCTCCAGCCCTACTACTGACTCACGCCGCTTTCTCCTCTGCTCTTCCTACCAGCCTTTGGACGCGGCCACCCTGGCAAAAGGCACGGTGGCGGGTCACCTCCCCGGCCAGCGCGCCCAGGGGTGCTCGGGCGCCGGAGCGGGTGCTCAGCAGGGGACGGGCCGAGCCTGCCAGCGTCCCCGGTGCAACAGGGCCCGCAGCGGGACGGCACTCACCAGCTCTTGCAACTCGGCCAGGTGCTTCTGGGTGATGATCTGCTGGCAGTAGCTGTTCTGCTCTGTCTCATGGATGCTGCAGACGAGGAGGAAGAGGAGGGACGAGAGCAGGGTGCAGCGGAGCAGGCACACCTGGAGGCAGCAGAGCAACAGGTTGCAGCAGCGTCCCGCAGCAGCGTCCCACCCAGCCGCACGAGCTCACCCCGCCGCGGCCCCCCCACAACCCTGCTCCGGGTTTGTCTTTTTTTCGTTTGGGCGCGCCGGGTCGAGAGTTGGCCGGCGCAAGCCCGGACACAACTCTCGCTGGGACCGGCACAGCCCCGAGCTCCTTCGGCGCCTCCACTTCCCCATCCCACGTTCCAGCCCTCGCTCTGACCTCTCGGCCCCTTTCCTGCACCGTTTCCATCTCTCCTGCTATTTTTCCTCCCTGGGCTCCCGGCAGACCCCCTCCACCCCGAATCCTCCTCCCATCCCTCAGACCCAGGCCCAAATTGCCCCAAGCCAGAGCTAGGGGTGCAGGAAACCCCTTCGGGCAGGAAAACCCTGCAGATGCATCTCTCACAGCACCGGCACCGAGAGTGTCTCTTGGCACTGGGAGGAGAGAGAGGGGGAATTTCCCTTGGAGGGAGCCCAGAAATTCTCCCGTCTTGTGAAAGAGCAGATGCCGGCCGGGCCACCGCAGCAGGCTCCAGCCTCACCCCACCAGGGCGACAGTGCCACTCTGGGGGTCCCCACCGTGTCCCCCCCACCAAAACAGGCAGGAGGTGGGGGGGCTGACAGACAGAGGGATGGGCAAGACGGGTGCCCCATAAGCTTGATGCCCTGCTCACACATATATTGGGTGTGCCCCCCAGGCAGAGTACCCCCTTCCCCATGCTGGGTGCCTGACCTCCCCCTCACCCACCCACACAAATACTGGGTGCACCCCCCCCCCATGCTCAGTGTCCCCCAAGCTGGCTGCTCACCCCCCCCAGTGCTGCACATCCCCAAGCAGGGTGCCCCCTCCATGCCCGACCCCCCACCCCATGCTCAGTGTCCCCCAAGCTGAGTGCTCACCCCCCCCAGTGCTGCACGTCTCCATGCTGGGTGCCCCCTCCATGCCTGTCCCCCCCGCCAATACCGGGTGCAACCCCCCCCCCCCCAAAGCCGGGGCCCCCCCCGGGCGGCGCCGCACCTTGGCTCCGAGGCGGGGCATGGGGGCTGCCGGCAGCCGCGGGGCCGGGCCGGGCGCGGCGGTGCGGGGCGGTGCGGACGAGGCGGCGAGCGGGGCCGGGCTGAGCGGCCGCCGCCGCCGCGCTCCCCTTTATAGCGCCGCGGCAGCATGTGGTTTATGAGAAAGGGCTGGCGCCGGGCCAGCCCCGCTCGGCCCCGCCGCCCGGCTCCGCTCGGCTCCGCCCGGCTCCGCTCGGCTCCGCCCGGCTCCGCTCGGCTCGGCCCCGCCGCCCCGCTCCGCTCCGCCCGGCTCGGCTCCGCCCGGTTCAGCCTGGCTCAGCCCGGCTTGGCTCGGCTTGGCTCAGATCGATTGCACTGGGTTCAGCCCGGCTCGGCTCAACCCAGCTCAGCTCAGTTCGGCTCGGCTCAGACCAATCGGACTGGGTCCGGCCCGACTAGGCTCAGTTCAGTTCCCATGGATCGGACTGGGTTCGGCTTGGCTCAGCCCTGCTCCGCTCAGCCTGGCTCAGCCCGGCTCGGCTCGGCTTGGCTCAGATTGATTGGACTGGGTTTGGCTCAGCTTGGCTCAGCTCGGCTCGGTTCGGATTGATCGGGCTGGGTTCAGCCCAGCCCAGCCCGGCTCAGCTTGGTTTGGCTCGGCTCAGGTCGATCGGACTGGGTTCAGCCTGGCTTGGCTCGGCCCAGCTCAGCTCAGCTCAGCTCGGATTGATCAGACTGGGTTCAGCTTGGCTCAGCTCAGCCCAGCACGACTCAATTGGACTGGGTTCAGCTCGGATCGGATCAGATCGACTCAGATCGATTGGACTGGGTTCAGCTCAGCTCAGATCGGCACGGCTCGACTCGGATCAGCTCGATTGGACTGGATTCGGCTTGGCTTGGATCAATTGCTTGGGCTGGGTTCAGCTCAGCTCGCATCACATCGGATTTGCTTGGATCACATCGATTGGACTGGGTTCAGCTCGGATTGGATCGAACCAGCGCGGCTGGGCTCGGCTTGGATTGGCTTGGATTGGATCAGCGCTGCTTTGATCAGATCAATCGGACTGGGTTTGGCTCGGCTCGGCTCGATTGGACTGGGTTCAACTCAGCTCAGCTCAGCTTGGTTGGGCTGGGTTCAGTTCGGCACAGGTCGAATCAGCTTGGATCAGATTGGATCGATTGGGCTGGGTATGGCTTGGCTCAGTGCGACTCGGATCAGACCAGATCATTTTGGATCAGATTAGATCACTTCGTTTCAGCTCAGCTCGATTCGGATCACATCAGTTCAGCTCAGCTCAATTTGGATTGGATCAGCTCAGTTCAACTCTGCTCAGCTGGGTTTGGCTCAACTCAGCTCAGTATGATTCGGATCAGATTGGTTTGATTCTGCTCAGCTCGGCACAGCACGGCCTGGTTCAATTCAGCTCAGCTCAGCCTACCTTGGCTTGGCTGGATCTGGCTCAGCTCAATTCGGCTTGGTTCAGCTCAGTTTGGCTCAGCTCAGCAGAGCTCGGATCGGTTTGGCTCGGCTGTGTTCAGCTGGGCTCGGCTCAGTGGGCACATGGCACTCACAGCACACGAATGGATCCATGCAAACCTCCCCCCACGTGTACCTGCGTGCATGCATGCCCACAAGCGCACGTGGGTGCACGCACACCCGTGGCCACATACACATGCACACATACGTGGGTGCGCAGCCCCCAGCACCCGCGCCTGGACGTGCGTGCATGTGCACGTGTTTGTGTGCATGCACCCGCATATCTGTGTGCACACATACCCTACATGTGTGCGCGCACACACACTCAAGTACACACATCCCCATGGACACACACACACAGGTGCACGTGTGTGCACACGGTCCCCATGTGCATGCACACCCATATGGATCCACTCCCCCACGTATACACAGCTGTGCACACAAGCACGCACAAATACCCCATGCACGCACAGAGGCAAGCACACAAATGCGCACACACGTGTCCATGCACACGCATGCACACAGACCCCCCACCACCACCTGCACGCAGGTGCGGGGGTGTGCACACCCGTGCGGGCAGGCACACACACACGTTCGTACGCACTCACATACACGCACAGATACGCAGACACCCGCATGGACGTAGCACGTGTGTGCACGCACGTACCTGACACGTATGTGTGCACACACTTGCATATACATTGTACAACCACTTGATTGTCCATGCCCGCACGTACGTTACGTATATCCACCCTGACATTTACACATCTATGTTTGTACACAAATAAATATAGGCGCCTGCCCGCACACACCCACATGCATACGCGTGGCCGTGAAGACATGCGTGGCTGTGCGCAGCACTGACACACGCACAGTCCCGCAGCGGCGCGAGTCTGCAGACACGTGCCTACCCAGCCTGGGCATCCCCTTCTCTGGCCTTGCTCCTCCGTTGCATGCCTGCGCCACGGTATCCAGCCAGGCCCAGATCTCTTCCTACAGAAAAAAAAATCCCTTTTTCCCTCAAAAGCAGCGCCGTGCGCCAGGGACGCTGCCTCCCGCCGGGGCCGGCTGCTGTGCTGAGCCTCCCTCACCAGCTGCGACTTCACCCCCTTGCAGCTACTCTGCCCACAGCATCTCAAACCCCCTTTTTGGCATTGCAAAGTGCAAAGCGACTTTGTGCCTTAATCCTACCCCACGTCAGAAGCTGTCCTGCAGAAACTCCTGCGCTGGTTTAATACCCTTCCTCTCCGCAGCACGTGCCCCGAAGGGCTGCTCCCTGCCAGTAAATTGGCCTCAGCTCCCCGAACCCACCGCCGTTTGCAATCCATCACAGCAGAAATGCCCTCGAGCAACATTTTTGCGGTGCGGAGGGTCCGAGGAGATTCGGGACCGGGGAGGCTGGGCCGGCAGGCAGGGTGCTGCGCTTGCGGGTTCACCGGGGCTCGCTCATCCGGGCAGCGGGAGCCCGCGCGCTCGGGCGAGCGCTGGACGGTGGCTTCGGTGTGTGCCATCGGGCTCGAGCGGGGCAGAAACGGAGCCGTCTGGGCGAGAAAGCTGATCAGAAAACCCAAGGCGTTCCCGCAGCGGCCGCTCCGGTGGCCGTGTCTCCTACTTTGGGTGCTGGGCAGGGATGCGTGCAGAGAGCGGGCACGGCCAGGAGGCGCGAGCGGATCCCTGTGCTGCGCAGGAACCGATCCGGTTGCATGGGTGCACGTGAACGGAGCCGTGTGCGTGCATGGATCCACGTACACGGGTGTGCGTGAATGGAGCCGTGTGTGCATGGATCCGCCTGCGTGGGTGTGTGTGAACGGAGCCGTGTGTGTGTGTGCGTGCACAGATCCACTTGCATGGGTGTGCGTGAATGGAGCCGCGTGTGTGCGTGCATGGATCCACGTGCATAGGTGTGTGTGAACGGAGCCGTGTGTGCATGGATCCGCCTGCGTGGATGTGCGTGAACGGAGCCGTGTGTGCGTGTGCACGCATGGATCTGCGTATATCGGTGTGCGTGAACAGAGCCATGTGTGCGTGTGCATGCATGGATCTGTGTGCATGGGTGTGCGTGAACAGAGCCGTGTGTACAGGCGTGCATGAACAGCTCCACACGCACACAGGCGCCTGCACGGGTCACCCGGGGTCGGGGAGCCCCGTTTGCGTGGGTGAAACAGGACCGGGCTAATTTTGCGAGCGAGGGGGACGCGTCGCTACCCAAAAGGCGGGGGGCACAGTGAAACCACCAGCGTTGCTTGCATGATGCAACGCGCCACGTTCTCTCTGCTTTCGGGAGGGTTCCTGTTTGTTTGCTGCTTGTTTGGAGGCAACTGGAAACAATTAGTCGCCGTGGGGCAAACCGTTTCCTTGCAAAGCCTTCGTCACCCCGAATGGGGAAGCGGCGAGCGAAACGGGCCGCCAGCGCCGGCGACCGCCGCCGGCGCCCAGAGCCACATCCGAGCGAGGCGAGCTCCGGCGAAGCGCCGGTGTCTGCTCCGCGGGGCCGGAAACGGCGAGCGGCTTTCCGAAACTGCCGGCGTTTTTTCGCGGAGCGGAGCCGAAGTGGCCGGCGGAGGAAGGGGCCGAGCTGGGTGCCAGCCGGGACGTCCCATAAGCGCCGTCGGAGCTGCCTGGGGGACGGGAGCGCGCGGGTGGCCCTGACCCCCCCCCCCCCCAGCGCTCGGCTAAATGCTGCTGATGGAGGAGGAAGGATGCCGGGGTTCAAAACAATTTGCAACCCCCCCCCCCAAAAAAAAACCCTTTCCCCCTTGCAACGCCTCGCGGTTCATATACATTTTCCACTCGAGCCGCTCCGGGATGAGCTGTCCTGGGAGGGCAGGCGGCGGCGGGGCAACTCACGGGACGCCGCACGGGGGCCGCGGGGGCCCCTTTCCCGCGGCCGGCCGGCCCCGCTCCTCGCTTATCTCCGGCACACTCATCCCCCGCCTGCCTTTAAGTGACCGGAAAAGTGTCACGGCCAAGAGTCATGGGACCATCTCCGCGGGACGGATGAGGGCAGCGAGGGGGCTGCGGAGCCGCCGGCTCTTCGATTTGGGCAGCAAACGGGTTTTGCCCCTGCTCCCCTCCAAAACCTGCCGAAATCCCGAAGTCCCGGGGCCGAGGCGCAGGGGAACCGGCGAGCCCGCTTCGCGCTGCAGCGGGAGCAGCCGGGCCGGTGGGCAGCGGCCGGCTCGGAGCGATGCCGAATTTGGGGTGGGGGGAGTGCAGAAAGGCAGCCAAGAGCGACGGCGCCGCTGACCTTCCCCGCTTGGCGCTCGCGCTGGCCCCTTCGGCAAAGGGCCTCGCGCTGCAAACGGCCCTTTCCTAAAAAACCCAATTTTGGCCTCGCCGCAGCGCAGAGAAAGTTATTTGCAGCAAGAAAGTGCTGCGAGCTCTTAATCAGTTCCTTCCCCGCTGATTCACTGGCCGGGCGGGAGAGAGTCGGCATGCAGCTCTGCTTTGCTTTCCGATCTGCCCTTCCCCGGCCCAAATCAGCAGCCGGCAGACGGATTTTTCCGCCTGGCGTGGGCTGGAGCGGGGGCAGCCCCGCGGCTCGGCGGCCGGCCGGGGTCCCGGCTGCCGGGGGCCGCGTGATGCCCGGAGCGGGACGGGGCTCTCCGAGGCCGCGCCGGCAGCCCGGCGGGATGCGTGCCGAGGTTGGAAATCCCCGCGGGACAGCCCCGAGCCGGTTTTCCTAAGGGAGCGGAGGAATGCGGGCGGCCCCGGGGCCGTCAAGGGTGGCACGGGAACAGCCCGCGGTAAAGGTCCAACGCTTCACCCCCCGCGGCGAGCCGCGCCGCCAAAAGCGCCCGTCTCCTCCCCGCAGGAGCCAGGCGCGTCCCCCCCCCCCCGGCCACGAGCGACCGGCGATGCTGGCGAGCCGGGCAAGGGGGTTGCACGGAGGATGCGCCGCGACCCCGGTTGGGTCCCCACCGAGCTGCGGGTCGGCTCCAGCCCCGAGCGGGCCAACGTCCTTGTCCCCTGCCCGGCCACCCGCGGGTGCCACCGTCGGGAGCAGCCGGGCGGCCGAAAGACGGAGCGCGGGTAAAGCGCATCCGGGCGCTGCCGGCACGGGCCGACGGATGGGGCCAACCTGGGGCAAAACGCCGGCGTCGAGCAGGCGCGAAGGGATGGGGACGGGATGGGGACGGAGGCAAGGGCGGGGGGGGGGGGACACTGGGAGGCGCGCCGAGCGCCGGGGATGCTGCGGCGGCGCGGGGAGGGCCGGGGACCGCTCCGCCGGCGAACACAGGAGCCGTTTGTCCTCCTTGGCCGAGCCGGTTGTTTATCCGCGGCTGTTTACATCAGCGACTGGTCCCGCTCTGTGCCGCCGCCGCCGCGGCCCGGCTGCCGCCGGAGGCAGCGAGCGGAGCGAGCCCACGGGCCGGCCGGCCGCGGGATGCGGCGCTCGGCCGTCCTTTAGGGGTGCAGCCGAGCGCCGGACCCCGTCCCGAGGCGGTGGCCGGAGGCCGCCCCCGACCCGGGCTCTGCACCCCGGAAAAGCCCGGCAGTGCCCGGAGGCATCACTCCCCCCCCCCGGTCCCTTCCCCGGCCGAACGCGACCCGCTCGGTTTGATTCGAAGCGGTTTTCGAGCCAAACGGCTTCGAGCGACGGTGTCTCCGGCCTGGCGTTTCCGGCGTCTCGAGAGGGGACACGGCGGGATCGAAAAGCAGCCGGCTCGCGCGCGGTCTCGCCGTCACGTCTCGGCCAGGAGCCGCCGTCATGGTGGCCGTTCCCACGCTCCCCTGGCGAACGCCGACGGTAAATCTGGCCTTTCCCGTCCCTGGCCGCGACTCCGGCCTCCGTTCGGGCCCGTGCCGGTGGCCGTGGCCTCGCTCCTCCCGGGAGATTTCCCAGCCGGATGCTTTCACCTTTTTCCTCCCCTTTTTCCCCAAACGCTGGGCCCAGCAAGGGGAGCGCGGCGGGAGCCGAGCAGCCCGGCCCGAAGGGGTGACACAGCCTCACCCGCCTCCGTAGGCACCGATTTTTGGTGCATTCACCCCCTTTTCTTTTCTTTTCTTTTTTTTTTAAATGGGGCCACAAGCTGCCGGCGCCGTTTGCTGCTCCTTCGAGCAGGCGAAGCGTTTCGCACTCGGCCGCCCCGGCTCCACGGGGCTCCTTCCTCCTCTGCTCCCCGCCGCTGCCCAGTGCCGAAAGCGGGGCTGAGCCCCGGGGGGGCCTTGGCGGGAGCAGCTCTCCGGCACAGCGGCTCAGCTCGCCCTCCAAACCCTCCTCCTCGCCGTCGCCGGGCCGGAGCGAGCGGGAGCGGAGCGGCGCGGTTTGTGCCCGGCCGCTGGGACGTGCACCTACGCCAAGAGCATTGTATCATCCCGGGAACGGGGAAAACAACCTTCAGCCGCTACCAGAAAAACACGAGCTGATGCATCTTGGCCCGCGCTGCTGCGCCTCCACCCATGCTCCCGCCCCGCGGCCCCTGGGGTGCCGACGGGGACGGGTGGAAGCGGGGGGGGGGGACGTGGCGGTGGCGGGTACCCCCGGCTCCCGCCGCGCACCCCAGGGACAACCCCGCTGGTGCAACGGTCCCTCGCGAGACCGGCCCCGGGAGCCCCACCAGGTTAAAAAGCAAAGCAATCGTCGTCCGCCGTGGGGGACGGGCATGGGCAGCCCGAGAGAGCCAGGGATGCTCTAGGCACCGGGGCGGGGGGGGGGCCGGGTCCCGAATTTGGGCTATGCCGCACTCAGCAGCGAAGACTCAGGACCGTCCTTCCCCGTCCTGCTTCCAGCCCCGGGGAAGGGGCTGGCGCTGCAGCCCGAGCTGCAGGCGGCTCCCTCTGCCCCCCCCCCCAAAAAACCCCGACATTCATAATTAAACATAATGCAGTGGAATTTCGTCCTCCGGCCGCTGCTGTCGCATGCGGAGGTTCGTGTGGTCTGCGCGTAGCCAGGCTCCATTTCGGAGCAACCACAAGAGTTTTCCAGCCCCTTCTGCTCGGCGAGCGGTTAGCGCTGGGGCCGGGTCGCCCCGAGCGGGGCCGGCAGAGCCGTCGGGGTCACCGCGGCCCCAGCCGCCGCCGGCGACCGTGCCCACCCCGAGGGACGGCGGCGCTCGTGCCCGGCCGCGCCGCCCCGCGCGCCGCCCGTGCCTTTTCCAGCCGTCCAAATTGGGGCCGTTCCCTCGAGCGCCGCTGCCCCGTCGGGACGGCCGGCGCGCAGCGCAGGGGACGACGGCTCCCGGGAAACAACCCCGGGATACGGACGGGCTCCGGATCGCAAGGAAACGGGCCGCGAGCCGCTCTTCCGAAAGCCGCCCGGCCGTGCAGGCGCTCGGGGCGCCGGCGCGCAGCCGAAACCCAGGCTTTGCTCAGCCCGAAGCCGGGGGGCTGTTTGGAGCACCCGTAGCCGCCGCCTTGCCTGGCCGAGGGTGGCGGCACCCGCGGGTGCCCCTCTCGCCCCTGAGCCGGGCTGCAGAAGGTCCCATCTGCCCCCTCCAAAGTCACCGGCAACGTGCCAAACCCCTGCTGATTTCGGCTGCCGGCCGGCCGGCTCCGCGGCGCCCCCAACCCTTCCCGGGCCCCGGCCCCGCTCGGCTCAGCCCTCGGAGGAACAAGCAGCAGCTCAGCCACATCTGGCTCTGATTTTCCATCCAAAGCCACATGCGGCTCTGGGCTGGAGAAGCCGCTCCGGGAAAAGCCCGCGGGACCGTAGGAACCGGGCAAATAGAGAGCTCAGGATGTGGTCGCTCGGCCCGGGGAGGACGGCGGAGTCGGAGGGGCACCGAGCGAACGCCGCGCGTTCGGGGCAGAAGGCCTCCGCGCCGCAGCTCGTCCGGCCGCCGAGCGGGACCCGGCCAAGAATTTCTCCAAACGGCCCCGGAGAGGCGATTGCGAGGAGCTGGAAGCACGTCCGTGAGCCGAGGCTCTCCATGACCTCACCGCCACGTGCCCCCGGCCAGGAAGGAGAAGAGGAAACGCATCCTATTTAAAAATAACCTTTGCCCCTGGTTTTTCCTGGGGGAGAGCGAGCGACCCACGGCCGGCACGGCTCACTCTTTCCGCGACAGCGAGCGTCGCCCACGGGCGACCGGGTGCTGCAGTCACCTCGCTTCACCCCCCCCCCCGGCTCCGGGCAGGGACCGGGGCTCCCGCGGACGCCGCGGCGGGAGCCGAAACGGAGCCCTTGCAGCCCGCGACTTGCTGCAGCTCCGCTCCCGGTTCCCCAGGCCACGAGGCCGGTCGCGGGGAGCCGGCTCCCGGCCACGATTCCCCTCCCGAAACCCGAGCGGGGGGGGGGGGGGGGCACGGCATCCCTGCCCGGCAGCAAAGCGGGCCGTGACGGACCCCGTGCTGCGGGATCGGCGCCCGGCCACCTCGAAAGGCCGCCGCCGCCGCGGGGGGGAACGCCGGCAGGGGAAACGCCGCCGAGGCTAATAAACGCATCGAAACCGTTTGTGGTTTCCGTCCTTTTTTTTTCCCCCCCCCCGACCCCGACCCCGTCCCGCTCCGGTGCGACCTGCAGGTTCCTCCAGGGCTCGGCTCGAGGCGCGCGGAGCGACGGGGCGTCGCGCCCCGCGGGAGACGCCGGCGTGGCGCGCCCGGCGCGGGAACCTCGGGGCCAGAGGCTCGAGCCGGGGCCGCAGCGCTCGCCCGGCTGCCAGGGCCGAACGGCAAGCGCAGGAAGGGAAATTCCAGCTACAGAGAAGGAAAATAAAACAAAAAATAGTAAAAAAAAAAAAAAAATAGTCTTCCCCGTGAACGTGACAGGGGCCGGGGCCCCGGGAGGTGGCGGCCTCGGCAGGGCGAGCGATGCCCGAGTGCCGCCTGGCCGAGCCGCCGGCTCGAGCCGGGAGCCCGCAGCGGCTGCAGGTTGAGCTGCTCGAAACCGCCGGAGCGCAAACACTGCGGAGAAGCGGGCCGTTAGCCAGCGGCAGGTTCAGCCGGCAAAGCCAAAACCGCTCTGCCTTTCTCTGCCCCGGCAGCGGATCGCTCTGGGGGCAGATCCCGGGCAATCTCAGCGCTTCACTTCCTCACCCCCCCCCGCCACCGCCGCCGCTGCTGCTGCTGCCGCCTCGTTAGGGCGACGGCATCCGTCGGCCCACGGGGTGCCGGGCCCCAAAGGCAGCGCTTCTGCTTCGGAGAAGGGGGGGAAAGAAATTAAAAAAATCCCAGGAAAGTCCCCGGAGCAACGGCACGGGGCCGCTTCGTCTTCCCGCCTGGCCTCACGCCAGATGGAAAACGAAGCTCGAAACGCCGGAGCCGACCTCGCCTCCCCGGACGAGGCTCTCAAGGCACCCGCGCGCCCCTCGCCCGGCCCGCCGCCGCGGCCCCCGCGGGGCTCAGCACGCCGAACCCCTAAGGGAAGGGACGAAGCGCCCCGTTCCCGGACAGGCCGCCGAGAGCCGTTTCCACCCGCTGGCCAGCCCTGCTCCTGCCGCCGCCAGGCCAGCCACGGCCCGCTGACCGCCGGGGAAACCGAGGCACGGGGCAGCCGCCCGGCCCCAAACGCCGCCCCGCTCGCTGGCGGTTCCCCCCGGGCGCCGAGCGCCGGCGTCTCCGAAGCGGGGAGCAGAGGAGCCCCGTGGTCCCCCCCCTCGCTGCCCCCATCCCGTTTCCCCAGGAAAACGTTTCCTTCGGACCCAAATCCCTCCTTTCCTTTGGGGAACCGGCCTCGCCGGCGCCGCATCGAGAACCTCCTCGCTTTGCCCTCCCGCCTTTACCAGCCCGGGGTGGGGTGGGGGGCAGTTTGGGTCCGTTCCCCGTTTTTAAGGGCTTTTCTCGTATAAAAGAAAGGGGGAAAGAGGCGGGGGAAAGGGAGCGACCCCGACGGCAGCCCGTCTCCGGCAGCGCGTCGCAGCCTGAGCGGACCCCACTCCGCGCAGCGCGCCCGTGGATCCCGGCGAGCCCGAGGCAGCCCCCGTGTCCCGTGTCCGCTTCTTCACCCCCCCCGGGTAACCCTCCGCTGAGCCGCCGAGGCACATTTACCCGCCGCTGCGGCGGGGCCGGACGCTGGCAGCTGGCATCTCCCGGAGCATCCCCTGGTGCTGAGCATCAGCCGAGCGCCTCTGCCCCCCACCGCCATCCCGGAAAAGCAAAGCAGCGGCCAGCCGCACTCGGGCTCGGGGCGCCCTGCGCACGTGGCGTCCCGGCTCCGGCCCCGCAGCGGCCGGGGGTGCTGAGCAGGCTGCAGGGGGATTTCCGAGGGTGGCGCCGGGTGGGACGGCGGGGATGAACTCAGCCTCCCCGGCGTGCTCGTCACCTTCCCACGGCCTCGCGTGAGCAGCGGGACCGATGCTCCCCGGGGAGCCCGGCCGCCTGCGCCCGAGCCCGGCTCAGCCACGGCGCCGCCGGGTGCATCCCCGGGGCAGGTGGCTGCCTTTCACGGCCCGGAGGCGGCTGGTCGGCGGGCCGGAGCAGCAGCTCACCCCACCCCGGCAGGAGGCCGCTTTTGGGCCGTTTCCCTCAGTTTTCACACATTCCAGCGAGGCTTCGCTGCTGAGTCACGCTTGGCCGGCGGAGGGGACCGGAGCCGGAGGAAAAGGGAGCTGCCCACTGCCCCCTTCCCCCCGCTTTGGTGGCCATCCAGGGCCAGCAACGCGCCGGCTCTGGTGGTCAACGGGGAGGAGGAACTCGCCGAAACTGCTCCCGGGAGGAAAAGTAACCGCTCGGCATGTTGGAGCCCACCGCAACGTGCAGGGAGCTTGGCCGCCGGCCACCCAGATGGCCCAGGCCACCCTCATGCTCAGGGGACCCTCACCCCGAGCATCCCCCCACCTGGGGCACCCTCGCCCCTGAGCATCCTCCTCCCTGGGGCACCCTCGCCCTGGAGCATCCTCCTCCCTGGGGCACCCTCATCTCAGAGCATCCTCCTCCCTGGGGCACCCTCACCCCTGAGCATCCTCCTCCCTGGGGCACCCTCACCCTGGAGCATCCTCCTCCCCGGGGCACCCTCACCCCGGAGCATCCTCCTCCCTGGGGCACCCTCGCCCTGGAGCATCCTCCTCCCTGGGGCACCCTCACCCCTGAGCATCCTCCTCCCTGGGGCACCCTCACCCCTGAGCATCCTCCTCCCCGGGGCACCCTCGCCCTGGAGCATCCTCCTCCCTGGGGCACCCTCACCCCTGAGCATCCTCCTCCCCGGGGCACCCTCACCCTGGAGCATCCTCCTCCCCGGGGCACCCTCACCCCTGAGCATCCTCCTCCCTGGGGCACCCTCGCCCTGGAGCATCCTCCTCCCTGGGGCACCCTCACCCCGGAGCATCCTCCTCCCCGGGGCACCCTCGCCCCAGAGCATCCTCCTCCCCGGGACACCCTTGCCCCAGAGCATCCTCCTCCCCGGGGCACCCTCGCCCCGGAGCATCCTCCTCCCTGGGGCACCCTCGCCCTGGAGCATCCTCCTCCCTGGGGCACCCTCGCCCCTGAGCATCCTCCTCCCTGGGGCACCCTCGCCCCAGAGCATCCTCCTCCCTGGGGCACCCTCGCCCCTGAGCATCCTCCTCCCCGGGGCACCCTCGCCCCTGAGCATCCTCCTCCCCGGGGCACCCTCGCCCCTGAGCATCCTCCTCCCCGGGGCACCCTCGCCCCTGAGCATCCTCCTCCCTGGGGCACCCTCGCCCCTGAGCATCCTCCTCCCTGGGGCACCCTCGCCCCTGAGCATCCTCCTCCCTGGGGCACCCTCGCCCCGGAGCATCTCCCCTCCAGTCCCGTCAGCACCAGGAGCAAGTCCTGTTTCGGCAGCCCTTTAGGGTGCTGGGCACGTCTGCATTTTGGGGCAAATTTATTGGATTTTGGGGCCAGGCTATCTCCTGTGAGAGGCGGGCAAAGCCATCGCCTCCCCTGCTGCGGGGGGGGCCGCATCCTGCCTTCCCAGCGTGCGCCGGCTCCGGGCCTGGCGCTGTGTTATCCAAGCCGGAAACAAGCTGTGGTTTGGAAGAAAAGGGGGAAGTTTTTGTTTTCCTTTGCTGGAGGAATGAGATCGGGGGAAGGAGAAGGGACTCGACGTCCTCGGCGGCCCCGGGGACCAGCTTTCTTCCCCGCACATTCGCGAGAGTTTTTACGAAGCCGATGCAAACTGCCTGCTAAAAACGACATTTGGGGCACTTTTCATTCCCATTTCCTCCTGGCCGCAGCCCGAGATGAGTCAGAAATCCAAAATCATCATCATCATCATCATAAAAAAGGAAAGCGAAGGCAAAACTCCTGCCTGTCTCATAAATAAGAGCCACGTGGCTGGTGCGGGAGTGAGGTGCTGCTGGCCGGAGCAGCGGAGGCCAGGCACAAATGACCCCAAAACAGCGATGGGGATGCGGGTGCCACCCATCCCGCCGCGACCCCTGCAGCCGGGGGGAGCGACGAGGCAGCGGCCGCCGTCGGCCCGCCGGTGCTGGCTGCATCTCGCGCCTTCCCGGATTTCTTGTCTTAAACTTAAAAACCAAAGCAGAGGGTCGTACCCAACCAGCCAGAGCTCCCAAAAGCTGGCTGCGAAGGCAGCCGGCGCGGGGTCCCGCGGGCTCCCGGGTGCCGCCGAGCAGCGCTCGCTCTGCTCCCCGGCAGCTCCTCCTCCGCTTTGCCCGGACTGCGCCGGCCTCGGGGCTTTGCCCTCTGCCATATCTGCGTTTGCACCACCGAAAAAGGAAAAAAAAAAAAAAAAGAAAGGAAAAAAAAAAGCTAGAAAAGTGCTAAATGTGCTGCCCTTGTTGTTGTTGTTGTTTTCTCTTTTCCTCCTCCTCCTCGAGCCAAGGAGGAAGCCCAGCAGGGCGGGTTGACATTCAGCCTTCACCCCGAGGACACCCAGACTCCAGCACCTCCAGCGGCCTTTCCCCGGGAAGGTGGCCCACGCCAAGCCGGCCCCGCAGGCTTAGCGCTGCCCCACAGGCTCAGCTCCCTCCCAACTCAGAGACCCACCATGGCCAAGGTGGCTCCACCACAGTGGCTCCAACCCAACCGGAGAAGACCGGGGAGGTGTCATGCTCCACCGGCCCCAGCGTCGCCGTATCACTCGCTGCTCTAACCTCTCCCGCGAGCCACCTCTGCTCCGGGATCGCTGCATGTCCCGGAGATAAGATAGCGGCACCGGCCGGACGGGCAGGCTCCGCTTTGCTGTGTTTCTCCTCCATGAGGGATGCGGGGCTTTTCCGTCCGGTGCTCCCGCTTGGCAGGTCGTCAAGCTCGGCATTAGCAGCACGGTCCCGTCCTTGTCCCACGGCACAAGTCCAGCTCCCCCGAGCCCGTCGCTGCTCGCAAGGGCTCCTCCGCAGGTCCCTGTGCCGGGCTGGGGCGATGGATCCCCTTTTCCCACGGCGCCCACCTGCCAAGCGGATGCTGTGGGACAGCAGGAGACACGTGGACTTCTTCAACCACTGAAAACGTTGAGGCTGAAGTTGGTGAAGACATCACATCCTAAACCCCCTTCCCCAGCCCTGCTGGCTAGTTGAGCCCCTGCAAACAAGGAAACTCACAGGGAACTATTATTTTCAAAATTGTCGGGGAATCGCCCAGCTTTGCTTTTCCTTCACCTTTTCTTCAGCCTGAGCTACATCCATCGGACATCTTTCAGCCTGGGAGGAAAAGGCATCATTTCTGTTGGATTCATCCTCATGATGCTGCTTGCCGATAGCAAGAGACACGGAAATGTGCCAAAAAAAAAAAAAAAAAAGCACAAGTATCCAAGTTTTCAGTGATTTGGAGACACTTCTCCAGATGCTTACGCAAAATGTTTTTCGGATGTTGTTCAGCTGCCTTGTAGGTTGGCGAATGGTCGTGGATACTCCCGGCATCTGAGCATGCTTCTCTCCTAGTGTCCAGGAGAAAGTGCATGGGTCTGGAAAAAAAATGGGAGAACCAACTGTTTTTATTCTCCAGCCAAATTTCCTGGAAGTCAAACAATAGGGAAGGTTAAACATTTTCTGTACTCGGTATTTCTTCATGGAATGCTATTTTCTGGCAGAAAATACTTGCCTTTCAAGGAAAAGCAGTCATTTTTGTCCATTCAGCTGCCACATGTTCCCAGTAACGGAAATGGCATTGGGCAACTTCTGGCCCATGTTTCGACCTGGCTTCCGGCTCCCGTCCTGAGCCAGGACGCATGGCCACCTCAGGATGGGAGAGCGTAGGGACACGCTGGAGACCCCGTCTGATGGATGGAAATGCAGGCACGGAAACCAATGGGAACTAGGACTCCCACGAAACACCGTAGTGGCATTTCCAGCTGGAAAGAGTTGGGATTTGGGCTAAAAGGTCTCCATGTTCATATTCCTCCTCCCATCTCCCCCTGCCAGTCCTGCACTTTTTTCCAATCAGCTTTTACCTAGCGCCTCCTGCCCCCAAGGATAAGTCGGGCCCAAGGGACGTCGGGCTGATGGCACGCCCGACAACACGTGAGGGTCACCCTCCCCTCGGCCCACTCCGGTGATGCCCCTGAGAACCACCTCGCGGGGGCTTTCCCCAGCCCAGCTCAAGCGGTTTCTCAAAGCAGCTGCTTATCTGGGTCCCTTTCACAATTTCCTCCTTTGTTTCTTGGTCAAGTGTCACCATGGGATGCGCCGGAAACCGGTGATCTCCGGCGGTCCCCGGGTGTCACGCACCGGGGCTCGAGGTGGCGCGCGGGCCGGTCCGTGCCGTGGAAAATGAAAGACGGTCGCTCTCAGCAGACCTGAGCTAGGTCCTACTGACCGTGAGGCAACTTGAGTTTTGACTCAGACGAGCAAGTCACCGTCCGGCAGGTTCCCCTATTCTTTTTCGGAAACAAAGCTCTTATCATAATTTGATATGACGTTGCCCGGTCACAGGCGGGTGAGCCAGGCAAAGCCTTTTTTGGCCATATCTCTTGTCTCCTGAACAGCTCATGATCATATGCTCCCATCCATGGGGCCAGATGCTCGTGCACCTCCCTTATTCATCGCCTTAATCACCCTCTCGGGCTCCTGGGAAGACCTCGAGTGAAAAACGCGCTTTCTCAGGAAACAGCTTGAGCTCACGGCCGGGACGTTAGAGCCGGCCGCCCCTGCTCGGGCTGCCGCGCTCAGTACGGCAGGGCAAACCTGACACCCGGCTGGCACCGGTCCCCGAAGCGTTGGGGCTCGTGGGCTTTGCCGGGCTCCTTGGCCTGCCGGGCCGAGGGTGAAGATCGGCACCGGCCTCGGGTCTCTCAACCCGGGAGGGTTTTAGGGGCGACGGGGAACTGCATCCCGATCCCGGGAAGCTGCCGCCGGGCAGATATACCTGCTAAGAAAGGGCCTCCGGCGCTTCGTAGCCGCTCCGCCGACCGGGCTGTAACCTGCTCGTCGGCGTGCCCTCCGCGTGGCTAATGAAACACATCTGTCCCCGGCGCCCTCTTTCCCTGCCACCTCTGGAAATCCCCGCGCCGCGGTCCGGCTCCACCGGAGGAGCGTGGGTGGCTGGCTCGGTGGCAGGACCGTCGCCGCAGGTCGGGAGGATGCGGCTGCCTCTGCCTGGGTGGTTTTTGAGGGTTTCTTGCCCTCTCGTCCAGGCTGAATTCCTCTGCGGGCTACCGTCACGCAGCCCCCCCTCGCCCGCGGGGAGGGAGCACCCCTGGCAGCCACGCGCCGGGTGCGCGCTCCTCTGCCGGCGGCTTTTCCCTGCGCCTTCCCAGCGCGAAGCCTCCTGCGCGGGCTCCGGCCGCTGCTGCTTTTGCCCCCGGACACGAGACCCTTTCTGCAGCTGCGCAGCCGAAGCCGTAGGTCTCCGGGGGCTGCACGGCCACTCGGGCCCTCGCTGGGGCTCTCCCCCTACCCGTGCATGCCGCGGCTCGGACGAGCCCCCCCAGGCATGGATGTGGGAGAAGATTTGCAAGGCTTGAGCGATCCTTAGCGTCCTCCTCCGCGGCCCTTTCGCCCCACCCAAATGCAGAGCCGCCCCAGAGGTCCTCAATGCGCAGGACCCTGGGAAGGGGAGCGATCGCAGCCCCCGAGCCCCCCAGCCCTGCCCGCCATCCGGGCACCTCTGCAAAAAAAGCAGGGGCTCGTCGGCTCTCGAAAGGGCTGCCGCGGGCAGCGGGAAGGGGTTAGTCACCCGCAGCAGGAGTTCGCTGTCGGGCGCTGGTCGGAGGTGGTGGGAGAGCGCCCGGCGGGGCATCCCTGCCCTCGCCACCGGTTTTCCTGGCAGCGAGGCCGGGGCTCGGCTCCGCGGCTTTTCCCGGCTCCTTCCCACCATTTGGCCTGATGCAACCTGGCAGCCAGGGCTAAGGCACGGCTTGACTGGGGCTTCGCCCGCCCGGAGCTGGGGGACGCGGGCCAAGCCGTGGGTGCACCGATGTTTCCGGAGCACCGGCTTGGCGTCAGCAGGCTTCACTTCGCATGCCAGGGGGTTTAAAAAGTGGCCAAATCCAGAGCAGGAGCCTCTCGCACAGCCCAGCTGCCGGCATCCCCTCCCTTGCTGCCAAGAACGAGGTAGAAAATTAGCAGCAAATTAGCCAAGAGGAGGAGAGAAGGAGGCCTCGCAGGTGCATCTATGCAGAAGCCTTTGAGGACATCGCTGGAGGGATTTAGGAAAGACGAGGGAAGGGAAAAGCCTTGCAGAGCTCCTGCTGCTGCTCAGAGGAGAGGGGACGTGGGGCAGGACCGTGCCCGCCAGCAGAAAGGGAGCTGGCGCAGGGAGGACGGACATCCGAGGAGCACCCCTAGGCTCGGGCCAGACGGCCGAGGCGCTCCCTTAGGGCAACACCGAGACGTTCGCCCCAAGACCCGGGCTCCGAGGGTGGCGGCGGCTCCGCAGGCCGTCCACAGGCGTGACGAGAGCTACCGTTCTCAGCCACACGTGATGGGGCAAAGGTCTGCGGCGTCACGGACGCAGCGGTGGGACCCGTCGCCCACTAACGAAGGGGGCTCTGCCCTTCGTGGCCCCCCCCCACACACACACTCCCCAGGTCTCCCAGTGCGGCTGCGCTGCTGGGATCCAGCCTGGCTCGAGCACCGGCTCCGTAATGCCCTCGTGTGGCAGCTGTGCAAAACCCTGCCCCGGCCCGCGGTGCCTAAACCCCGGGGCCACCAGTGCCGCGAGCCAGCCGGGGCAGCCCGGAGCTGCAGCCGGGGACGGGGACAGCAGGACGGGAGGGATGCAGGGAGCAGCCAGGCGGCTCGGGAGGGCAGGAGGGTTTTTATTCCTGGGCAGCCCCGAGAGGAACATGCCGAGCCTCCGGGCCGTGCCAAGGACCGCGCCGCTCCTGCGGGCCGGGGACGAAGGGTCCGCCGTGGTTTCCCAGCCCTCGAGGGGTTAACTTGGCCACACACGTCCCCCCCCCCCCGTCGGGGGCCGCCAAACGCCGAGGAGACGCCGGTCCCCGGCAATTAGGTGGCAGGTCCGGGCAAACCGCAGGCCCGCGGCCTGCCTCGCGCTTCGCCTCGGTGACGTGGGGACGGGCCGGGGCTGGCGGCCGGCGAGGCTGGGGACATGCCGGCGGTCAGCGCCGCTGGCCGGCGCCCAGAGCCGCCGCAGCTGCTTTCCGGCCCCGCGGCCCCGGCGCAGCCTCCTCCGGGGCACCTGGCCGCCAGCGATGTGTCACCGGCGCTGCCAGGAACCGGCGGCCCCCCGGCTCCGGGGTGCTGCGAACCTCCCCGCCCTCCCAAAGGGCCTGATCCTGCCCAGGGCTGAGCCGGCGCCGTGCATCACCCCGGCCGGCAAAAGGCAACCGGGGTCAAAACCCCCAGAGGGAAACGCGGCTGGGGAAGATGCGGGATGCGGCCAGTTTCCTCCGCGAGACAGAGCTGCGTTTCGGGGAGGGGGGGGGCAAAGCCCTGGGTTTTGCTCGTTTTTGACACCAGCGAGTCCTAAACCCTTTCCTAAAGCCACGAAAGGCTTCAACTGCCCCGAAAAAGGGGGGAAAACCCTTCAACCGCCCCCGGCACCAGGAATGACGGCCCCGAGAGCCCGACGCTGCTTTTCCCTTCTCTCGGTGAAAAAAAAAAAACACTCCCCGGGTTTTGCTCCAAATCCAGCATGTTCGGGGCTGCCTGGAAGTGGCGTTTTTCTCTCTGCGGATTCAATGCCGGGGCCACGCTGCCCACGGGTCTCGCCCCCGTCCTCTGCCCCGGGTTCAAATCCCACCGCCGAGCGGCGCGGTCCCTTCTCCCCATCACCCGCTGCCTTTAAGCAGGGCTCCGGGGAGCGGAGAAAAGCCTCGGATCCCACTCACGGCTCTTCCCAAGGCTGTTGGTGCCCCCCCCCCCGGGGGGCTTCCCGAAGCCCGGGGAAGGGCGACGAGGCAGTGACAGCTCCCCGGGGGCAGCCGGAGCTGGGGGACGCGGGCCAAGCCGTGGGGAGCTGGATGGGGAAGTGGGGGATTAAAAAAAAAAAAAAAAAGAAGCTTTTTTTAAATTTTTTTCAAGGTTTTGGGGCCCTGCCGGCGAAACGCGGCTGCAGCGGCAGCCCCGGGCGGCCGGGAGGGCGGGCAGGGGCCCGGCGCTGCGGGGCGGGAGGCGGCGGGCGGCGCGGCGCCGGGGAGAGCTCCCCGCCCTGCAGCCCCGCGCTGGCCAGCGGCGGGGGGGGGACAAAAAAAAAAAAAGACGAGGAAACGAAAGCAAATTCCTCCGCCCTGACGTAGCCTGCGGGTGCCGGGGCCAAGTGCGCAGCCCACCTCCCCCCCCCCCCCGGCCTCCGGGCGGTGGGGAAACTGAGGCACGGCCCTGCCCGCGCCGGGTGCAAGGGGTGGGGGCGAAGTGGGTGCTCGGTGCTTTGAGCCCCGGCGAGGACGCGCAGCCCCATTTGGGGGCGGTGAGGAGCGGGGGAAACACAGAGGGAGGAGGGGGGGGAGGATTAACGGCGCTGGAAAAACCCGGCGTCGAGGAAAGGAAAAAAAAAAAACCCTCTAAACAAAACAAAACAAACTCCAGCCATGAAATAATCCCTGAATAAACAGGCAGGGCCAGGCGGGACGGGCCCACGCGCGGGGGGCGCGCAGCGCGCCCCCGGCCGCGCAGCCCTGCCGCCTCCGCGGGAGGAGCCGCCGCCGCGGGGCCGGTTCGGCGCTCGGCCCGGCCGGGGCGTCCCGAAGTTTGGGGTTCGTGCCCCAAAAGGGCCGGGCTCAGCTCCCCGGGCCAGGGCTGGTGCTGGTGCCGCGAGCGTTTCCCACGAGCCCGTTGGCAGCAGCTGGGTTAATAAGTGCCTGAAGAGGTGCATGGTTCAATGCCGGCCGTGCACGGACTTTGCCTCCTGCTACCCGGCCTCAGCGCAACTCGTTACACCTCTCGGCTGGGCGGGAAGGGCAGTTGTGCGGGGCTGAGCGACGGGCGGGGTGGGTAGGTAGGGGTGGGGGTCGTCCTGTCTGCACCCACTTGTTCCCCTGGAGGGGTCAGGGGATGGGGGCCGAGTGCCCAGCTCCTGGCACGACACGAGTTTGACAGGGCTCAGCTCCTGGGCCGGGCTCCTTCCTGTAGCCGGCCCGGCCCCGGCCACATCTGGGGACCTGCACATCTGGGGGCAGCACATCTGGGGAAGGGGGGGGGGGGTGACCTGGGGACGTGCTGCCCCCTGGCGGTCACAGGCGGCGTCCGCATGCCGGCCCCTCTCCGAGCTGGGGAAACTGAGGCACGAAGCCCCCCCCCCCCAAAAAAATCCACCCCCCCACCCCCGGCCTGGCTCCCTGGCGGCTGTTCCCAGCCCAAGGGCCTCCAGCGCTGCCGAACAGGGGGCAGCGCCTGCTCCGCATGCAAGCCCTCCCCCCTCCAGCCCAGGACGCCTGGGCCCCTCTGCCAGCACAGCTGGGGGCTGCTTCCTGGGTGGGAGTTTGGCTTGCAAACGGGTGGCGGAAGATGAGGCTCCGGCCGGGGCTCTCGCCACCACTCTGCTGGCGAAGGGACGCTCGCGTCTTGCTCCGGCTGCGTCAGAGCCGGGCGGAGGAGAAGGGATAATCCTGGAGCCGGGCTGCGCGCCCGGGGACAGGGTGGGAGCTGCGGCAGGACAAGCTCCCGACGGGGCCCCGATCGCCCCTTCTCTGGCTCCGTGCCACTGGGTGCTGCGGGCACAGTGTGCCGGGGGGGGTGCCCTCCCCGTGGGCGGCAGGCTCACCGGTGGGTGCCACCGGGGTGGGGACGGTGCCAGCGGGCAAAGAGCAGGCGGGTGCGGTGCCGACGTCAGGGCCCGGCCAGCCGTCATCGTCCCCGCGTCGTGCCGCCCTCGGCCACGCACTCACCGTGGGGCTGCCGGCGGAGGAACAGGGCCCAAGGCGCCGCGATCGGGGTGAGCCGGGCCATCACTGGGGTACGGTATGGGGGGACATCCCCCAAAATGGGGTCCCGGGTCCAAACCTGGGTGGGGGCCACCCTCTCCCAATGGCGTCCCCACAGGGCGATTCCTCTCCAGAGCCCGACGGGGTGGGATGGGGGGGATGGAGGTGCAGGGGGTCCTGCTGGGGATGGGGATGCCACCCCCACCACCCCAGGGCGGGTGGCAGGCAGCTGGGTGGTCCCAGGGCCACTGGGGTGACACAGGGACACAGAGGGGGCCTCATCCCGCACCCAGCCCTCAACCGCATAGCCGGAGCGGGTTCAGCCCAGCCCCGGCTCCTCCACCCGGGCAAGGGTGCCCCCAGCGCTGCCCTGCTCCGGGGAGCCCCGAACCGGCCGGATCCACACCCAGGAAGCCCCGCCAGCGTGCTGACGTCACCCAGGTGCCAACGGGGCCCGAAGCCCTCCTGCTTGCCCCGCCAGGCGTGGACCCCCCTCCCCTCCTCCCCGTACAGGGGTGCACGGCCCCGGCCGTGCCCATGGCTGCGCAGCCAGCGTTTTGCACCCACAGCTCAATGCCGCTTGCGTGCGTGGCCCGTGGGTGTTCACATGCACACACCTGCGCCCGTAGGTGCCCAACGCGTGCCCTTTGGGTGCGTGCACGGGTGCCGAACGCGCTGTGCCTGCAGACGCGCCCCCGGACAGCGCCGCCCCGGGAAGATGGGAGACCCCTTCGGCCGCTGGAGCAACCCTGCACCCCAGTGAGTAGCCATTGGGGGGGGTGCGGGGGCACCCCGAGGTGCCGGAGGCGGCGGTGCTGGGCGGCACTCGCGGGCTCACCTCTGTCCATCTGTCCGCCCATCCGTCTGTCCAACAGTGAGCTCACCCACGATAGCCCCCAGCTCCAGCGGTCCAACAGCTTCGCCCGGCCCAGCGGGAAAACCATTTATAGTGAGTGGGGGCAGCGCCCCGACCCCCCCCTGCACCCGGGCACCCTGCCCGCACCCCCCCCCCCGCTCACGCCTCGTGCCCCTCGCAGGCCAGCGCAAGGACTATGCCCAAAGCCTGTTCGAGCCAGGCACCTTCCAGCACCACGTGGAGGTAGGAGACCCCCAAACCCGCCAGCCCGGCCCCCAGCTGGCAGAACCGGGGGTGTCGCGGGAGGTGGCAGGGTGGCCGGTGACGCCCCGTGCCGTGCGTCCCCCCCAGCACCTGCTCACCATGCGCCTGGAGCAGGACATCCGCAGCACGGACGACTGCATCGCTCGCCTGAAGGCGCTGGAGGCCCAGGGCCGGGTCTGGGGGCAGGATCTGATGCTGCAAGTCAGGGAGCAGGCGCTGGTGCTGAGCGACATGGAGAGCAAGGTAGCCCCCAGCTCCCGCACTTCTCTGCCCCCCCCCTTGGGGGTCCTGGGAGCCAGGCACCCCAAAACCCTGGTACTCCCCCAGCTAGAGCAACCCCCGGCCCTGGCACCCACCCTGGCCCTAGCTAGCCCCGACCCTGGCACCCCTGCCCTGGACCCTGGCAGAGCCCAGGCATGATGCCCACCTTGGACCACGGCAGCCCCCCCGACCACAGCACCCCATAACCCGGTTGCCCCCCCCAGCCACAGCAACTGCCAGACCTGGCACCCACCCACCCTGGTCCTTGTTACCTCCAAGCCCCCGCTTTGACCCTGGCACCCACCCTGGACTTGGCACCTCCATAATCTTGACCACCCCCCCCCAGCCATGATATTCTCCCATAACCCTGACCCCCCCCTAAACCCTGCACCCACCTCCAGCCCTGGCTGCCCCAGGCCAGCCCCCCCCCCCCCATGCCAGCAGGGTGCTCAGAGCCCCGTTGGCACCCCCCCGGCAGGAGGAGCTGGACAGTTACCCGCTGGCCGGGGTGCAGGAGTGCTCGGCCGTGCTGGACTCGTGCGGCTACGACTCGGTCCTGACCGTCTGCGTGCAGGAGCGGAGCCCGCCGGGCACCAGCGTCCTGCTCTTCCAGTGCGACCGGCCGGGGGTGAGCCCCAGCGCGGGGGGGACGCGGGTGGGTGGCATCGCTGGGCTGGTGGGTGCTCATGCCGGGTGGCCCCCCCGGGGCTGTGCCAGGCAGGGACGCTGAAGACCAGCCTGGAGCAGCTGGTGAAGCAGTGCAAAGAGGAGCAGAGGAGTCAGTACAGCCACAGGTAAGGGGGGGCACGCGGCCCCCCCCCGTCCGTGTCCCCCCCCCCAGCTGGGGGGCACAGCTGAGCATCTTGCACAGGGAGCCGGACCCCCTTCCTGCCTCCCACTCAGGTTCAGGCCCTCTCCTACCCCCCAGCCGTGGGTATAGACCCCTTCTCATGCCCCATACCCCATCCCCTCCCCACCCCTATACCCATGCACATAGACCCCCTCTCACCCCTGTGCCCCCTCCCCAGAGCTAGGTCCCCTCTTGCACCCCCTATCCATGGGCATGGGCCCCTTCCCACCTCCATACCCCTCCATGGGCACAGACCCTCTCCCACCCCCAGATCCAGGCTCAGACCCTCTCCTGTCCCCCCAACCCATGGACACAGACCCCCTCCCACCCCTGAACCTCATCCCCAGGCTCAGACCCCCCCCTTGCACCCCATCCCCAAGCTCAGACACCCCCTTATCCCCTCTACCCATGGTCCCCCTCCCACCCCCCTACCCCATCCCTGTGATCGGACCCTCCACCCAACCCACCCCCCCCACACCAAAATGGGCACATACACCCTTACCGGGATCACCGCCTCCCCCTCGCTGCGTTGCTCAGGACCACCCTGGAAGCGGCGCTGAGCCGGCCCCCCTCGTACGCGCGGGCTCCCTCCGGGGTGCCCGAGCGCTGGGCAGAGAGCCCAGAGCCCAACCTCCATGCGCCGTCCCAGCACGGACCACCGTCCTCGGACTGCAGCGAGCCGCGGCGGAGCATATTTGAGGAGGGGACTTGGGGAGAGCAAGGTGCGGCCCCGGACGCCTGGGTCCGGTTCGCAGCATGCCTCAGTTTCCCCTATGGCAGGGGAAAAGGAGGTGGGAGGGATGGGAGGAGGACAGGCCGGAGAAGACCTCCAGCCGGGACCATCTCCCGTCACCAGGCTCCCAGCAGACGGCGTGGCTCGATGCCCAAAACCAGCCCCTGTCCGACATGGAACGAGACACCGTAAGTCCCTGCCCACGCGCCCCCGGGGCGCCTTCCCGCCCCGTCCCCCTGGTGCTCACGTGCCCTGTCCCGCAGGAGGTCCTCAACCACGTGCTGGGTGATGTGGAGCTCTTCGTGCACCAGCTCCGGGCGGCCCTCGGCTCGGCCAGCTCCAAGAACCTGTGGAAGAAGAAGAAGAAAATCAAGGGAAAAAGTAAAAAAATGGGCTGGGGTCCTGCTGGGGAGGGGACTCGGGGTGGGGGGCCACGTGTGGCCGTCCTGGTGCCAGCCCCCTCTCTCTGCCCCTCCAGATCTGCCCCCCGAGGCTGACTACAGGGACTTTTTCCAGAAGGTTAAATATGCCCTCAACCTCATGGTAGGTCCCACGGGGTGCTGGATGGGTACCTGGGGCGCTTGTCCCTTTTGCCCGTCCCCCAAAGTCCTCATCCTGCATCTCTACCACCTCTTGGAGGGCACTGGACCACGGGCAGGCCAAGGCGAGCCCCTGGGGTTATACTGGGAGGATGGGGCTGCAGGGGCCTCAAAGCGGCCCCCCATCTCCGCTTGGGGGGGTTCCCAGGGCAAACACGGGCCACGGCACCGAGACGTGGCACGGAGCTGCCCCTTCCGCTCTCCGCACAGGGCAAGCTTCGTGGGAACGTGGAGAAGCCGAGCATCCCCGAATTGCTGCATCTCCTCTTCACCACCTTGTCCTTCGTGAGTGCCCCACGGCCCCAAGCCAGGATTTCCCCTCAGTACCCACCTTGGGGAGATATCGGGGTGGGGGCACAGCCCAAGGAAGCCCCTGGACAGCTGCTCCATTCCCTCACAGCTGCCTCCCCGAAGCAGGTCTTGGGCCACTGCCCCAACTCCAGCCTGGCACCCTCCGTGGAGTCCCCGCTGCTTATCCAGGCGGCCGTGGACCTGCTCGAGGACACCCTCCACCAGCAGGACTACAGCACCTGGAAGAACCTGGGCATAGCCTGGAACAAGACCAGGTAGGGTCCTGCCCCAGGGACGGGCACCCAAGCGGCGTTAGCCCAGCCTGGAGGTGGCAGCAGGGGCCAAAATCACAGCCTCCCACTCCCAAAGGGGTTCGAGAGGAGCCGGGCACTTCACAGAGGTGCCCGACTCCTCTGGGAGGCACCAGCAAGAGGATGAGATGCTAGAGAGGGGGTGTCTCCATCCCTGGGGTACACCAAGGCTGCCGGGGGTGGGGGGTGAGGGGCTGGACACCCTCCTGCTCTGGAGAGCAACGCTCTCCTCCTCCCCTCGCAGGGCAGAGTACCCGGATGGCGATTCGGTGCCCGCCTACACCCCCGTCTTCTCTGATGGCTGGCTGCCCCCATCGCTGGCACAACCAGGGCTCTCCCCTCCCGCTGAGCCGGTAAGTCCCAGCCCCACTGGGGAACAGGGGGGACAGCTGAGGCAGACAGGAGCCCCACGCCAGCCAACGGGTTGCTCCCTGCCTCAGTTTCCCCAGCTTATTCCAAACATGGGTCCCATTTGCTCCCCTCACAGGCACCTGCCACGAGCCACAGGGATGGTCCCAACCTCGTGTAAGTGCTCCCATGGCCCCGTGGACGCTGATGGCACCAGGGACCTGTCCCTGGCCGTCCACATCCGGGGACGTGGCGCTCCAGAGGGAGCCTGGAAAGGGGAGATGTGGAAGGACAGGGAGGGACACGGGGACAGCAGCAGCCTCTTGCACCCAGTCCTGCTGCTGGGCTGCAACAGGAGGAGGGACAGGACTGTCCTCGAATGCAGGACAGTCCTTGGCAGAGGGTCAAGCTGCACCCGCAGTAGACACTAGCCCACCTAGTACCTGGCCCAGTGGGGAGCGACCACTGGCCTGGGGTGGGATGCAGCCCCTGGCCGGGGGCACAGGGAGGTGCCAGCAGGCACTCACGGCCGCTCCGTCCCTCCAGGCCCCCCCCCTTCCCCCCGGTGCTCATGCAGGCCATGTACGAGTTTCGGGGCAGGAACGCGCAGGAGCTGACCGTCCAGAAAGGGGACACGCTACAGGTAAAAAGCGAGGCCGTGCCGGGGTGCAGAGCCGCTGTGCCGAGCCCCACAAGGTGGGCGCTCCCCGGGAGGATGGAGGAGCTGTGCCAGGGACCACCCTGCTCTCAGGGACTGCTATGGAGTCCCAGAGTGGGGGGAAAGCTGGGAGCAAGGAACAGGGGGCAGGCAGGCCACGCTGTCCCCTTTGTCCCCACATGCCCTAGGTCCTGGACCAGCGGAAGAAGTGGTATCTGGTGCAGAACAGCCAAGGGGAGAAGGGGTACATCCCCAGCAACATCCTGGAGCCCCTGGGGCAGGACTCCATGAGCCAGGTGGGTCACCCTTGTCCCCCCTGTGCCCACAGTACCAGGAGGATTAGCAGGGGGCCTGACCGATCCAGACCCCCACAACGCCACCCCTGGGCCGACCTGGACCTTCTCCCTTCATCCTCTCTTCCAGGGCAGCCCTCCCAGCCTTCACAACAGCTCCACACCAGCAGAGGTGACAGCTTGGCTGAAGGACAAGGGTTTCTCACAGATGTACGTTGCCCCACTTGCCTCTCCCCGAGTATCCTCGAGCCCCTGCGTCCCCACAGCATCCCAGACCCTGTGGTGGCTCAACCCACGTCACTTTGGCTGTATTGGGGTGTTAGGGGAACACAGGAGCTCCTCCCTCATGAACACCCTTTCCCCATCTCCCTCTCCACCCCCCATGGCAGTTCATCCAGCTGCAGGGGCTCCCTCCGCACCCGGCTGAGCTCAGGGCCACAGGTCCAGCTCCTTACTAGGTGTCTGTCTATCCATCTGTCTGTCCCTGTCCTCCCCCCCAGAACAGTGAAATGCCTCGGCGTCCTCTCTGGGCACCAGCTGTTGCACATGAGCCCAGAGGAGCTGCGAGCTGTCTGCCCCGAGGAGTGGCGACGCATCATCTTCAAGCTCTCGGCCGTGAAGACATCCCTGGGGGTGAGGCTCCAAATCCAAGCCTTCCATCGCCTTCTCATCACAGCTAGGGTTTTTTTGGAGGGGGCCAAAGCCCAGGGACTCCCTCCTCAGTGCTTTTTCTCCTCTCTTTGCAGATAGGCCCAAGGGACTGAGCCACCAGGGGCTGGGACCACAATGACTCCATCCCCCAACATCCTCCCACTGTCAGCCCGCTGCACCACAGTCTCCCAGGCCAAGCATCCCAGCTGAGGGGGCAGCACCAGCACCGCCACACTTGGGGGGCTCAAAGGAGGGGAAGCAGAGCTCCCCTAGTCCTCCATGGCTCCTGCTGCTTCCTCAGGGCTGAGGGATGCATCCATCCATTCCCTGAGCTTCAAATGAACGTGGCCACAAGGGTAGCAGGCTGCTCAGCTGCTATTTCAGCCTCCCCAGCAGCCTGCTGCACGGGGGGGGGGCTCTCAGGTGAGATTTGGGGTCTCCCGGGGGGGGGGGGGGGGATTTGTTGCTTGATCCCATTTCCAGCCACCTAGAGAGATAGCAGGGCTGCCAGGCCCCTGGGAGAGCTGGGAACCATGAAACATTCATGCAAGCCACAACATGCAGTGACTACAATGCAAAATAAAATGCAGAACAGCACCACCACCGAGGTCTACGTGCAGTCACGGCAGGGGCGAAGCTGGCTGTTGCCACCCTGCCCCCAGAGCCCTCATGCAGCCAGTTGGCTCCCAGCCCACGGGACACCTCCAAGTCCCTAATCTGAACAACCCCCCTCCTGCCCAGGGGGTCTATAGCAGGGACAGGCTCATGGGACACTATTGTCCCCTGCTGGCCTCCAGCCCACCCTGGCTCAGGCAGGGGAGGCTCCCAGCTGTGCAGCTGCTGGCAGGGCACCAAAGCCCCAGCCAGCTCCTTCGCCAGCTCCGCCTCGTTAGCATGCAGGAATGCACTAATGAGAAAGCTCCAGGGCAGAGGATGAGCCACTGTCCCTGGGGAGCAAGGAGAGGACTACAGCCCCTCACCGCCAAGGAGGGGGAGTGGAGGGACAGCACAAAGCTCTGCTCAGGCCCTCCCAAACCCCTGCCTGTCTCCACCAAGCTAAAGGGTGGCCAGGGCACCCTTGGGTGGCAGGGATGTCCCCACTCACCCCACCCTCTGCCCCATGTCACAGGAAGGCAATCCTGAGTGCTTCCCCCCCCTCCCTCCAACCCGCAGACGCTCAGTAAGGGATTCCAGCTGCTGCATCTAGACATTTTATTGCTTTTGGGGGCTGCCATGCAGGCCCCACGGCCAGAGAGCACTTCACCCCAGCGGTGCTCGCCCAGCCCCACTACAGACCCCATCGGTGGTCCGTCCTGGACGGGCAAAGGAGACGCTGGCTTGTCTCAGCCGGCGCTGTGCCCCTACTCCTTCTTGTTGCCCCACTTGGCCATCTTGTTGTTGATGGGCATCTTCAGGAAGCGGCTGGATTTCATGTAGGCAGCGACCTTCTCCAAGGCCTGGGGGAGGAAGGAGAGCACTCAGGACTCCTCCCACCAGGGCTTGCGGGACACCCCTCTGCCCCAGGAGGGCTTGAGGGCCTTGACACCCTGGAGGGTGTCAGACCTGCCCCAGAAGGTCCTTCCCCACGGGGATCCAATGGAGACCAAGGCCCACAGGTGACAGTGCAGACAGTGGCTCCAGGGACCCCAGAGCAGCCACAGCAGGACCCAGATGCACCTCGCACCACAGGGCTGGGCACCCAACTCACCCCAAAGCGGTCCATGAAGTCCTTCAGGTTCTTGAATGGCTCCAGGCACTTGGGTTCAAATATGCGGTTCTGATCCAGCACATCGAACATGAGGAAGTCCACAAAGGTGAGCTGGGCAGGGAGCGATACAGTGAGGAGCACTGTGGGGCCAAACCCCCTTCCCAGCCCCTGCTGCCCTCCACCAGGGTCCAGACCATACCTTCTCCCCTGCAAACCACTTTCTGTCCCCCAGGAAGTTGGAGAAGAGCTTCAGCTTCCCTGGCAGCTGCTCCAGGTACCCTACCTTCAACTTCTCCTGCAGAGGGAAAGGAAGAAGGGGTGGATGCCCAAATCCCCACACTCCACTCCCCACCACCCCAGGAGACAAGGGCCCCTTCTCCAGAAGAGGCCCCTAATGCTCCCAGGTTAATCCAGCCCCATGCCCTAGGGCACAGGCAGCCCCGTGCTGCTGGGACAGGTGACCACAAAGCGCCACAGCACAGAGGTACTCACAAAGTCAGGGTTGTAGCAGACCATCACCAGGCTCATGCGGAAGTCCATGATGTGGTTCTCCAGCATGTCCACACGGACGAGCTCCTCCTCCGTCTCGCCACCTGCGGACCAGGCAGACGTTAGCACCATGCGGGGCCACCCCTTGTCACAGCCTAGCCCAGCCCCAGCCCCGGGCACTCACACATCTTGTGCTTGCGGGCGATGTAGCGGAGGATGGCATTGCTCTGGGTGAGCTTGGTCTTGCCGTCGATGAAATAGGGCAGCTGCAGGGGACAGCAGGCACATCAGCAGGGCATCTTCCACCCGCCCGGGACGCCGGCTCCCAAACCCACCCCCGTAAGCGCTCCCTTGCGTCGAGGCCACCTACGTTAGGGAAGTCTAAGCCCAGCTTCTCCTTCTCGTTGATCCACTGGCTCTTGTCATAGTCGGGAGCTGGAAGGAGAGCAGAGGAGGGTCACCCCGCGTCCCCCAGCGGCATGCTCACCTCCCACCCCAGAGCTGGCACCCTCGGGGGCCACCTCCACCAGGCCCGGGAGAACTCAGGCCACAACAGCCACCGGGGACCTGTTCACCCGCACCAGTGCCCCAACCGGGGACGCACAGGGACCCCAGGACACCTAGGGCAGGAGGAGCACCCTGGGGACAGCGCAGCAGCTTCGTACCACACCCACCCCCCGCGGCGGCGGGGCCCCAAGCGCCGCCTCGGCCGAACCTGGCTCCGAGCCACCTGCGGGGACCTTTGCCAGACGGGGCAGCAACGCAGCCATTTTCCCCGCCCGCGGGGACGGGGACGAGCCGCCAGCCCCCACCCCGCCGCAGCCCCCCCCCCCGCAACCCCATAGACGCGAGGGACGTGGGGATGGAGGCAGAGGAGCCGCAGCGGGGTCCGGACTCGCCCGGGGGACGCCGCTGGGCGACGAGGGAGAGGAGCTGGCGGAGGGGGAGCGGGTCCCGTCGTGGGGCGCCCCCCCCCGGCTCCCCTCACCCCCCCGGCGCTCACCTTCCCCGCAGCTGTACAGCTTGTCCTCGTAGGGCGTCTCGGTGTACTCCAGCAGCAGGCGGATGGCGTGGGCGAGCTGGGGGCACGAGTCAGCCGGGTCCCCTGAGCCCCCCCCCCCCGCCCCCAACCCCACCACCACCACGCCCAAAGGGCCCCCGACCCACTCTTCACCAGGGGGGAAACTGAGGCACGGGGCAGCAGGGTGGGAGCACCCATGGGTGCTGCAGGGACCTGCGCCCCGGGGGCGGGGGCCGCGGCCCCAGCCCCCCCGAGGCACCCCAGGGTGGGCAGCCAGCCCCATAGCACAGCTCCAGCCCCCCCACGCATGCACGGGGGGGGGGGAAATGAGGGGAGCAAACCCCGAGCACCCCCACCCGCAGCACCCCCCCCAAAGGGAGGGGGGGAACCCCAAAGCGCGCCCCCCCCCCGAGAGGGGGGGATCCGAGCACCTCCCCCGGGACGGGGGGGGGCCCACGGAGCGTGGAGGGGAGGAGGAAAGGGGGTCCACGGTCCTGCCCCCCCCCGGTAAGGGGGTTCCCCCCCCCCAAAAGAAAGCGGGACCGCGGGCCACGCCGCGGCCCCACTCACGCCGCGGATGTCCCAGTAGCCCAGCACGGCGGCCATGATGGCAGTGCTCCTTCCTCCTCCCCCCCCCCCGGATTTTACCCCCTCCCCCCGGGGGCGGGGCGCGGCCGGGGGGGGGGAGGTGCTCTTAAAGGGGCAGCGTCCTCCCCCCCCCCCGCCTCGCCCCCCCGCCGGCACGGGGGCGTGACGTGACGTGAGATGACATGACATGACGTGTTGTGCTTGCGCCCGCAGCGGGTGGGATGCTCCCACTAGGCACGCTCCTCCCCCACTTCCACGCCCCACCCCCCCAATCTTGGGGAGGGTGAGTCCTCCCTTAGCCCCCCCCCTCCAGGCTGCTTGGGGTCCCCCCCCCCCAGTCCTGGGTGGGTAGGGGGGCATCGGTCCCCATTGGGGCCCCCTCTTCTGCATAGGGGTCACCCCTTCCTTGGGGAGGGCACGTGCCCCCCCCCATTTGGTTCCCGCGGTCTGCATGGGGGGGGGGGGGTCCTCCCAGTCCGCAAGGGGGGTGTTTCCCACTTTGGGGGCCCCCATTCTGCATGGGGACCCACAGTTCTGGGGGAGCATTGGCCTCCTCTTGAGTCTCCCCAATCCTGGGGGTCCCCTAGGGTCCCCCATTCTGCAAGGGGTCCCCCATATCCTGGGGGGGTGCATCGGTCCTCTCTTGAGTATCCCCAATCCGGGGGGGGGTGTCACGGTTCCCCCAGTCTGCATGGGGGAGCCCCCTAATCCTGGGGTCATGTGTCCCCCCGCCGGGTCCCTCATTCTGCATTGGGGGTTCCCCCCCAATCATGGGGGGGCATAGGTCACCCCCTGGGGTCCCCCCAAGCTGCATGGGGGCCCCCATCCGGGGGGGCATTGGCCTCCTCTTGAGTCTCCCCAGTCCTGGGGAGTCCTGGGTCCCCCCTTGGGTCCCCAAATCTCCATGGGGATCCCCCCAATCCTAGGGTGCCCCAGTCTGCATGGGGGGTCCCCCAAATCCTGGGGGTTATGTATCCCCCTCTGCGGTCCCCCATTCTGCATGGCGATCCCCAATCCTCTATCCCCCCCGGGATCACCCAGCCTGCTTGGGGGTCACCCTCATCCTGAGGGCGGGGGTTAGGTCCCCCCCTTGGGCCCCCCCACTCTGCCTGGCGGCAGCGGGACACGAGAAGACCCCCAGCCCCCCCCCAACCCCCCCCCCCAGCGGGCCGGACGGGGCGGCCGCGCCGGGCCGAGCAGCGCCGGCGGCAGCAGCGGGGCGCGATGCCAACAGCCTTTTATTTCGCGGGGATTTGGGGGGGTCGGGGCGGGGGGGAAGCAGCAGGAAGGAGCCCCGGCCGGGGGCTGCATCACTCCTTGGCGTTGCCCCAGCGAGCCGTCCGCCAGAACACGGGGCTCCGCAGGCAGCGCCCGGAGCGCAGGTAGGCGGCGACCGTCTGCAGCGCCTGCGGCAGCCCAGCCCGGCGGCCGGTGGGCGCGGAGCCGCCGGCGCGGCCCCGACCCCGGCCCCGACCCCGACCCCGACCCCGGCCCCGACCCCGACCCCGGCCCCCGCCCCGACCCCAGCTCCGACCCCGGCCCGGCCCCGACCCCGGCCCGACCCCCGCCCCGACCCCGGCCCGACCCCCGACCCCGATCCCAGCTCCGACCCCCGACCCCGATCCCAGCTCCGACCCCAGCCCCCGGCCCCGGCCCTGGCCCCGACCCCAGCTCCGACCCCCGCCCCGATCCCAGCTCCGACCCCAGCCCCCGGCCCCGGCCCTGGCCCCGACCCCAGCTCCGACCCCCGCCCCGATCCCAGCTCCGACCCAAGCCCCCGGCCCGGCCCCGACCCCGACCCAACCCCCGACCCCGATCCCAGCTCCGACCCCAGCCCCCGGCCCGGCCCCGACCCCGGCCCGACCCCCAACCCCGATCTCAGCTCCGACCCCGGCCCTGGCCCCGACCCGGCCCCGACCCCGGCCCGACCCCCGACCCGATCCCAGCTCCGACCCCCGACCCCGATCCCAGCTCCGACCCCAGCCCCCGGCCCGGCCCCCACCCCAGCTCCGACCCCCGCCCCGATCCTAGCTCTGACCCAAGCCCCCGGCCCGGCCCCGACCCCGGCCCGACCCCCAACCCCGATCCCAGCTCCGACCCCGGCCCCGGCCCCGACCCCGACCCCGGCCCCCGACCCGGCCCCGACCCCGGCCCGGCCCCGACCCCGACCCCAGCTCCGACTCCCGCCCCGATCCCAGCTCCGACCCCAGCCCCCGGCCCGGCCCCGACCCCGGCCCGACCCCCAACCCCGATCTCAGCTCCGACCCCGGCCCCAACTCCGACCCCGGCCCCGACCCCCGACCCCAGCTCCGGCCCTGAGCCCGCCCCGGCCCCCCACCCCGCCCCACCCTGGCCCCGCCCCAGCCCCCCGCCCCCAGCCCCAACCCCGACCCCAACCCCGACCCCGGCCCCAACCCCAGCTCCGACCCCGACCCCGGCCCCGACCCCGGCCCCAACCCCAGCTCCGACCCCGACCCCGACCCCAACCCCAGCTCCGACCCCAGCCCCAACCCCGGCCCCGACCCTCTGCCCCCGTCCCCCCCTGCACCCCGACCCTGACCACAACCCTGACCCCCTTCCCTGACCCCAGCCCCGGCCCCGACCCCCATCCCTGCCCTGCTCCAGCCCCGGCCCGGCAGCAGCAGCAGCACCCGCCTCACCTCGAAGCGCTGCAGGAAGGCGCCCAGGTTGCCCAGCTGCTCCAGGCACCGCGGCACGAACATGCGCAGCACGTCCAGCAGGTCGTAAGCCAAGAAGTCCACGTAGGTGAGCTGCAAAGGAGCGGGGTGAGCGGTGGGCTGAGCCCCAGCGGCACCTCTGCCCCCCCACCCCCCCCCAGCACCCTTGCACCCACCTTGTCACCCGCGAACCAGGGCCTGGCACCCAGGAAATTCGACAGCTGTCTCAGCTTGCCCGGCAGCTGCTCCAGGTACGCCGGCTTCAGGTCCTCCTGCGCGGCGCGGCCGGTTGGGACGGGGCCGCGGCGGGGCTCGACCCGCCCCGGGGGGATTGGGGTGCCCCCCTCCACGGCACCGGAGCGGCCCCTCTTCCCGGCCGGCTCGGGGCCGGGGCCGCGGCGGGGGACCGGAGGTACTCACAAAGTTGGGGTCGTAGCAGAGCCGGGCGAAGCCCATACGGATATCCATGACCTGGTTCTCCAGCAGGTCCGTGCGGAGTATCTCCTCCTCCGTCTCGCCGCCTGCAGAGCGGGCAGATGTCACCTGCCACCACCCAACGCCGGGACCCCCCCCCACAACCCTCCACCCCAGCCCCCCGGGACCACTCACACAGGTTGTGCTTGCGGGCGATGTAGCGGAGGATGGCCATGCTCTGGGTGAGCTTGGTGGCACCGTCGATCAAGTAGGGCAGCTGCGCGGACGCCGAGGGCGGTGAGCCGGCGGCCGCCCCGGCCCCCTGCCCGCCGGCCCCCTCCCCACCGCCGCCCCCACACCTACGTTGGGGAAATCCAGGCCCAGCTTCTCCTTCTCCTTAGTCCAGTCGCTGGTGTCGTAGTCGGGAGCTGGAGGAGGCGCTCAGACAGCCGGCCACGGCGGCGGTGGTCCCTGCGCGCCCCCCGGCTCGGCGCGCCGGACCCCGCGGGAAAGGGGTCAGCCCGGGGGCTCGGATACACGGCATCTTGGCCCGGGCAGGGTGACAGGACCGGGATGGTTTTGGGGACACCCCGCGCGGGTCCCGCTCTGTCCCAGAAACCCCCGCGTTTCCCACGCCGGGCACGCGGACGCCCCGCTCTCCCCGCCACCCCCTTCGCCGCCGCCGGCGAGCACAAGAGGACGTTGAGCCGGGGTCCGAGGTCCGGCTGGGTGGCAGTGGCGCCGGTGCCACAAGGAAGGGCTGGGAGCAAAGTCGAGGGCGCGCTGCGCAGCCCGCTGCCAACACGCGCCCGGGGAGCCGCCGGCCCCGCGGCTGCTTTGCACCGCGACGGGGGGGGCACCGGCCGCCGGCCCCGCCGGAGCCCGCGGGAACGGCGCGGCAGCGGCGCCCGCCGGCTCGGACCCGCCGCGGGGGCGCGGGAAGAGCCCCGCCGGCCTTGGCGGTGGGGGGGGGTCTCACCCCCACCCCCCCCCCGCGCCCCCCTCACCTGGCCCGGGCTTGTACTGCCGCTCGCGGTACGGGGTGCCCGTGTACTCCAGCAGCAGGCGGATGGCGTGGGCCAGCTGCGGGGACGAAGGGGACATCCCGACCGCTCGGGAACCTCGTTTCGAACCGCCCCCCCCCCCCGCTGCCGCCGCCCTCCTGCCCCCTGCTCCCCCTCCCCGCCCGGCACCCAGGGGTCCCCCCCGCACTCACCCCGCGGATGTCCCAGTATCCCAGGGTGACTTCCATAGCGGCGCCCAGCTCCGGATGTGCCAGCACAGCCCACGGCTCTCGGGACCAGGCACCGAGCTTGGCGCCCTCCCCTTTCCCCTCCCCGCGCCGGATGCGGCCCTCCCCGGGGCCGCGGAGCCGGGCAGGGAGCCAAGGCCGAGCGCGGCGCCCGGGGCCCGGCGCCGCTCCCTGGGGCTCTGGATACGGCCCCGCTGCCGGGACCCCTCCGCCGCCGCGGGGGCACAGCGGGGCTCCGCGGCTTCCAGTTCGGGGGGGCCCCGCTTCGGACCGCCCCGCTTCGGGTGCCCTCCCCGGGCCGCGCGCCTGTCCCAAAGCCGGCCGCCGTGGCGGGACCGTAGGGCCAAGGGGACGTGCGGGAGCCCCCGTGACGCCCGCTGCCTCCGTTTCCCCTGCCTCTCGCCCCCCTCCAGCTGGCAGAGCCGCGACACCTCCCCAGCCCGGACCCTACATCACAGCGGCCACAGGTTTTACTTAAATACCTTTATTTCTCATGCTTTTGTTTTTTCTCTCCTTTTTTTATTTTTTTTTTGTGGTCACCGTCCCGTTTTCCTGGGAGCGGCACCAGCGCCGGACGCCGGGTTGGGACCGCGGGGCGGGAGCGTTGGCTCCGGGGGCCGAGGGATGCCCGCGGCAGGAGGAAGGGCCAGGCGGGACGCGGGGCGCTCGCTTAGCTTGTCCCCGCGTCTATGGGGGCAGACGGGGACGCGGGACGGCAACGGAGCACGGGGACCCTGCAACGTCCCCGCGCCCGGCCCCCGACGGTCCCCCTGGCAGCCCCAGGACCCCTTGCCGGCCCGCCCCCCACCCCGGGCACCGAGCACGGGCGCCGGGTTGTCCCCGCGGATGGCACCCCGGCACACGCGCCACCTCCTCTGCCAGGCCCCGCGCACCCGGCGGGGATCACAGCTGCAAGAAAACCCGCTAAAAACAAAAAACGACAAAAAAAACCAACCCAAAAAACCCCATCGAAAACGGAAAACCAGGGAGAACAGACCAAAGCGCACGCCACGACGAAGGCAGCAGCACGACAGCGGGGACGGCAGCGAGGGCAGCGGCCCCGGCCCCTCCGCCGGGCGCGAAGGGGCAGCGCGGGAGCGAGGCGCGGGAGGCGGCGAGGGTCCCCGCGGGCGACGCCGGGGTCCCCGGGACGGGCCTCACTGGGCGCCCAGGGTGGAGGTGATGGTGAGAGCGTCCTCCTCCTGGATGGGCTCCAGCTCCTCGGTCTGCACGGCCTGCGTGATGAGCGTCAGCTCCTGGCACAGCGTCTCGAAGCGGTAGCTCACGCGGATGTCGGGGACGTTGGTGCGGCGGATGTCGTTCCCCTCCGGCCCCTCTTTTAGGTAGTGGGGACCCAGCCAGTAGCTCTTCACCTGGGGCAGAGCAAAGGGGACGGCGAGGAGAGCTCCCGCGGCCTGCCGGCCCGCCGGGGCACCCTCGGCGGGGTGGGTGCCGGGGCGAGGGGTGGCCTTACCTTATGGGAGAAGCCGCTCATGAGGACGCTGTTGCGGGCCAGCTCGCACATGTCGCAGGAGCTGAGCTTCCACACTTGGGTGGCGATGCTGTACTCCTCCATGAGGGGCTCCTGCGGGGACGCGGCCGCAGCGGTGGCCCCGGTCACCCGCTGCGCGGGGACCGACCCCCGTCGGGGCAGCACCACTCGCCCGGCTCCAAACAAGGACCGCTGCGACCCCCCCACCTCCCAAAAAAGGATGGTGGTCCCCAGCATCTTCCACCCACTCCCTCATGCTCATTGGGATCTTCTCGCTCCCGGCCACGACCGACCCCGTCCCGTCGCCGCAGGGCTGCGCCGTAGCCGTTTCGGCCCTTCGGTGGCCGTGCTGTCCCCTCCACGATCGCTCACCTTGGTGAAGTGGAACTGGAGGGGGTCGTCGGTGGAGAGGGACACCATGAGCCCCCGCGACAGGTACTCGGGCAGCGGGTTGCGGTGGTAGCTGAGGAAGAGGCTGTTGTTGCTGAGCGGGGACATGGCGATGCCGATCTGCGCCAGGTAGTAGAGGTACTGCAGCACGGGGGCCTGGCGGGCACAGCGGGGTCAGCGGTGGTCCCGGTCACCCACCTACCGGCCCCGAATTTCCCCCCACGGCACACCCGAGCTGCCACCGTTCACCTTGCGGAGCAGCAAGCCGTGTGAGATGTTCTCCGAGACCATGAAGCCCGAGACGAGGTGATGGATGGGGCCGGCCTCGCCGCAGTGCGGCCGCAGCACGAAGGTGTGGAAACCTCGCTTCCTGCAGAGAGGGCGCGAGCGCCGGCTCAGCGGCGGGGACGGGGCGCAGGAGCCTCCGCTCGCCCCGTGACGCGGTCAGGACCCTGAGGTGACCTTACCGGCGGAGGTGGTTGAGCACGGTCATGTTGGCATACATGTAGTACAGGTAGTAGGAGTAGGGCGGGTTGTCCTCCTCCACCCAGTTGCCCGGCAAGGGGCTGTCCAGGTTGAAGATGTGATGCTCCGGCTTGGACTCATCATCAACACTGTCGAAGCCGTCCACCTGCAGGGCAAGACGTTGGCCAGCTCTGAGGTCACCTCCTCCATCAGGAGACCTCCCATCCCCAGCCCCACGACGCAGCAGACCCAGGCTGGGGGACAGATCTGGCGGTCACCAAGCCCCTTGGGTGCAGGGGTCAATGCTCACATGCTCCAGAAAGAGGTGCAGCTCCGGATGCTGGGCAGGGTGGACGGTGGCCTCGTAGAGGGGTAGGAAGATGTTCTCCAGCATCTCCTGGAAGTTGGCCAGCTGCCTTTTTGTCCGGTAGACATCGCTGCGAGGGCAACAGTGGTTGCTCAGCACCAGGCATCCCTCACACCCACGTCCCTGTCCTGAGCCCCTGCCGACCTGTGATGAGCACCCCAGGAGCAAGGTGGGGATGCCCGCGGTACTCACAAGAGCCGGGGCACCTGCACGAGCCAGCGGACGTTGTTGGAGTGAACGCGATGGTTCACAGCCCAGCGGGCCAGTTTGTCCCACTCATCGCGGGACCGGCCGTAGATGGAGAGCCGCAGCTCAGCGTTCTGATACTTGCTTTCCTCCAAGTCGGACATCACCTCCTGCCAAAGATATGGAAAGCATCATCCATCACCTCTGGGATGTGGAGAGACATCACCCTGGGTTGGGGCTCTCGGAGGGCTGCCAGCTGCCGTGGGCATTAGAGGAAAGGGGACCAGAGGGGTCTCTGGGGCAGGGTGCAGCGCGCCCGCCGCCCCAAACACCTCCCAGGGCTGCTCACCTTGATGATGTGGGCAAAGTACTTCCCCGAGACGCGGTTGTCCGTCTTGATGAAGATCTCCCGCAGGATGGACTCACCAATGGGGTTGTACTTGGCATTGAACTTGTCGAAGCGGTGGAAGGTGTTGCGGTCCTGGCATGGAGAAGCAGACATGAGCCGATGCCACCCACCACCCTGGAGCCACCCAAAATCGCCCGACCTGACACTGGGCCAGCCCCCAGAGAAGATGCCCCAGTCTGGCTGGAGAGAGGCCAGGGTCCCTGCTCATCTCCAGGGCTTGGGAGGGGTCTCACGTACCGCATGGACATCCAGCGTGTCCACGCTGAGGTCGTAGGCAGTGAGGTTCATGGTCTCAAAGACTTCCTTGAGCGTCTGCTCCTTGCCCTTCTCCACATGGACGATTTCGTCCAGGTGCTTCTTCATGGCCCGCTTGATGAAGCGCAGGAGATGCTTCTGGTTCATGCAGGACGAGGCGTGGATGTGGGTGTCCACCTGCGTGGGCAGGGGCGATGCTCAGCTCAGAGCCCATCCTCTCGTCCCCACCGGGGCACTGACCGAGCCAGGGACCCTCGGACGTGTGCCTTTTGCTGCTGAAGCCCCCAGGTACCTTGCGGATGTTGTAGAAGTCGCGGTGGGGCACCTTCTTCTGGGCTGCCAGCTCCTTCATCTCGTTGAGCAGCACATGCATCTGGAACTTGGAGCTCAGGTACTGCAGGCGCCGGTAGCAGAAGGATTTGCTGGCCAAAGCAGAAGGTGGCCATCAGTTTAGGGGAAAAAAGGAGAAAACCAGCCCTGGGGAGGGCCAGTGCCTGCCAGGACGAGCGGATGCAGGTCCCAGCCCTGGGCGCAGAGCTGGTGCTGCAGCCGGGACAGATGCACGGACGCTAGCACCGTGTGTCCCCGCCTTGACGTCCCCGTGACGGGGGGACAGACCCCGGCACTTCTCCTTACATGGGCCCGTTAATGATTAGAGCCATGAGGAAATTCATGTCGGCGATGAACTCCTGCAGGTCGGGGTACGGCAGGTCCAGCTCTGTGCTCCTGCGGTGGGGACAGAGGCCGGTCACACGCGGTCACGGGGTCCAAGCGGGTCCCAGCCCGGCTCCCTCCGTCCCCCTGGGTCACTGCAGCCCCCCAGGCGCCTCCCCAGAGGCAGCTGCCTCCAGGCTCGGTTCGTCCTGGAGTAAAAGCCGGGGGCTGATCCAGACCCTCCCTCCAGCTCGGCAAAGTTGGCGCGCCAGAACCAGGCTCGCGCCCTCCCCGCCACTCACTTGTCGGTGACATCCTGCTTGGTGTAGACGTGCACCACGCCGTCCACCATCTTGAGCCCGAAGCCAAGGTCGCCCGGCATGGCCTGGGGGTCCCACGCCTCGTAGGGGTGCTGGTCCGTGAACGGCGGGTGCACGGGGGCGTCTGCGGCCGGGAGAGAGCCAGCGGGGATGCACCGAGCCGCTCCGCCAACGCCGCCCCCTCCAGCCCTCCCGACCGTGATGGGACACCTCCGTGTCCCCAGGGTGGCTCTGCTTACCCGCGGCCACGGGGGTCTCGGGCACCTCCTCGTAGCCCCGGGTCTCCAGGGGCTTTTCGGAGAGCTCCTGCAGGTAGCGAGCCGTGGTCTTGCAGAAGCTTTGCAGCGACAGCCCCATGTACTTCTCGCGCAGGAACAGCGCCTTCACCACGCTCTTGGCCGCATCCAGCAGGTCCGTGAAGGGCACCTGGGAAGGGAAAAGAGGGGGCGCTGGGCACCCCGGAGCCCAGGGTGCATGGGCAGGGGGCTGAGGAACCACAACGAGGATCTCCCCCGGCAAGGGATCTTGGTGCCCCAGGGACCCCATCGGGGGTCAGCACCGCAGCGGTCCCCCCCAGACACCATGGAGCGAAAGCGGGGTGCGAAGCGGGGTGCCAGGGGACGCCACGGGGCCGGCGCGCCGTCTCACCCCGCACTTCTCCTCCCCGGAGATGGTGACCCTCTGGAACTCCCTCTCCAGCAGCGCCTCGCGCTCCTTGGGGACATGGTCCACCAGGTCCTCGTTCTGCTCCTTGAAGAGCCTGCGGACACACGGGGGTCCCCGTGAGCCGGGCACCGTGCCCACCCCGCGTGCAGCCCACCGCGAGCGTCCCACGTCCCTTCCCGCGTCCCCCGGGCCGCCAGCAGCCGTCCCAGGGGCTGCGTCCTGCCCGGGGCCGGTGGCCGGAAGGTCTCGGCTGCCCCAGGGACGCCAGCGGCGGGCGTGGGGCAGCCGGATGCCACGTCCCGGTTGGCGTCACCCCCTCATCCCCCAGCCCCACATGAGCACAACGAAAAGTTGCGGGGGGGGGGAGGGTGGGAGGGAGAGAAGGACAGAGAACAAAATAACTCGTGACACAGACAAGAGGCACGGAGAACCCGGCCGGCCCCGTGCCCCAAGCGGAGACAGGAGGGAGAAGGACACGCAGCACCGGTCCCCTGCCCGGCGAGGGGGACGGGGGCCAGGGAGGGGGCCGAGCCGGGCAGAGGGGTCCCATCCTCTGCGCCCCAAATTCCCCATCCCTAAAAGCAGCCCCGGGTGCGTTAACCCCTTCGGCGCCAGCGAGCGCGGCCGGGGGGGGGGGCATCTTTCGGCTCGGGGCGTTGGAGAGCGGCGGCGGGAGGCCAGGCTAGAGCTGGGCCTGGGGGGGGGGCAGGTCCCCGAGCCCCCCAGTGTCCCCGGTCCCCAGGGGCCGGCGGCACCGAGCCGGACACTCACTGTAAGTCCGCGGCACTGTCAATTTTCAGGAAGTCCTGTTTGGCTCTGAGCAAAATGTCGGGCTCGAGTCTGAGGGCAAACGGGCAGCGGCGGCGGGGGGGAGAGGCGGACCGCCGGGGCGAGGGAGGGAGGGAGCAGACAGGGGCCGGGGGGGGCGGGGGGGGAGAGAAAACACCCGCGTTAATGCCCAAACCGACACAAACGCACACGGAAACCCAAAAAAAGTAAAACTAAAGGGACACCAGGCGCGACACCCACGAGAGAGAGAGAGAGGGAGAGGGAGACGGGGGGGGGACACAGAGCTGGCACAGGCGGGGAGCACCCGCGGGAGCGGGACGCCCCCAGCGCTGGGCTGGCAGCCGGCCCCCGGCTCGGCGGTGCCCCCCGGGGATGGGGAGGGAGGGACGGGGCGGGGGGGACACCCCCGGCTTACTTGACGTCCTGGCTGATCTGCCTCTCGAGGCGCTGCCGGCGCTCCTCCAGCTGCTCGATGGGGCTCTCCTCGGGGAACTCGTAGGGAGCCGTCCGCATCTCACTCTCCGCCAGCGAGCGGCAGAACAGCTCCTGCCGGGCCCAACCGCGCACCCGCGTGATGAGTTGCGCCCGGCCTCAGCCTCGGCTGGGGCGGGGCCGGGCTGCACCCACGGCGCGAGCGGGACGGCCGCAGCGGGGGCATCGCTACCGCGGGAGGATGTCGCCGGCAGAGCGGGCACGGAGCCTCGGCCGCCCGCAGCTCCCCCCTCCCCCCCCCCCGCCGGGGGAAGCGCGGTTACGGCATCGATCGGGCACCGCCGCGGCCTCGGGGACCTGCCGTCCGTCCCGATTCAGGACCAGCAGCTTTAACGGGGAGGCAGCCGAAACCCGGGGGAAGTTGGGGGGGGAGCGAAGCCCCAAGGAGACTCCGGCTCGCCCCGAAACCTGGCAAACTCGGTGCACGGGGGGAACGGCCCCCGCAGCCGCCTACCTCGGCGATCTCCTTGTACTTGCCGTCCATGGACGTGCGCAGGTCGACGGGGAAGTGCTTCAGGCAGTGCGGGGTCCCCGGCAGCGAGCGCGCCGACTGCAGGGGCCGGGAGCCCGGCCCGGCGCGCGCCTCTGCCAACCGGGGGGCAGCGCGTCAGCCCGGCCACCGAGGGGTTAACCAGCTGCCGGCGCCCCCCCCGGGGCTAAGGAGCCCCCCCCAACCCCATCCTCTTACCCCATTAGGGATGGGGATATAATGACTGGGGGGGGGGACCTTGCACAGCCGGGGCACACACGGCCGGCTGCCCGGGGCTCAGCATCGGGGGGGGGGGTCAGGACGCCGGGGTCCACCTCGTCCCCCCCCCCCCAACCCGAATCCCCCCCCCCCAGCCAGTCGCCCACCCCCCTCAGCCATCCAGCCCCCCCAATCCACACGTCCGCCCCTCCTGCCCCCCCCTTACCCCCCGGCTGTGCATCCCCCCATCCAGCTGGGGAAGGGACCCCCACATTGGGGGGGGGAATACACCACATAGCACCCAGCAAGCCAGGATTTGGGGAGGGGGCAGAGAGCGACATATTCCCCTCCCCAAAAAATAAATACCCCCCCCATCCCTCCCGGCACATCGCCCCCCCCCCCTCCCCAAAACGCCGAGCCGAGGGGATGCCGGCGGGCGGCCGAGCATCTCCGGCTCCTACCTGCGCCCGGGGGGGCTCCTGGGCCCCGGAGGGGGGGCGGTTTGGGGGTGCGGCCCCCCCCGCCCGCCGCAGCGCCCAGCGCAGCCCGGACCGTACCAAGGCTGCGCCGGGGGAGCCGAGGGAAGAAAGGAAGGAGGAAGGCGCGACGGAGGGAGCGCCGTGAGACCCCGGCCGAGCCGCCGGGCAGGCCGCGGCCCCCCCGCCCGCTGCAGGGCTGGGGGCGACCTGCCGTCACTCTCAGCTTATGGGGGGGGGGCTGGTTTTGCCCTGCCGCTGCGCCCCTCCCCACGCCAAGAAGGGGGGATTTGCTCCCAAGGAGGGGGCCCAGGCGTCCGGGGACTTGTATCCCCCCCACCAGTGCATGGCCAGGGGAGACCCCAGTGCAGGTGCAGAGCGTGGTGCACGGCACCCCCAGCCCCCCCCCCCCAAATTCCACCACCCGGAACGGACTGGTGGGGGGTTTGGAGGGGACCGGGGCAACTGGTTAAACTGGGGCCCCGTGACAGCTCGCCCGACACCCCCCTCCGGGGCAGGAGCGGCGCCGGGAACAACCCCAGGCGTCCCGGCCCCCCACCTGCTTTCACCCCCAGACCCCTCCCCAACCTGCCGAAAGGGCCCAAGCGTCCGGGCTCCGCGCCCTGCTGGGTGCAGTGCTGGCCCTGGGTGCTGCCCGGGGTTAAACCGGGGCCGGGCACCCCAGCGGGGTAAATCACACCGGGTTTGGGTGCCCGGAGCTGTCTGCTGCCGGGCCGGGCGGCCGCGGGGCGACGGGTGACGCCTGGGGCTGCCGAAACGCCCTCGGCCCGGGCTGCAGCGCCCGCTCGCTCGTGCCTCAGTTTCCCTGCAGCGCCAGCACGCCGGGGGGCTGGAGGCCGACGGTGGGTGCTGCCCGTGCCCCCGCGGGTGCCCCCGCTCTCCGGGGCGCCGGCAGAGCCCCGTGGACGCGTCCCCATGAGAATTACCGGGCCGGCGGGCTGCGAGGGCGGCTGGAAACCGGTGGCCTCAACCCTGCAGGGTGCTACGGGTGCCGGCGCCCTGCGGCACCCAGGGCACACGGGGCGCCCCGTGCCACCCTGTGCCGCACACCGGTGCCCTGTGCCACCCAGGGCACGCGGGGCGCAGGGTGCTACTTGGACTTGCTGGCACCCAGTGCCACCCAGGGCACGCGGGGCGCCCCCGTGCCATGCTGTCACCCGCTGCCACCCACGGCATGCCAGCACATCGTGCCACCCAGGGCACGCGGGGCGCCCCGTGCCATGCTGTCACCCGCTGCCACCCACGACATGCTGGCACCCCGCGCCACCCGGCGAGGATGTCCCCAGCCGAGGGGCCCCCAGGGCACCCCCGAGAGCCCCCTCGCCCGTGCCGGGGACACCCCGCCGGTCCCCAGCACCCCGCACCCTCCGCCAGCCCCAGCGCATCCCCCCCCCACCCCCCCGCAGGGCTGCACAACCCGGTGTCGGGGACGTGGTGGTGGTGGGGAGGCGGGGGGGCGGGGGGGAGAGAGAGAAGGACCCGCGGGGGCGCGCTCGCCCAGCGGCCCCGACGCCACGGTGATGGGCGCCCCATCACACCTAAGGGAAGCCCCCACACACACACTCACACCCCCCCCCCCCACCAGCAGCGGGTCGGGGGAGAGGAGGGGGGGGAGCCCAGGCGTCCGAGAGCCCGCCGGGCCCCGGGGCGGCGGGGGGGGGGGGGGGGGGCTCTCACCTGCGGGGCCGGCGGCCTGCAGGCTGCCCCGCTTCTTGAAGGGCGACTTGGTGCGCGGCGCCGGGGCGGCGGAGGCCATCGCGGCGGCGTCGGGCCGGCCGGCCGGGCGATGGCTGCCGCGCTCCCTCCCCCGGCTGCTGATTGCTGCAGGAAACTCGGGGCTGGACCAAAGTCCCCGGCGGAGGCAGGCCGGAAGCCGCGCCGAGGAAGAGGATGGGGCGGAAGGAGGAGGAGGAGGAGGAGGAGGAGGAGGAAGGTTGTCGCGGCAACCGGGTCCTGCCTGACAGCTCGCCCCCGAGACGCGCCTCGCCACCGCGGGCGGGCACGGCGGCCCCTGGGGACAGCGGTGGCCCCCGAGACCCCCTCGACGTGACCTTGTCCCGTCCCCCCCCCACCCACCCGAGACGGGGTCCCACCCCCGAGAGAGGGCAGCCGCCACCGTCCCGCACGGATTTCGGCACCGGGACATTGGTGTGTGTGTGGGGGGGGGGGGCTGCTGGTATTTTAATTAGACCCTCTTGGTTAGCGCCAAGTTCATTAGCGGCTCAGAAAGGGGCTTTGTCTGCGGCGGGGCGGTGGGGACGGCGTGTCCCCGGGCCGCTGGCGAGGCTGCCCCAGCGCGGGGACGCGACCGGCCACCAGCTGCGGTCACAGGACCTGAACGTAAAACCCCCAAACCAGCATCCGTCGGGCTTTATGGGTCCCCAGGGCGCGCACGCCGGGGACGACAACCGGGGCACGGCAGCCCGGCCAGGTGGTGCTGAGCCCCGGGAGGGTGCTGAGCCCGAGGAGGAGGAGGAGGAAGGCTGAGCTCCTGGTGACACCCGTCAGCCGCAGGAGGGCGAGGGGGCTCGCGGGGGGACCCCTTTGCGCCAGCACCCGCCGGCTCCCCGGAGGGGGGGGCCCTGCGAGAGGGCTGCCCCCCCCCCCCCCCGCTGCCATGTCCCCAAGGTCAGACGGGGCGCACGGGGCGGCTCCGGGGATTTCGGACCCACGAGCATCCCCCGGGCGCCCCCTGAGCCCTGGCGGAGCAGGCGGGGGGGACGCCCCCCCCTGCACCCCCCACCCCTGGGTGCTGCCTGCCCCCTTACGTAACCCCCCGCCAGCCTCCCCGAGATGCTCTTTCTTTTCCGAGCCCTAATCTTTGCCATCTTGGGCTCGACTAATTGGATTCCCCAGCCTGGGGCGGGGGGGGGGTCACGTGGTGAGATAAAAAGCCCCCGAGCCCGCGGGGCCAAGAAATTGGGTTACCCCTGGGGAATTAAGGGAGAGAGCGCGGGGGCAGCCGGCCGGCGAGGACCGAGGGGAGCGCTACCTGCAGCCCGCGCCGCGCCGCCCCGCCGGGCCCCCGGCGCCCGTCTCGGCCTTTCGGGGCTCCCCGTTCCCACCCGGCTGCCTCCGCCCGCCCCCGGGGTGCGCCGCCCCCCGCAAAGAGCTGGAAGAGCCCGGGGACCTAGAGGAGCTCGAGGAGTTTGGCGGCGAAGACGAGGCCATGGGCAGCGGGGCCAGCGCTGAGGACAAGGAGATGGCCAAGAGGTCCAAGGAGCTGGAGAAGAAGCTCCAGGAGGACGCGGACAAGGAGGCGAAGACGGTCAAGCTGCTCCTGCTAGGTGAGGGCAGAGGGGATGGGTGGGGGGGGTCCGGGAGGACACGGGGAGCCGTCCCCGCATCCCGGACCCCATCGACAGGCGGATGGAGCCACCGGAGATGAACGAGGAGCGCGAGGGGACGGGGCCACGGGGGACGGTTGCTCTCGCCCTGCCTTTCCCCGTCCCGACGCGAGCCCCTTCCTGGGCTCTCGTTAGCTTGATGTGTTTATCCCGGCGATTGTCGCGTGGGTCAGACGTCCCTTGGGGTGGCATCAGCCCCTTGGCAGGGACAACAGGCAACCGAGCGGCTGCAAGACCAGGACGCCTGGGTCCCACCTGGGGAGGCTCCGGGCACCTCTAGGGGGTCGATCCAACCTCGAGGGGCTCTTCGAGGAGCTCGCTGCCCTCGGCGTCACCTGAGGTGCCGGGCTGGGGGCATCGGCGAGGGGACGGTCCCGCGGGTCGGTCCCCGCTCCCGGGCCCGCCCAGGCCCCTCCGCAGCCCCGGCCGGAGCCGAGCAGGTCGGACCCACGCGCGGGGTAACCCCCCGGAGAGCACCGCGGGCGCAGCGGGGCAGGGAGCGGGGGCTTATCCAGGTGACGGCAGGGCCGCCGGGATCAAGGCGATTAGCACCCTAATTCTAAGCAGCTTCCTGTTTCGGCTTAAGCCGCTTAAAGCACCCAAGCGATGGCCGGCGGTGCCTGCGGCCGGCGGGAGACGCAGGAGCTCGGGAGCCACCAGGGATGGGGCGAGTCCCCACCGCGCGGCCCCGATCCTGCCCCACGGTCCCCACCGCCTCCGGCGACCCCGAGCCTCGTCCGGCTCCGGGAGCGAGAGAGGGAACCGCGGGCACGACGCTGCCGACACGGAGGAGTCGGGGGCGAGCGAGGCAGGGAGGAGACCGCGTTGGACGTTGGGTCATGATGAAGCAGAGCCACGTCCACGGTGGTGGGCCTGGACGAAGGGAGAAGCAGGGGATGGACAGGGTAGAGCGGGGCAGAGAGCAGCTCCGGTGCCCGCGTGGTGCCCATCACCGTGGCATCGGGGCTGCAGGGCTGCGGCCTGGGCACGGCCCCCCACATCCCTGCCGCCCCGGCCGGGGCTGAGGTCTGCTCCATCTCTTTCGTAGGAGCTGGGGAGTCGGGCAAGAGCACCATCGTGAAGCAGATGAAGTGAGTAGGGGCCGCAGCGCCGCGTCGGGGCGCTGAGACGGGGAGGGGGGAGACCAGGCTGAGCCCGAGGGTCTGAAATCCCCGGCGGGGACGCAGGGCTGGTTGGACCCTCCCAGGTCACCCACGTTGGGGGACACCTCGGTGCCGTGCTGGTGGTGGGCACCTGCTCCCCCGCCGAGTCCTATGGGTGGGGGGACACCGGGCCTCGGGGCGAAGCACCCGCCGTGGCTGAGCCCTGCGTTTCCACCCCGCCAGGATCATCCATCAGGACGGCTACACGCCGGAGGAGTGCATGGAGTTCAAGGCCGTCATCTACGGCAACATCCTGCAGTCCATCCTGGCCATCATCCGCGCCATGTCCACGCTGGGCATCGACTACGCCGAGCCGGCGCGAGCGGTCAGTGCCGGCCCCGGGGCAGCGTCCCCGTCCCTCCTCCCCTCGAGTAACCCCCGGCCCACTGGGACCGGACCGAAGAGCCGAGGGCACCAGGAGCCCCCGGAGCAGGGCTGGGGACCGCGCTGGCTCCGTGCTGCCCACCAAGGGCAGCATCTGCAAGGAAAGGAAATTCCCGGTGGGGGCGGGTTGGGGGGGGGGGAGCGTTTCGGTCCCTTGGCCAGGTCCTGGCTGGGGGGCTGCCGGGGACAGGGTGACGACGGGCGCCGCCAGCCCCGCAGCGCCCGCGCTCTGCCTTGCAGGACGACGGCCGGCAGCTCTTCAACCTGGCCGACTCCATCGAGGAGGGCACCATGCCCCCCGAGCTCGTCGACTGCATCAAGAAGCTGTGGAAGGACGGCGGCGTGCAAGCCTGCTTCGACCGGGCCGCCGAGTACCAGCTCAACGACTCAGCCGCGTAGTGAGTGCTGGTCACCCCCGGGGTCCGACGGCCGTAACTCCCCCCCCCCCCCCAGCCCCGCAACGCTCCCGGCGATTTTCCACCCAACCTGCTCTGGGAAGCAGCCCCAGGCCGGCTCTGCCCGGCTCCCTCCGCCTCCGGGCGCTGCTTCCCGATGATGCTCATCGACACCCTCCTCGCTCGCCGCCCGATAACCAGGTGACGCTGTTCCCTCCGTCCCCGGCCCGGCCCCGCGGCCGCCCCCCCCTCCCCGGGACAGCCCGGCCCGGCCCCGCTCCGTGGGTGGGCTGAGGCCAGCTCTGCGTCATGCACTAAATATACCCCGCGGTCTCGCCGCCCGCAGCGGCCCTCTGACCTCCCAGGAGAGCGTTCTGCCTTTGCAGCATGTAATTTGGTAACGGGGTGCCAGCCCCCGGCTGCCGGGAAGGCTTCGCGTCAGCACCCCGTCACATCTCCCCCCACCCCGTTGCCCCCCAGCTACCTGAACCAGCTGGACCGGATCACAGCCCCCGGCTACCTCCCCAACGAGCAGGACGTGCTGCGGTCCCGAGTGAAGACCACGGGGATCATCGAGACCAAGTTCTCCGTCAAAGACCTGAACTTCAGGTGGGTGCAGGGCGCCCCGCGGAGCCCTCCGCGACGCCGGCCCCAGCGGGCAGGGATTTTCACGTCCCACCGCGAGCGGGGATGCTCCGAGGCCGGCGTCGCAGCTGGTGAGAAATCCCCGTGACGCTGTGCACGTGGGTCGTGGGAAATGGGCTGCGCAGGGAAAGCCCGGCCACTCCTGCTGTCTGAGGAGCATTTCCTCCGTCGTTGCACATCTCTTTTGGAGCTGGAGGGAATAAAACCCCAAAGCAACGGAGCTGGGGCCACCTCAAAAGCTGCTGGGGAGGGGACGGGACTATGGCACGGGGTGGACGGTGGGAACAGTCAGAGAGGCACAGAGGAGACGGTGTAGGGGAAATCCTGTAACAGCTCTAGGACAGATCACCTGCACCAAGAGACCCTCTAGCATGCGGTTAAGGATGAACACAGCAAACATCCCCGTGATGCTTTGGGGACCACCAACCCCGTCTGGGTCAGGGGTGATCTATGACCGCTGCAGGCATGATGCGGTCAGGGACAGGGAGACGGTGGCCCCAGTGTTAGCCCATGCAGGGGTGGTGGGACTAGGTGTGTCACTGCACCGTCCCCGTCCCCTCCGCAGGATGTTCGACGTAGGAGGACAGAGATCGGAGCGCAAGAAGTGGATCCACTGCTTCGAAGGGGTGACCTGCATCATCTTCTGCGGGGCGCTGAGCGCCTACGACATGGTGCTGGTGGAGGACGACGAAGTGGTAGGTCACAAGGCAGGAGGTGCCTGGCGAGAGCTTGGCAGCAAAGAGCACGCGTGCCCTGCTCCCCGCCGGCCAGCCCCGCACCGTAACGGGGACATCCCGCGGCGAGCCCAGGGGAGAGGAGCCGGATGCTCCCGGAGGGGAATTAGAGAGGGGGAGCACCAAACGCCCCGCGTCCAGACAGCCGCAAGCAGGACAGGTTTGTTCTCCGGGTGATCCAGCTGGATCGCTTCCACCTTCGTTTTCAGAGGTGCCCATGAACTGCAAGGCAGAGGCGCAAAGGGTGAAGAAGAAAGGGGAAAGGGTCAGGAACGACGGGCCTGAGCCGAGGGCAGGCAGGGCAGCTCTAGCCAGCTCCGCGCAGGAAGCGTATCCGCGGCGCTGCGATGAGCCCAAGCCAGGCGAAGCAGCGAGCAAAACGCCGGCCCTTCCAGCACCAAAAGGAAAAGCGGCTCCCAAAGCAACCTCCTCCCAAGAGCCCCCGTCCTACTGCGGAAAACTTCCAGGTGCAGCAAAAGCGCACAAGCAAACCCGAAGGAAGCGGAGCTGCCCCAGGACGGGAGGAAGCAGGGGGGACGGGCGAGCACCACCTGGGAGGCATCTCTGGAAACCGAAGCCCAGCGAGCCAGGGCAGAGGGGCAAAGCAAAGCAGGTTGTCACCCTTTGCACCCGTGTCTGCATTTTGGCCTGACTCCAGGTGCTTCCCACGCAAACCAAAACCTGACCCTGGCAGGGCAACAGGGTCAAACGCACACGATAACCCTGGCAGCTTGGCTCTTCAAGCAGCAACCTCCAGAGGAAGGATCTCAGCACCATCCTGCTCTGGAGAGAGAAACCAGGCTGCTGCCCGCCCAGCGCTGGTGGGAACCCGCGCAGCCCTGGCACGGCGTGGTCAGGTTTAGCCCCAGGCTAGCTCCAGCCACGCACTCCGGCCAGGATCCGGCTCACGGCCGGTCGGCGCAGGCTGCAGCACCACGAGCTCCCGTCTCCAGGAAGGGCACCGCGGAGCCGTGCCCAGCTCGGGGCAGCACCAGGAAGGCCTCCCGCAGCAGCACTTCTTGCCTGCCAGATCGGTGACGGCGGGGCAGAAAACCGGCGACGAGATGCAGCTATTGCTCCCTGCAAACGGCAGCGCGGGGAAGGGCAGCGCAGCGCGTCAGGCGTGCCGAGCACGCGATGCCCCGAGCGAAGCCCCCGCTCCCCCCCGGAGCCTCGCGGAGGGAGTGCTCACGTGGAAGGCTCGCCCAGCAACGCGCGCGAGGCAGGGAGAGCGGCTTAAAGAGCAGAGAGCCGGAAAGCAGAACAAACACGCCCTGAGACCTCTCCGCAGAGCGGCAGCAGGCGTAAGGCGAACAGGAGAGGAAGGACGGAGCACGTCCCCATCACCTCCAAAGCACGCGGCAGGCAGCCACCAGGCAGAGGTGAAGGCGTGAGCATCCCTGGAGAGCGCCTGCTCCCCCGCAGCCTGCCAGCTCCTGCCGGTCCTCTGCCAGGAGGGGTGCAAAATCCCTGGGTCAGGCTACAGCTTCCAGCTGGGATGGAGCCTCTTCCTCCCAAGGATTCCCTCGTAGCAAATTAGAAACTGCACATCTGGCGTAAGACACAGCATTGCTTTTCCTCACTCCCTTCCAAAGCTGCCATCATGCCAGAGGCCTATGGTCCATAAGGGAAAGCCTGCAGCACCACAGCAGGATGCGGCCCGTATGGCCAGGAACTCAAAGCGCTCGCTGACCATCTCCCAGCAGCTGTGACATGAGGCCACGAGGTTTCCTTAACGTGGGCTGTTTCTACAGATATTTTCCCCAGCAAGATCAACTTAAGCCTTCATTTCTGAGCGGCCTAGAAGGCACAGGGGGGGATCAGAGCGCCATGCTGCCTAGAGGTGCTTAACAGCTTTAGCATCGCCCACTGTCTCGAGCCCAACTGGAGTTTATCTGGGGCTTTTACACCTTTGAACAGGGAGCTTTGGGGCTTTTCACTTAAGCGAGCGATGCTAGCCTCTCGGGAGACCCGGGCTGCAGGCAGAGGACAGAAAGCAGAGCGGCTTTCGGTCCGCAACGGTTTTGCTGCTGTGTCGAACAGGAGCGTGGCAGAGCACTGCTCTCGCCTCCTGCTGCCGGCGCCCGCTTGGTTTACAGCGAACAGCACACGCCGTTGGCGGTGGCACGGGACGAGCTGGCTGCGAGCCAGCCTCTGCCTCGGCAACAGGAGGTTTGGGCCTAGGGAGATGCTGTTCAGGCGTGCTTCAGGCAGCACCTGCCAAAAGCTGTTAGCAAATGAAGGCGAAGGCTTTGTGCCAACGAGTCCGTTTGCTTGCAGAACCGCATGCACGAGTCCCTGCACCTCTTCAACAGCATATGCAACCACAAGTTCTTCGCCGCCACATCCATTATCCTGTTCCTCAACAAGAAGGACCTCTTCGAGGAAAAGATCAAGAAAGTCCACCTCAGCATTTGCTTCCCAGAGTACGACGGTGAGTCAGTTTGTTCCCCTCTCCTCTCTGCCTGGGGGGTGACTGCAGAGATGCTGAAACCTCCTCCCTGCGACCCCCAGAAATCAAAGGTGCCTCGCCACCTCCAGTCTGGCAGTAAGCGCCGGGGAGCCACGTGGAGCCGACAGGCAGACGTGGCGTCTCGGGCTCCGATTATGCTAGGATCAAATTAAGTCTCTAGAGATGGGAGAGGAGGAGAAGATGCATGTTAACTGCAGCATCTGGAAGCTGTTTGGAAGGATTGAAGGCAGGATAAAATGCCTTTTTCCCCTAGCTGGTCTCTGCCTTTGAGCCGAGTGTTTCAGTACCTGCAATTCCCAGCCTTCCTCCTCCTCCTGAGGCAGATTTCAGGGATTTAACCCATAAAAGCAAGCATTTAAGAGGGGCTCAGGTACCCCAGCTTTGAGAGACTGGGGGCAGGGTACTCCGCCTAAGCAGAGCATCTTACCAGCCAAATCATTTCCCTCCCTCCACAGGTCCCAACACATTCGAAGATGCAGGAAATTACATCAAGACCCAATTCCTTGATCTGAACATGCGAAAAGACGTGAAAGAAATCTACAGCCACATGACCTGTGCCACAGACACGCAGAACGTCAAATTCGTGTTCGACGCAGTCACAGACGTCATCATCAAAGAGAACCTCAAGGACTGTGGTCTCTTCTGAACATCTGCGGGGCAGGTACTCCCTCCAGACAACTGGCAGCAGAGCCAGGTTTCGGGTACAAAGAAACAGCTCTTTCAACCACAAAAAGAGCTGGGGCGGGGGGGGAAGGACAGAGCAGCAGAGCCCTCAGCCAGCCCCAGCTCTGCAGCAAGTTTTGCTGCTGAGGGCAAGGAGGGCCCCCTTACCACAACATGGGTCTCCCAGGCTTTGCTGGGAGCTGTCTCAGCCTGGAAAGCTCTCCAGGGGCAAAGCAACACCAGCAAGGAGGCGCTGGGACTGGCAAGGAACAAACTGTTTGCGATCCTGCTAGCCCCAGTGGGAGGTTAGCACTCCCTGCTCCGAAAGCTTTGCTTTGGTTTCCTGCCCGCCCCCTTTCCAAGCAGTCTCCCAAGCAGGAGTGGGCTCACTGTTTATTATTTTTGAAGCAGCCTGAGAAAAAAACAGTTCACACCCTTGCTTGCAAAGAGAGATGCAAACAACAGATTATAGCCCAAATTATGCACCCAAGCAAGAGCAGACCATGTTATCTCAGGGCCTGTGTTGCCACAACATGGTAAACGTTGCCACGCTGGCACTCCGCTACTCTGGTGTGCCCACAGCAGTTTTTAAACCCGGTGGAGGAAACCGTTCCACAGCCTTGGCTAGTAGGAGTAATTTGAGTTATATCCAACTGCAGTGGGGAGGAGGCACAGGAATTGCCCACAGTGTTCTGCTTTAGGTGGCCTTTTAGCTAGTCACAGGGGGTTTAACGAGGGTTTATTCTCTTACCGGTTCATGCCAAGTGTGCATTTGCCTACTCCCCAGAGAAGCACTGGGGAATTGCTTCCCCCTTCCCCACTTTCAAAATAGCTTCCAGCCACTGGCTTCAATACTTTGTTTTTCAGGGAGCAAAGTGAGCAAGCTCAGGAGCTTGCCTTGTTCCTGAACATTAATAGAAAAGAAAGAAAAATAAAGCAGGAAGGCAGCTTCCCCGCAGGCACAAGTGGCCTGCAACAGGATTGGGGGGGGGGGGGGGAAGCCTTCTGACTTCAGCTCTGCACTGTGCACTGTGAACAAAACCGCCTTCTAATCAGAGCATGCAGCAGTCTCCAAATGAGAGTGCCCACTTTGAGCAGCCAGAAAAAAATAAATACCATGTCAAGGCAGCAGCTTGGGAGGCCCTGGATTTTCCCCCAATGGTACATGCAGCAGCAAAAGCTGCAGAGGTTGATCAGCTAAGGAATAACAGGTATAATAATGTTTATACCACCCTACTTTCAGGCTTTTAGTTTGACCCAGGCAGTAGCAATTTAAGCCAATGGATTTTTACATTGCTGATCTTGCGCAATGAAAGTTTGCTTCTCTATAACAACCCTTTCTGATTGCTAGAGCTATTAAGTTAAAACCTCAACTGCCTCGTCCGAAAGCGTTTAACCACGTCTTCTTTCTTCCTTCCTGCTAGGAGAGAAAATGACTTCTATTTAGCATCACCATTCTGCTGAGCAGAGTCAAAAGGATTAAGCAAAAAAGTTACTTGGACCCCACTTTTTCTAAGATCAACCCAGCCACGCCACATACTTTCAAGACCAAAATAGGAAGGGGCTGAAGCTGAACTTCCTGCTCTTTCACAGCCATTTCCTCTTTTTTTTTTTTTGCAAGGAAAGAAAACCCTACTCTGCAGTGCTAAAACAAAACACACATAAAAATCAGTATTAATAAACATGATCTGGAGGGGTTTGCCACACCAAGGAGAACGCAGTCCCTGGTACACCAAGAAGAAGAATAGATACTGAGCCATGATACTTCCATCCTGCCACAGCTGTAGCTGTGCAATAAACCATTACACAGGAAAACCCCAAAGTAATGCTTCTGCAGGACCCAGAGAAAGACAAGGCCCCTGCCCTTCCCCTCTGCAGGGCCACGTCTGTTTTCTTCCAACTCGTCAAAGCTTAACTGGACTGCAATGGGCAGTTTCTGGGGAAGCTGGATGCTGAGACAAAGCCCAGTTATCTAGGAGTCAATTCCTGGTAACCAACCTCAGTCCTTTTGAGAGAGAATTTTTTTTTCCCCCCCTGCTGTAAATAAGCCTCAAGACTTAATTCCTCAGAAAATTTTCCCTTGGAAAATAAGTTAACAACTGGAGATCCCTGCAATTGTGCAATCTGCCCCCAAACAGCCTTAAGTAGCTGAGGGCCTATTTCTAGTAGCCACCTTTCTCTGTACAGACCCGTTCTCTCTCCACTCTCCCTGTGCCTGTTCCCCCACCCTAGGTAGCGGCACAGATCCCAGCTCAGTGGTTTGCCTGCTCCTGAGACCACTAGTCATGTTGCTTCACTGCCAAGAGGTGCAAAGTCCCAGCAGCAGGCAAAAAGGAACACATGCATTAGGGTCTAGAGACTTCATCGCACCTAGAGAAGAGGAACAGGGTCAGATAAAGAGGAAATGGTTATTTGAAAGATTCTCATTCTGCTATTTAGAGCTGTATTTGCTCTTTACTGTTTGTAAATAAACCTGTACTGTTATTGTAGACAAGAAGCCTTGTATCTTCTCAGTGTTTACTGCAGAGAATCACATACAGCTCATTTAACTGTAGGAGAAAGAAAATAAAGAAATGTGCTTGAAATGGATGTCTATCATTACTGCCCATTCGCTTTCTCCACGATTGTTTCCAAGCCCCTTGTGTCCAAAACCTTGGATCAAGGAATACTTTACATTCTTTGCCCTGAGCCACATTCCACAGTCAGCACACATATGGATCCCCCGCTGAGATCAACCAGTGGCCCATGTGCAGAACAGAGCAGGGCCACCACTGGCTTCCCAAGCACCAGATCTGGATGGATGCAAAGGTGCCAGGCACGCCAGGTCACCACTGACTGAAATGCGATCCTGTTTAGGAGCAGAGAGCAGCCAAAGCACCTTCTCAGCTCAATGAGAAAAACAAATGTGCTCGGCCCCTTACAAGGCAGCGCCTCTAGTGCGACTCCAATACACACTCAGGAAGCACTGTGCTGATGCATACCACCATTATGCAAGTTTTGCATGAATTTATTCTAAAGGACAAGGTGAACTCTTCCACATATTACTATGCAGGTGAAGTAAAGCCTCAAGGTCTGTCTAAAAGGAAACTGCTGGACAGTCAATAGAGCTCCAGGCAACGTGGGAAAAAAATCCAGAATGCATATGCTCTCTATAGCTACTGAGCACTGTAGCCCTACATTAGAAATTCTACAAATACTATGGGGCAGACACTGACAACACCTAGAAGCATCCCTGAAATATATCATTCTTGCAGTGCTATATTTCAAGGCAAGCGTCTTTGAAGATGGGTTACCTCTGCTTCATGTAACTGCAGTCCAGAGCAGTCATTTTTCTATTTGAAATATGAAATAAGACTTGTGCTATTCATAAGTATCAAGCTAACCAACGGCCAATAATCCTGATGAACGACTGGATGTCCGCCGTTTTCCATCTGTGCCAGCACAACCCAAGTCTTTGGAAGCAGCAGAACTGGCTGCACACACAGTACCAACAGTCACGTATTATAAAGCATGAGGAACCTTCCTTAGCCTGTCCCGTTAATTACGCCCACTCTCCATTAAGCTGCTACCTTCTTTCTCCAACCAGGCTGACAAAGTCTACAGAAGGGGGGGGGGGGGAATATTTCTGGAAGAGTTAAGAATAAACTAGGGAAAAGGCTAAACTGTTTACTCACCATTTTAATACTGCCAACAACTATAACAGATTGAAACTGTACACATGACAAACTGGGAAAAGAGTCTCAATGCAATGGTTCAGCAAAGGAATGTACTGACTGGTTATGAACATTACTACAGTAAGAACAATGGCAAACAGGAATTTGGCACCACATATACAAAGTAAAGGCATGCTGTCAATACAGTTTAGAAGTCTCTGAACAGAAAAGGCCATGGTAAACGCAGAACGAGGTGTACCCTTTACAAAATTGCCCACTGGTTTAGACCAAAAACGTACTAGAATCCAAGTGGCTGATTAAGTAGCTCTGTAGCAGCACATATTTTCCATCCAGTTTGGAGCTCCGCATTTCATCTCTCCAACTGACACAGCCCAGGTACACATTCACCAAGAAGGTGGCCTTATGCTTACCACGCCAGTATAAATGTCAATTTGGATATCAGTATAAACCACGTTCACCCCCAACCACAAGCTAAAAAGACTTTTTTAAATCCTGCTACAGAAGCTTCTTTCAAAAGCCTTATGGTATTTGTAGCAGGATGGTAACAAATTACACATCAGAAAAAGCCGAAGCTATCACCATAAGAGCTCTAAGGATCCTTTAAGTAGTTGCAGAAGTATTAAATTCTGACCATACCAAGTGTTAAAAACAAAGAGTTCCTGCTAAGAGGAATACTTTCTGCATGATCTGGTCACATGTGCATAGTTAAGTGATTTTTTTTGTTTGTTTTTATTTTTAAAACAAGATTTGTTTGCAAATAAAGAAATAAAATTTAGTAAAGTTATAGTTTTCTTGATGGAAAAAACCTTAAAAACAGACTAGTGGTGGCTTGTTAACCAAAGAGAGAAAGCTACATATTGAAGGTCTGGAATCCAGCACCTCAACTTCACAACAGCTGTACACATTTGACAGTATGTCATCCAAACGATGCCAGGATGATCTAGTCACACTAACAGTTGTTCCATTTTGATCTAACTTCAACATCCCATATCAATAAAAAAGTCCCTAATACAGAAGATTGTGCTAAAGAATGCAACGATTCTGCATGCTGTTTTCGTTTCCCTGGTCCTGTTCATGCTTGCAGCTGTCCCCATGAGGCAGCAAAGAGTCTGGTTCTCAAAACGCGACATCATAAAACTGAAAAGAGAACACTGAGCATTAGTGAGGTACAAGGCAAAGTCAGACCGAGCTGGTGTGCAATGCTTAAACTTTACGAACAGCCAAGCAGCTCAGTTTTACCTTCTTCCCCTACCCCTCCTCAATAGAGTCCACATTCCTTCAGGTTGTTTTTAATGATAACATCTGTAACAGCATCAAACACAAACTGCACATTCTTAGTGTCAGTGGCACAGGTGAAGTGTGTGTAGATCTCCTTGGTGTCTTTTCTTCGGTTCAGATCTTCAAACTGACACTGGATGTATGCAGCTGCTTCCTCATACGTGTTGGAGCCTGAAAAAGATAAGATCCCTTACTTCGGCCAGCAGCTCACAGCAGAGAGTTTCGACACAGATCTTTTAAGTACATATTAAGCTGCTTGCAACCATCTGCCTTATCCAGCTACAAATCCAAATCCACCATTAACCCTTTCTCGCAAATCTGAATTCTATTCCCAGCTTCCGGCCTGGCCAATGACCTTGGACGAGTCATTCACTTCTGCAGCGCACCGACTTCGCCCCACTGCAGCCTCCCTGCCTAGAGATGGGAATCAACACCTCCATAAGCAATTTGGAGATCTAAAAAGGAACATTGTACACTGGCAACAATAACGCCTCATGCTAGAAACATGCAGCTGGCATCAGAAGAGTGACAAACAATAGAAATAAACAGGTTTGAAGGAGGGACCATTTCAAAAATCTAAATGCCTCAAGCATCGACTAGGAAAGCACCATCCCTGCGCAGGCCACAACAGGGACTGGCTGCAAATCAAACTATTGCTGAAACACAGACACACTAGGTTGAACCAGTGCCTTAGCCATGACCTGGATAAGTTTCAAAGCCTCAAAAATTGAGGTTTAATTAAAGCATCGCCCTAATAAGATGCACAAAATGCAGAGTGACCCCAGTTTGCTTAAGTGCAAATGTTAAATGTCTTTGCTACTCATATTCCAGGCCATAAAACACGTGAACAAATGCCATTCTGAACCACAGACATACAAGACCACATCCTTGCTGAGAAACAGCACTATCAACTCACTGGACAGCCAGCCCTAAGATGTAGTCCAAGGGACAGAGTTAAGGGAATAAGGAGGAAGACGAGCCTTTAATTTATCTTAGATTATGCAGGCTTTAACTGACTCATTCCTGGTCCCAGTGATACAAATAAAATGCAGTTCCATGAGCCCAACCTTACCTGTGTACTCCGGATAACAGATTGTTAGGGGGCTTTTCTTAATCTTTTCTTCAAACAGGTCCTTCTTGTTCAAGAAGAGAATGATTGACGTGTCTGTAAACCATTTGTTGTTACAAATGCTGTCAAAGAGTTTCATACTCTCATGCATCCGGTTCTGAAAAGCAAAGTGAAAACAGTGATGCATCCTTCCAAAGTTATTGGAGGAAGATGGGGTGGAGGAACAGACAGGCTTCATTACAAGAGCCAGACCGAAGTGTCTGAACATGTACCACAGACATCACGGCTGCTACTTCATCAGGAAGAGCATTGCCATGACCCTGAGCAGAGGTCAGTTTGCTCCCCATCCTATAACTTTCCCTGGATGGGTTTGTTCCTCCAAGGAGGTGCTCCTACCTAATGGAACAGGCTGCAGTGACAGCACCGCTAGACACCTTCCTGTAAACAGGCCCTAAGAAAAATCTCATTTCTGCATTACACTTATCAGTTTCTGGGGCAAGGCACTGCAGGCTGCTGTAAGAAAGTACTCTTTACAGCTTTCCTGCCAGATCACTTAAGAATTAACAATTGCCCCGTAACAGCATTTCAAAGAACCAAGAAAGCAAACAAAGCAAGAGAGACATCAGCCTCTGTCCTACTTGCAGGGGCCTAACTAGCTTCCACCTCACTTCTCCCGAGGGCAACGCAGCCAGACATTAGTAACTCCTCAGTAACATACCATCTCCTCATCCTCGGCCAAGACAAGGTCGTAATCGCTGAGGGCCACACAGAAGATAATTGCTGTCACACCTTCAAAGCAGTGGATCCACTTCTTCCGCTCTGACCGCTGGCCACCAACATCAAACATCCTAGGAGAGGCAGAAGAACCATCTCAGAGGCTATGGAGACCTCCCTGCCTGGCACCCGCCCTGTTTAGAGGGGATGGAGAAGGCTCACCTATTTAAGTACTTTCAAACAAGCAGGGCATAGAGGAAAACAGATACATAGCCTTCCATCAGCAAAGCTAACAACTCAAAGCCTCCAGCCCGGCATATGTCAGGAGAACTCCCATTAGATTAAAAGAAATCATCATTTTTCATTAGAACAATTTCAGCAGGAAGAACTAGAAGTTCACCTGCATCACTATCCAGAAGCGTGCTGATTCACCAGGGCACGCTTCCTTTGTTCTCAGCCTCCTGTTTCCTCAGCAACAATCTATTTGCTTGACTGGACTCTAGACACCTACTCATTGTCAGCTCTTCCAGTTAAGTAAATCTGTGTCTGACAAGGGATTATCTGGAACATACTACCTAAATGCTACTATCGGGACCCAGAAAAAAAAACGGGTGAGATTAAGCAACAGTTGTGTTAAAGAAACAAAAACAGACAAAAAACACCACACACTGAATTCAGAGACTTCAGAAAGAATTAGAAAACTTAAAGAATTTCTGATCAAGAAAAAAAATTGCAAGTTTATTGGAAAGTTACAATCAAAGTATTCTGTCGAGAAGCCGTATTCCCCACTTTGTCCTGACGAGCCATGACTTAACTAAATCAAGTCAGATACAAGTCAATATCCCAGAGCTATGAAAATCATAAACATTGATTTGTTATCAGAGCAAACAGACAGGCAAGACAGCAACTTTCCAGTGTGGGCCAAAAATAATACAATTTAATAACACCAAACAAGGGAGCCAGCAGGGCAGCTCAGCTAATTCCAGTCTTCTATTTAAGATAAACTATCCCAGTGGACTACAGCAGGAAAGATGAAAATCTACATGAAGTTACAGGCTATTTACTTAGCTTGTATTATTTGCCATTATCCTCTGCTGTTAGAGCAGAGACATCTGGAAAGAAACAGCACCCTTTACAACTCAGCTTCTCCAAGCTAATCCAATTCAAGCCACAGTTGTACTAAGGCTACCTCAGCCCATTATTAATGTCTGAGATTTAACATCAAGGCTTCTGTTGCAGGAAAGATGGCAGCTTCAGGGCTTAAGATGTATTAACGCTTTCCTCTGTGAAGCGAACCCCGCCGAGATGAGACGCCTTGCGTCTCAAGCTCCGCACGTGATCAATTCCTGCGGGCAGGCTCGGGAAAGGGCAATTCCCTACTTTGCAACAGGGAGGCACACTTAGGAGCACTCAACCATTTCACTTTAAACGAAGGGTTAAACTGATTAAACTGAGTACGCCTGCCACCTCCAGCTCACTCGTCCATTAGTCAGACATGATGCTTTTGAAAAGAGCGCTGCACACTGCAGCTGGAAACGCTAATCCCAGTACATCATGATGGAAGACAAGCTTCCCCTGGACTAACCAGAAGCTATATAAAGCCCTCTGATGCAAAGCACCTAGGTATTTTTGGTTAAGCGATTCACAAGTTAGACAGTTCAGAAGCCAACACACTACTGCTCTTCGCAAAAGCATGCAAACAAATCAGGTGTCATAAGCAACATTTAGATTTTGCTATAGCTCTTTCAAACTGTTTTCAAATACAAGCTCAAAATAAGTAAACAAATGCTTAAAGGCCTTGACCAACAAATACTTGAAAATATTGCTATAGAAGAAGATACAGACACCGCACTCGAGATACAGGCACTGCGTTTTCCTACCTCCACATGACATGACACTAATGCCCAGCAAGCAGGGCTCTAGGCTCTAGATCAGGAGCGCACTTGGGATCTGAAGCAAGGATTTTCTAATGAGCAGATCAAGAGCGGAGAAGACTGCTGAACTGCACGCTAGCAGCCACTATACAGGTTAGAGGGAACTCGATTAGTGATACTTAAGGGACACTGCCAAGGCCAGGCTCAATACCTGAACCCTTCAGAGACTGGATTTAGCATGCAGAGAGGGAGGACAGACAAGTCCCAGCCTCTGCAGCATCACAAAGGCACCCCGTCCCCAGCACACTTCTGCATGCCCCAGTCCAGCTCTGCAGCAAGTGTCAAGTCAGCACAGTCATCTAAAGCTTTGTGGAGGACATCATGCAGCCCAGAGCCAAGACTGGACCTTCAGGGAAAACTCATCTTCCACTTCAAAGGAAGGGGTTAAATTCAAAACTCAAAATCCAGTCAGTGTCCTTTTAGTATGTTGTTGATCCTGTAAACAAGCAGTCAGTACCTGTGTCTGTGATTCCAACATAAAAGCAGCTGAAAAGAACAGAAGAAGGCAAATAAAAGTCAAACTGGTACCTCCAGTGAGCAATGCCAGTAGGGAGGGAGTTTAACAGAGGCAAGGAGGACAGTTAAAACAGTGCAAGGAGGTTTGCAGTGCAGGTGTGGAACCTGCCACCGCCAAGCACTGAAGAAACCACTGCAGTCCACAGGGACAAGTGGTGCCCTTCACTTACTTGAAGTACAGATCCTTGAAGGTGAAGTGAGTTTCCACAATGCCTGTAGTTTTAACTCTGGTCCGCAGAACATCCTGCTGAGTCGGAATATAGGTCGGCTGGGATATTCTATCCAAGTCATTTAGGTAACTAAACCAAAAGAGACAACACAAGATGTGCTTTTTTTAGTCTGCGTGCTTGCCATGAATCTTTTATAAATTGCAGAAGAAAGTCACCATGGAATTTATTCATCTTCTTCATACAGTACAGACCTCAAGCATGCAGCAACTAGACAAACCCCCCCCCCCCCGATCTACCCCAGGCTTTTCTACACTCCTCATATCACTTTGCAGCACATGCTGGGTACAGTTTAGCTAGTTAGGGAGCAAAGTCTAACAACAGGATAGTACAAGAGGTACAGCAGATGCGGAAGCCATGCCAAGACCAGTATCTCTTGGGGTAATTCAAAGTAGTCAAGGTCTTTCACATCAAAGCACAAGGTAATAAATCCCTTGGCTCACTTTAAAGGGCAAGAATACATTAGATGAAACAGCCGGAAAGAATTAAGCGTAAAGAACTACCCTCAAAACAAGGGGATTCATTTACCTGCTTCAGCAACAGCAAACAAATAACTAAAGACACCTTACTCCCAGCTTTCCGGAGGACACAGAAGAAAGTTACTGACTTTCAAAGCTGCAAATCTAATAATCTTAACACGACCTGAAGCACTGCTGCCTTCCTGTTCCAGGAGACTGTCGGACACCAGCGTGCCTCTCCCAGATAGCCACACAAAGCACGCTAGTTCCCCTAAAGGCCACTGGGAGGGATCGGTTTCTCTGCAGCATCACAGCAGCGTGTCCACCGAGATCCCCCCAACTAATTCCAGCTTCAGCAGATTCCCTTTGAAGTTCGGCTCTCAGGCACATAAGGAAGAGGCATACATCATCTCCAACAGAGTCATAAACCCTGCTCTAGCCAACACCACCTCTGAGCTCGTTTTTGCTGTTAAGAGGAAGGTGAAGGCCTGCTTTCACAGAGTAAGAGAGGATTACTTAATCCAACTCCATTTTGAAGGGACTGGAAGCAAGCATCAGCCTCCTTCATGCACAGCTGCCAACAGTGTTATCCCTAACTGCTATGGCCCTGTCAGTACCAGGAGCGTTTTTAAACAACACAGTATTGTACAGCTGTGAGATTTACTAGCTTTACATTAGTTTAATAAATCCTGCTCTCCCAAAGACTATCACAGAACAGTTGTCAGTCTGCAATCACTCCCTGCCATATAGCCGAAAGCTATGCCAGGAGCCCCAAATTTCACTTGCCTTTAGACATCAAGCAGACAATGTACTGCAAGTGACATCTCACCCCTCCATCAGCTTCAGCGTTCAACATCGGCATTTCCTTCGGCCAAGAATGCCAGCAGACGTTTGCAGAGCACTGACCTATTTTTTGAATCCCAGAAGAATCCAGCCTACCTTCCAGGCTCCTGCCTGTGCTCGCCTTGTAGAGTACAGCCTTTCTCAAAAAGCCAATAACTGCAAGAGGTTTTAGCCCCAAAAGGGCCAAACCCCCTCACTCCGTTCTTCTGTTCAGTGGGATGACAGGTTTATTTCCTCTCTTCTCCTACACAGACTAGATGGAGATGCGTTTTAGCCAGGCACCAGACCACAACCACCCTAGCAATAACATGCTCTTGGAGAGAAGGGAAAAAACCACACACACACACACTCTACAAACCCAAAAGCAAGGAAAATAAATGAAGTAATAGCATTAACAGCAAGTGCTAGGATGTGGTTTTTCAGAAACTACTGGAAACTACCTAAAAACCAAACTGGCAACTTTCAACAGCTTGGCTTTGATACAGGTCACATGGCTAGCCTGCATCATTTAAATCATAAATGTGCAAGCTGAAGCTGTAAAGCATCTGTCTGCAACTGCCAGCTTTCAGCATCAGAAGTTTGGGCAGTGAAACTGGTATAATTCCTCCTTAAGTCCTTTTAAGCATCCACTGAGGAGTGAGTAGACTCAGGCAACCTCCATCAAATGGATTGCAAAGTGCCACTTGAACACTTGCATACCAATTAGCAGAACAAGGTGCATCAGATTAAGCAGAGGCTGTATCTGCAAGTTCCCTTAGAAAAAACACACTTAGCCAAATTAATTCCAAGGAGGCTCAAAGGACAAATAAATACAAGATTCCCATGAAAACCCCTAAACAGTTGGAACACCAGGCACCGGGGATTTTTTTGGAGCCAGAAGAGCCAGCCAAAGCAGGCCTGCTACAGATCTAGCACACGGCCTCCTCAAGCTGCCCATGGCTTGCCAGAGGCAGTTGACTTGGCTTCTGCTGCCTGCCATCATGCCCACATGGCAGCACCCAACAAAATCAGGCTCCCGAAGCCCAGACAGCACAGACTCCTGCCGGTTCCTCTCCCACGGAGAGATTTAGTGGAACCTAAAACAAACGGAAAAGTATGGTCTGAGGGTCATGGCTTCAGACTACCTCACCCAGTTTGCCACAGTGGGTTGGAGAGCTTAAAGAACAATATTTTGGAGGAACGTCTAAGAGCTGAAAAACATACCTTACTGAATCTTTCTACATCCCACACAGTTTGAATCCCCTTTCACAATCTCCTTTGCCACAACAGACTTCCTTCACATGCTGAGGTCGCAACACTTGCTCCCCCATCTTGTATCCCTGTGTTTACAAAGCCAACTTGTCTTTGCAAGGTGGCGTTAAAGCATGAGAAAAGCTTGCAAAAAGGTTTTACACCCCAGAAAATTAAGGTTTGCGTACAAAAAATACTGACTGAAAAGCCAAACTCATGTTTGTCTTAGTAAACCCTCCAAGCTTTTCCAGGACATCCTGAGGCAGTCCTGGCACTGGTTCAATTCCTACATGGGCAAGGATTTGCGGTTCCCGGCTGCTCAGAAAACCTGTCAACTTCAAAATGATCTGAGACAGGGGACCAACTTCTCATTGCTCTGCTCGGAAACGCTGACAGAGGCAGAAGGATGTCCTGAAATGGATAGCATTCAGTTGGGGAAAATAATGCAGCTCCCCTCCTCCACAAGCTCACATGAGCCCTGGAACGGTATTTTCCTAACAATTCAGTCCATTTCCTTTAAGTGCTGGGGAAAAAAAAAATAAGTGCTTTCAAGGCCAAAAAATGGCCGAAAGCTCTAAAAGATTCATACAAAGCATTTATTATGAAAGACTATCCACAGCTTGAGCTACAGGAGGGAGGGAGGGAGGGAGGGAGGGGCTGTCACTAACGCCTGAAGGGAGAGCAGCAGACAAAAGCCTGCCTCCAGACTTTGTGCCAGGGAGCCAAGCCCAGGAGCAGGTTTGGTATCCAGGTGGTCTCTATTTGTAACCACGGCACATGACACTTTCAAGAAAGATCATCAAAAGAACATGTGTCAGTCCGGAGACGCAAGCAGTGATGTATTCTTCGCACAGAGGTTGATGGCTCATGCAGACCTAGTCATCTATAGCCCAGTCTTCCTGCATCAAGAAGGATAGGCGAAGAACAGGTTAATATTAAGAGAACCATCTAAATATTGAGAGCCACTTCCTTCACAGAAGTCTGCTTCCTCTTTCCCCCTTAAGCTTAGCTGGATTTTTGGCAGATGACGACATTAAGCAAAGCAGAAAATAAGGTGGCAGAGCAGCATCTCCAGGAAGAGGGAATGTTGCCTATTACCTTTATTAATTTGAATGCTCATTTGGTCCAAGTGAGCCAGTCCCCCAGCCTTCACCAGGGGCTTTTCCAGATGAAAAAGCTTGCTTCTAAAACTTGAGCCGTGATCCCAAGGTGATGCTACTCAAGAGGAATGGCAAGAAAGCACCAGGATACAAATGAGAGCAATGCCCTGCAAGCTTTTACTTGAAAGCATAGAGGAGGAAAAAATAATAATAATCTAGGTTTTACCCAGCATCATGAGTGCCAGGGAATTTAGGCCAAAACTGCCACGCGGGAGCAAGACAAAATACGCCAGAATAGATAACGCAGAAAGGGTGCTAATTGCCTATGAGACTGCAATAATCACCTATGGTATCTGCAGACTGGTGCCTGCATTAACTTTGGAAAAGCAGTGATACCAGCAAGATATTTTAAGAGCATTATCTGTTTATCAACATTTCCAAATATCAGATAGGAGTAATTGCAGAAATGTGCAAGACAGTAATATGCCCAAGTATCCATACTGCTGCATGATCAAACAGTTTTTTTGTGCTTTGTAGCTATTAAATCAAGAACTGGGCATAAGCTTCTGTAATGCTTCTCCACAGTACTGATTCTAGAGACAGGAGGAGTGATCTAGGGAGAGCCATTTTCTCATCTGGTAGTTAAATATTTAAGAAGTGGGAAGTTGCATTAAGGCAGCTAAAAATATAGATGTTTGAAACATGACCTCAGGAAGCAAAACAGTTGCTAGAGGGACAATCATAAGATGGTGATCTGAAGCGGGCTGCTAACTGATCATCTGCACTTGCGTGGGAACATCCACACTTCTAGACCAAAAGTTACCCAGTTCTTCTAAAAGCAAGAGAAAACACCCAAAACACCAAGCTTACAGGACTCGTCACTCCCATTAGCGTCAAGACTGAAGTCACTTTTGAGAGCTCACCCCCGCCCTCTGCATATGCATTACAACACCGCATTATTACAGTTAGGTCCTCTCCTCCCACGTGGCCTCTTGCCTCAGTCAGGGCGGCTGTGTGATACGTAGGACCCTTGCGCACACAAGCGGAAGTGCTCAGTGAGACAGGGTATGGCAGGAAGAAGAGTTTTCAGAATAGCTTAGTGCTGCCCTGAGCGCTGCCTTGGCTCTCTGCCAGAGCTCCTGTACAATGTTAGTCATGTCACCTACTTTTCATAAGCGACCGCTCATCATGCGTTCCTCTTTCCTGGGCGTCTCGCAAGAGGCTCTGAAGCAAGGAGCAGCACCCAGCTGCTGCCAGTCAGCAGCAACCATGCTTGAAACAAATTCACTACCAAATTTCGGCCGAGAAAAGCAGCCATTTCAAATGGGGCACAAACTTAGGGGATGCTAAGCCTGGGTTTTCAGTCCTGTTTGTAAGAGGAGTCGAACAGAGCAGGGAACTGGAATTCCCCTAGGCAAATTATGCAAAAAGCTAGCACGCATGTGATCACCACCACGAGAAGAGCCTGCAAGACCTGCATCCTCTAAGTACGGACACAGGAACTGAGTAACAGCAGAAAATAAGGCAGGTCAGGAGCCACACACTGAACAAAGGAGAAAATAGCAATTGAACGCTAATTTGGCTAGCTTATTCTGTACACTAGTAAGGCAGGGGTCCTGTGGGGAGAGAAAAAAGGAACCAGGACTTTAATTGTGGGATTGTGCTCTGAACTGAAGAGGCTCTCACTCACAGCATTGCCTAACTTCTGAGTTGCTTGGCTGTGAATGTCAAGAATGCTCCTTTAATGCAACCTGGTCCTAGGACAGGAAACAAAATTCTACCAGGCCTGCATCAGAGTAACACCACATGGGTCATAACAGGCTGGAGATAACTGTGCTATGCAGACTTGGCACTAGCCAATTAGAACAACTCTTCAGAGAACTTGTGTCCCACCTCTGGTACCAATGCGTGGAGACACAAGTAGGTTGTGAATATTTAGGAACGGTAATAAAACCTTTGGAATCCAGTATTTGAAAGGCAGCAGGCTCAAACTGGCACCTACTAAAGCATATTTACCCCCTTTCCCCCCAAATCTGATCCCTTTCTGCCCCATTTCCTCCAGTTTGCCTTCATCCTGGTCCTGACTCTTTCAAAGCTAACCAGGACAGCCACAAAGCCAAGGTGCCCCATCTCATAGGCTGGAGCCTGAGGAAGAAGCTATCACCACTTCTGCTTTCTGCACTCAATCCTTCACTCAAGAAGTCCTTGATCTTTGCTTCTCCACCACCACCTTTTCATTAAATCTATTCTCTCATTCATTCCCCTCCTCACATACCTTTTTTTCCCCCCTTTTGAATCTGAAGTTTCTGCCTTGCATGCCTTTGCATCGTGCAAGAGCCTGAGAGAGTCTTCTATTGTCAACTCAGTTACCTTGATCTCAGCTCATGATAGTCTGCCAAAGCGTTACAATCTTAGAGAAGTTCTTGCTTATTTTCAGGTTAAAACGTTCTCTGCACAGACAGAGCCTGCAGATAAGTGAGCTGTGACACATCTCTAGCTTCTTTATAAAGCACTTCCAAACTAATTATTTTGAAAGCATTAAAGCTTGGCCAAATTGAGGGACCTTTTTAGGTGGACATCAGGAAGCACATTTGACCCCAAAGTCATCCTTTCCGAGTTTCAAACCCTAGTTTTAGGGAAACCAGGCAAAAGAAATAGTTTCTTCTCCCTGCACTGAAGGGCATGAGGCACATTCTGGTTGAGACTCTCATTAAACAACCAGCAGCAGCCTACAGCACTCCATGCTGTTTATCTAGTCATAACTTTCCAATTGTTAAGCAAATGCATGCATTTCAGAAACAGAACAGTGAGCAGGTTTATAGCTAGCCTGCAGTACTGCCTCAGTGGCTTTAGGCACAGAAATAGAAAAACAGCAAGAGTTGTTAAGGCAAGAACTGTGAACATTGATTTGCTAATACTAGGATGACCCACTATTAGAAATTGTTACTCATCACAAGTTTGGTATTTTAGTTAGAAGCTCAGTTGCAGGAGTATTTATCCCTGCAGAAGGGAGTAACAAAGGTCACATAGCTGGTCATCTGCTGTAACAATTTGTTTTACCACAAGTGGACAAACTGTTCTTCCACTAAAAACAGATTTGCCTAGTCACAAAACAAGGAATGTATTCTTTCCAGTATTACATACAGGGAAGAGAAACAGTAAGAGTGGCTGTAATCAGCTGAAGCACAAAGCAGTCTTGAGAACCACATCCTGTGAAAAGCCCAGACCAGCTACAGGGGAGCACCCTTGTCATGAAAAGGCCCATATCGCTTTCAGTCACGCAGGTCGTTTTCGAACACTAACAATTGGTAATGGTTTCTTACTATGATGCTGAGTCATTAAGCTGATATTCTCTTGATCTGCTGAAGCAGGCTTGAACCCCAGCATCTCTCCATAACCGCTTAATCACACCAGCTAGCTCAGCAGTCATCACACCTTCCTCTGCACTTCCAGCTAATACAAACAACTGGCGGGCATCATCCTGCAGGAAGAAGGGGAAAACCAAAACAAGTTAGGATGTACAACCGTTTGTACCTTTACAGTGAGGCTCAACCTCAACATCTGTCCTGGAGGCAGCAGCAAGTACTGTAAGGAATTGCCTTCTCTCTCTCCCACACTCTGTCTTCTCCCCCAAACCATGAAGTTATTTTTCTCCTTCAGCCAGAACCATGCGGTGAGACACACTGATCAAGGGCGGTAGCACATGGCACACAGCACCTCTGTCACACCACCTGTTACCTCCAGTGGAACAAGCAGCATTCACATCAGAAATACAAGCTTTCAGTAATCTGGCATACAATACAATTCCTCTGAAACATGAAGTTAAAAATGCCAGTATTCTATTATAGACTAATGAAAGAATTACACTGTAAATTATATTTTTAAATGAAAAAGTTTTATTACAGTATGGTATTGTGTAGTATGACAGCAAGGAAAACTTCAGTATCAAAAACAAGTTTTGGGTGACCACAGGTTTAAAGCTTCAAGGAATCATCTTTTGCTTCAACAGCTGCCAAAAGTACAGGAGACAGTGATTTCTTAATAAAGCATTTCACCAGGAGATGGGATAGAATCCGATCAGGATTTGAGTACATTAGCCCTAGAGCATGAGAAATTCTTCTCAGAAGTCTTAGTACAAGACCATATTTTTCTGTAAATTAATGTTCAAGAATTATTTGGCTCAGCTTAAAAAAAAAAAAAAACAAGTGGCACAATGCTTTGAAACACTACTGAGCACTGATGTCAGAGGCCAAGCAAATTAAATCAGAACTGAATGTTATGTTAAAAAGTCAAATAGCTTGGACTTAAAAGGGTGGGGGGGGTCATCTTTATTTTTTGAGCACTCAAAGCTGCTAGAAGTTCTCTTCTGTAATCTCAGTAAAATAACCCACACTGTGTACTGGTAATACATGATAGATTACCAAAGGTCTTTCACTATCATATCTTGTAACAAACATATTTTCATTATGAGTGCGATGAACTGAATTTCCAGGATTCATTAACATAATTCACAGCACAGGCTCAGACTAAGGGAAATAAGTGAAATACTTACAGCTCTGGCAACTTCCCCAAAGTCTATCTTTAGCCTTCCCATGGCTCTTATGATTGCAATAATGGACTGGATAGTATTGCTGTAGACAACCACTTTATACTGTTTGCATTCTTCCTCCGAATAGCCATCCTCATGAATAATCCTGGAAGAAAACCAAGCCATCATTCCCAAGCCAAACCAGAAGGGCACCACAGGTTTTTTTATTTCATCTTGCACAAAAATGCAAGCCTGCGCTTTAGATGCCTGCACTTCCACTTACTTCATCTGCTTCACAATGGTGCTTTTACCAGACTCTCCAGCACCTGAAAAAGCACAAATTCAAGTTAGTGCCCACATGAAATCAAAAGGAAGAGTAAAATGTACTCCCCCCTTTCCCATCTAGAAAGATATCAGGCCTGGAATAAGATATTTCTTGTGCAACACTGCTACTAACAGAGCTTCAGAGCAGCTGTTCCACCTCCTTGGGAGGAGACTGCTGAAGAGCATATCCATAGGTACATCCTTCACAGTCCACTTATAGATGCCAATATTTACAGGTGATATCATTACATATTCATCTGCTCAAAAAAGACAAAGCTGCTGAGTTTCTAGAGTACACTTCCTAATCCTTGAGGTTAGCTCTCCGGGAAACAGCCCTGGAGAAAAAAAAAAAAAAAAAGGCAGACTTGTCCGCTAGCCTATCTACCACCTCTCTCTTCCAATTCACTAGCTATAGTCCAAGGTGGTCCTCAAGCCAAGTATGTGTATGCCATCTGCTCCTACCCACTGCTACCGAGCTGTTCAAGATAAAAGCAGGTGGACACAACCAGAGATCTCAGAACATTTTTCACAAAGAAGATGCAATTCAAAAGGCCTCTCGTGTGGTGTATGGTCTATTCAGGGTCTGCCTGCCTTCACAAGTTCAGGAGCATAGCCAAATCGCTCTTGCGGCTCCAGGTAAAGCAGTTTAAGACACACTATGTCTGAGCGAGAACACTATAACAGACCTTGTGAGTTCTCTTGTCCACTTAACAGAGTCAACCAAGTGCTGCCCACAATGATTCAAACTAACATGTTTTGTTTTTACAGTGGAAAGCTAGGTACGTTCCCACGATCTACTACTACAGAGTAGCGGTAATGGCAGCAATATCACCCCCATAGCTGGATAGCTCCTAAATAACTTCAGCAAAGTCAGAGAACAATCCTGTCTAGACTTGAAGTGGCAATTAAGATGCCTGTGAATCACTACCAGGATGATCAGAGACCTAGTTTCCTACTCGAACCACTTAGCTGCCAACAGTGGTTCCTATAGGCAAATGTTACCACTAGACAACTCCGGGATCCTTCCTGTGGCACACCCATATGCATCTATCCACAGATCGTGCAAGACAAATTTTAAATGATTAACAAGTTCTATTTTCTATCATTTCCCACAATACAAGGATTATTATTCTGGGAAACTGAGGATAAAGAGACCCACAGATTTAGTTAGGAAATGAGCATTTGCCACAGGATGACTTCCAGTTAAAGTATCAGACCTGCAGGCTGCAGCACTTGGACGTGGCTGCATGGCAAAACAGTGTTCCTTCAAAGAGAGGTAGAGAAACCTGGCTCACCAGACTCCTGCAGCCCTCGGGGGGCTGGCTCATTCCTACCTGTCTGTAGGATAATCAACTCCATTCATACATTTTGCTTTTGATCCACAGGCTCTCAGAGCACTCTCAGATCGCATCCACCTCCTACAGGCACAGCAAGCAAAGACAAACCAACTTTGCAGAGAGCAGACAGTGCACGAGTGCAGCCGATGCAGCAGGCACCTACTCGGGGATTCAAAGCCATCATGCTATTATGGTTTATTGAGCTCTGCAGTCAGCAGCAGCGGGGCCACACCACCTGCATGCATGCCTAGCCCAGCCATGAAGCATGTGAGAAGCATGTAGAGCATTACCGCATGTCAGAGATGCGGGATCTTAATTACTCTACCTCATGTGACCACACACTAAGAGTTCACCCCAAACAAGCCAGACCAGCCACTGGTTTAAGGGCTCCCTAGCCCAAAAGGCTTACTCTAAGCTGCAGAACTAGGTTTGCCTAAGTCAAAAGAATGAAGTAAAGCCTGCCTGGATTTGGCTAGATGCACTACATGACACAATCTCCCGTTCACTTCTAGCGTGAAGACACCAGACGTCCCAGCCCACAGATCCTATGCAGGATATGCTGAAAAACGTGCCAGTGTAGTATCTTTGAATGGTACTGCTACGAGCCAAGCAAGTTTTGTTGGAAGAGAAAAAATCCACACACAACGCTTCAGATTATCAGACCAATCAGGAAAAAAAGACCAGCTTTCTGGAACGCAAGACCTTTCTTCAACCTGTGATGAACTGCACGGGGGCATGCTCCCCACCCCCACCAAAAAATATACACATACATAATTTATTATTATGTATATGAGCCATATATATATATATGCCACAGAAAAGCTTTCCGGTGCTACCTTTGGGAGGCACGATCTCCCAAAAAGAGTTTCTCAAGCCTCTTGCAACACCCAAAGATAACAATACTGCATTCCAGATTCATTGTTGCATCCTTAAACCCTGAGGAAAGCCAGCTCTTAGAAACAGCACTACAGACAAGGTCTGAAAGCACTACTGCTTTATAAAAAGAGATTCTGGAATTAATTTCCTGTTCTCACTACTTTATGTCATATTGGCAAAGGAACCAATGTTCGTTTGTTGTTCGTTTTGTTGCGATAGGTAAACACTACTGCCTTGTTAGGAATTTCATGCACATTTTAGCTTGCATAGTTCACATTCCCTTAGACTCTCTTTAACATCACTAGTAAAAACCCTTCCGGCTGACAAAGGGAATTAAAAACATTTAAGTACAGGTTACAGCTATGGCTAGAAAGGAGCAAACAGAACTACTGTTTTTTGGACAGTTATGCAATAGCCAAATACAAGCAGGTCATTCACTAGTTATGAACATATTGCGCCAAGGTGAATCCCAACCTGTCGTCGTCCTAAGAACGAGGGGGCAACGAGCATGCCAGGAACTGAATGAGAACAAGGCAGGCTTTACAGACGCGCTTCTACTTCCAGTCCCAAGCTCGTCTCGGTCAGTTCAAGGCGGACAAGGATTCCTAAGGCTCCACTGTTGTATTATAACACAACAGCAGTGAATTTTCCCCACAAAGGTTTCCCCAACATCAGACAATCATCATTCCCTGAATGCATATTTCTTCTTCACTTAGAAGGCTTCAAACCAAACAAGCAGTCAAGTATTTTTACAGCTCTTGCTGGCTGAACACAGCAGATACAAATCAGCTTTTTCACATACTAAGGAATTTCACAGTAGGACAAATGCTTTGATGATAGGTGCTCAAGCCATCAAAAGGGACAAAACTAAAGTAAAAGAACTGGGATTGGGGGGGGGGTGTTTTTGTTTTGTTTTCGAGTTTTGTTATATCCATTTGCAATTGTCAGAGTTGCATCTCCTTCCTCTGATCGTGGCGTGAGCGGACTAAGATTTCTGCTTTTTTGGACCTGTCTTGGAGAGCAGAACATACAGGCAACAAGACAAACACGCTGGTGCTCAGAGAGCAAACACCCACTACCACGTGCCTCTCCAGTAGGGCTCTTGGTGCACGCATCAACCTCACCTTCTATGTCCAGGATATAAATCTACAAGCACTGACCCCTTTAAATGCCAATTGTTCAGATAATACTTCGAGTTCTTCTGTCTCAACATTCCCCTAAAGGACCGTAACACTAACAGCTGCCTCGCACAGTAGGAAAGCTGCTGCCAACATAGGGCATGTAGTGCCATTTAAATCAATTAGCCTTTCGTTTAAGCTGAAGGGTTCCCAGATTAGAGCTACTCCTGACAAAACACTTCCACACTGCTGAGCTGAAGTCTACGGTTTCCAAAACACTTAACTTTTAAATCATTCCTAGGCATAGCTCTGTTCAATTTAATATTCTTCTTCCCTCGAGCCTTAAAATAAAGGCCCTAAAGTAAAGATTTCTCCAGTTTAGCCTCAAGCAGCACAGGCCCCATAAGCTAGATTCCATCTTTAAAGTCATTTGAGAAGCATTGCTCTTCCTTGTTAATAAAGTACGTTTTAAGCAGAACCCCCCAGAGTTTGCTCAGATGTTGAGGAGAGTTAACATCTTCCATACATGCAAATCCTGGAGGCTGGAAACCTCAAAGCGAACAGGCCTCCCGGCCGCAGCTTTCGCGGACAACGGGGCTTCTGCAAGGCTCCATTTGAAATCAACAATTTTGTAGGATACATCCTTGCATTTAGCCGGTCGTTTTCTTTTGTTATCTCCTCTTATTCCAGGTGCCAAGATATCTGCCTCTCTCTTCTGGCTGGCATGTATTTTAACAGAGATGACAGCAACGACGTCTCTTGCTTGGGAACCCAGCTGCGCATGAGTAATACCTGTGCGCTTGTGCTATGGCTTCAATACAGGAACAGTTATGGTCAGATCTGAAAGCATTAACACTTTTCTAGGATCTAGATATTCAGCCCTTCCACTCGGAGGGGAACACAAAGCCCTATTTTTATTTTCACAGCAATCTTTCACATTGTCATGGTTAAGCTGTTGCTATTTGAAAGCCTCAGCGTCCTGAAACAGCAGTGCTCAACCCTGTAACAGCCTGCCTCGCCACAGAGCCTCGCAGCGAGAAGAACAAATAAAATAAATTTTAAAAAGGACTTTTGAACTCAACCTATCCAGCTCTTATTTCTCATTGTCATATTTGCTGCCAGTTCCTCCTCAGATTATCTTAAAATAATCCACTGTTGCAGCAGGCAACGCTGAACTCGTACTACCTGTCATTTGACTGACAAAACAGTGTCATATACAATTATGCCATGACATCACAACATCACCAAGGTGGTTATACAACACTAATTTAAGCCATGCTCGTTTAACTCTTTCCCTTCTCATCCCCAGCCTCCGCACACGCGCCCTTAAAGGGGAACTCGACAGAAGAGCAGTCTGCGCCCTCAGAGGAAAGGGTGGCTGCTATTTACTGTATTACTTTTAGGAGGCTAATAGATGTAGGAGATAAAAAGATCCGCCTTCTCTAAACCTCTTTCCCTGCCAGTATACAAAGCAGAATGGCTGCTGCAGCACACACTAATGGGAGTCGCATGGAAGAGGGCACTGCCAAACAGCGAGACCCCTTCTGTGGGTGCCGTTCCTAAAGGTAGTTTTATTTGACATTCCAGGTCCTCCCCCAATCTCGGCCTCTATTCTTGCAAGGGCCATCGACACAAGGTATCTCATTACACAGTCATTTAAAAACGTCTGCCCTCAAGCTCTGCAGTCATTCGCTGTGAGCTCCTGCCAGGGTGGCAGCTGCTTACCAGGGACACGGCCAACATCAGGCAAAGTCTCCCTCGAATTGCTCAAAACAAACAAAAACATGCATTAACGCTGCTCTGGCCTATCATGCAAGACCTGTACTACCTGCTCCTGTACAGCATAAGGCATTTTCAGGTTTCCCTCTCACTTTGTGCCTATGCTTTTATTCTTATCTCCCCTATTCCTCCCCAAAGAAGATACACAATCGTTTGCGTTTTGCTCTTACTTTCCAACTGTAGCTCTGACCTCTCCAGGCCTCATTTCTGTTCTTTGACGCCTGAAATTTCTCTAAATATTTGCAGATGCAAGTACTGTACAAGCTGCTATTCTCCTTTTGCCAAATCACTTGAATGGCTGGAAAGGGTTTGTATGAAGAGATCCATATTGGGCCTACTCAACTTGGTAAACAGCATTTAATCAGCACCCTTTGTTTCCTGCCATGAGCCAGCTTCAATTATTCTGATGCACGCTGTTTATACTTTAAAAAAAAAAAAAAACTGTGGCTTAAACCCTCACTCAAGTACCTCTAGTAGGAAAAAAGTAGGAATTTAAATGCCACTGAAACACTTTTCCAGCCTACAGAAAACTGATGCTTGGCATCAGAAATTAAAATGACCAGTGCAACTGGATAGTATTACATCTGAAATTCTTAAGGACACTGCAGGCAAAGCATTCAGCCTCTGGGAGAGCAGGCATAGACCACAGGAAGTTTTCAAGAGTTCAAAAATCATGAAATAAGACACTGTATGTTACAGGGTTCAAAAATATCAAAGTCAGCACTAAGTGGACATTTTTCACTAGCAAAACAAAGCAAGCCTTTCCTTTCTGCTTTGATTAGTACAGCTACACACAGATCACGTTTCGTCATGAGAAACCAAGGCTGACCTAAACAGGGATGTCGTAACTCCATGGAAAAATTGTTTCAGAAATCTTAACTTCTCTTCTCCCAAATTAGCAGCAAGGAAGCCACTTGTCCTACAGCTCTGTTTGCAGAAACGAAAGGTGGCTCGTCTGTTAGAAAGCATTTGCTGCTTTTTGCTGTAGTGGCTGGCTTCCCCCTCTAGCTCACCACATTCTCCCCAAAAAACATAGCTAAGAAGAGTCAGCCTTCCTCAAGCAGTCCCTCAGATAGTAATCGTTCCCTCCAGGAACCAGATCAACCATTCACAGTGCTTACCGAATTAGGGTGGCCTTGCACCTCCCACAAACCCTGAGAGTCTACGCCAAACCACGGAAGTAACGCTCCACAGTGCTCACTTAAGCGGAGCGCAAAGTGGAGAGCCTGCCACAAGTAGTGTCAAATTCACTTCTGCTCAAAGCTTCACAAACACTATATGCAGTCCTACAGTCAGATCTTTTTTTTACCTCTGGAAGGGGTGGGGAGAGGAGAGATGGAAGCTAACTTGAACAGCTTTCAAGTCAGTCCCCTAATTACTAAAAGCCCTGGGAGAGTGATATATATACAAAGGGGGGAAATTATCAACCAACCACTTCCTCCAAGGAAGCAGGGGCCTTCCTGTAACAAGAGATGGAAACCCAAACAACTCATCGAGTCCACACTTATGGGATTACAAGGAAGCAAGCAACAAGCAAGCACCAAAAATACTGCTTTAGACTGGTTATTACGGATCTACGTAATTATACTCTGGATAGTGTTAGCTTTTAAAATAATTGCTTCTTAATTCACCCTGCTTGGGAAAAACAAAAAAAAGGATAGGTCAAATATTACCTAAATCTTCCAGATACAAGCACTGAACCAGTTCATTGTTTCAGGAGGTACAAGCAATCTTATTTTAAGTGCTTTTTCTAAAGCTAGATCAAAACTGCATTAATCTGTACTTCAGGTGAGGAATTTTTTCAATTAACAGGAAAAGCCCCGCAGTGTCCGAGAGTTTCTAAAGAGAAACCAGGTCTCTGCTGAAACAAATTCTTAACAGAAACTCAGAAGAGATGCACCTGGAATAGTCATTAAAGTACAAGCTAGGAAGACCAAAATTAACAAACTGACATGTTCCCGATTTCCAGCCTCTAGAGGAGGCCATGCACAGCTTGTAACTACAGCAACAGCCCATGTCGGCTTTAAAACCTCAGCAGGAGTTTGGCAGAAACTTTGCCAGACCATTCCTGAGACAGAATGATGCTGCAGCCTTTGCTGAACTCTGAAATCCACTGGAAGTTGTCAGTGTTTGTAATATCCAATCTCAAACAAACATCTCGGGAATAACCCTACGCATTGCACTTCATAAAGAACTTGAAGCTGCAGGGCCCAGTTACGTAGGAGACAGAGGGCCAACACAGACCTGAGAAAACTGCACGATCCTTTTGGGCTCTGAGGTCTGGTTATGAAGCGATGCTGAATTTCCTGGCCTCAGTTAGAGGCCACCTGCAAAACCCAAAATGAACACGCTCCCCTCTTACTTTGGCCCCTCTTTAGCGTGCAACAGCATAACAAAGCTGTCAGGAGTCCAGCACCTAAAATATCAGGAGAACCATTACAAGCATGGAGCAGGAGCTATTCAAATAATCAAAAACCCCAAAGGATGTTATCTCCCTGATAAAACAGATGTTTCCTTTTGTCAACATTTATTCAACAACCCACCCTAGCAAGCGAACATGAATACTTCCCTTTATACACAAACAAGCTCCTAAGATACAATTTTCCAGAACGCTGCCCTCTGCTTTTCCACCTGGAAAGGCTCTTTTACACCAAACACACCCTACTGCAGCCCTTGTACCTGTGCATTTTTTGGAAAGCTAAACAATCAAGTCCTCTTCCTCTTTGCTGTTTCCCTCCCCCTTGTTTCTAATCTCATCATACAGATTTTGATTTCTGATATCCCCACCTTCTCTGCATGCACACTTCTATCCAAGGGTCAGCTTGGATCCCTGCTAGGATTTTTATTTGGAACGGTAATACCCCACTAGAAAGATCTTGGATATTGCAAGTGATTTAGCAAGCTATACAGAACGAAGCAGCAAGAGAGTTGCCAGAGCCTGCACTAAGGATTAGGAAAAGTAAGAAATATTATTGAAAAGAACAACAATGTTATATCACCAGGCTTCAAAAAAGTTACAGCTATTGTTAGAAAAAGTCAACAGGGACCAGAATACCTTAGGTTAATAGTTACGCTCTACAAGAATAACATCACAGTGAAGAAACCAATCTCTAAGAAAGGGCATATGGGCTGACTAAGGCAGGCTTCAGTGGAAAGGTACCAGGAGCCAATGTTACATGACAAGCCACTTGCAGTTGTCACCGCCCCCTCAACAACAATAAAAATGGAAGATTCTTCAAGGAACACCCTTTTGAAAGTGTAAGTATGAGGACCCTAAGATCGCTGTGATTTCAGCAGGCCTTTCCATGACAAAAGGAAACGCAGTATACTACTTTGCCTGCTGGCTTACCCGCAGCAGCAATTGATACAGTTCTCCCCCCATGTCCCTGCCAACCACTGTCTTGCAGCTTGCTTCGGGGTGCAAGGCAGCACAGACAACTGCACAAGAAACAAGTCTGCTCCTGAAAAACTCACATTCACAGCCAGACACAGTCAAGTAAACAAAACCACGGCAGGGTATAAAAACGAGGGTTTCCAGATCACGTTCACAGAAGTAAGGAAAAGACAGAACTAGGGATAGAGGGAAGCAACTATTCTTCCTGCGTGAAGCCATCATGGTATGCAACGTCAACCAGCTACATTTAGAGAAGAAACTTTCTTCAGGAAAACAAGGCCACTGGGAGCGGAACAGGGGGGTGGGAAAAACTTAAAAAGGTTTCAGTCAGAGGAGAAAGGCACTACACCCAGTAGAGTTTTTGGTTTGTTTTTTTTACTACCACCACTCAGTCCCATTCAGAACCAAAGCAGGGTAGCCAGAAGATACCTGGAAGATGCTCAAGAACAGCAGACACCCTGGATGATTTCTCAACATGGAGGCAAGTGATGTAAGAGCCATGCCAGGGTGGCTCTGGTCAGCAGAGCCTGGGAACCGTCTTGCAAGATGTGCCAAGAAGCTGTAAATTTCCACTTCAACTTTCACAGGCTCAAAACGGATCGCGAGCACTTCATCCTCCGTGCAACGGCATTTATTTTCCATGAGAGTCTAATAACATCCCCACACGAAAAGTCAGAGAAAGAGTTAGCTTTAAATACATCATTCAGTCATCAATCCAGCTTAAAAGATTGTTTGTATTACCCAGAAAAATTAAGACTTGAAACCATAAAACTGCACATGCCTCAGTGACAAACATTAACCCTTAGAGTACCTAAACATTAGGTTTTACACATTAGTTTGGATCGAGGGGCCGGGGAACATGCTTGTTTGGGTTTTTTTTTTTTTTTTTTGCCTTGTATCTTCATGAAGGCATTAGCTTCACTTTATGTGAAATATTGAACATATAACAATTGCCTTAAAGCTTCTAGCAAAGACTTTTGACCTGGTGCCTTAGAGAAAAAAAAAAATTTTTTTCAAGTACTTGGCACAGTGATGGTCTCCCATGTTGGGCAGCGCCAAAACCAAAGCACCTCTATCAAACAAAGAAAAAGAGCCAAGGGGTTTGTGCCAACACAGGGAGCAACCAAGAACTGATGACCGAGGAATTGGTAGCATTTGAAGCAGGCATTATATCACTTCAGAGCGAGGTAAACAATGGCAGCAAGAGGCTGGGAAAGGCTAACTTCAAAGCTCTAACTCCAGTTCACACTGAAGTGTCGTTAAAGACATCTTGTGACCATCCAGAACAGGATCTAGATATACCAGTGAATTTTGCATCAATCACAACTGAAAACCAGGAAACACCAGCTCAACTGAACTGCTGTCTACTAATGAAACATCACCCAAACACTGAAAGACACAGATTTCTCTTCCTCCTTATAGGGATGTTGGGCCAAAGCTGGGTCTTAATGGCTGTATAAACTTGTAAAGGAGTAACCAAGCAAGAGCACAACTGTTTTACAACCACTGATAGCTGTGAAGAGCACCGACAGCAACTGTTGATGTTCCTCCATTATTATCTGGCAAGTACAACATCTTGCTCTCTCTCTAAACCTACAAGACAAAGGTTAAAAAAAGTGATTCCTAAAGCAACTATTTCAGGATATTGTCATACAGAGGAAAATTGTCCGCAATGGCAAAACCGAGGCTAATGTACAGTAACATTAGGATGACAGCATTAAGTAACACAACAACCTGAACTTTAAGAATGTCACTTTTCACCTCTGCTACAAAATATTTCCGTGTACAAAAAAGTATTTTCATCTGCACCCCGAATCAGAGTTCGGATCTGATTTACGAAAGGAACACCAGCAAACCATTACCTAACCCTGGCTCACAGCAGAGAGCACCCATCTGTAGCGCAAACATCACAGCCACTGGGAAGGGCTGTCAGAGCTGACAAACTGTTAATAGCCTGAAACTAAAATGCAGGAGGTAAAAAAACATCTCCCTAGTGTAAACAGAGCCTAATTCCCACCATTAAATGGTCAACTGGCATAAGGGCAATTATAAATACTAGCCGTACCCTTCTCCCCTATGAAGCCAGCAACAGCTACAGCCATGGCAGGCTACCATAACAACCAGTTGCCAGCACCCCTTATCCTAAAGGCTCAGCAAAGGGAGGCCTGAATTCCCTCCCCCTCAAAAGTAAGGCTTTTTTTTTTCCCCCCCCCGCCCCTCTCGGATCAGGTACTAATGCCTTGTCAACCTCAGAAAAAGACCCCTTTGTTGCATTTTAAGCTACACAGCTAACAGCCAGCCCAGCACTCCTGGTTTGCACTTGTTTTTGCAGTTCCTTGTACAGCACTCTCGGGAGCATTTTAAATTAATTGTGCTTGTTGTTCAGCAGCATGGGCTCGAGACACCTATTGACACACAACACGCTTATGCGATACATCTTTTGGCAGAAGATCAAATGAACAGCTCTCCTGGCTAGGCCTCCTGGGCACCCCTTTCTCACCTACAGGTTTTTTAGGTTCAGGCCTATGTTACATGGAATCTGAGCATGAAGAACAGCTTTGACCGAAGCTGTTCACACTTGCACAACACACATTGCAAATGCAACAAGCATCTACCCTAACCTGTTGTGGAAGTCTTCCTGAAGATACGCTCCACAGCAGCTTTTGCATCTTTTGAATGCCATATAACAATGCACTAGTTCTACTCCTTCTCAGGCAGGGTTCACACAAAGTGGATTCTTTCAGAGATGAAGGGTGAAAAAGGCACGGTCTGATCTATTCAAGCAGACCAGTTTTTTACATCAAATGAAGACTTTTACCCCACCCTCACGTTTACTAGTACCGGTAAAAGAAAACAGACAACCAAGGGACAAATGGGAGTTTTGCCAGAATGCAGATGACTTTGAAGGGCCAGACAAATGGTGAGGGCATGGCAAGAAGAGAGGGGTTTGAATAAGATTTTCATTAGCCTCTTCTCTCAGTATCAAGGTTTTTAAAAACAGGCAAGTCGCACAAAAAGAGTTAGGGGCCCACTGAATTTGATGCAGGGAAAACAGCCCTGAATTCTTAGAAAACACTTGTAACAATAAGCAATTGGGTAAAAAAGTTTCCCCACTGAGGGAAAACTTCAGTCCTTAAAAATAAGGGAGCCCTTGGTGGACAGAGATCCTAAAAACACTAAACTACAGGGAACCAAGCCCCACAAATGCTATTGCTCTCCCAAGGATTTGGATTCTGTTTGTTATTTGTTTTTAAAGATAACCAAGCCAGTGCCACTGAAGTAATGAGAGAAGGTTAAATAAGTCAGAGAAGTTACCAAACACCAACTGAGAAAACATGAAATAAGAGACATGCATTTGATCACGACCATCAGTGGTATCTGTACTAGAACAAAAGGTGATGGCACTATGAATTAGGGAAGCATGATATCACTGGAGTCTCTCCACCCAGTTTATGAAGCGTGCGCTAGCAAAGTAATCAGCACTTGTCAGTCATTTCAAACGCAAACCCTGTTTTAAGTCATTAGGAGACTGCCGTTTGATCAAACTTAGGCAAGGAATGCGTTTTTTATGTATCAAAAATAGGAGGAATAGCAAGTACCTTTTCACTAGTGACAGCTAGGCTTGTTAGCCAGTTGCTCAAAACTTAAAACGAGCTGCAGTCTAATTAGAAAATTCCTCCTCACAGCACATGCTCTTCTTCCAAGAAAAGTTATTTTCATGCTCTGCCTCCGAGTTTAATGAAACTTGAACCATGTCCAGAGGGCTCTTGGAGGATAGAATGAAGTACCAGTTCTCCAGCCAGTCGCTCCATCTGTAGCTTAGCAGTAAGTTATAAATTGTCTGTCCTCCGCTATCGATGCTGGACCCAAGCACATTTGTCTGCTTTATTTATACAAGCATGTGACATACACACGACCAAAGCAGCATCAGCAAGGCAGAAGACTGCTAGAGTGCCTGCAGTAGAAGTCCTATCCCACAGCTGGCTAATTGCATCAGATGTTTCTTCTTTTATGGCGCAGAAAAGAAAAAGTTTGCACTTACACAACAGCATTCAGCATGGAAAGATTGTCTCTTTTCCAAGTTACAGTTACCCTGACTGATCAAGGCTGCCTAGTCTAAAAGCCAGTGAATTAAATCACTCTGAAGAATGACCATTTTGTAGATGCAATGTTTTGCCTGCCTGCACCCATTTGTGGTGGGGAAAGCAAAGGGCAGACCTAAAAACTGCTATGAAGGGTACATAACAATTCTTCACTTGATTCTCATCCTATGAGATTCAACAAAGCAGATGGTACAACATGGCTGTAAACTGCAGCTCAGAGCCATCAGCTTTCTGGCTGACCGAAACAGGGAAATACCAGCATCACAATAGGTATTACCACCATCTCAGTTAAGGACAAACGCATCTGGTCCTCAAAGAAGCTCTAAGCAGAGACAAGAAGTGCTGCCTCCAGGGAGAAGATCTGACCTGTTACCAAACTACTTCAAGTATCCTCTGGAAAACAGTTAGACTGTTGTGACACTTCGGCAAAATCCAGAAGTCTCAGACATCAAGAACACCTTTCACAAGCCAAGTTGAATTTCAAGCACTGATTTGACCTCATTAAAAGTGTGGTTTCAAAACATACAGTAATTCCCACCACTTGGCGGTTCAGGCTAATTGAAGCATTTATTTTGTCTTATGAAAGCGTAACTCCGGGCTGACCCTGACTGCTGCATCTGTGAGAAAACCTTCACATGGTCAAGAGTCACAAGATATACACTGCATACCTCAGAGAGCCATGAGAGGGAAGCTCCAGACACGACTCAGATTAGAAAGGACACCAGCTCCCTGCAGGTCCCATGAGCAGATCAAGCATGCAGCAGGATCCCAGAGCAAATTTACTATTTCAGCCCCAGTAGCTCCCACTGGGGAGGATGCATGGAGCAGCAGCCACGACTGCAGGGCCGGGACAATCCTATTACCAAGCATGAGACACATTCCCAATATTGGAGCTATACTTCACCTGTATTCTGGAGCATTAAGCAGCTCCAGAGCCAAATAGGGGACGCTCTGACAGTCCCTCTGAAATACTGTCCACAATAGATCAGCTGTGCTACCAGAAAAGCTACTTCTGGTTGACTATATTATAAACAGCAGCAAGAGCTTTCCCCCCGATTTGCATCCCTAGAACGCACCTTTCAACGCTTTACCAAGACATAACCAAATCTTGCTGGGCCCCAGTACTTAGGAAGGTTTGGGGGATTTGGGGAAAAAAGGGTGGGAAGTAAGATGCAGAAAAAGCAGAAGTCTCCAGGGGTGGCAGAGCTTGTAGTTTGCTTGGTTAGTTATGTAGATGGCAGCTACTTTTGAACAAACTTTTTAAAATTATTTTGCATGAATTAGCAGGAGTACTTGAACATAGTTAGAAGAGTAACAGAATTTTAACAGGCTGGATAACAGTGCATTTTATGCACGAGCAGTTGAATGCCAGATATATCCACGTAGCTCAAGACACAGAAATGCCATTCCATACAGAGAAGTGATATCGACTGGATTTGACAACAAACGGCTCTGTACACCCAGCAGTGAGCTTCGCCACTTGACGTCACATAAAGCCCTCCAGGACACACCACAGGATAATTAATATACCAGACACTCTGAAGCTTGCTGAAGAACAAAGCTAACAGTACAGGACAGCACCTAAACTAACCAGGAAGAGTTTCTGTGCCCTCCTACATTTCACTGGAAAATCCCAGATTTCTACATCAGCAAAACCGCATGTCTGTGCCTGCAGAGTGGCACAGCTTGTTCCTGGAGGCAAACGAAGAGAAAAGAGGCAGTGTTTAGCTCAGAGATTTAAGCAAGGGCTCCTAGGTTCTGTTCCCAGCCTCCCACGAGAGGAGAGCATTAACCTGCTGCTGCCTATGGTGCCGACAACCAGCATACGTGGTCATTTAAGCGTATTGGTTCAAGAGGACCCGACAACAATCGTACACTAAATGACAATTACATAATATAGACAGGGGTTGGTATGACCTTGGGCAAACTGTTATTCAATGCTTAGGTTTACTTTTGTCAAAAAAAGCATAAGAGTTACTCAACAGGCTGTATTGTGAAAGTGAAGCACTATAAAGTTATTTGAAAACCCTGTACAAAAGCTGCCCTACAAATTCAAACAATTCCAGGAATTTTTTTTCTTTTAAACCCCAACAATCCCAGAGTTATCAAGCAAGTGAGACCACCTGAAACAGCATCCAAATCATCTTCTGTTTTTGTGTGCTACAATAAGCAAACCACCCAAAGAAGTGGAAGTTTGGGGAACCAGAAGGACCTGTAAGGGAACGTGTAGCTGAAATCCCCTCTCCTTCCTCCTCTTCCCCAGAGGAGAGGAGATTTATGAATGAGATGAGGAAGTCAAGTACAATGAAAACCCTCCAATTCTGGATGCAGTGCTAACTCATCAATAACTCCTAACACCTAGGCTCTGTTAAAAGTTGGGCTGGCAAAGAACAATTACCCTTTGTATAAGCAAGAACCTTTTGTTAACCTACACGATTCTGCAAAGTAGAAACTAGGCCAGTTATTTCAACAGTGCTGGAGAGGAGTGTACGGACTCCAAAGCTTCATCTATAAAGAAATGCATTTCTTCTAGACCTCACTGCATCAGCAGTACTGTGACAGGCTTGTTCCAGTTACATAAACTACCACATGATCTCTTACAACAATGATAAGTTATTACTATATCTTATCCTGGACATTTTAATGTGTTCCAAAGAAAAAGTGCTTGCTCAAACCATGGAAAAACTCATGAACTTTTCCATCAGCTTCTTGATGTCTCACTGAAAGGACCCATGTTCCTACTGCAAATATTTTCTCCTAGCAATTAACTATCTTGCTTCACCCGCACATTAACAAGCTGCATATGAGGAGAGTACATTTTGGCACAATCCGGTATTCCCTCTAATCACTAGCAATTGTTACGCTAATTTTTAACACTAGAAAACCTTGACATTTTAAGTTATTGCAGGTTATGGCCAAGTGCAAACCTGATACGAGCGCACTATTTTTTAAATGAGGCTAGAGACAGATCAGAGAGAGAAGTGATCCAAAATACAGCTGCTACTTGTACTTTTGAAAGTCTCACCTTGTGTCTACATTAATATGCTTTGAAACCGATTATTGCATAATCTTTTGGGTACTCCTTCAACTCTGTCATTTGCTGAAGAGGAGGTCATGCAGTTTAGCTCCAAAATGCTTTTCAATACGGCCACAAAGAACATCAAGCCGCACCTCTTACAAGGATACAAGTAAAAACAAGTTTTAAAAAAGGATTCTTGAGATTCAGATCATTTGGAAAGCAGACTTGTTAGCCAACGTGTCCCAGTCTAACAGGAGAACTAAATGTCATTGTTCTAGTCTTCATGAACTCAATCTGTCTCCATCTGAAATGGAGAATGTCAAAGTAACAAAAAAACATATGGACATTAGAAGACGACGACCTACATGACATGACCAGATGGGTCCACCTACAACCCTAAATTTGCACTGCTTATTCCTTAGCTCATTTGAAGTTGCAAAGAAATGGAACAGGAGTCTGCCTATATCTAGCAGGCTTCATCAGAGAAGGGCATCTTTTCCTTCTCTGTACCCTACTTATCACTCAACAAGGGCTTCTAAACATGGTTACTAGAACATAGACCAAATATGGCAAGTTATTTGCAATCCTTAAATATTTATCCACTCAGGGAAGTATAATAAGAAGATAGTTCTCCACTAAACATTTTATTCCATTTAGATCCTCTCAAAGATTCATGAATGCCTTTTAGCTGGAAAAAATAAAAGTGCACAGAATTGACACTTCCTTTCTCAGCTGCTCCGTTTTCTGTACATATAGAGATTGCACTGAGGTAGCAGCAACAACAACACTTTTGCTTTTTTGCGCTCCTGCAAGCTCTGCAGAACAAGTTCAGCTATGGAAGAGTAAGGTGGATTCACATCTCATCTTTTGCGCAAAGTCAGATCCTATCACAGGATCTTTACTGTGGTAGCATGAGGCACAAAAAACGTAGCATGATTAGCAAAGACAGCTTACACAGAGCGGGCATTTCTGATCTGAGAAACAGGCGTCCAAAGAGCCATTTTCAGGGTAAAAGCTAACTACCAGATAAAAGGATTTAATTCCATTACCCTATCTGAAGCAAAAAGCTGAACGAGCATGCCTGCATGACTACAGACTGTATATTGTCAGTATTCAGCCACAAGCAAGAGGTTTTACAGTGATCTTTGTCACGCAAGCACAGGATACCCAAAGATGAAGGAACAACGAGACAGCGGAGCTAACGCTTTCTGCTCCCAGAGCCCAAGACCAAAGCCACCAGAGACAGACATCACCCAGAAGCAACCAGGAAGGAAGACTGGTAAGGTTCAGACCCACACTACAGACAGAAGTGTTACTTCATCAGGCAGAGTCTGGCTAGTAAAAAGCCCCACCCTGGGACAGCGTGCTAGAGAGCAGCGTGCTCCTGCCGTGGGTGAGAGTGGGACAGGCCATCTCCTCCCTCCTCAGAGCTGGGTGGCAATCCTAAGGGAGCGGGGCAGGCTATGGTCTTCCAGCAGCCCCACCAAGCAGGTAACAACCCCGGGAAAGGGATGGAGGACCAGGGTGGAGCGAGGGGTCAGGCCCATGCCCGAGGCTGGCAACCACACTAAGCGCCAAACCCTCCCCAGTGTCACAAAGGCAGAGCTGTCCCTCAAAACGGCCTTTTCCCAGACTCACCTCAGAGCCCTTCCCACAACTCCCTTAGCTTTCCTACAGGAACCCTACCTCATCCCAGCCTCTCCCCCTTTCAAACCCCTGAACTTCTTTGTCTTGCTAACACTTTCACCCCTCTTCCCTCAACATCCCTCTGGGTAATCCCTCACACATACACACCCCAACAGCTTCCTCGATCCCTGCTCACCCCACAGTCACCTCACCATCCCTCCAGACACCCCTCTCCCCACCACTCACCCTCTAGAGACCTTTTAGCCTCCCCCAAACCCCTTCTCAATCCCTTCCAGATAGTCCTGCCCTCACCACCTGGCTCCTCCCCTCAAAGACCCCCTAAAACCCTCTGGAGCCCTTGGAAAGCCCCAAATCCCCTTCCCAGGGACTCCTTCACCCTCTCCAAGCCCCGGAGTCCTCTCCCAAAGCCCTCAGCCGTCCCAACGCTTCTCCAGGCCTTCCCTCGAGCTCCCTTAGCCTTCTCAACCCCCTCCCGGACTCTGGAGGTCTCCCTCAAGCCTCCTCTCCTGAGACTCCTTAGCCCCTCAAGCCCCTTCCGAGCCCCCAGTCCCCCTCAAAACGCTCCCTAAAGCTCCCTTAAGCCCCCCCTTTAGAGGCTCCTTGGAACACCTCCCCCCCCCGGCACTACAGAGTCCCCCAAGCCCCCCCCGGAGCCCCTCAGTCCGTCTCAAGACCCCCCCCCAGCCCTCTCCCCTCCCCAGAGCCCCTTTACCCCCGCCCGGCCCCTCCTCACCGAGCAGCAGCAGCTTCACCTCCTTGGCCGCCTTCTCGCCGTCCTCCCGCAGGTTGCGGTCGATCATCTTGCTCCGCTCCACCGCCGCCTTGTCCTCGGCGCTCAGCGTGCAGCCCATGGCGGCGGAGGGCGGCCCGCCGCCGGGGAGCCGGAGCGGGGCAGACGGAGCCGAGCCGAGCCGGTGCGGGGCTGCGCCTTCTCGCTTCCCCTCAGCGCGGGCGGCTCCGTGAGGCGGCGCCGGATATCCGCCCCGCCGCGACCGTTACCCGCCCGCCAACCGCCCCGGGGCGGCGCCGCGCGGGCGCGGGCGCCCGCCGCGGGGCACGCCGGGAAATGCAGTCCGCCGCCGCGCGGGGCGCGGGGCACGCTGGGACTGGTAGTCCACGCGCTGCATGCGGGGAGTTGGAGGCTGCCCCGCCTCACTTCCGCCTCGGTGGAGCGGGGCGTGATGGGAGCCGGGGGAGGGTGGGCGCCTCACTTCCGCCTCGGTGGAGCGGGGCGTGATGGGAGCCGGGGGAGGGTGGGCGCCTCACTTCCGCCTCGGTGGAGCGGGGCGTGACGGGAGTTGTAGTCCTGAGGGAGGCCCTGCGGGAGGGGAGGGGGTTCTCTGCACGGCCCCATAGCTGCGCCAGCCCCACAGCTGCCCCGGCCCTGCCCAGGCCCAGCCCCACGGCCCGTGGCAGCCCCCTGCCCGGGGTGTTTCCCTCGCTCCCCCCCAGCTGCCCCACGCTCGAGGGCACCCGCCACCACGGGGGGCTGCTCCTGCCTCGACCCGGCCCAGCCCCACGGGGCGCTGGGGGGCAAGCGAGCCCGGGAGGCCCCAAGGGCGGACGCGGGGACCGAAAGCGAGGGGCGGCCCCCGGAGATCAGCCGGGGGACGGGCACCCACCACGGGGGCAGCTGGCCCCAGGGCAGGAGGGGAGCCCGGCCCGGGGGCACCCGGGAGGCGGCGGACGCCCCGTCCCCTGGCTGCGCCCGCCCGGGCAGGGTGCCGGGGCCGGACGGGGCCAGCAGGACTTTTGGGGGACCCCCTCCCGCCGACCCTGCTGAGACGCTCCCGGTCAGGACCGCCTGACCCCCTAAAACCGAGGCCCCGCCACGCTCCAAAACAGCTCCTCCCTGCTTTGTGACCCCGAAGCTGCCTCCCCGGTGGGGACCCGAGTGGGGGGGGGGGGGTGACACGTCCCGGCTCCGGCCCCCACGGCTGGGGAGCAAAGCACAACCCCGGCGAGGAGGGTGCGGGCGGCGGGGACAGCCCCGGCAGGTCCCCAGCCCCGCGGCGGCCGCGTCCCCAGGCGCCCCAGCCAGGCACGCACACCAGCTTTCCTCTTGCAGCCGTGTTTGACCCCCCCGGGGACGCTACAGCTCCCGTTTGGGAGAGGTGGCCGCCGGCACGTAGCCATCGCCGCCGCCGCCGCCGCCGCCCCGGCGCTGCTCCGGGAGCTCGGCCGCCTCCTCGGCGATCTGCCCCGGGATGCGGAAGTCGACGGGGGGTTGGTCCCGCTTGGGGCTGGGGGTGGCGGGCCGGGGCCGGGGCTCGGCGGGGCAGCCCGTGCCCTGGAGGAACTGCAGGAAGTTCTCCTCGATGGAGCCCTCGCGGCTGGGCAGCCGCAGGTCGTCCTCCGGCGGCTGCTTGAAGAAGCAGGTGAGGAGCCGGCCGAGCTCGCCCCGGATCTGCCGGTTGAGGCACCCGTAGAAGAAAGGGTTGGAGGTAAAGCAGAAGTAGCCGAGCCAAGTGACCACGGTCTCGGCCTGCCGCCCCGCCGGCGGCTGGGGGCTCAGGGCCGTGTAGAGGTGGAAGGAGAAGTAGGGCAGCCAGCAGAAGAGGAACTGGCCCCCCACGGCCAGCAGGATGGCGGCCGCCTTGCCGCCGCCGAACGTCCTCTGCGGCGTGGTGCGCGGCGCCCCTGAGCTGGTCACCATGGTGGAGCGGCTGCTGAGCGACTCCGAGCGCCGCCGCGGCGTCTCCATCCAGGTGGGCAGGGGGCCGTGGTGCATGGCGGCCACCCGCGCCACCTTGAACATGCTGCAGTAGACCACGACGATGATGAGGAGGGGCAGGAGGAAGTAGAAGGCGGCGAAGAAGACCACGAAGAACTTGCAGTAAGGCCCGCGGCTCCACTGCAGCGAGCACCCGCGGCCGGCGGGGGCCGGCGGCCGGTCCGGCGAGAGCCAGCCCAGCACGGGGACCAGGGAGGTGGCCACCGCCTTGAGCCAGACGCCCACCAGCACGCAGGCCACCAGCCCCACCGTCATCTTCACCTCGTAGCGCATGGGGTGCACCACGTAGTAGTAGCGCTCCACGTTGATGGTGGAGATGGAGAGGATGCACATGCTGATGAAGCAGACGCTGAGGAACAGGTAGACGCGGCACATGGCCTCGCCAAAAACGGGGCTGTCGAAGACGGCCGAGCCGGAGAGCATCTCCAGGGGCATGAGGGTGAGGGCGGCCAGGAAGTCCACCAGGCAGAGGTGGAAGACGAAGACGAACTTGCGCAGCGCCGGCGTCTTCACGATGACGGTCATGACGGCCGCGTTGCCCACGATGGCCGTCAGGTCGATGAGCAGCATGAAGAAGAGCCCCACCGACTTGGAAGCCACGTCCTTGGGCTTGGCGTCGGCCGTGCCGTTGGCGGGCATGGGGCCCGGCGAGGGCTGGAGCGGCCGCGCCGGCCTAGAGCCGTTCCAGGCCCACGGCGCAGGCAGGGAGGGCTCCATGGTGTCCCGCGGTGGCGCCGGCCCTCACCGGCCCATCGCCCATCCTACGGGCCCCCCGCGAGGGGCCGCAGAGCGTCGCCCCCGGCGCTCACATCCTCGCCGGCCGGACCCCGGCCCAGCCCTACGCCGGCCGGCGGCCCCGGGTGCTGCTGGCCATCGCCCGGCCCCGCTCCGCCGGGCGCGGGACGGGTGCTGCGGAGGCGGCGGCGCTCAGCGCACCCAAGGGTTCCCCCCGGGCGGGCTCATCTCCCGGCTGCTCTGCGCCGGGCAGAGCGGAGCACCTGCGGGGGAAGGCAGAGAGGCGGCCGGATCAGAGGCCCCCGCGCGTCGGCGTCTCGGCTCAGCCCCCGACGGCGGCCGCTGGCGCCCCGGGGCGTGCCTGGGTCCCCCCCGGCGGGGAGAGCCGCCGGGCCCCACGCGGGGCTGCCCTGGGCTGAGAAAACTCCTTTCTCAACAAAATGTCTCATTTCCTTAGGAAACGAGCAACCCCGGGGCTTAAAACCCCAAACTCCGATGTTTCAGCCCAAAACAGCCTCACCTGACACCTGGAGCCCGGGGACTGCCGATGGCGCGGCTGGGACCAGCCTGGGACAGCGCGGTCCCAGTCCCTCCCTGGGCCCGGACGCCTGGGCTCACCCCTTATCCCCCCACCCCGAACACGTCCCGGGATGGGTGCCGTGCACCCCTCACCCCAAATCCCTGGGGGGGGGGGTGGCAGCCAGCGCGGCGGGGTGCCCGGCGATGGGGGGGGTGGGCACCCGCTGCAATGGGGGTGTCACCCTCCCTTCCCCACCCAAGGGTGCTACCCCAGCGCGGGGCCGGGGTGTGGGGGCAGCACGGGGAGCCCCCGGGGCCCTGCCCCGTTTTGGCAGGCCGCGGCCGGTCCCGCCGATACCCGGTGGCCCCCGGGCACCGGCATCCCCCCGGGGGCGGCCGGGGCAGGCTCGTCGGGGTGGGTGGGGGGGCACCGGGCACCCTCCCACCCTCTCCCCCGAGCCCCTATGCACCATTCCCCCTGCATCCCCCCCCCCTCCCGGTGCCGGGGCTGCGGCCTTCCTCCCTCCTCCCTCCCCCCCCCCACCGCAGCAGGCCCGGGGCGACGGTGAGGGGCGAGCGGGCGGCCCCGCGCCGCTTCCGCCCCGGGGGGCGCCCCGTCGCCCGCCGCAGCCCCCGCCGGTAGCGGCGGCGGGGCGGGCACCTACCCTGGGGGGGGGGCTCCATGGGGGTCGGCGGGCCCCGGCGGCCGGCTCGGCGCCCCGGTGCCGGGCGGGGATGCTCGGGGCTGGGCCGGGGCCGGGGCCCGCAGCCGCCGCAGCCGGCGATGAGCGGAGCCGGCAGCTCCCGCACCAGCCGCGCTGCTGGGTCCTAAACGCCTCCCGCCGGCGGCCCGGCCCGGCCCCGGGGGGCAAAGCGCGGCCCCGGGCCGGGCCGGCGTGCTGGGGGGGGGGGGCGGAGCGGGGGTCGGCGCCCGGGGCCGCCCCACCACCCCGCCGCTGGCCCCGTCCGCAGAGACGGAGCCCGGCACGTCACCGACCCCCCGCTTTGCCCCCGGGACGCCCCTCGCAAACCGCCTCGGCCCTCGTGTCGGGCCTCAGTTTCCCCAGCCCGCGCCCCGGCTGGCAGCGAGCTGCCTGGGGGCTGCGGCGGGTGTTGAGGCCCCCCCGAGCGGGTGCTGGGACCCGGGGAACCGGCAGAGGGAACGTGCCCGGGCAGCGCAAGGGGGCCGGGGCGAGGGGAGGGTGACGGGCGAGGGGAGCGCCCAGCCGGCGGCGGGGAGCGGGGGCAGCGCGGCCCGCGCGGGGCGCGGAGCCGGCCGCAGGGGGCTGCCCGAGGCGAACGGGGCCGGGAGGGCTGTGCCTGGCGGGTGGCGGGGGCACCCAGCTCTGCCCGGACCCAGCCCAGCGTCCCTTCCCTCTCCCCCCAGTGCACCAACGGAGCAACGGGGACCAGGGCAGAGCATCCCCTGCCATGCACCGTGCCTCAGTTTCCCTACGTGCCCAACTGTTTGCTTGCAAGGGGGTTTCCATCACTTCTCAAGCCCCCCCAAAGCCTGCGCAGGCTGCAGACTTCCTCCTGGCAGTGCCCTGGGCGCAGGCCTGGCTCTGCGGGGGCCCAGGCTCGAGCGCCAGCCGAGCGGGTCCCCAGCCGAGCGGGCCGGCGGCGCGGAGGGGTGGCGAGCCGGCCGGCCGGCGAGGCGGGCGATGCATATTCATGCTGCAGGCCCCGTGCGTCACGTGCCCTATTGCTAGGTTACGAGGACCCAAAAATAAATCCTTCCGAACGAGATTAGAAACGCAGGGACCTCGGATGAACCGGGTCCGGCGCACCGGGGAGGGGAGCCGCTGCCGGCAGCTGCCCAGCACGTGCCGCTCGGGTCCCCGGCCTGGCACGAGGCGCTCGGGGCGTGCGGGAATGCCGGCAGCCTCCGGACCTCCTCCAGCCCCGCATCCCCCCTCGCCTGCCCTGGGCCCGTCTCCTGCGCCCTGTGGTCCCCCGGTGCCAAACACGGCCATGGTGAAACACAGGCATTGAGTCCTCTCCGAGCAGCCGGGACCCTCTTGTCCTGCTAACCTTGGTGCACCCCCTAACCCAGGTGCACACAGCCGGGGTGCGTACCCTAATCTGCATTCATACCCTAACCCGGGTGCAAACCCTAGCCTCGATGCACCCCTTAATCCGTGTGCAAACCGCAACCCGGGTGCGTACGCTAATCTGGATTCATACCCTAATTCAGGTACATACCCTGACCCAGATGCACCCCCTAACCCCAGTGCAAAGCCTAATCTGGGTTCATACCCTAGCCTGGGTGCACGGAGTGCTGTGGATGCACCCTCTAAGGCTTGTGGAAACCGTACCCCAAGTGCATCCCCTAACCAGGGTGCACCCCCCCAACCAGGGTGCAAATCCGAACCTGGGTGTGCGCCCTAACCCGGGTGCGCACCGTAGCCCAAGCGCATGTCCTAACCCAGCTGCACCCCCTAACCCGGGTGCACATCCCGCTGGCCCCCGCTTCCTCCCTCCGCGCTCCAGCGCCAATCGGCGTTCGGCTGCGCTGAGCCGCCGCGGGCACCCTGTCGTTTCTGGGGCGGCTCACGGCGAGGAGGTGCAGAGCCGGGACACGCGCAGCCTCCGAGCCCTTTTCCAGCGCCAGCGTCACTCCGAAACTGGGCCAGCCCCGCTTGCTCTGGCCGCGCAGGAAGGAGGCAGTGCCTGGGGTGGGGGGTCCTTGCACCCTGCCAGCACCCCAGGACGTGGGGACCCCTCTGAGCCAATGCCAAGAGGATGCTGGAGGCTGCCTGGCTGCAGGAGGGGACCCCCCCCCCCCGTTTTCCAGACCCCCCAGGCAGCGGGAGGGCAGCATCTCCACGGCAGCCGCACTCACCTGCCCTCCGGCCCACGGCTGGCGGAGAAGGGAGACGGGCTTCGACCCCGCAGGGACCCTCCGGAGGGGTTGGCGCTGCCCTCTGAGCAAACCCAAGGGGTTTAGGAGCTGGTTTCGGCAGCGGTTGGGGGGGTGGGAATAGTTCAGTACCTGGCTCTCCACTGCTTCCAGGACGCCCAAAGCCGGGCCGAGCGGCTTTGCCCACCTGGGGCTGTAGGCCAGCACCGCTCCCCTCAGCTTTGGGACGTCCCCTCCGAGCAGGATCAGGCCTTGAAGGTTATTTCCCCCCTCCCCGGGGAAACTGAGGCACGGAGCCGCTTTTGGCCCCCCCCACCCCAGTGCCCTTTTCCTGCACCGTCACGGCAGCAATGTCAGCGCCGGCGGAGGCAGATTTATGGGCTTTGCCGCTTCCTGCCACCGGAGCATCAATAATTCAGCGGGCGCTGGGCTGAGCCACCCAAGCGCAACCTTGCCGCCTGCTATGAATCCCTCCCGGCAGCCAGAGACGCCCCTGCAGCCGGGGGGGGGGGCAGAAGGGAAAGAAACACTGCCCCCCCCCCATGCAGCCCCCGGACCCGGCTCCCACCCCTTCCCGGCCAGGGCAGGGCAGGGAAACTGAGGCACAGACGGCTCCAGTGGCTCCACCAACGCAGCCAGGAGCAGCGTGGGGAGACGGGCCCCGGGGGGGGGGCAGCAGGGCTGGGGGACCCCAGGGCAGAGGGGCAAAGCCGGATGGGGCCATACTGGTCTAGACTGGGCAGAGGGGGTGCGCAGCTGGCTGCTGGCTGGGCGGACGGGAGGGCGCCAGGGGCTGGAGGGCAGACAGGCGAGCGGACAGGCGCACGGGTGACAGACAGACGGCTGCGTGGCAAGATGGGCATCCAGGTGCCCCAGCACCCTGCACCCCAGGGCCCCAGCAACCTAACACCCTAACACCTCAGCAACCCACCACCCTGGCACCCCAATGCCCCAGCACCCCATACCCCAGCACCCCAGGGCCCCAGCACCCTGGCACCCCAGCACCCTGACATGCTGGCACCCAACACTGGCACCCTAGTACCCTGGCACCCTGACACCCCAGCACCCTGACACCCAGGCACCCCAGCATCCTGGCACCCCAGGGCCCCAGCACCCTGGCATCCTAACACCCCAGCAACCCACCACCCTAACACCCCAGTGTCCCAGCACCCTGTACCCCAGCACCCCGTGCCCCGGCATCCGGACACCCTGGCACTCTAACAGCCCAGCAATCCAGCACCTCGGCACCCCAGGGCGCCAGCACCCTGGCACCCTAACATCCCAGCAACCTAGCACCCTGGCACCCCAGAACCCCAGCACCCCATACCCCAGCACCCCAGTGCCTGAGCACCCTGGCACCCTGGCACCCCAGTACCCTGACATACTGGCACCCAACACTGTGGCACCCTATTACCCTGGCACCCAGACACCCCAGCACCTTGGCACCCCAGGGCCCCAGCACCCTCGCACCCCAGCACGGCTGTCGAGCACCTCGAGCGGTGCCGATGCGGGGCGAGCACGGGTGCGAGTGGGTGCGCACCTCTGGGGGGGTGTCCCCGCAGGGGACGGGGGGCATGGCCATGTGGGCGCCCTCCTCTCTGGCGCACCCGTACCGCCCCAGCACCGTGCGGTGGGGGGTCCCCTTGAACCAGGGGCAGGGGGGGGAAGCCTGACCCCCCCCCCAAATAAAAAGCTGCTTTGTCTTGGCGCTCATTGTCTCCGGCTCCTTCTCCTCTAATTTTGGACCCAAAAAAAGACCCGCACAAATGTTTGCACCTAAAAATATGACCGGGAGCTGGAGACACAACTAACTTACGTAAGAGAGGAAGGGGGAGAGGGGGCCGGATGGCAGCGCAGGGCTGGGCGCCAGGGTGGCAGCACCCTGGGGTGCCCCTGCGGGGCCCGGCCTTGGTTCCCCCCCCTTGGGCCTGGATGCACTCAAGGGGGAGGCACCCACGGGAGATGCCCGGAGGGGGGGCAGTTACACCCGGGGGGAGGTTGAACCTGTGGGGGGAGGATACAGCCAAGAGGGGATGCACGCAGGGGGATGCACCGGGGGGGCGGTTGCACTGGGGGGGGGGGATGCACCGGGGGGGCGGATGCACCCGGGGGGGGGCCGGTTGCATGGGGGGGGGGGAATGCACGCAGGGGGATGCACCGAGGGGGCGGTTGCAGGCGGGCTCCGCCAGGGCCCGCAGCGGGAAGGGGGGGGGGCGCTGTGTCCCCTCCCGTTGGTGGGGGGGGCTCGATGCCGGCCCCCACGGGGGTGGGGGGCGCGGCGTCGGCGGCGCACGGCCCACGAGGGGTTAAGCGGACGCCGCCCCCATTGGTCCAGGGCGAGGCGGCTGCAGCCAATGAGGGGCCGCCGTGCGCGGGGGCCGCGGCGCGCCGGGGCCGCCCCGAGCCCGCTGCCCCGGGGCCGCGGGCGCGCGCTGCAGCGCGCCGGGGCCGCACGGGAGCGGCGGGAGCGGCGGGAGCGCCTGGGCTCGGCACCGCGCCGCCTCCCTCCCTCCGCCGCACCGGCACCGGCACCGGCCCTGGCCGCTCCCCCGGTAACAGGCCCCCGTAACGCCACCGGGAAGCGGCTTGGGGGGGGGCGAGCATCCTTCCTCCGCCCGCGCCGCGGCTGGCACCGGCCCCGCTTCTATCTTGCAGCAGCACCGAGGTGGGGGGGAAACCGGGGAAGGGGAGCGGCGGGAGCCCGGGGCGCCGGAGCCGCCACCCCCGCAGCGGCGGGGGCTGCGCTGCGCTGCCCGGCGGGGCGGGGGGTGGGGGGGGGGGTTGGCGGCCGGCGCGGAGACGTGACCGGAGCGGCCGGGCTGCGGCGGAGGCGGCACCGGGGAGCTGCGGTGCACGTCGCAGTACCGGCCGCGCAGGCCCGCGCCGGCCGTGACAGCGGCAGGATGGGGCCGCATCGGCGCCGGCCGTGACGCCGTGGGAGCGGGGCCGCGCCGCGCCACCGTGGGAACCTGACCGCCACCGTGGGAACCTGACGGCGCCGCGCCACCGTGGGAACCTGAAGGTGCCGCGCCACCGTGGGAACCTGACGGCGCCGCGCCACCGTGGGAACCTGACGGTGCCGCGCCGCCGCGGGAGCCGGGCCGGGCCGTGACACCGGGCGAGCGACGGCACACCGTGCCGTGACCCCCGGCGGTGCCACGTCGCCCCGCCAGCGCGAGGGCACCGACATGCCGGTGACACCGCAGCGGCCCCCCGCGTGAGGCCGCACCATGCGGGGGGGCCGGGGGCCGGCGGCGGCCCTGCTGCTGCTGCTGCTGCTGCTGGCGGCCGTGGCGCTGCGGAGGGGCCGGGCGGCAGCCGGGTGCCCCCCGCGCTGCGTCTGCGCCTCCAACATCCTGAGCTGCTCGCAGGCGGTGCTGACCGGCGTGCCGGTGCCGCTGCCCCGCTTCACCGCCGTCCTCGACCTGAGCCACAACAACGTGAGCCGCCTGCGGGCCGACTGGGCGCCGGGGCGCCTGGCCCACCTGCACTCGCTGCTGCTCAGCCACAACGGCCTCACCTTCGTCTCCACCGAGGCCTTCGCCCACGTGCCCCACCTGCGCCACCTGGACCTCTCCTCGAACCGCCTGCGGGCCCTCGACGAGAACCTCTTCAGCGACCTGGCCGAGCTGGAGGTGCTGCTGCTCTACAACAACGAGATCGCCGCCGTGGACCGCACGGCCTTCGAGAACCTGGCGCGCCTGCGCAAGCTCTACCTGAGCCAGAACCACATCGCCCGCTTCCCGCTGGAGCTGCTCAAGGACGGCACGCGCCTGCCCCAGCTGGCCCTGCTCGACCTCTCCGCCAACCGCCTCAAGAGCCTGCCCGTGGCCGAGCTGCAGGGGCTGCCCGCCTGGCTGCGCGACGGCCTCTACCTGCACGGCAACCCGCTGGCCTGCGACTGCCCCCTCTACGAGCTCTTCGCCCGCTGGCACCGGCGCCAGCTCAGCGCCGTGCTGGATTTCCAGGAGGAGCTGCGCTGCCTCCTGCCGCCGGCCAAGAAGCCCGTCGGCATCCTCGCCCTGGGCGGCCACGAGCCGCTCAACTGCAGCGAGGCCAAGGAGGCCGTGCTGGAGGCCCACCTGGGCGACACCGTCACGCTGGGCTGCGACACCCGCCTGCGGGCCGTCAGCGCCCGCGAGTGGGTGACGCCGGCCGGCGAGCGCCTGCTGGAGGAAGGGGGCAACGGCAGCGCGGCGCTGCTGGCCAACGGCAGCCTGCGGCTGCGGGCGCTGCGCCTGGAGGACGGCGGCACCTACGCCTGCTCGGTGGCCGGCCCCGTCCTCAACGAGACGCTCTACGTGGAGCTGCTGGTGCACAACTTCACGCTGCACGGCCCCCACGACACGCTCAACACCGCCTACACCACCCTGGTGGGCTGCATCCTGAGCGTGGTGCTGGTGCTCATCTACCTGTACCTGACGCCCTGCCGCTGCTGCTGCTGCCGCGCCGGCGACAAGGCGGCCGCCCCGCGCGACGACAGCATCGCCTCCTCCGTGCTCAGCGCCACCCCCAACCACAACGCCGAGGCGCCCGCGCCCAAGGAGCCCTTCCGGCCCCGCTCGGCCTCCTCCTCCGCCGCCGCCGCCGCCTGGGGCCAGAACGGCAAGTTCAAAGCCGGCGGCGCTCCCGAGCCGGCGGCCAAGGAGGCTCCCAAGGCGCAGAGGAAGATGTCCGATCCGGATTCGGTCAGCTCGGTGTTTTCAGACACCCCCATCGTGGTGTAAGCGTCGGTGCGGCCAAGGGACGGATGGTCCCCCCCGTCCCCCCCCCCCAACCTGATCCGACCGGCACGTCCCCACGACCGGAGAAACCTTAGCCGGCCGGAGCTGGCTGCACCCACGGGTGCATCCGGGCCGGGGGGGCGCTCTGCACCCGCTGCGCCCCCGGAGCGGCTCTCCGCCGAGGTCCCCTCCGCTGGCCGCCGGGCGGGCGAGGCGGGCGGCAGCCTCGGCTCCGTCCCGCGGGGCCGGCAGGACGGCCGCGAGCGACGCCGGCCGCGCGCCTCGGACCGCCGGAAAGCGGCGAGGGCCGGACTCGGGAAAAGCCCCCGAAAAGGCGGCGCGGACGTCGCCTCGGGCCCCCCCGCTCCGTCGAGGCGCCCCGGGGGGAGGAGGGAGGCGGCGGCGCCCGGTGCTGCCGCAGGGGCTCCGGTGACGTTCGGGGCGCCGGGGTGGCCGGGGCGGGGGGGGGACGCCGGCGCGGGAGCCCTCCCCGCGCTTTGCCCGGCATGTTTATACCGAAGCATGAATCCTCCCGGAGAAGCATGCGCGCGCGTCCCCGTCCCGCACCCTCCGGTGGTGGGGACACCGCCGGGACCCCCCGGGGCGGGGGGGGCCGGGGACGTCCCGCTCTCCCTGTCCCCCCCCCCAGCCCCAGCTTCAGCCCGAGCCGCCCGGAGCCGCCGCGCGGACGGGCGCTCCCAATAAACACGGGTTACGGCTCTGCGTGCGCAGCCTCGGCACCGCTTTCGGGGTGGCCGGGGGGGGAGCGCCCCGGGGGGGGCTCGGCGGCCCGGAGCCCCCTTTTCCTCTCCCTCCGCTGCTACCGGAGCTGGGGGCCGCCCAGGCCCCGGGGGGGGGGACGGGGGATGGCGGGGTCACCGTGCCGGCCCCCCCCGCGGGCATGGGCCCGGCAGAGCCGAAACGCGCCGCCGGCTCAGCCCCCAGGACGCGGGCGCTGCTGCAGCGCCCTGGCATGCGACGAGCGTGCCAGGCCTCAGCGGCGCCGCGGGGCGCGAAGGCGGGGGGCGAGGAGGGCGGGGGCAGCGGCCAGGAGACGGGTGGGGCTGGGGGGGGTGGAAATTTGAGGTGGGACCCCCCCCCCCCGCGGGCCCCGGACGCATCCCCCACCCCACTGACCCCCCCCGCCCCCTGCGGGGCGGGGCCAACTGCGCAGGGGGCGGGGCCTCGCCTGCTAGGGGCGGAGCATGAGCTGCTGGTGTGGGAAGGGGGCGGGGCCGGGGGCGGGGCTTGGCTGCCCCCAGCCGGGGGTGGGGGGGCAGCAGCAGCAGCACGGCCCGGGCACCCTGTGCCCTGTCCCCCTGGGGATGCGGGACCCCCCCCCGGTCCTCTTGCTGTTCACCATCCCCGCCGGGCCCCCGGGGACACCGCTGTCCCCCGCGCCCCCAGGGCGCCTCCGTCCCCTCCCTGGCCCCGCCGGGCCCCCGGGGACACCGCCGTCCCCTGCACCCCCAGGGCGCCTCCGTCCCCTCCCTGGCCCCGCCGGGCCCCCGGGGACACCGCCGTCCCCCGCACCCCCAGGGCGCCTCCATCCCCTCCCTGGCCCCGCAGGGCCCCCGGGGACACCGCCGTCCCCTCCCTGGCCCTGCAGGGCCCCTGGGGACACCGCTGTCCCCCGCACCCCTGGGGTCCCAGGGCACCTCCGTCCCTGCGGGGTCCCTGGGGACACCCCCCTGTCCATGCAGGGATCCAGGGCACCCCCACGGCTGGAGAGCAGCTGGGGACCCGGTGGCCTCCTTGGGGACGCCTGCAGCTGTGTCCTGCTCCCTGTGCTAGGGACCGGGGGGGGGGGGGGGGAGCCACCCCCTGCCCTGTCCCTGCAGGGCCCCTGGGCACGCAGGGACCCGGCCGTACCGCCCTCAGCAACACGGCGACGTCCCCGACCGCTGCGGGGACCGAGACCGCCGTCCTGCCACCGCCTGGGGCCAGGACCAGGAGGGAGAGGGCACAGCCCCCCTGCGCGTCCCACCGGAGCCGGGCGCCACCCCGAAGCCACCCCAGCACCCGCCAGCCCGCACCTACCTGCGCCCGGGCGCCCGCCCCGCGCCCAGGCTCCGCCACGCTTCTCCAGCCTGGGTTTTTTTTTTTTTTCCTTTCTTTTTTTTTTTTTTTTAAAAAAAAAAGAAACAAAAACCAGCAAGAGTAATTCTTATAAATATCCCGGGGGGGCCCGGCGGGTGGCTCCTGCGGCCAGTCCTCCGGCCCGGCCCCGCGCTCGCGGCCCTTTGCCGGCGCCCCGGCCCTCCTCCCGCGCCGTCCGCGGCTCCTCTCCTCCTCGGCCGGCTCGTTTAGCAGCAACACAACGGGGGGGGGGGGAAAAAGAGTCTTGAGGTATTTTTATGGAGTTTTTTTTCTTCTCTCTCTCTCGTGTCGGCCTTTGTGTGGTGTCTGGTTTGTTTGGCGGCTGTTTTGTGCCCGCTTTAGAAAAAATAATATAAAGTTATAAAAAGAAAAGCGGCGGCTCCGAGGGCGCCGCGGGGCTCCCCGGGCGCAGAGCGGCGGCGGCGGGCACCTCCGTTAATGTGCTTTCGACTGCAAGGAGAGAAGAGGGTGGAGGGTGAGGCGCGGGGGCCGTCCCCATCTCGGTCCCCACCCTGTCCCCCACCCCGGGGGCAAAAGGCGCAGGCGGGTGCCGCGCCATCCCCGCGCCCCGCTCGCTGCGAACCCCAGGGCGACGCCGCCACCGCCGCACCCGCTTTCCCCCCGGGGGAATTTGGCCTCCCAAATTCCCACGGTGCCACCCCAGGGCACCCCAGCCGCAGGGGTTTGGGGGGGGGGTGGCGTGCGTGTGTGTCCCCCCCCGCCTGGGGACAGCCCCTACCTTCAGGGCGCTGCGCTTCTCCTCGAAGCCCGGGGGGGCCCCCGGCTTCTTCCTGCGGACGGCGCAGCCCGAGTCGGAGGGCGCCGGGGCCGGGGAGGGGGCGGCGTGCTTGGGCTTGACGGGCCGGCAGTACGTGGCGGCGTTCTTGCGCTTCTTGGCCTCGGCGTCGGCGATGCAGTTCGCCGCCAGCGCCTTGGGCCCGTTGAGCGGCGAGCCGCGGTTTTCCAGCTGCGAGGCTTTCACCGGAGGAGGAGGAGGAGGAGGAAGAGGAAGAGGGTGGCCAGCGGTCCTGCAGTCCAGCGGGCCGGCCCGCTTCACCCGGGAGCCCGGAGCCACCGAACCGTTGAGGGAGGAGGAGGAGGAGGACGGCGAAGAGGAAGGGCAGCCCAGCGCGGGTTTCGTCTTGCCGGGGGGGCGGGAGACCTGGCAGCCGGGGGCTTTGCCCTTGGCCGAGTCCGCCAGGCAGGTCCGTTTGTAGGGGGGGCCGGCGGCGGCCCCCAGCGGCTGCTTGCGCTTGCGGGCCGCGGCGTCCGGCTCGGCGCTGCCCGCCGGCTCCTTGGCTTTGGAGGATTTGCTGGCCTTGGTGGAAGGCAACTTGCTGAAGGACGGCGAGGGGATGTTGGCCGGCAACGGGGAGGTGATGGACTGGCTGCCGCCGCCGGGGCACTCGGGCTGGCTGCAGGCGGCCGCCGCGTGCGGCGAGCCCACCGTGTAGTTGAGGCTGGCGTGAGGCCGGGCGTCGCGGGCGCCGGCCGCGGCCGGGCAGGTCGCCGCGGTCCTCGCGGGGCCGCCGTGGGGCGGGGGGGCCGGGGCGGCGGGGCCGCAGCTCTGGCCGGCGGGGCTGGCCGAGGGGCCGGAGGGGGCCGGGGCGGCGTGGAGCTGGGGGTCGGCGGCCGGCGGGATCTTCCTGCGGGATGGGATGGGGTGAGCCGGGACGGGAGGGGGCACCTGCAAATCAGCGCTCCCTTCCCGGCCCCCTCGTTACGCCTTACTGCAAAGCCTGAAAGCGAAGCTGCTCTCTAAGTCCAGCGAGGCTGGAAGGACCCGTAAGAGCAGCCCTCCCCGCGGGTCCCTGGGGTTTCGGGATGGAGCCCTGCCCCTGCGCTCCCCGCAGCAGATTCACCCCCCCCCGTCCCTCCCTGGGAAGTTTGGGCGCATCTCTCCCGCGGGATGCCAGCGCTCAGATCCATCCCTGGAGCTGGCAAACCCCACGGGACGAGCCCGGCCGGGGGGCCTGGCCCCGAACAGCGGCTCGGCCACCTCGCCGAGCGCCCGCTGCCCCCCGCGACGGGCACCCGGCGGCCCGGGGGCCGTGCTGGCGCGCCGCGGCCGACTTACTTCCACATGTGCGAGCTGAGATGCCTCTCCAGCATGGAGCCCAGCGCCGAGCAGAAGCGGTCGAGCCGCCGGTTGAACACGTAACAGCCCGGGCTGACCAAGCGGCTCCCGAAGGTGCAGAACTGCGCAGAGGACAGAGAGGGACGGAGGGGTCCGGTCAGGGCGGCCGCAGCCCCGGAGCCCAGCCGGATGATGGGAGAACTGGGAGATGCCGGTCCCGCGTCCCCCTCTCCCCGCCGGGACGGCTGCGGGACCACGGACGGGTTAAGGCGCCGCCGGGCAGCGCTGGCTAGCGGAGGGCTCGCGCAGGGTCTCCGACGCGCGCCGCCGTCCGCACTCACCGCTTGCGGCCGCGGCGGGCGCGAGGCGTAATGGCAGTCCGGGCGGTGAGCGTCCTCGCCCGCCTCCTCTTCGCTCTCGTCGCTCGACACCCGGCTGCTCCCCTTGGCCAGCGGGAAGGGGTAGAGCCCCGGGTCGGCCTCGCCGGAGGCCGCCGGCGGGTCCTCGGGGTCGCTTTCGGAGGAAAGGCTGGACCTAGGCGCAACGGAGGCGGAAGAGTGAGAGCCGCTCCGGATGCAGGGGGGGGGAAAAGCCGCGGCCACCGGCACAGCTCTGGGGCATCTCCCACCTCCCCGGTGGCCACCTCAGCCGGGTCCCGGGCGTCCCCCCGCCACCCGCGGGTGCTCACCTGGGGAGCAGGCAGCGGGGCGGTTTGGCGCGGCAGGGGGACGCGCTGGGCAGGACGGCGGGGGGCTGCGGCAGCGAGGAGGCGTCCTGGCCGAGGCGCTCGGGCAGAGCCTCCTTCCTCACCGGGCTCTTCTCCTTGGGGGACTCGCCCTTGCGGGAGCTGGCTTTCAGCTCGGCCACCAAGACGTCGAAGTCCTTGGCCCGGCCCTGCACTTCGCGGCGCTGGTGCACCGAGTGGATCTGCGGCAGGTCACAGCGGGGCGCGGGGTCGGACCCGGGGTGGCGACACGGTCCCCTCTGGGTCCTTCCAAGCCAGCCCGGAGCAGGCACGCAGCCCCTGCGCCCCCAAAAGCCTTCCTCGGCTGTGAACGCGCCAGCACCGGCCGAGCTTCCCGCGGAGCCCTCCGCCCCGCGCGCCCCACACGCTACCTTGCAGGTCAGCAATCGGGTGCAGATCTTTTTGGTTTCGGGGTTGACCACTCCGCACTGCCTGTTCAAGTCGCACTCCTTCCCTACGGGGCAGAGCAAAGAAAGCCAAGATGCACGGGGTGGACAGGCCCCCGCGGTGCAAAAGTGGGTGGGAGAACAGGGCCTGTCGGGGTCCCTGGGCTCTCCGGGCTCTCTGCCACCTTGATCCATCCCTGGAACAAGTTTCCACACCGCCAGAGTCTCCCGGTGCGAACATCGGGACGAGATCGGCTCTCGCCTCCGCGTCAAGAGGACGCTCTCGCCATGGGGCGGCTGCGCGCCGACGTGCCCACGTCCATGGCGAGCCATGGGGCAGAGCTCGCTTCGACTGCAGGAGGCACCGCCTCACCGAGGCCGCCGCGGGCCGGGGTCCGCCCAGCGGGGTCCTACGGCCCTGGGCAGGGAGAGGCTTGGCAGGATCGGGCCGACGGGACAACGGCGTTTAACCAGCCCCAACCCACCCCGGCCAGGGCAGAAGCCGGACGTGAAACTGGAACCCCCTCCAAGCGAGAGGCTGCACTTCCCCTGTCCGGCGTGAAGGGAAACGTCCCGAATAGTCGTACGTTTGGTGCTGAATTCAAGGTCCTGGAGTGACCCCGCTGTGCCTGTCCCTCCTCCTGGGGGAGGGGGCTGCAATCTCCTGGCCCCCTTCGCTCCCTCCCCGGGGAACCGCTCCAGCCAGGCGAGACCCCCCCGGTCCCAGTCTCTGCCTAAGTTCTGCTATGGCATCGCTCACTGTAGCCTGAGAGTGCCTGCAAACACCGCAGCATCTGTCCGTTTCCCATTTCTGGGTTTCAACCCTGGCTCACGCTGTTTCTCATGGTGCAGGGCTCACAGCTCCTGAGCTGCATGCAGTTCTTCCGGGCTATACAGCCCCGCGGGCAGAGGCCCTAGACCTGGTGGGTGAACGGAGCTCCGATCAGGGCAATGGTTCGTGGCGAGCGCGGCTCCTCTGCATGCAGGAGGAGAGATGGGAGCTGCCGAGATACCTACCCAACTGCAGGAGGCGGGAGCCGGACTGCACTGAACCGAACCGCGGAGCAACGAGCAGCCGGATCCGGCAGCCGAAGCCCGGCCGGGATCCCGCGCCGCGGCACCGAGCTACGTGGCACCAACCTGCCGCCCCCTCCCCAAGCCCGCGGCGAGCAGAGAAACGGGACTCACGCGCCATCTTCTTGTGGGATTTGGGGGGCGGCTTGGAGGCACCCGGCTCCTTGTCCCCGGGAGCGGGCGCGCTCTCCGGCTTCCTCGCCGGGCCGTCGGCGGGCATGACCGAGTCGCCTCCTGCCTTGGCCGGCGTCGGGGGCTCTTTCGGCGACGCTGCCAAGGAGGGTTTGCCCAGGGGCTCTTTGGAGCTGCAGGAAGGCTGCCCGGGCACGGCTGACGCCTTGGGGGGCACTTTGATCCCGTGCCCGTCCGGTTTAGGAAGGCTGGAAATCTTCTCGAGGTTCACCACGGGCATGAAGAGGCTGGGAAGAGAAGGGGGCAAGGTGAGAGAGGCCCCGCGGCGGGCGCCCCGGCGGGGTGAGCCGCCTCCGTCCCCGCGTGCTCACCAGAGGTTGTCCTTCTGGGCCTTGTCGGGCCGCTCGGGCAGGGGCTGAGCTCGGCTGCGGGCGCCGGGCGCCTTCTCCCGCAGGGCCTTGGCCGCGCCGTGGGCCCCGCAGGCCGGCGGCTGCCCGTTGACGGCGTGGCACTTGGGGCTGCCGGAGCCCGCCCGGGCGTACAGCTTGCTCAGGGGGCCGTGGCGGCGCTCTGCCGGGACAGCGGTGCGGGGGGGGGGGGAAAAACCCGTCGTTATCCCGCTCCGCGGGGGGTCATCCCACCCTGCCGAGCCCCTTCCCCGCTCCCCGGGCGGGCGACCGCCGTCGGTGCAAAAAACTCCCGCGCTCGGAGGGCCGACGGCCTCACTGAAAACCGGGATCTGCCCCGAGAGCGGGGGCGAGCCGCGCGCCCCTCGCTCCTGCCCTGCTCGGCAGGGCTCCGCGGACCCCGTCTCCTCTACGGAAACCCCCCCAACCCCAGGATGCCCGGGGAAACGCCACCTCGGCCGGGTGCCCGTGACGGAGGGGACGGTGCCAGGGTGCCGTGCCCGGAGACCCCGCGGCGTGCCCGGCGCCCCGGCTCACCGCAGTGCTTCTGGAAGGCTTGAGGCTTCACCACTTGGCTGCAGTGGTTGCACACCACCAGGTAAAACTCGTCGTGGGCCGGGCAGTGGCCGAAGATCGACATGTCTGCGAGGGCGAGAGACGCCGGTGAAACGCGGGCTGGGAGGCGTTTCGGCCGCGACGCTCCTAAAACCCTCGCCCCAAAGCAGCGGGCGCAGGCAGCTCTGCAGCCCGCCGCGTGTTAGCACCCAGCGGGTGAGGCTGGAGCGCAAACGTAGCCCTGAAACACCAGGTTTTCTCCCCAAAGGAGGGAGCCGGCCTGGCCAGCGCTTACCTTCCTTAATCAGGGTCATCGCATCCAGCTTTTTACTCCCGCTCTTACTGCTCTCCTCCAGCTCCGACCCTGGCGGAGACAAAACGCGCCGTCAGCAGCGCCCGGGCTCCGTCCCCTGCTCGCGGCGTCGGCGCTGGGCGCCGCGCGGCACGGCCCCATCTGAGCCGGGGCCCGAGAGCCAAGGGCAGAAAGGGGCTCTCCTCGGGCGCCGTCACGGGCATCGCGCGGGAGCAGTCGGACGCCGTCTCTGTCCGGCGTCTGCAGGGACGGGGGCGACCGGCCCCAAGGAAAGGTCTCGGCTGCAGACGCCCCAGCTTGGGCAAGAAGGATGTCCCCTGTCCCAAAGCGCCGGCTTTGGGGAGGTGGCAGTAGCGATGTTTAAGGGGTGCCCGGCGGCACGGCTGGGCACACGGCCCCAGGGCAGCGAAGGAGCCGTCTGCAGGGTCGCGAAGCCCCCCCCACCCCGGGATCCGGCCAGCCGAGCCCCGGGCAAGCCTGGAGCTCCCCGGGGCCGCGCGCTCCCCGCTCGCCCCGGCGGCTCCTCCGCCTGTGCCAGGGCCGGATCCTGCCTCGGGGCAGAGCCCCGCAGCGACGCGCTCCCGCGCAGTGCAGCGTCCGGCGACCGGTCCCGGCTGCAGAGCGGGCTCAGCGCGGGCACCCGAGGCTGCCCAGAGCCGGGAAGTGCCCGCCGTCAGCCCCGCCACCCGCACCCCCGGGGAAAAGAAACCCTTCAGTCGCCCCGAAACACCCTGCGGCACGGCTAACGCGAGCCCACAAGCTTTCGGGTCAAGTCCCATCCGTGTCACGAATTGTGTCGGCCTCAAGTAACCGCAGGTCCAGCTTCTGCCGTCGACTGCACGACGCGTCTCCGTCCCCCGGACCCTGGCACTGCGCCCCGCGGAAAGGAAAAACCTCCCCGAAGCCGGGGACGAAGCCCCGAACGACGCGAGAAGAAGCCGGGCGGAAGAGCGAAACCCGGCGCCGATCGCGAGGACCCAGGGCCAAGGCTGGACGCGACGTCCCGGAGCCGTGCCCCCGCCGCGGGGCACCGCGGCCACCACCTCCGCGAGGGCCGTCCTCGCGCCCACCGGCGCTCCTCGAGGCACCGCCGCGCTCCCGAAACCATTAAAACGGCTAAAACGAGACAAGGGGGACAGATGCATCACCCGAACCGTGGATTACGCGAGCCCAGCGGGGCCCCGGGAGCCCGCAGCCCGGCGGGAGGCAACGCGGCACTTGCCGGGTGCCCAACCTGCGCCCGCCAGGGTCCCGCGCCCCCCGCCGGCGAAGGCCACACCGGACCAAACCCTGCCAAATCCACCGCCGAGGAGATCCTACGCTGCAGCCTACTGGGAGCCTAGATTAGACAGCAACTAGCAGCGCTCTCGCCAGCTATCAGTGCTGTTGCATTTGCAATCTGTAAGGAGGAGAGGAAAAACAACCCACCTTCACCGACGGCGCCAACGGGAATTTTCTTTCCAGCCCTGGCTACGAAACCCTGAAAATCCCGGCGCTTTTCGGCAAACCCTGCCAGGACGCGGCCGCGAGCACGCCGGGAAGGGGAAGGTCCTGCTGTCGGCCGCGGCGGTTCCACCCGGTTTGGGGGCCGGCGAGGCTCGGCCGGCCGAGGCCGGGACCCCGCGAGCGCTGGGGATGGCGGGGGACCAGGGCGCGGGGCGTCGCGACGGGCTCCGGCGTGGGCTCACGGGCCGGCAGAAACGAGGCAAAGGGCTCAGAGACCCCCGAGAGCGCCCGAGACCGGAGTCGGATCCAAAAGGCACCACGGAGGGACCCTGCTGCCACACGCCGGGGTCTCAGCGGTGACCCAGGACGAAGGGCAGGGGACAGGGGTGCCCTGGGGGACACCTGCTCCCAGCGGTGCCCCGACCCGGCCGGGACACCCGAGAGGAGAGCAGGGGGTCGGCCCCCGCCGTCTGCGGGCGACGGCATCCAGGCAGCGGCTATAGGGTCATGCCAGGGGTCCATGCCCCATGCGGGGACATCCGTGTCCCCATGGGGTGGGAGCCCGTGTCCTAGGTGGCTACCCTGGGTTGGGGGGTCCCATCCCCAGCTGGCTGCACCGAGCTGTGCCGCGTGGGCACCGTGTCCCACCTGGCCGAGCTGTACTGGATGCCCAGTCCCGTCTGGCCGTGCTGGCGGTGCCCATGCCCTGTCTGGTCGTGCCATACTGGTTGCCCAGTCTTGTCTGGATGTGCCATACTGGTTGCCCGTGCTCTGTCTAGTTGTGCCATACTGGTTCCCCAATCTCGTCTGGATGTGCCATAGGGGATGCCCCAGTCCTGTCTGGTCGTGCCATACTGGTTGCCCAGTCCCGTCTGGCCACGCCAGGGTGCCTGTGCCCCATCCAACAAACCCGCGTTGCATCTCTGGACCATCTGGCCAGGCCATACTGGTTGCCCAGTCCCTCCTGGCTGTGCCATAGGGGATGCCCAGTCCCGTCTGGTCGTGCCGAGGTGCCCGTGCCCCATCCGACCGAGCCGCGTTGCATCTCCGGACCATCCAGCCAGGCCGTACTGGATCCCCACGGCCGTTCCAGCGGCGCCTGCGCCCCGTCCGGCCGTGCCATACTGGGCGCCCAGTCCCGTCCGGCCGTGCCATACTGGGCGCCCAGTCCCGTCCGGCCACGCCATACTGGGCGCCCAGTCCCGTCCGGCCGTGCCCCACCGTCACCGCCCGGCCCCGACGAGGGGTGCCCGGCTGGGGCTCCCGGTGCGGTGCCCGTCTTGAAGCACCGGGTGCCCGGTCGGGGGCAACCGGCTCCCGCTGCCCGCTCCGAGGTGCCCGGTGCCCGCTCCGGGGTGCCCGGTGCCCGCCGCGGGGCACCAGCTTCCCGGTGCGCGGTGCCCTATCCGGGCGCCGGCCGCCGCGGGGCGGCGCTAGGACCGGGGGGCGGCGGGCGCGGCTCCGTTTGGCGGCGGCTCCCCCCTCCCCGCCCGTCCCCCCCCGTCCCCGCCGCCGCCGCCGCCGCCCCTCACCCGGCTCGGCCGGCGGCCCGGCCCGCTCCACCCAGGCGCTCCAGCTCTGCCCCGCGAAGTCGTCGAGGCTCGGCAGCCGCCGCTCTGCCGCCGCCGCCATCGCCGCCGCCGCCGCGCGCCCACGCACCGCCATCGCCGCCGCCGCCGCCGCCGCCGCGGGAGCGCGCCCCCCGGCCCGCGCCGCCGCCCCCGCCCCCCGCCGCCCGCGCATGCGCCGCCCCCCCGCCCGCCCGCCCGCCGCGCGGCACCATGGGGGCTGTAGTCCGCCGGTCCCGGCCCGCCGCCCGCGCGGCCTCCCGCCCCGGGGCGAAGAACGCGGCGGGAGGCGAGTGTCGCTCCGGGGAGCCCGGCGCGCGGCTTTATTGGGCGCCCGGCCGCCGCCGCCGCCCCTACGGCCCGCTGGGAGAGCGGGCGCGGGGCTCGGGCAGCTGCGCCGGCCCCTCCGCGCCCCTCTCGGCAGCTGCGCCGGGGCTCCCCGCTCTGCCCAGCCCCGCTCCCGGCGGCTGTACGCGACCCCCAGGCACCGTCGGGCCTCCAGGAGCTGAATACAGACCCTCTCCGCGGTGCGGTGCGCCCAGGACTTATCTATGCTCCCTATACCTACCCCTTATATATAGCCAGGCCCTTACAGGGCTTATCTATACCCCCTATATATAGCCGGGCCCTTATAGAGCTTATATATACCCCCTATATATGCCCCCTATATGTAGCCGGGCCCTTATAGGGCTTATACATACCCCCTATATATAGCTGGGCCCTTATAGGGCTTATCTATATCCCCTATATATACCCCCTATATATACCCGGGCCCTTACAGGGCTTATCTATACCCCCTATATATAGCTGGGCCCTTACAGGGCTTATCTATACCCCCTATATATACCCCTATATATAGCTGCACCCTTATAGGGCTTATATATACCCCTTACATATAGCCAGGCCCTTATAGGGGTTATATATACCCCCTATATATACCTCCTATATATAGCTGGGCCCTTACAGGGCTTATCTATACCCCCTATATATAGCTGGGCCCTTATAGGGGTTATATATACCCCCTATATATACCCCTATATATAGCCACACCCTTATAGGGCTTATATATACCCCTTATATATACCCCCTATATATAGCCAGGCCCTTACAGGGCTTATATGTACCCCCTATATATACCCCTTATACATACCCGGGCCCTTACAGGGCTTACCTATACCCCCTATATATAGCCAGGCCTTTATAGGGCTTATACATACCCCCTATATATACCCCCTATATATAGCTGGACCCTTACAGGGCTTATATCTCCCTCTAGGCAGAGCTGGACATGAAGGTGTCATATGCCCCTATACAGAGGCAGTCGCCCAGGGGCTATACACACCCCTCCGCAGGGCTGGGCCCTCAGGGGCTATACCTATCTCTATAGAGAGCTGGGCAGTAGGGGTTATATATACCCTTATATAGAGCTGGGCACGTGGGTGTTATATCCCCCTATACGGAGCAGGCCACCCAGGGGTTACATATAGCCCCTATACAGAGCCGGATACCCAGGAGTTTTATAAGGCTCCTATACAGAAGCGGACACCCAGGGTGATACACATCCCCTATACAGAGCCGGACAGCAGCGGTTCGCGCCCCCCCACGCAGCGCCCCATGCCCAGGGCTACGCGTTCCCCTATAGCAGCCATCCCCCCCCCCCACCCCGTCCCCCCGCCCCGCGCGGCCGGGCCAGCGACGCCCCGTGCCCGGGCTGGCGGCCGGCGCGCGGCCCTGGGGCACGGCCGGACCCCCGCGGCCCCATCGCAGCCCGGCGCCGGGGGGGGGGGCAGTCCGAAATCGTGCCCGTGCGTATACGATAAGGGGGGGTGGCAGGGGGGCAGGTGGGCGGCCGGGGGCTACTGCTTGTCGATGGCGCCCTGCTCGGCCGCGCTGTCGCGGGGGGCGGCCTGCCCGTGCCACGCCGTTTCCTTAAACACGAACCAGCAGTTCCCGGCCCACAGGATAAAATTGATGAAGCCGAAGAGCTGCAAGGGAGAGAGGGGAGAGCGGCGTGAGCCCCACGGCGGCCCCGGCTCACAGCAGGGGTTTGGGGGTGGGCAGGGGGCTTCTCCCTGCCGGTGGGGGCCGGGCGACGGGCTGCGGCGCGAGCGCGCGGGTTTCCACCGCCCTCTCCCGGCTGCGATCAGAAATCCTGCGGGCACGTGGGTGCTGGGGGGGGGGGGGGCGCCTGCGGGCACGCGTGTGCGGGCGCGCGCCCGTGCGCATGCGGGCACGCACGTGGGCGCCTGCATGCGTGTGCGTGGGCGGGCCTGCACGTGGGTGCACCCGCAACGTGCACGGCCGCGGGCGCGCGCGCCCCTGCCTGCCTGTGCGTCCGCCCGGGGCAGGCACGGCGTGTGGGGCACGCGTGGGCGCGCCTTCACCCACGTCTGCTGGCGCGCGCGCGGGCGCCCCTTCGTGCCAGCTCAGCCCCTCAGAGCCGTCCGCAGCTCGCTCGCTCTCCCTCCCCCAGCAAATAAATTAATGTATGTGCCTGCGCACATGGGTATAGACATGCATGGGTATAGACATGCATGGCTATATACGTGCATGGGCATATACGTGCATGGGCATATACGTGCATGGCTATATACGTGCATGGGCATATATGTGCATGAGTATATATGTGCATGAGTATATACGTGCATGGGCATATATGTGCATGACTATATACGTGCATGGCTATAGACGTGCATGGCTATAGACGTGCATGACTATATGTGCATGGGTATAGACGTGCATGGGCATATATGTGCATGAGTATATATGTGCATGAGTATATACATGCATGGCTATAGACATGCATGGCTATATACATGCATGGCTATATACGTGCATGGCTATATATGTGCATGGGTATAGACGTGCATGGCTATAGACGTGCATGGGTATAGACGTGCATGGGTATAGACGTGCATGGGCATATATGTGCATGAGTATATATGTGCATGAGTATATACGTGCATGGCTATAGACATGCATGGCTATATACGTGCATGGCTATATATGTGCATGGCTATATATGTGCATGGGTATAGACGTGCATGGGCATAGACGTGCATGGTTATAGACGTGCATGGTTATAGACGTGCATGGGCATATATGTGCACGGTTATAGACATGCATGGGTATAGACGTGCATGGGCATATATGTGCATGGGCATATACGTGCATGGCTATATATGTGCATGGCTATAGACGTGCATGGGCGTATACGTGCATGGGCGAACTTATGCATGCGCGTGTGCTCACATGTGCCTGCACACGCGTGCGTGCAGCCGCCCGAGGCTTCGCCCCCCTCCCCGGCTCGCGCCGCCCCCTCTCACCACGGAGATGTTGGCCAGCCCCATGGCCGGCGTGGCGCCCGCGTTGCACACCGCCTCCTGGCCCTGGCACACGCTCATGGCGGCGATGAGGCTGGCGGGCCGCGTGGCCCCCTTGACGTCGCTGAGCCCCTTGCCCCACGCCGCCGCCGCCACCAGCCAGAAGAAGGCGAAGGAGACGGTCGCGCAGAAATCCTGCCGGGGACGAGCAGGAGCTGAGCGCCGTCGCCGGCCCGCCGGGGCCGCGCGGCGGGATCGGGCTCGGCGCCACCTTACCGCGAAGGGCAGCTTCTTATTTTCGCCGTAGAGGGAATGAAAGCGCAGGTAAAGCACCAGAGCCGCCATGGCGTAGAGGAAGGAGAAGACCCCCAGGGTCACGAAAAACTCGGCGGGCGCCGAGAAGTCGCCGACGAGGTGCAGGGTCTGGCTCTCGCCGGCGCCCTCGCAGTCCGGCATCTCGAAGGGCACCTGGTACAACCTGGGCGCAGCGGCAGAGCGATGCCGGCCGGCCGCCCGCTGCCGCCCTCCGGCTCGCGAGGCTCCTCGCAGCCTCGGCGCGCGCGCGCCGCGAGGCGAGCGGCCGGCCGGAGCGGGTCCACGCGATGCTCCCGGCTCCCCGAAACGACCCGGCAGAGCAGGACGGCGCTGGAGCATCCTGCCCCTATTAAAATCTCTATCGCCCGGCTGCGGGTGAGGGCAAGGGAGAGAGGAGAAAAAAAGCCCGTATCCACCCAAAACGCGCCGAATCCTGGATCCACCCGAAATGCACCAAAACCTATATCCACCCAAAACCGCCCCGCGCGCACGCCGGCACGCTCCCTCCTCCGCGGTGCCTCCACGCACTCCGGGAGCGCGGCCGCAACGCCGGGGGGGGGGGGACGAGGCCGGCGTCCCCAGGGGTCCCGGCCGGCGTCGGAGCAGCGGGTGCTCGCGCAGGACACCGGGGCCCGTCCCCGTGCCCTTACCGGAAAGGATACCCGAACTGCACCGAAATAGCGCTCATCTCTTTGGTTTCGCCGTTGCACTTCACCGTGGCCCCGCTCTCGCCGCTGAAGGAGCCGCAGGCCCCGAAGGCGAAGATGGCGAAAAGCTGGGAGAGAGCGACGGCGCGTCGGGCGCAGGATTTGGCCGCCGAGGCCGGCGGCGCTGAGTCACGGCGGCGGCGGCGGCGGGCTGCCACCCCGCAGCTGTCGGCCGCGGCGCGCCAGCTCCCGGAGAGGCCGAGGCGGGGGCGGCGGTCGCCCGCCCCGCGGCCCCCGCTGCGATTTTTTACGGTTCCCGCCGGGCCCCTCGGCGCGGGAAGCGGCGAGGAGCCTCCCTTGCCGCCCCCCCCACCCCGTCCCTGGCGCTCCCCGCCGGAGTTTTCCAGCACGCCGCCGCTGCCACCCCAGGGACGCACCCGCTGCCCCGAAATATAATCCGGCAACCATCCATCGCGCCCCCGGGGCGCCCGGCTTCCCCCATCGCTGCCCCCCCCATCCCAGGCGCGGGAACCCCCCGTGGCACCGCCGAAGCCCGCGGCCACCGCGGCACCTCGACGTCACCGTCCCCTCCGGCGTGGCCGGGCAAAGCCACCTGCTCAAGGTCACCGGGGAGGGCCGCGCGGCCGGACCCAGGCGTCCGGGCGGCCCCACGCCCGGCCTCGCCGGGACGTGCCCCCCCGGGGTGCCCCCCACCCAGCGCTGCTGGCACCCGGCGGGTCCCCTCGTCCCTGGGGGCTGTTGCAGGTCTTGGGAAAAGGACGGGTGACCCCGAAACCGCGCAACGCTGGAGCCCGGCTGGGGGGGAAGCGCCGCCACCCTGGGGTGCCGGGCAAGGGGCTGCGCCCGAGGGGCTCCCACGGGACGGGGACGGGGACCCGGGGGGACTCACCCACTGCAGCACTTTGATGAAGCCCAGGGGCTCCTGGAGGCGGCCCCAGCGCATCCCGCCCAGGACGCGGTCCTGCGGGGGAGAGCGGCCGTGAGCGCCGGGGGTGGCACCGGGGGGCTGCAGCAGGGGGTTGCACTGGGGGGGGTGCAACGGGGGGTTGCACTGGGGGGCTGCAACGGGGTGGCACTGGGGAGCTGCACTGGGGGGGCTGCAGAGAGGGGCTGCACTGGGGGGCTGCAACGGGGTGGTACTGGGGGGCTGCACTGGGGGGCTGCAATGGGGGTGGTACTGGGGGGCTGCAGCAGGGGGTGGCACTGGGGGGCTGCACTGGCGGTGGCACCGGGGGGCTGCAGCAGGGGGTTGCACTGGGGGGGGTGCAACGGGGGGTTGCACTGGGGGGCTGCAACGGGGTGGCACTGGGGAGCTGCACTGGGGGGGCTGCAGAGAGGGGCTGCACTGGGGGGCTGCAACGGGGTGGTACTGGGGGGCTGCACTGGGGGGCTGCAATGGGGGTGGCACTGGGGGGCTGCAGCAGGGGGTGGCACTGGGGGGCTGCACTGGCGGTGGCACCGGGGGCTGCACCGAGGGGTCGCACCGAGGGTGGCACCGGGGGGCTGCACCGGGGGGCTGCACCGGGGGCTTGCAATGGGGGGGTGGCACCGGGGGGGCTGCAGCGGGGGGCCGCAGCGGGGGGGCTGCCCCAGGCCACCGGGGGCTGCCCCGGGGGGCGCAGCGGGACCCTACCTGGAGCCGGGGCGTTTTGTCGCCGGCCGCGGGGGCGCCGGGCTCCGACATGGCCGGGCCGGGGGGGCCGTGGGCGCCGTCGGGGCTGCCTCCGCCGCCCGCTGCGGCCGCGCCGCTGTCCGAGCCGCCCCGGCGCCGCCGCCGGGAGCCCCCGCGGCCCCGGGCAGGGCCGCCCGCGCCGCCCCGCCCCGCCCCGCCTGGGCCCCGGCCCCCGCCGGGACGGCCCCCGGCCCGCCCCCCCGGGGCACCCCGGCCCGGCCCCGCCCCCGGCCCCGCCCCCCGGCCCGGCCCGGCCGCAGCGCGGCGGCTTCGGGCGGCCCCCGCGCCGCGCCGTCCAGCCGCCCGCCCGTTTCTCACTCCATCTGTCTATCTGCCCATCTCTCCGTGCGGCTGTCCATCCGTCCGTCTGTCCGTCCGCCTGTCCATCCATCCATCCTTCCATCCCTCCATCCATCCATCCGTCCGTCCGTCCATCCTTCCATCTGTCCATCCATCCTTCCATCTGTCCATCTCTCCATCCATCCATCCTTCCATCCCTCCATGCATCCATCCATCCGTCCATCCATCCTTCCATCTGTCCATCCATCCATCTGTCCATCCATCCATCCTTCCATCCATCCGTCCATCCATCCTTCCATCTGTCCATCCATCCATCTGTCCGTCTGTCCATCTCTCCATCCATCCATCCTTCCATCCCTCCATCCATCCGTCCATCCATCCTTCCATCTGTCCATCCATCCATCTGTCCATCCATCCATCCTTCCATCCCTCCATGCATCCATCCATCCGTCCATCCATCCTTCCATCTGTCCATCCATCCATCTGTCCATTCCTCCGTCCGTCCATCCATCCATCCATCTAACCATCCATCCGTCTCTCCATCTGTCTCTCCATCCGTCCATCCATCCTTCCATCTGTCCATCCATCCATCTCTCCTTCCGTCCATCCATCCATCCATCCATCCAACCATCCATCCGTCTCTCCATCTGTCTCTCCATCCATCCATCCATCCTTCCATCTGTCCATCCATCCGTCCATTTGTCCAACCATCCTTCCATCTGTCCGTCCATCCATCCTTCCATCCCTCCATCCATCCATCCATCCGTCCATCCGTCCATCCTTCCATCCGTCCATCCATCCTTCCATCTGTCCATCTCTCCATCCATCCATCCTTCCATCCCTCCATGCATCCATCCATCCGTCCATCCATCCTTCCATCTGTCCATCCATCCATCTGTCCATTCCTCCGTCCGTCCATCCATCCATCCATCTAACCATCCATCCTTCTCTCCATCTGTCTCTCCATCCATCCATCCATCCTTCCATCTGTCCATCCATCCATCCATCCATCCAACCATCCATCCGTCTCTCCATCTGTCTCTATGCCCGTCCATCCATCCTTCCATCTGTCCATCCATCCGTCCATCTGTCCATCCATCTCTCCTTCCGTCCATCCATCCATCCATCCATCCAACCATCCATCCGTCTCTCCATCTGTCTCTATGTCCGTCCATCCATCCTTCCATCTGTTCATCTGCCCATCCATCCATTCATCCATCTGTCCATCTGTCCGTCCACCCATCTGTCCACGTCTCGCTCCGCCAGCCCGTCAGCCCATCCATCCATCTCTCCGTCCTGCTGCCCCTCCATGCTCCCCCTGTCCACCCTCCCCTCCACCCACCATCACCCGTCTCTCCATTAGCCTCTCGGTCCCTCGCTCTGTCCCTCGGCGGGTGACACCGAGCGGGTGACACCGGCAGCGCCTGGGGCAGGAAGCGCCGTAGGGGAAGCGGAAGGGCAGGGTGGGGGCAGAGGGGGGTGGCCGGGGGTGGCAGCCGCACCCCGGGGGGCGGGGGGGTCACCCTGCCCCTCCCCCACCCTGCCCCACCCCCTTCTGCACTTCTCCGCCCCTCCCCCACTCCGCAGGCCCCGCCCCTCCCGCTGCTGCACCGGCCCCTCCCCCTCTGGGTGAGACTCGCCCCGCCCCCGTTCTGCCCTCGCACCTCCCCCAGTCTCCCTGGCCCCGCCCCTAGTCCTGGCCCCGCCCCCTGCACCGTCCCCGTCCCGCCCCTCTGGAGCGCCTCGACCAATCCCCGCTGGCGGCCGCTCTTGCCCCGCCCCCGAGCGCGGCGCGGGGTCCGCCCACCAGGACGGCCCAATGGGGCGGCGAGGCGAGCGGAAGCGGGCCGGCGGGGCGGGGCGGCGCCTGCGCGGTGGCGGGCGCCGGCAGGAAGTGGTGGGCAGCCCGGCGAGGGGAGAGCGGCGCTCCGGCCTGCGCCCGCACCAGCCGCCCGCCGCGCCCGGCCCCGCTCCCGCCGCCGCCGCCGCCATGTTCCTCACGCGCTCCGAGTACGACCGGTGAGTGCCCGCCGCCCCCCCCCCCCCCGCCGCCTCCCGCCTCCCCGGGCGGCCGCGGCCTGCGGCTGAGTCACGGGCCTGCTCCCGCCCGCGCCGTCTCCATGGCGACGGGCCGAGCCGGGCCCCGGCCCCGTCCCCGCCGCCGCCTCGCTGCCCCCGGGCCTGGCGGGGCCCCGGCCCGGCCCGAGCCCGCCAGCGGCGGGGCCAGCGCGGCCCTGCTGGCTCACGCCTGGGCCGCGCCGGCCCTGCCCGGCCGCCCGCGCCTGCGGCCGCTGCCCCCGAGCCGGCCCCGGCTCTCGTCTCTTCGCCCGATCCGCGCTCCTTCTCTTCCCTCCTTCCTCTCGCGCCTCCTTTCTTTTATTTATTTTTGTTTTAATGTGGGCTTTTTTTCCGTTTCCAGAGAGCCCTGCTCCGCCGGGTTCAAGGGCGGCCCTTGGCTGCCTCTCATGCTGCTAGAGAGCTCCCGGTTTCTGCCTTCTTAGCAGCGAGCCGAAAGGATTTCGGGGCCCTGGTGTGGCGGGGGGGGTGCGCTCTGGTTACACCAGGATCAGGGCCAACCAGTGGAAGTTCTGACTTGAGCGGTGTTACCCGCAGGCAGTGATTTCGTAAGGCTGTACCTTATCTTAGTAACTTGCTCGTAAGGCGAGGAAGGAGCTGAACGTTAGGAAACCTCTGGAAACGTTCTGCGTGTGGACGGACTTGTTGGCCGCGCTGTTGTTCTTGCTTACCAGCAAAATGTGTTTGGCTGAGGCCTGCTGGTACACAGATGGCCAGTGTTGCATCATTATCTCCATCCTTATCCAATATAATCGGAAGGGCATTAAAAGTCAGGTCGGGTTAGCATCTGGGGAGAGCAGCAATGGGATGCCCGAAGAAGGGAATGGATCTTTGTTTGGGCTAAGCAGAAGGCTGCTGTCTCCCGGAGCTGAAAGAAAGCATGCTGCTTGGACTCCAAAGACAGTTTACTTCCAGCTTCCACAACGTAAAGTATTTCACTAGATTAAACTTCCTTCTGACCTGTGATTAGATCTGCTGGAATTTCTTTCCTGTTTCTCTCTAAGTATCCTGGCTCCAGACCTTGCCAATGAGCCTCTGCCATCAGGGTGACAGGCTGCTGGGGTGAGGAGTATGAAGCGATAAAGTATTCCAGCTGCTGAAATGTGTTGCTCCTGTGTTACCTCCTCCTAGCCGGCCTGACCTGTACCCTCATCGCTCATGAACCCTCGAGGAACTGCGTTTCCTGACGGCCTGCAGTTTCCCGCCTCTTAATGCCATCTCTGATGTTGTTCTTGCAGGGGTGTGAACACCTTTTCTCCGGAGGGGAGGCTCTTCCAAGTGGAGTATGCCATTGAGGCCATTAAGGTACCGTGAGCTCTCTCATGCTACAACCGTATCAACTCTACCTGGGTGCTGAACTGTGATCTTGAGAACCCTCGCAAACGAGGAGCCTAAATTTGGACAGAGACACTGAAATAAATAGCAAACGCTCCCCTCCGCCAGTAGAAAACAAGCAAGCAACAAAATCCAACAGAGGCACATTCTGTTAGTTTGGGCTCTGGTCTTTCTCTATAGTAAAGCAGAACTTGGCCAACTTCCAAGGGTAATACGCAACACTGAGCAGGAGTTGGGAGATGCTGCCTGTTCTGATAGGTGCTGTTCTTGTATGTGACTTTTGGCAGCTCTTTGCTTCCTTTTATGTACAGTCTTTAGCAGAAGGGTTGTTTAATCTCTCCCATACAGCTGCTACGCTTCCTGTAGCTCTATTCTTCTATATTATAGTTCTTGAGGAATTTAAAAAACACTGCAGCTCAGGAGGAGGAAGCCGGGGAACGTTGCCCCCACCAATCTACTCCTAAAACAAATGCAATCCAAAGATGCTAATCCCAAAATCAGAACTACTAAAAACTATTGCTGAAGCTAGAGGTTTTGAATGTTTGTATGCCGTGAATCTTTAACTACAAAAGTTGACATCAGTAGGGTGACACTTAAATGTCCATAAATACTTCCCTAACAGCAAACAAGCGCTATGCTTTCTCCTAACTTTCCTGAGGTAATGGAGTGCTGCCTCTTGGTCCTTGTGCTTTATGGAGTCCCTTTAAAAAAACAGAGCAGCTTTTCTCTTGTTATTACCAACGTGACATTCCTTTTCTTAGCTTGGAGTTGGTCACGTTTTGCTCAAGTGAATTTTAAAACCTGATGGTAAAGGTGAGAGGTAGCGTGCCTATGAGCAAGCTAATCTACATCTGCAGAACTGATGGGCCTTTTGGGGGGCATTAAGCGTTCTTAAATAAGTGTTGTTCTTGTCCCTGAGAACTTGAAGATTGATTGGGAACAAGTTTAAACTTGGGGAAAAGTGTTCTGGGGGCTTTTAATGTAAATGATGAAGCAAAGAAGCTTTTAGTGGGCCTGTTTGGCCTGGGAGGAGGGTTGTTAGCCTTATCTTCCTCGTACACGTTAAGTTCATTGAAGCATTGCTTAAATGAGGAGTCAAAAAGTAATAAATCTTGCTTTTTAAGGAATTGTGAAGTGAGAGCTCTTAAATGGATGCAGTCATGATGCCATTGTGTTGTTGATAAAATACATCTTCTAGAGCAGAAATCTTCTGGAATCTTTCTGACTTTGCTCTTTTTCCAGATCAGTTGATAAGCTTACATATGAAACTGCCGCAACTCAGGTGGCTCTTCTGACATCCTAAGTGTGGTGTCTGTGTGTTAGGTTCTTAGGAGGAGCTTTTATTCGTGTGTGATAGCTTTATTAACAAACAGACATCTGAAGTGACATCAAGTATCCCTTCCTCACCTAAGACTTGTGCTCAGCTGCGTGCCTGAAGGGTGGCAGCCGTTGGGCAATGCCTGGAAACTGCACGTACCTGCAACCGGGAGGTTCTTCTCTGCCTCTGACAGAGATAAAGTTGCAGGTGTATCGACACTGGGAAGCTTACCGCTAAAATTATACTCACGTAACCTGACCTGGGTATTCCAGAGTGAGCATCTCTACCCTGCATCTGGTATAGTTATACCAGCAAATTCCCCAGCATGGAAAAGCTGCTGGTGCTAGGTGCAAGGCGCATTAACTGCCAAGAACCCTCGAGATCTGATCCCCCCTCTGATATACTCACGGCCTAGCCAGTTTGTGATGGCGTCTCGTTTTTTTCCACACCTGTAAGATGAGGGTAAAGCTTACTGCAGCCTTAGCTCCCTTCTGAAGTAGTTTCTTGCTGCCTGAAAAGTGTTATGTGTGCAAAGCACTCTTGCTTCACCTGTAAATTTTGCAGATGAGAAGAGACTTGGAAGAAAAGGAGCTAAATGAAAGAAAAATGCCTAATCCAGAAGTACAGATACAGTCGGAATTATGGCCATTGTGTGAAGTCCATGTCTCTGGCTTTAAAATTTAATTTCTGTCTCGCAAAGAAGATTCACAAAGGCTTTTAAATTCCTAAGACTTTAAGCTGTAAAAGTTGTTGTTGCCCAAGGACGAGATTAATTATTTGCAGCAGCATTACTGGGTTCGGATGAACTAATCAGGAAAGATGCATGGTTTGACCTTTCCAGTTTCCTAGGTGAAGTTCTAACCTTTTTAGTTTGGTTTGCAAAGCTACATAGTTTTATACCGAGTGGGTTCATATGGATGACGCTGTAGCGTCTGCCTCCAAAACAAAGCACCTACAAGTAAATGGTGTGACACTAAGCTTCTGTTTCTGCTAGCTGCCATGGGTAAGCCTGCACTAATGTCCTAGGTCCGGTGTGGTGGTGGTAACTGTGTGGTTGTTCTTAGCTTGGTTCCACAGCCATTGGGATCCAGACCTCGGAGGGTGTTTGCCTGGCTGTGGAGAAGAGAATCACCTCCCCGCTTATGGAGCCCAGCAGCATTGAGAAAATTGTAGAAATAGATTCCCACATAGGTAAGAAGCGCGCTTCTGTTGCCCCTCCTGTAGGGCCCCAGAGGAGTCCTTCAGGTTCTGGATATACGTAATAAAACTCGGTGCCCCAAAAGTTTCAGAAATTATATTTCAGGACGAGCCTTTCTGGTAGGCAGCCTTGCCGAGATGAGTGGGAACACTCGACCCTCCCAGTGAGCACCAGGTTCTGGTCACTGGTTTTCCAGGCTTCAGGCCAGCAGGACATAGTTACAGGAGCAGGAAGAAGCAGCTGAAGCTCCCCCCTGCCTTGTATGACCTCCCTCATGAAAGCTCATCCCAAATTTAGATCTGGGAGGGCAGGGAATTACTGCAATGTAAAGGCTTGACTTGAGGCCAGTTTCTGTTGGAGCACTAATGTTAGCCTGTACCCCTGCTCACAGCAGCCTCCTGCACCGTGAGGGGGCCTAGGAAGGGGCTTGCTACCAAATATGTCAGCTTGAAAAGCAGGAGATCTCCAAAATACTCATGGTGATGGCATGGGTCACGGAAGCTTAAGAGCTCTTGAAGAGTCTAATTTCTTCCTCCTCTGTGCTTTTGACACAGTACTTCTCTTCATGTAGCAGGTGAACAGATCCATCTGTGTGCGTATAGCTGGCTGAAATAACATTTCTGCTTGTGCTGGCTGGAGCATCTAGGTACAGGTTTTGCCTGCTTGCAGTCAGTGGCCCTCAAGTATTGCTGCTCTCAGCTTGGGTGTAGCCACAACTTGGGCAGCTGGTTCAACACAGCTCTTGGCTACCTCGCTTTGTTAGGCCTCCTCTGTTCTGGAGGCTCCTGCAGGGCCTTTCTCAAACCTCCTCCTGCATTGCCCCCAGCGAAGAGTTAGCTGGCCCTCTCCACAGGACAGGATGAATAAGTTCCACTTCCAGCAGGTCATCATTCTGTCTATTAGCTTCTCCTGGAAGGCTTCAAATGTGTCTGCTTGAACTGACTCAGATTTGGGGTGGGTAGGAGGCATGACTGGAAGAGCTCAGTTCTGTATCTGTCCTTCAGCTGTGTGTCCACCCCAGCGGGCGCGGCTCGAGCTGGCCCAAGCCTTCTTGCTCTTCAGTAAATCCATTTTGTTCCCGTGCTCCCTGCTTTCTAGCAAGCTGCCGTTCTGCATTACTGTGCGCTCCTGCGCAGGGACCTGCTCTGCCTTAAAGCCTTCTGTATTTCACCGTGGGTTTCGAGAAATCCAGGGGAGTGCAGTGCAAGTAAAGTCAATTGGATGACTCGTGATTTCCCTCTTTGTGTTCCAGGGTGTGCGATGAGTGGCTTAATAGCTGACGCAAAGACTTTAATTGATAAAGCAAGAGTGGAGACTCAGGTGAGACTTGGCATTTCTCTTCTCAAAACAATAGCACCAGGGCCTCAGGGGCATCTCAGAAGTCTCTGACACAGGAAGATCTTTATAGCAAAGGAGCCGGTGTGGAGTGGGAGGCACACTAAGAGCCTAGCTTCCCTTATGGGGCTTTTGCAGAACAAACTAGTGGATTCTCCCATATGTTTGTTTCTCTCTTTGGTAGTGAACATTTGGTGGGAATCTTATGTCACGTTCTCCAGTGCTGGTGTAGTCTCTTAAGACTAGCAGATGTGTGCCAATGAACGTGTGAGACCATGCATGTCCAACTTGAAAGACTGACTTGGTAATATTTTTGGCCACTTAAAATTACTCTGTGCCTCAGGTATTCAAAGGTCCTGGGTACAAATCACTGCTGTGTAGTAAAGACTTTTCTTGGGGGGGGGGAGGGGTTCCCCGCATGTCAGTGCTCTTCCTAGCTCTGGAGAATCAGATAATGCCATCCCTTCAGAAATGGATACTGGGGCATTGCAATAAAGTGCTCTAGCCTTGCACTGTCCTTGTTGGTATCCCAAGGCCTAGCTGTCTCAGTTGCTTTTCTGGGAGATCTCTGCCCAAGTTTCTTAGCTTGTTCTGCACTTCTGCTCTCTTTCTAGCACTTCCATCTTGTGACTCTGCCCTGTCAGAGGAGGGGGCTGGAATGAAGTTGTCTTTGTGGCTACGTGGGGCATCGTTCTAGACTGCCGTGTGAATGTCTGATCCAGGGTTGTCAGCTTCTGGGAACGCAGCAATAATTTCGGTCTTTATTTTTCTGCAGAATCACTGGTTCACCTACAATGAAACCATGACAGTGGAGAGCGTGACGCAGGCTGTGTCCAACCTTGCCCTGCAGTTTGGGGAGGAGGACGCAGACCCCGGCGCGATGGTGCGTAGCGGTGGAGCTGGGGATGCTGTGGGCATGTGCTACTGTCTCTCCTCTGACTTTGCCATCAGTCTTGCCTAACCTGTTGGCTGGTTTCTGTTGCAGTCTCGTCCATTTGGTGTCGCGCTGCTTTTTGGAGGAGTTGATGAGAAAGGACCCCAGCTGTAAGTTCAGCCCTCTGATTCAGGCCAACTCTGGAAAGGGGCAAGACCTCTAACTGAAACTTCCCAGGAGTTTTTAATAACTTGATTCTGGGATTTTTTCACATAAGCCAAATACTTGAGGTTTATCTCACTATGTACCTAATACGGCTGTTGATGCTTTTAAACCCTTTCTGCCAAGCACAGGTTGCTGCGGGTTGCAGTGGTGTGAGCACTGCTGTTTGTTCAGGGCTGAACAGAACGTCAGGTCTTCAGTGAATCCTTGCTCTTTTTTTTTCTTTGTGGTTTCCTGGGGAGGAAGGAGGAGTTAAAGCTCTGATTCTCCCTAGTTTATTCTTACCTTTCTCCAAAGGACTAGCAGAGCTACTGGTAACATAATATCTGGAGTCTGGTGTAACATTCCTTGGGGAGGTGGTGGAGTGCTTGTAACCTGAACTCATGGGCTTCAAACGCTCGGCCTCTCCTGGAGATGGAAACGGCTCACCAGAGGCAGCCCAATAAGGTCTGCCCGGTGGTCTCCCTCCCAGGAATAGTAGTGACAACTTGCTGGGTTTTTCTAAAGGAAAAAAAAATAAAAGAGAATGCTCCTGTTAGGAGTATGGCGGGGCAGCATCAAGAGTGTACAGCTCTCCTTCTAACTTACAAGCCTAGTTTGGGTCTGCAGGTGCCTTTTGACGTCTTGGCCCTCTTCAAATCTTGATCTCCTCCTCTAAATGCCAGGAGCAGAGACCTGCTGCCGCCGCACTAGTCACAGCGGTCCCTTGAGGCCGCTGTGCGTACTGAAGGAGGCGCTAAGTAGCGAGCGGCTGCTCCAAGCTTTGCTCTGTGCTGGCAGACAAGCTGTCGCTCCTGAGGAGTCCTTGTTCTTCCCCAGCTTCGAGCTGTGTACTGAGCTCTGTGGGGAGTGCTGTGGGTCTTTTGGAAAGCCCTCGAAATATCACAGCATGAGATGGGGGTGCACCTGCTATTCGTTCTCTCGCTTATGTTCTCGGCAGGTTTCACATGGACCCATCAGGGACGTTTGTTCAGTGTGATGCCAGAGCAATCGGCTCCGCCTCGGAAGGCGCACAGAGCTCTCTGCAAGAGGTTTACCATAAGGTAAAAGTTGGAATGGGCTTTACATCTCACAAGTCACAGAGCACTAACTACGGGGATCTGCTAGTTTCCTTGCCGAAAAGAAAAGTCTTACAAATCATTTGAGCTTCTCGGGGTTGGACTCAGCCCTTGATCTAGTGATTAGATGTCGGTGTTTAGTTGTTTGGTGGAGGATCTTTACGATAAGGAGTACCACTAGCAGCTTCCCACTAGGCTGCAACTGCTGAGACAGTTTCATGGAATATGAGACTGGTGCCTGAGATGCCAGTATCTGCCTCTGGCGGCTGATAATTAAGTCCATGTCAGGAAGTACTCTATAAATAAAAGAATCACTGTATGAACACTGCCAGTTAGCACCAGCACTCAGTATGGCTGAAGCCTGAAGTATATGGAACTAAAGCAAGTGGCTTTGTTTCACCATGCTTGCAGATCTGTGAAGTCAGGGAAGTTAATCACTTTTGTGCTGTGAGTAGTTATCCTATCTGATATTCAGTAAAAGAACTTTCTTCCCGCCACAAGGGGGGAAACTGTCTGTTTTGTGTCATAGGAAGTCGAATACTGTAATGAAAAGCAAAATTGATGGTGTTGCTTCTCTTGAAGACTTCCAGCCTAAGATTCAATAGCCTAATTTATTAAGCAGCAGAATTGTCTGAATTCTGGGCTCTGTGGCTTGCTTCCCAGGGCTAAGTTATTGCAAACACAACAATCGCCACTCTTTGAATGTTGCACAGCCTTCTGGCTCTAGGTCCTCGTCACGCAGGGATTTACATTATTAAAGCACGAAGACTTCTGCCAGGAGGAGTCCAGCTTTTCAGAGCTTTTAGTGGACCTTACTGGGGGACTGCTTGACAGACAGTAACTGGTGAAGGGAAATAGACCCTCACATCCCGGTCCTGGCAGTAAGGTTTGTGTGGTCAAGATTAACAGGTCTTAAGCTTTGTAAAAAGTTACACAGAAGCAGAAAGTCACCATCCTTGCAATGGTCGCTGTCCGGCCTGAATAGCGCACTTTGATCTCTTGTTGATACTGTAGAGAACTTGATAAGCTTTTAAATTTGCTGCCAATGACAGCTTAAAGGATTTGAGAAGAGCAGGAGGGAGAGCAGCACGCTTCTGGAATCAAAGGGGTAACAACAAAACAAGTATTCGTGTGAGCATTAACAATGAAGCTAATGAGTTATTTGTTTTACAGTCAATGACGCTGAAAGAAGCAATCAAATCTTCCCTTGTCATCCTAAAACAAGTTATGGAGGAGAAACTGAATGCAACCAACATTGAGGTAACCGTGACTTTGTTACAGCGGGTCCGATAGTGGCATGTGGCACTTGGCATGTAGAAGTGTCCACTGCGTGTATTCTTTGCTTCCTCAGTACGAGTCTTGCTGGCTGCCTAGCAAACATCTCAGTAAGTGCCTTGCCTTTTAAACATCACATCGGAAGTTGTCTGCTTTCTTTTTGGAGAGAAGAGTTTCCTGTACTTCTAGAATGAGGAATTAATTGGTGGATTAGTTCAGAACTTCCCAAGCCAGTGACTGGCTGGCTGCAGATGTTCTTGTGGTGCATGTCCTGTGTGGCATACTGGAAAAATTGAAGTTCTTGCTTTCTTTTGACTTGCCCTAGAGGTGCACACCTGAGGCCACTTGCTTAGCTATTCCAGGAGTGCTGCCATGAATAACTCTTGCAGGACTCCCTAGACACGAGCCAGAGATCAGGGGGAGTGGGGCCCCTGCTGGCCTTACTTGGGCCCAGTCAACCAGGGTGAACCTGTTGTGCCAGCAGGATTGCCTCCCCCCCGCCCCGGGTTTAGCCATTCTTTTTTCCCTAGTACTTGTAATATTAGAAGGAATGAAAATTATATAGCTTCAGGGCTTACTATATTCAGTCTTGGATCAGTGCCAAAAATCTGTTGGACAGAAGGACCAGAGGTGAAGCCTGGTGAAACACATTCATTCCTGGAAGCTTCACTAACCTCCAGCTCTCGCCCACGAGTGGCAAGGCTTGCCAAGCTCACCTTCGCCCAAGCGTGCAGTGCTTCAGGAGATTCCCATGAGCATACAGTAGTACCTGTCCCCTCAAACCTTGATCCTAAGACTCTTAACTCTCCTTTTTAGGTAGTAAAGGTAGAAAGCCTTCCAAATTTTCAGTGATAATGGATAGAAGATGAGCAAGCTGCCATATAGTGTTTGCTTCTATTTCTGGCAGGTTATGAGACACTAGACCTTTTCAAATCATGTCATTCTGACTCCTGAGCTGCTGTTCTCCCTCGTTCTCATCCCATTCCTTTCCTCTGAGGCCTGGAAACCCTTTTCCTGAACAGTCTAAAAGTCTACGCCTCCCCTCCCCCCCCCCTTTTTTTCTTTTAATTAAAAATGCTGCTGCTGGAAACCCTTTCTGATGTGACAAATTGGCTCCGTTTGTGGGGAAAGAAGTAGCAAGCTAGGAACAGAATGCTGAAAACTCAAGACGCTCTCTCCAGAAACGATGCCAGCCTGCTGAAATCTGCTTCCACAGATGTACTCCCATCACACACAGATCAGTTCTCTCTTGATCAGCTTAAGGTCTCTTCTGGAAGATTTGTAGTACAGTGTGAAGAAATTGAGGCAGAGTAACATGTACAGTATCCTTATGTCATGTCCCCATTTAACTGGGCTTAACTGTGCTTGGCAAAGCTCTGAATGTATTGAGGAATCATATATCAGGGTTAAGTATGAGAAGAATGTGCTGAGGATTAAAAGGTCTCTATTGACTCAAGCCACCCTACTCTTTGAAAATATTTACCTGAAGTAGTTACTTTGCTTTCTAGCCTTCTAGAAGTATGTAGCGCTCCAATTTATTTACTCTAGTCACTACCTCTCTTGTATGGCTTTTTTCATTTAGCAGCAAAGAGAAGGGGGGAAATGCAGTCACAAAAGAATTAAATACTTCAGCAGCAAACTTCAGGAGCCTTATACAACTTTTAATTAACTGCTTCCCCATTAAGCCTGGCCTGTAAGGGAATAGTTGAGTAAAGGTTAAGTGTATGAGGAGAAGGTAATGCACAGGATCAAGCTGACCTGTAAAAGCTGAATAGCTGTTATCTCAGAATATTTTGTTTTGGGTGGCCTGATGCTTGTGTATATACACGTTAAAGGCTGTCAAGTCCATTTGGGCCTAGTATCTTAGGCCAAGACTTGCACAAATGATGTGAGGTGCCTAAACTGACATCTCTAAATGCGTCTGACTTTTCTGAAGATGCCAGCTACGGCCAGCTAAATCCTGGGCTTTTAAGGGGTCTCAGGCTGTGGGTGTTCAGGATGTCTCTCCTTGAAAAAGGCTTACTCTTGCCCTCCCCTCTGGCCCCAGATGCACATCCTACCATCTCCTGCTATTCTGTGGGTCACCTTGCAAGCTGAGAGGCCTGGGAAGAGCTCTGGTATCTGCCAGGACTGTGTGCAGCTTTGTTCAGCTTATCGCAACAAAACGCTTTGATCCCTTGAGGCTGGAGATGCCCAGTGCTGGGGGTGTCTGTGAGCAAGGTTTGCAGCATCCAGGCTAGTTCCTGCACCTTTTGGCTTGTCTGCCTGCCTGCTGCTATCTTGGGCTTTCATGCCATGAACAAGGTGCAAACAAAAGTCCCACTTGGATTCCTTTTCCGGTCTTGTAATTGTTCAAGTATCTCTTGTTCTGGTACTTGCTCTGTGAAATGTTTCAGCTGTCTGCCCTGGACGCTGCCCCTCTCTCTTCCTGGCAAAGAGGCAGGGCAGTGCATTTTGTCCCCCAGCTCTGTCCATTCGGCTTTGCCTTGTAAGAGAACTTCTTTACACCCGCTTGCATAGGACACCAGGTAGTTGCAAGGTACGTTGTGGTGACTGCCTTGCTTATTGTCAGTATTTGTTGATCAAAATGGCCACATGCATTTTTTTTTGTCCCTGCCTCAGTTTCCCAAAGCTAATCCACAGTCCCCTTTTGAGTATTTTGCTTTGTTCTCTTAAAGCGTGTAACAGGCCAGGACTTGTACCCTTCATTACTGGAGGAGAAGTGGTCCTTCTGGCTCCTCAGTGTTGCCTCCTGAATCTGAGCAAAGAGATATTTCTACCAAGCACTGCAGGCGCGGGGCCACCCTGAACTGCAGCAAGAGGAACCGCTCTTCCAAGAGGTGTTTGATGAAGAGCTAGTATTAACAGGGTCTCTCCCCGCAGCAAGCAGAAGCGGAGCCTGAGCCCAACAGACGTTCCCGGCTGCTGCTACTATGAGGAGATTGAGTCAATTAAAAGCTATTTCTGTGGCAGCCAGCTATTTTGGGGAATCAAAGAGCATGTTACAGGGTGGAATGATCTTGCTGGGCTGGCAGATCAAGCAGCTGAGAAGGAACAGCTGCTGTCTGCTGTGGCTTCTCTCTGTTCCCTGCCCCATGCTGTCACTTCACATATGCAGGCACGCTTAACCCCTTGCTCTTTCTCTTTCAGCTTGCCACAGTGGAGCCGGGAATGAAGTTCCACATGTATACGAAAGAGGAGCTTGAAGAGGTCATCAAGGATATTTGAAAAAGAGAGACCCCCTCAAAGGCTCATTCCCCAATCAAAGTGAACTGACTCTCGGTTCCTTCCAGTACCTGTGATTTTATTTCCAGCAGCATCTGTACTTGCTCTTCTTAGAAGGCTCTTAAGGTTTTTTTACAGTTTCTGTACATAACTGATCTCTACAATAAGAGGAAATGACAATAAATCATTTTGTTACTCTATCTTGGGTTCCTCATAATGGATGGAGGTCTGAGGTGGGGAAGTGCTCGACCGTTTAGAGCAAAACCCAGGAGCAGGTGAGGACAACATCTGCTGTTGACATCGCTGCAGGGCGAAGCAGCGCGTGCCGGGCTTGCAGAGTTCTCTGGGAATCGCTCTCTGGACGGCGCTGTTCCTAACCGCCTTCCAGACGCGGCGGCTGCTCCAGGAGCCCTTGCTGGTTATGCCAGTAGCAAGTCTCCCTCTCGTGGAGAATGAGGCTATATCACATCAGGACCTCCCATGTATAATTTTACATGGGCTTTTTAGGTCTGCTCATACCCAAAGCAGGCTTGGTGTTTGTGCTCCCTTCTGAATGGGAGTTTGGAAGTACATGCAATGACTATGTGATACAGCAGAGTTCCCCAAGCGTGGAATAGCTCTGAGGTTAAGAGGACAACCCCTTACTCGTTGACCTGGGCAGGTGTCACTGAATTTTGAGAGTATTTTCATTCTGACCAGCGAACTTTTGCTCATCTACTTAATGGGGCTTTTGTTTCTAGTTACCCCCTGCAGGCACCTCTTTGTCCTTGAAATAGCATCTGAGTATTAAAGATTGCTACTGAGATGAAAATAGTCTGGCCTAAGCAGAGTTTAGCAAAGTACTTTCCTGCGAAATCAAGACTGCGTGGCCAGTGCAGCTTCTGAGACTGGAAAACCAGCTCTGCTGTTAGGAGGCTCCTGGTAACACGTTGACTATGCAGTTCTGTGGCTTTGTAGGCAGCAGAGGCTGTGTCTCCCCGAGGCTGCTCCGCTCTCTTCCCTATTTGGAGAAGGTAAAATTTCATCCTGAACAAAACAGCGCTGACTTCTGTGAAAGAAGCAGATCCCGTGCTGCTGCTGGGAGTGGGGATCGCCTGATAAGTGGGGATGCTTCCAGCATTACATTTGACTGAAATGACTAACTTTCCCCTCAATTCAGAGGTCGGGATTGACTGCCGACCTCCAGCAGACATTTCACTGCTGTTTGGCTTTGCCAAACAGTTGCAGCAAACTGACACGACTGATCTCGCGGCCATTTCGCAGGATGGAAAACGCCGATCCTGTTAGTTTTTTTTTCTTCTCTTGCTGTTGCTGAATGCCTTCAGATGCTGGAAAGGCAACCAGATCTACATGGCTGGAAGATCTGTCCTTAGACAACATCTATTTTCAGAATAGCAGAAGCCTTTGCTCCTACGAGTTTCTGCTGTGAGGTTTTTTCCCCCCTCGTTGGTACGAGTTCAAATGAAACAAGCTGGAGAGCCAGGTGATGCCTGAGGTCTTGTGATACTAGTTGAAGACAGCATCTATATCTGCAGGTGGAAGAATAAACAAGTGGCTGGTGGACTTTGCCCTTCAGGGAGACTTCTTTGTAGCCTTAATGTGGGAAAACAAGTCCTTCAACTTTCACTCCGCTTGCATGGCCTTTGAACCACTGCCCCTGGTCTCTCTATGCTACTCTTCATCCCTAGATGAACTTGGGAAGTGAGGAGGGAAAGTCCAGGGTGGAGGTCACTTACCTTGAATGTTTGGCATGCCAGAGATGGTATTGGGGCTGCTGCTCCATGTGTTGCCCTAATAAACTCATCCAGTAAATGCAGCTCACACTGGTACCAGCTACTGTGTATGTGGAAGAAATAAGTACCCTTTATCTTTAGTATTTTAAGCCTTTACATTCACTCAAAGCTAGGTCATGTTCTCTTGCTTCTCCTTTGGAAGGGAAGCCGAGGAGCGTTTCCAGCTGTTCTGCAAACCCTGGCACATGAAGAAACCTGCTGTTCCCGGAGGTAGTGCTCTTTCTAGGCTTGTTTCTGTCCTAGAAAACACAAAAAGCTAATTCTTCCCAGCATGGCACTCCAGCAGAAAATAGTCCTTTATGTCTTTCCCTAATCACATGGTTTGCTGGTGGCAGCATCACATGGTAGCTGGTTCCTCTGAAAAATCAAGGCTTTGTGTTCCTTATATCTGATCCGTCTTGGCTCCATTGAGGGAAAGGAAAAAAGCCGGAGCTCTTTGCAGGCAGTCCGAACGCAAGAGAGGATCTGAGCGTAACAGAGCTGGGCGCACGCACCTCCCGTGCGGGTGGTTGATACCTGCCTCCGCTCTCTTTATCGGTTGAACGATGCCACCCAGGCAGCTTGTCACAAAGGTGTCTTCCCTTAGGTCTTTCATGCATCAAGCTCACAGATTTTCCCTTTTCAGGGCAAAAAAAAAAAAAAAAAGTAAAAGAATGACACAGCAGTAAGAAGAAAACCCTCTTTTTGCAAATGAGGAAGGATGAAGGCCTGGAGGGCGAGTAGCAAAGAAGTCAGGAACTTTCCCAAGTGCGTTTTGATCTCAACTTTGTGCGGCCTTAGGTGTGGCAGGAGGCTCAAGCGCTGTCTGCGCGGCCCGAGAGAGCAGGCGTCAGGGAAGAGGGTTCCTCGCCCGCTTCCCCAGCGTCCTCCTCGCTTGCACAGCCCGGCTTACCCTTGACGGGAGGATGAACCTTTCACGCGGGATCGCGGCCAGATATCCAAAGCCGCCTCCTTTCCCGGGCTCCCGCCAAGGGATCCGTCGCTTAATTTATTGGGAAGCCGCTTTCCGCCCGCGGTGCGGCGAGCGGCCCTCTCCCCGGCGGCGGGCGCCGTCAGCGCCAGGGCAGCGGCCGCAACCTGGAAGGCGCCGGCGTCGGCTTGCTGGTGCCAGGCGAAGCCTTACCGGGCCCTAGCGCGCAGCCAGCCGAGCCGGGGCGGGAGGAGAGGGTCGCTGCCCTCCGCTAAACCCGCTCGTGGAAGCGCCCCTCGCAGCCGGCTGCGCGTCCGGCCCCTCCGCAGGCCGCGACCTCTCTCCGCGCTTTTCTCCTCTCGCCGGGTTTGTCTTTCTCGCTCCTCCCGCCGGCTCAGCGCCGCACGCCCTCCGGCCCCCCGTTTCCTGGTGGCGTCGAGCGAGCTCCCGCGAGCCCCTCGCGCTGGGGCCGCCGGTTGTTTCTGCGTGGCCCCCAGAGCCGTGAACCGGGCCCCAAACCGGGACGGGTGAAGCCCGGCCTGAGCATCCCTGTGCGGGGCTGCCTTGCCAGGGTCCCCCCCCATTACTGGGCGGCTTCTCCGGGGCCTGGGTGTCTCTGGGAGCAGGGGGTCCCTGCTCTCCCTGCCAGGCCCGTTTTTTTTTTTTTTGGGGGGGGGGGGTGGTCTGCCCGCCGGACGCCTGGGCTCCTCGCACCCCCCCCCCCCCCAACCGCTCCGCCCACGTGGGCCGGCCCCCACTTTGTGAATGGGCGAGGGGGCGGGCCTTCTCAGGGTGCCCCGCCACCTCGGCCAATCAGAAAATCGCTCCGCGGCCCCGGTCGCCGCCAATCAGAGGGCTGTGTCTAGGTGGACTAGAATGCGGGGTGGGGAAGGGAGGCGGGGGCAGCGGGCAGTCGCGCAAGGGGTACGGTGGGGAGCTAGCCAGTCACGGAAGGAGGAGAGAGGTGGCTCGGCGGTGATTGGCAAGCGAAGAGGCAAATCAGGAGGCGGGGGCGGGGCGGGGCCGCCGGGGAGGCGGGCCGCCCGGTTGCCATGGCAGGGAGCGACGGCGGCCGCGGCCAACCGCGGCGGCGAAGCGGGCGGGGGCGGGGCGCGGGGGGCGGGGCGCGGGGCGGGGGCCGCCAATGGGGCGGCGGGGGCGGGCGGACGGGGCGCGGCGGGGGCGGGCGGCGGCGCGGGGCGGCGGGCGGCGGCCGGAGTCGCCATGGGGCCGCGCGGGGCAGCGCCGCGCGCGCTGGGGCTGGCGCTGGCGTTGGGGCTGGGGCTGGCGCTGCGCCTCGCGCCGCCGCCCCGCGCCCCCCCGCGCCCCCCCCGCGCCATCGGCGGCGGCGGCGGCGGCCTCGGCCTGGCGGCGGCGGCGGGCGGCGAGGCCTGCGGCGGCCTGCGCGGCGTCCCGGCCGCCCTCGGCAACAACACGCACCAGGTGAGCGGGCGGGGCCGGGAGCGGGGCGGGCGGGACCCCCCGGCAGGGACAGACCCCCCCCCCCCGGCAGCCCCCCGCCCCGTCCCGGAAAGGCACCGGCAGGGTCAGACCCCCCCCCCCGGCAGCCCCCCGCCCCCGGCAGCTTCCCCCCCCCCCCCCCCGGCCGGGCAGGTACCGGGACAGACAGGCCTCGCTGCGCTAACAGGTCTCGGGAGGGACGGACGGACAGACAGAGGCTGTCTGCGCAGCTGTGGGGAGGGACAGACAGACCCCTTCCCCCCCGGCTCCCAGGACGGACGGACAGACAGACAGACAGGCGGTCCCTCCCTCCTAGTCCCCCCCCCCCCCCCCCCGCAGCCCCTAGGGGACATGGGCAGACAGACGGACAGGCAGGTCCGTCGGGGAGCGTGGACAGACAGACGGACAGGCAGGTCTGTTGGGGAGGCATGGACAGACAGACGGACAGGCAGGCAGGTTCCCTGGGGAGGCGTGGACAGACGGACAGGCAGGCGGCCCCTGTAGTCCCTGGCACAGACAGGCGATCCCCAGCAGCAGCAGGACAGAGGGACAGACATCCCATCCTCCTTCCGCACCCACCGGGGCAGACAGACAGACGGACGCGCCGTCACCCTGTCCGTGCTGGGGCAGGGCAGGGCGGACTGACAGAGGTTGACCGGCGCGTGCTCCAGGACGGACACCCAGACCCCCCCCCCGTTGCACTGATGGGGGCAGACGAGGGGACAGCTAGCTAGCCAGACAGACGGACAGGCAGGGGACCTGTGGAGAGGCACCCCTGCAACGCCAGGACAGACAGCCGCCCGCCCACCCTCCGGCGGGTACTGGCAGCGGGCCGGTGGTGAGGCACCTCCCGTGGACAGACCCCCAGCGCGAGCGCCCGCTGCCTGGACGGACGGACGGACAGGCTGACTGATGGGCAGGACGACAACCAGCCAGCCTGAGGCTCTCCCTCTCCCTTCGCCCTGGGCAGGGACAGGACAGACAGACAGACTGACCCCCCACCGCATGCCGGGAGGGAGGTCCCACCGGGATCGCAGCCGCCCTGCGGTCCCGTCCTGCCCTCCCGCTGCGGGGACGGACAGACTGACAGCTCCCTGCCGCGTGGGCGCCGGCGGAGAGGTAGGGGACAGACAGACAGACCGGCAGCTCCTTCCTGCCAAGCGGGTGACGGAGCGGTTCCCGTCCCTGTCCCCGCTCGGCGGGCTCGGGGCGCTCGCCCCCCGCCTCCCCGCCGCCCTTGGGAGTGGCGAGGGCGAGAGATTAAGCGATGTCGCCAGATTTGGCCGACCTAAAATCTAATCTGCCCGGTTTATTTCCCGCTGGCAAAGATGACCTTAAAACCCGCGGGAGAACCGCTTCGGTCCTTCCTCTGCTCCTCCGCGGCGCCGGGAAATGCCCCCGGTGCTGGCAGAGAGAGGAGCCCGTCCCCGGCGTTTGGCCCCGTGGCTGCTCAGCCCTTGCCGATCGCTCGGTGTTACTCATCCACGCGGGCAGCTCCGGCTTGCCCGCGTGCCAGCGTCCGGGTTGAACATTAACCGTGCCGAGGATGCCGCGGGTACGGGCTGCCCTTGGCTGGCAGCGCCCCTTGGCTCGGCCGCCGCGCAGGACTGCTTGTGCCGGGCTTGGGGCCGGGCAGCGGCCGGGGCAGCCCCGAGCCAGGGCCCGTCGGGGCAAAGAGCTGCCTAAGCCGACGCCGTCGCTGCGTTGCACCGGAGGTGCCGCGTCTGCAGACTCGGGAAGAGGCGGGCGCGCGTTGCTGCGGGTCGAGATCTGGCAGGCTCGCTCCGCGCCGCGCGACTGTAGCCGCTGCCCTCTCAGCCGCCGGCTGCACCCGCTCTGCCGGCCCGGCCGGTTGCTAATTGGCGGTTGGAAGTGGGTTTGGAGCCCGGCTCTACCGGCCGACGCTCTGCTTTGAGCTGGGCCGAAAGCTGGGATCCGGCTGCTTGATTACACGCGAGTGTTTAGCTTGGCCGGTGCTGTTTTGGCAACCTCCCTGCCCCGTCCTGCTCTTCCAGGCCTCTCCGGGAGATTTCCTTCGCCGCCGCGGAGGCGCTCGGCAGCCTTGCCACCCGGGCAGCCCCGTCCCGCAGAGGCGAAGCTCAGCCCGAGCGCGAGTGCTGCTCCCAGCCGGGCTGGGAAGGGGGCCAGGCTGGCCTGACTCCTCGTCCTTTCCCTTAACCCGCGAGCCAGCCGCTCGCCCGCAGCTTCTGCAAAAGACACGTAGTGTCTTGGAGAAACAGGCTGTGTCGAAAGTCCACGGTGGGTAATAACGCGGCGTCTCAGCGGGGAGAAGAATGCGCCCGTTTGTTCGCTGCGACCGGCCGGGTTTTGTCCCTGCGGCGCCGGTGCCTGCTGGAGAGCAGGGCGAAGGAGCCGCGGCTTGTGCTCCCTTACGGGCCCCTGGGCCGCCTGGCAGGGAGCGAGATCGGGCGGCCTCTTGTGCGGCGCTTGGCCTCTCCGTTTTCCTCCTTTCCTTCCTCCGGCGGCTCCGCAGGCCTGAGCTAACGTGGGCGAGCGCGGGGCTCGCAGCACCCTCCTTCCCCAGCCGCCGGGGCTGCGCCGGCCCCTGCTCGTCCCTTACCCCGGTTCCCGCTGGGAGAGGCGTCCCGAAGCCGCCGAGCCGTGCGCGCGGAGCTGCCGGGACTGGGAACAAGCCGGGCGCCTTGGCTCGAGCGGCAGCGTTTCGAGGCGCCTCTGTCCTTGCGAGGGCACCGAGGGAAGTCGCTTAGCTGCTGCCTCAGTTTCCCCCTACCGCGAAGCAGGAGGAGGGAAGGCCCCTCCTTGCAAGAGCCCTGCCAGGTCAGCGCACCGCTGCACAACAGAGGCGTTGCATGGACGGAGCGTTTAGCCCCAGATCGTGGCCTCCCTCCAGTAAATCCTGAAACAGGGACGTTTCTGGATATGATCGCTTGTCTGCTCTGAGGCTCATTCACCCTCGCTGCTGGTGGACTGGCTGGTAAAGAGCTTTCCTCTGAATTCAGAGGATCCTCGACCGATGCACGGGACGATGCTCCAGAGCGGCGCCACAGAAGGGAAGTTGCTCCTTGCTGCAGTTGCTGACTCGGAAGCACAAGATTTGGCTCGTTTTGAGCTGCGGTCAGCGGCGAAAGCCTGGATAACCTCCGTGCGAACCGCAGAGCGGCCTGGCAGCGCGCGGGACAGCCGCTTTGCTGCCGACAGCCTGCTCTGCCCGCGGGAGCCGCGTTTCTGGCAGGCGGCGAGGAGGGTTAGGAGAGCCCCGGCTTGCAGGGCTCCGGCCCCGCTCGCGCGCGGGCTCCGTCGGTGCCGGGCTGCCTCGCTCTGCAGCGAGGGGCAACGCGTCGTGGCCGGCGAGGCCACGGGCCAAACAGCTTCCCGGTGCCGTTTGCGTGGTCCGGGGGTGCAGGCGCCGTCACCAGCTTCGTCACTGAGCTAATGAGGTGCCGCCGCCTCGGGCCTGACCTCAGCGTTTCGCTGTCTGCAATTAAATCTTTGTCTGGCAAGCATCCTCCCCGTAGCAACCTAGATAATTAAAAGCCTGCGACCTGGTGTTTCTCTTATTGCTAAATTGAGTTTTAAATGGGTGGCAAAAGCTGTGCAGAGGCATCGTTCTTGCTCCCCGCCCTCCCCGATGCCATTGCAGTGGTTACAGCGACGGCGCTCTGCTCTCCCGCCGGGCGGGGAGACGCGGAGCGGCTTGGGAGGGTCCCCGCGCCGCCCCGCTGCTCTCGCCCGGGGACGCGCGAGGTTAGCGAGCGCCGGGAGCCGGCGCCAAGTTGCGACGCAGCAGAGCTCTCTGCGGCGCGGGTCTGCTCCTCTCCCCGCAGCCCGCTCCTGCCGGTGCTGCAGAGCCCGCCAGCGCGGCGGGAGAGCGGGGACCGATGGGTCTCGCTGCTCTGCCGGGAGGGATTTTGCGATCAGGGAGATCTTGCGATCCCTGGGAAGAAACCCCTAAACCCAGGGGGAGGCACGGCACGAACCCACGGGAAGGAGCGGGAGCGTGCTTTTCCAGCCGGCGCAGCATCCTCGCGCCTCCCTCGCTCGCCGGAGCCGGTTCTGCTCTCAGGGTCGCTTGTCGGGGGCCTCCGGCGGAGGAGAGCCGCCCAGTTTGACCAGACGTTGGACTGGTCGCTGGCCCGCTAGGTCCAACGCCAGCAGGCCCCGGCTCACCTCCCCTGGGACTTTATTTTTAGCTCTGCCCTTGTGACTAATGGGGTCAGATCATCTCTAATAATACGCGAAGCACAATGATATTTTTCCATCTGGTTTTGCCATGTCCGGCTAAGAAGTCTCTCCCCCGCTAAAGCCTTCTGCCTCGGCTCCCCCTGCTCCGAGCATCGTTTAGCCTTATCCGCTCCGTTTGGTTTTGCTCTCCTGCAATCCGTTGAACCAGGGCTGCTGACGGGCAGATCTGCTAAACGCTGGGAATTTGGTTAAAAGAAAACCCTGCTCTCTTTTTCTCTGAGCTGTCGGGTCCGGCTCAGCTCCCAGCTCCTCGTTGCAGCGAGGTTCGCTCCTTCCCGGGCCCTTTTCCTTCCTGCTCTCTGCAAAACTCTTCCCCAGGGCTTTCTGCGCGCCGCCCCAGCCCCGCGTGGCGTGGGATTTCCACTATTTACTGCTACCCTGCTCCCTCCCGGAGCCTCTGGTGTTTCGGCACTCTGGAAACCGCCTCGACCGTTAGGTCGGAGTGGGGACAGCCGTTTAATAGCAGCGCGGTCCCGCTGGCGGAAGGGGCAGAGCGCTTCTCCTCTGGCTTCGGGGATCGACGCTGGCGGCCGAGGCTGGGGGAAACCCCTCCGCGGCACTCAGCCTGCGCGCGGGACGGGCCCCCGTGGCTTCGCCAGCGCTCGGCCGGCTGCGCGGGGCGCCCAGCCGCCTCCCCGGCTTTCCTTCCGCGACGGGCGGAGGAGGCAGCTCGAGAAAACCAAGTCGGGGCCCCGGGGGACGGCCGCGCCGCGGGCTTCGCCGGCTGCCGGGGCCCCCCCGCTCCTGGCGCTCAGACCCTCCGCTCGGCCGCCCAGATTATGTTCGCTTTTATGTCTCTAATCTCCGCCAGCGCTCCCGCTCTCCCTGCAGCTTGGCTGTCATGAAAGCAGCTAATTTACATTTCTTTCCTCTCTTTCTCTTTTTTTTTTTTCCTCCCCTTCTCTCCTAATGAGATGCTAATAAGGCCTCTCTTGGAGATGAATGCGGTACCGCCGCTGGTGCAGGGCACGGGACGGGGTCCGGGGGGCTGCGCGGGCTCTCGTCCCGGCCGGTGCGGCACTGCTTGCTTGGCCCCGGCCCAACTGCCTGCGTCGCGCGAGCGTTTCTCTTGGGCGAGAGGGGCAGCCTCGGCCGCGGGCTCGTTTCCTTCTCTTCCTGGGCAGGGCTTTCGTCCTGCGTCTGCCCGCGCCTCGGGCAGGACCTGCAGAGCCCGGGGCCGCCGGCAGCTCTCGCCCGCGACCACCCTTCCCGGCCCCGGCTGCTGCTCCTGTTTCATGTATCCGTCAGTCTCTCCTACCTCCCTGCTTTCCCACCGCCTTTTCCAGACCCTCGCTGCATCCCTCCAGCCCCCCTGCAGCTTCCTGTGCCCTGCTGCCCTCTCCGATCTTGTTGTTCTCAGGCCTCTGCTTGCTCCCGGCGCTGCTCCACTCCAAACCAGTATGCCCCAGTGCCACAAAGGGAGTCTCTGGCGCCCTCCCCAGCCCCGTGGGTACCCCTGGGCGAGCCAGGATGCCGGAGTTGCTCTGCCTGCTCTGGGACGGACGCACAGACAGACTGAAGGCTGGGGGGTGGCCGGCTCCTGGCTCAGCCCAGCTCGATGCCCTGGCGAAGGAGGGAGCTGGGAGTGAGCTGCCCTGCCCTGCCCTGCAGGTCTGTCCTCCTCTCCGGCTACATTAGAGGAGACGAGCTGGGACCGGGGGGCTTTTGCCTTGCCTGGAGGGATGTGAGCTTCCCCCGTGGGGAAACGCCAGCTGGGAGCTCTTGGCTGCAGGATGCAGGTGGACACGGGGTTCAGGAGCTTTTTCTCCCGGCCGATGAGCATCTGAGCAGGGAAGGGAGGTCACCTGGGTCGGGGTATCCCCTGGGTGCAGGAGCTGCTTGGTGGCGCTCAGCCTGCGGTCAGAGAGAGCTGAGTCACGCAGAGCACCGGGTGCCGTGCCCCAGGCCCTGGCTCCGGCTTCTTTCACCGTGCGCCTTTGGGAACAGGCTGCACGGATAGCTTTACCTTCCTGGATGCTGTCCCAGGCCAAGAGGAGGGGGAAGGCAGCCAGCGGACCAGGGGTAGCTGGCATCCTGGTGTCCCCTGCACAGCAGCATGCCTGGCGCTTTGGGGCACTTTGCATCCCTGCCCTGCTCTCCCCCCATGCAGGTGTCTGAACGCTTTCCCCATCTCTTTCCCCACAGTGCGTCTTCGACGATCTCAGCGGCTCGGTGTCGCTCTCCTGGGTGGGAGACAGCACAGGAGTAAGTACCGCGGCGGGGAGAGAGGCCTTAGCGGAGCATCGCTGGCAGTGGCCTCCCTCCCGGGCCGGCTGCTCGCCCGGATGCTGTCACAGCGCCTTATCCCGAGATAACCATCGCGCAGGTCTCCACCCCCGAAGCAGCTGCCTTTCCCACCGGGGATGGCACGGGGTGGGGGGAGATCCCATCGTGGCACTGTCCCAAAGGGCTGTGGGGCTGGTCGGACCGAAGTGATGACTCAGTCCAGGGGAGCATGGAGATCCTGAGCAAGGGGAAGTGCCCTTCTTTCTGGGAGAGGGGCAGGGGGTTGGGTGGGGAAGGGGGGGCCCACGCAGGGGGGCTCTTGAACTTTTAGGAAGGATTAAAAATCCAATGAGATACAATTGTCTGTGTGTAACCCTCTGCTGGCTCTTTCTGCCCAGGTTATCCTTGTCCTGACCACTTTCCAGGTGCCCCTGGTGATCATGAGCTTCGGACAGTCCAAACTCTACCGGAGGTGAGTCCCGCGCCACCCTCGGGGCGTTAAGGAGCCGGCTGTCCCCGTGTTTCTGGCAGGGCTGGGTGATTAATCGCAGCTCTCTGCCAGCCACCGCAGGGGTGGGTGGTGCGTTCAGCCCGTCCGGTCCTGGCGCAGCTGTATCGACTGTCTCCCTGCTGGGCTGGTAGAGCTCAGCCCAGCCTGGGCAGTCGGGATCACCGCGAGGGGACCAGAAGGGCTAGGGGTGTTGTGGAGCAGAGCCGCTGGTTTATCACCGCACGAAGGCAGGATTAACCTGTTGTGGGGCAGCTCAGCTCCTCCGATCCCTTCTCGGGGGAGAGGGCAGAGCTTCCCGGAGGCCTCTGTGGTGAGGGCAGTGATCATGGGGACTGGTACCCGTGGTGGAAATGCCACCGCTGGTGGAGAGGGGATGGGTTGAAGCCGGGCAGCCGTTTCCCCACCTAACTTCTAGGTTTCCACCCTACTGTTGCCTGGGGGGCCATGTGGGCTGCTTTAACTTATAAGCTGAGCCCTGGGTCCCCGTGCTGCGTCCCTTGCTGACCCACAGCCAGGCCGTTTTCTCCCTTTCAGCGAGGACTATGGGAAGACTTTCAAGGACATCACCGACCTCATCAATAACACGTTCATTCGGACTGAGTTTGGCATGGCTATTGGCCCGGAGAACTCGGGAAAGGTAGGAGAGGGTGGCGAGGCTGTGCGTCCACGCAGGTGGGCTTACTGTGCTGGGGTCCCTGTGTGCCTGGCGGCCCCGGATGCTGCTGCCCTGCGGCATGGCGGAGGCAGCTCCGGTATGGGCCCGCTGCGAGGCTGAGGTTGAGCTCCTGGAGTTATCCTCTGGCCGTGCCACGGCCGTTCCCCTGGGCAGAACTGTGCGTCAGCATTTCTGGAGCTCTTGGCACGTCTGGGTGGGCATCCCACCGGAGCTGCCAGTGCTGCCTGCGGACTAAGCTCCCACCTTCCTCGCATCCAGGTCATTCTGACGGGCGATGTGTCCGGAGGGAGCCGCGGCGGCAGGATTTTCCGCTCGTCCGACTTTGCCAAGAACTTTGTGCAGACAGACCTGCCCTTCCACCCCTTGGTGCAGATCCTGTACCACCCTCAAAACTCAGACTACCTGCTGGCGCTCAGCACCGACGTAAGAGATGGGATGGGATGCTGTCTGTGGTTGGGAATGGCCCAGCCAGCCCACACTCGGGTGCTGCTTCCCCAAGGAAGAGCCAGATTGTGGCCATTTGTCCTGGGGAATGGGCTCTGTCCCCATGCCGGAGGATGCGCTTGGCCATTGGGGAAGGTTGGGGACTGGCTGTTTGCAGCCCTGACGGGTGGGGGAAAGGCTGTTGAGGAATGGCAGGCAGTGACGAGTGAGCGCAGTGACCAGTGAGCACGTTTTGGCTCGTGCAGAATGGCCTCTGGGTGTCCAGGGACTTCGGGGAGAAGTGGGAGGAGATCCACAAAGCTGTCTGCCTGGCCAAGTGGTGAGTGGCTGTGCAGTGGCCGGGGCTGATCTGGGGAGGGGGGGGATTGTGGCTGCTGGCGGGGAGGGGGGTCTCACATCAAACTGCCTGCTCAAGGCCGTGGGAGGCAGCGCCGACCAGCTGGTGTGCAGTCCCACGGGGCTGTCCTCCACGTGGCTCCACAGAGGTGGCTTCTAGCTGCTGAGACTGCGGCACAAAGCACCTTCCTTGACACCCTTCCCAGCCCCCTTTCCTTGTTGCAGCCTGACCTGGCGGGGGAACGTGCACCCGTCTTGTCCAAACACAACTGATTTAGAGGGAAGCATCCTGTTGCCTTGCAGGCCAGGAGCACCCATCAGCCTTCCTGGCCTCCAGGGCTGCTCCCTCGAGCAAGAGCTGCCGGCTGCCCCGGAGTCCCCCCCGCCTGGGGCTTCCCCAGTGGCAGTGGGGATCCCTTCTGGCGCATCGCGTGATCTGGCAGCATGTCTGTGGAGCTCTCCGGGTAACGGGGAGCACCAGCGGGGGGATGTGAGTGTGGTAGGGCAGGGCAACCCATCCCAGGTCTGAGGGTTAACTCCATGCGAGTGGTAGCTCCCTCCGCACTGGATAACAGGTCACGAAATCGGCTCTGTACGAGGGTCCCTCCCGTGAGTCAAACCCCCTGGTGCGTCGTACCCTACGTGTTTCTCTGACTCGCCGCTCTCTTCGCAGGGGTGCTAACAACACCATCTTCTTCACCACCTACCTGAACAGCTCCTGCAGTAAGTACCTCCCTGTCTCAGGCCAAAATCGTCTGCCACATCTCTGTGCTCTCCGGGAGCCAAGGGCCCTGCAGAGACCTGCAAGCCCCTCTGCTCCCTACGCAGTCCCTTAGCCTGCAGAGCATAGGGCAGAGGGTGAAGCGGCTCAAGCAGAAATGCTCTTGGTGTGGCCATCTGCCTGCTCTCCGCAGCCTGTCCAGCCCTGTCCAAAGGGACTGAGCCTATGCACCCAGGCATCCGATCACCCGGTGCAGATGGTACTTCTTAAAGGGAGAAATTCTGTAAGCCGGGGCAGGTAGGGGACAGGAATGGTGCTACACAAGCCAGCTAGTGGGATAGGACCTGGGAAGAGGAGACTGAGAAGCAATGGTGGGTCACTGGCATCCCTGGGTGTCCAGACAAGGGAGCAGAGACCTGCATGGAGGGCAGCACGGGTTCCCGCGGGCTTTGGGGCTGCCTGCAGCCAGCGCTTGAGGTTTGTGGAAGGATCCTGGGTACGTTTGGGCCCGCAGCAGATTTTAGGTAGGGGTTGATGGGCAGGAGGCCTTGGTGGCAGCAAATGGCAACTGAGAACTGCCAGAGCTGGGACACCGTCGGGGGGTCACTGGGACACGGTCATGGTGATGGGCGATGAGGCCAGGTCCCAAACCAGGCTGCGGAGGTTAGCTAGAGGTGGTGCCCTGTGTGTCCACTGTAGCGGCCTTAATCCACCTTCCCTTCTTCTTAAGAAGCTGATCTCGGGTTACTGGAGCTAAAGAAAACCTCTGACTTCGGCAAAGCCTTCAAGGTCATCGGCACCAAGATCTACTCCTTCGGCCTCGGGGGGCGCTTCCTTTTCGCCTCCGTCATGACAGAGAAGGTAGTCATCCTCTTCCCACCTCCCTGGGAGCACCGGTTGCATGGGGAGCAGGCATCTGGGCACCGGCAGCTCCTCCCACATCCCCTCTGCCCCTGCCCTCCTTCGCCTTGCGAGGAGGAGCAGAGGCTGAAGGACAGTCTCGCTCTCTAGGGTAACACAAGGCGCATTCACGTCTCGCTGGACCAAGGTGAGACCTGGAATATGGCCCAGCTCCCCTCTGTGGGCCATGAGCAGTTTTACTCCATCTTGGCTGCCAACGAGGACCTGGTGTTCATGCACGTGGACGAGCCGGGAGGTGAGTGCCCGGGGTAAGCCAGGCTGAGACAGGGACGATGCTGGTGACAACTGGAAATGTCTCCGCATGGGGGACACACTCTGCAGCAGGCTCTCCACGCAGCGTTAGCTCTCTGCTGACCTGCCCAGGCAGGGCTATGCCTTCCAGGAAGGACTTTCTCGTTAAGACATTGCTAATTAGCAGGCAGTAGCTATAGGAAAGCTTGTTCCTCTTTGCAGTGTGTGGAAAGCATGACCATGCTGGATCTGTTTTGAGGCAATGGGGGTTTCTCCTCTTCCTTCAGTTCCTCTTTCTAAGCTGTGAACTGATGTGCCTTTGTTCTTAAGGCTCAGCCTTGCTGGGGAGAGGTCCGTGGGACACTCCTCCATTCAAACAGCCAGTGTCTTCTCTCTTCTTCCCTCTGCAGCCGCCTCGTCCTGGTCCCCAGGGCCAGGCCATGGCTGTAAAGATCTTGGGAAGTGCCACTGAAATAAGAGCTTATGTCTGAGGTGGGCAGAGTTAAGGGGACACAGTCACCCCTGCTGGGAGTGTCCTACTCCACCCTGTGGTGACAGATATTTGCAGCCTTGGGGGACAAGAACAGTCTGGTTGCAGGTGAAGACAACAGCTTCAGGACACCCCTGGGCATTCACTGGCATTTTTAGTGCTGACCCCAGCCCTGCCAGGGGAGCTGAAGCAGCACAAATACCCCTCTGCCCTTCTCACCACCCTCTGCCTTCCCCAAGGCGTTGTGTGTCAGGAGGAAGCTCTGTGACCGTTTCAGTTCTGTTGGTCCCTCCCCAGAGATCACAGGAGATGTCAGGGCTTAGAGTGAGGAGCCAGCCCCAAATGTTGGGAGCGCTGCTCCTCCTTGCCTGAACTCACCAGGAAATATCTCCCCTGAGCAGAGCCTGGCTGCCCGGCTTTGGTTTGGTGGGGACAGATCGGTGCTGGGTACTGCTTTGAGCAGTTTGCATAGGAAAGGGGACTTGTCTCTGCAAGGTGAGGCAGCGTCACCGCTTGCCCGGAGACACGAGGAGAGTCGCCTGTGCAAAGGTGACAGCAGCCTCCAGAGCTGAACCCGAGTCTTGGGGGTCCTCAGCAGCCATGGAGGTATGGACCAGAGCAAAACCAGAGCAGTCGGCACCTGCCAGCTCCATCCAGTGTCAGCTGAGAGCCTCAGCTGCCCCTCTCTGCAGCCCACCCCAAGTCTGCCTTGCCAGTCCCTGCTCTCCAGCTTGCCCGTGACGGGATGTGGCCGGAGCAGCAGGCTCTTAGCAGCCTCCGGGTGGAGAGACGGAGGCTGCGCATCTGCCGTGGTGCCTGGCAACAGGCTGCCTCCCGCTTGACCCCATGGTTATTTCTGTCCCATTGCTTGTCTTGCAGATACGGGTTTTGGCACCATCTACACCTCTGATGACCGAGGCATTGTGTACTCCAAGTCCTTGGAGCGGCACCTCTACACCACCACTGGTGGGGAAACAGACTTCACCAACGTCACCTCGCTGCGTGGCATCTACATCACCAGCGTCCTCTCAGAAGGTGAGCAACCGTGTGGGCAGCTGGGCTGGGACATCCGGGCTCCATCCGCCTCTGTGCACCAAAACGGGGCTAAAGCCTCTGGGACTGACACCTGGGACCTGTGGGGTTGTGCGAGGGGAGCATGACTCCTGCCGAAGCTGCCTCGGGGGCTGGAGGCACAGGGCTCGGGAGCAGCCGTCCCTCAAGGGGCCCACGGGTGACAGGGAGCATGAGGATGTCGTGCTCAGCATCCTCCCGAAGCCCAGGGCCTCCCATCTGCTCCTCCCTCCTCCCGCCAGACAATTCCATCCAGTCAGTGATCACCTTCGACCGTGGTGGCGAGTGGGTGCCGCTGAGAAAGCCGAAAAACACCACGTGCGACTCCACGGCGAAGAACAAGGAAGAGGTGGGTCCATCTTGCAATCCTGTTCCCCCAAGGCTGTTCTCCTTGGGACTGGGGTCACCTCATGGGCACAGGGCCAAGACACTGGTAACCCTGTGCTGATGGCAGTTTCTTGGCTCTGAGTTGCAGGGCTGATCTCTCCCCGCCATGGGTGGGATTTGGCTACAGACCTTTGTGTTTTGCTCTGTGTTAGGAGGGCACAAGGATGCTGGAGGACAAGTGGGTTCATCCTGCAGCCCCAGCAAGAGGTGCTGCAGGGACAGGGCCAGCTGTGTGTGACCCAGGGGTGGGTTGTGGGTGGCACCATGAGAGTGTGCAGGAAGCCCTGAGCAGGCTGGGGGTGCTGGATTGTCCCCAGCACCCACCGAGTGTTAATAGGCAAAGGATTAGGGGAGTCTGGCTCCTCAGCTTTGCATTAGGCTGACAGTCCCACTGCTGGAATTGGCTGCAGAGAGGCTGTGCGGGGCTGAGCAGGCCGTCAGGGTTGTGCCAGCCACCCCTCTTCACCCGCGCACGTCACCTCCGCTCCTGGATGAGCTCTTCTCTTACGTTTGCAGTGCAGCCTCCACATCCACGCGTCCTACAGCATCTCCCAGAAGCTGAACGTGCCCATGGTGCCGCTGTCCGAGCCCAACGCCGTTGGCATCATCATCGCCCACGGTACCAAATGTCACTGGCTGGGGGGAACGAGACTCATTGGGGCTGGTGGGTCGCAGCCAGGCCCTGCTGGGGGATACTGCTTGCCGCTGGCACCCACGGGTGGGAGGGGAGGGCGAAGGACCCACGTTGGCCTCCCTCCAGGTAACACCGTCCCCACCTTCCAGGCAGCGTCGGGGGAGCCATCTCGGTGATGAGCCCAGATGTCTACATCTCGGATGATGGGGGCTACACGTGGGCGCGGATGCTGGAGGGGCCACATCACTATGCCATCCTGGACTCTGGTGGCCTCATCGTAGCCATTGAACACACCAGCCAGCCCGTCAACGTGATCGAGTATACACAAACTCGTTCCACTCTGGCTTGAGGCAGTGAGGGGGTCTTGCTGGTTTGGGGGGCCCGGAAGCTGAAGGGGAGATGGGGGTTGCTTTGGGGGGATACCTCACAGACAGCGCGGCTGTTCGCCCCCCTCAGTCCCTGGGGAGGAGTGTGGTATCTGATGTGTCTTCAGGTCTCATCCCAGCCTGTGCATAAGGAATGGATGGTTTCTCAGGAGCAATCGCCCCTTGCTGACTCCAGTCCCCAACCGACCCGTTTTCTGGCAGGTTCTCCACAGACGAAGGCCAGTGCTGGTATAAGTACACTTTCTCCAAGGATCCCATCTTCTTCACCGGACTGGCGTCTGAGCCCGGAGCCAAGTCCATGAATGTCAGCATCTGGGGTTTTCGGGGCAACTTCCTGTCCCGCAAGTGGGTCTCGTACACCATCGACTTCAGCGAGCTGCTCAGCAGGACCTGTGAGTGCCTCCCGGAGACGAAGTGCTCACGCCCAGGCGGGCTGGGGACCGCTGGTGTTGGGCTGGGGGACGCTTTTGCACTGAGATGCTGGGTTGGGTGATGTTAGCCGAGTCGCTCCCCTGGTTTCCGTGCATGGGAAGGGATGACCTAGGGGTAATGGGACGCACTTCTCTCCCCTGACGCTCCTGTGCCCTGGTTCGGCGTGGCTCGGTCACCCTCAGTCCCCAGCCACAGGGACGGCGTGAACCAGGCTGAGCCATCGAGGTTTCTGCAATCCCAATGGTTGCTGGTGACACCCTGGGATGAGGGTCACCACCTCCCCGAGAGCGCAGTGGTGCCGTCTCCGGGACCGTGGAGGGGAGGGCCGGGGCTCGCTCACCCCAGCAGCGGCGCGGGCAGGCAGGCTGCTCGTGCATCGCACGGCTGAGGCCTCTCCCTCCTAGGCGAGGACAAGGACTACACCATCTGGCTGGCTCACTCCAGCGATCCCAGCGACCCCAGTGACGGCTGCATCCTGGGCTACAAGGAGCAGTACCGGCGCCTCCGCAAGTCCTCGGTGTGCCAGAACGGCCGGGACTACATGGTGACTAAGCAGCCGTCCGTCTGCCCCTGCACCCTGGAGGACTTTCTCTGGTAGCCTTTGACTTCACCTGCTGCGTAGTCCCTCCCCAGTTCGTGCCAGCAACAACCCCCTTGGCCTGGCCAGGACTGCCTATCTCTTGTGGGTCGTGCTCTGGGGCTCCGAGTCGGTTCTGATCTCCCGCTCTGCTCTTCTGCCCACAGTGACTTTGGCTACTATCGCCCGGAGAACCAGTCTGTCTGCGTGGAGCAGCCGGAGCTGAAGGGACACGACCTGGAGTTCTGCCTGTACGGCAGGCAGGAGCTGCTCAAGACCAGCGGGTAAAGCATCTTATCACCCACTTCTCCTCCTGGGCTGGTTGGTTTGACTGGGGCTGACGCTCCCAGGAGGTGAACCCAGCTCGGCATCGCTGGAGCCAGGCACGTTGAGGAACATTGGAGCGAGGCATGGGGCAGTTACCGAATCCCTGGGGAATCCTTCACCCTGTGCCCAGCAGGGCAAAATCCTGCCTGATCCAGCACCCTCAGTCAAGGCTGAGCCTGGAAACGAGTGGGGAAATTCCTGTGTGAGCCACCGGCTAATCGGGCGTCGTCTCAATTCTAGGTACCGGAAGATCCCAGGAGACAAATGTTCAGGAGGGGAAAGTCCAAGTCGGGAAGAGACTGACATGAAGAAGAAATGCACCAGCAACTTCCTGAGCCCCAGCCAGCTGGTAGGTGACAGCGGTGCGGGATGGGAGAGGTGACGGCAGCAAGCCACAGGCCGTCTCCTGCCCACCGCCGTGCAGCCGGTAGACTTCCCATGGTCACTGCTGAACTGCAGGACTGTCCTGCCTAAATCTGCCCAGAGCTTCTTGCAAATTATCTGCTCAAGCCTGGTTTTGTGCTGCAGAAAGGCTTTTCGTACCCTGGGAGCTGGGTGTTGGGTGAGCATGTTTTAGTGGAGGAACGTTTAAACCTCGTGGCTGTAAAAACTGCACTGGTTCCTTGTCCCCTCCGCAGGCAGTGTCCTCCAGCTCCACTCCCATTATCCTGGCTGTTGTTGGCCTCCTGCTCGTCACCGCTGTGGCCGGGGTGCTCCTCATCAAGAAATATGTGTGCGGGGGCAGGTGAGTCTCAGTTCGCTCCGGCACAGGCAAGCGGGAGCCCTGCGTTGGCCATCTTGCTCCGGCCCAGGCCCCCGATCCTGGATAACCGGCTTCGCTTAGGCACAGATCTGTAGCTACTTTGCTGAGCCTCTGCTCTCTTTTCCAGTAATGAAGGCAGCTACTAATTGCTCTGCTGCCTTTGCCTCTGACCTCACCTTAGTAGCTGGGGTGGGAAATCGGTTGCGTTGCTGGGCCTGGTGAGCGAGGTGCTGGTTGCCTCCAAGACACCCAGGAAAAAATCTGCGTGCTCCAGGGGTGATAAGAGATGCTGGTCCCGTCCCCCCCCCCCCCCCCCCCCCCCCCCGGTGGCTGCCCTAGCCCTTGAGCCTCGAATGCGGAGATTAAACTGGGTCAAAATAATCCCCTTTCCTTGAAGAAAGGGGACCAGTCCCTTAAGCCTCCCTGCCCTCCCTGCTCCTCTTGTGCTGCTGGTTGGATGTCCATGGCTTGACCAGGACGCACTATGGTGCAGCTCCGCAGCCTAAGTGGGTTCCTACCTTGCTCTGGGGGCTTTTCCCAGCCCTCGCAGCGCGGACAGGCGTCATCTCCCCGACTGGAGCAGAGGCCTCACCACCTGCGGCTGGAGGCTCCCTCCAGCGTAGCTCTGCTCCCAGTGGGGTCCCTTCAGCCGTCCCCGAGCACCCTTCCGGCAAACCGCCCTCCCCGAGGCTGACGTGGCGCTGAACCGGCTGAGGACGGGCTCGCCAGCGGAGCGGTGCCGTCCAAGCGCGTCCCTCACCCGGCTCTGCTCCTGCCAGGTTCCTGGTTCATCGCTACTCCGTCCTCCAGCAGCACGCGGAGGCCAACGGCGTGGAGGGGATCGACGTGCTGGACCCCGTCACGCCCGCGAATAAAGGCGGGTACCACGATGACTCGGATGAGGTGAGCGTGGCCGCGGGCCTGAATCCAGCACGGCGGTGAGCGCCGGGGGCCGAGGGGGCCCCACGCTGCTGCAGATCCACGCGGGGCTTCGCCGGGTGCCTGGCCCCCCTGCCCTGGGTGACGCTGCCTTCTCTCCCTAGGACCTCCTGGAGTAGCAGCATGGCCGCGCCGTGGCCCGGGGACGCCGCAGGGCTGCCCAGCGCCTCCAGCCTCGCAGGCAGGCCCCTCCGCACCGGCTGCCGCCCTGTCTCGGGCCTCGCTGGCCTGCTGCTGGCCCGTCCGCCTCGGGCAGCACCGGCTCTGCCGTCCCGAGGGAGGCTTTGCTGCTGGGGTCGGAGTGGGGACAGACGCAGGATTTTAACTTTATTTTAATGATATTTCTTTCCAGCCGTTGGGGGCAGGGGTTTGGTCTTTTTTTTGGTCGTCTTCTTTTCTTTTTTTTTTTTTTGACTGTTGTTTTTTAAGGACAACTAAGTAGGAATGTGAAAGGACCCTTCACTAAGTGCTAGCGTTACTAGATGCAACTCGCCCCGCGGGGAGCAGCCCCTAACCCCGCTCTAACGGGAATCTCGCCTCGGCGTCTCAGCAGGCAGGAGAGAGGCTTTCCTGCGGCTCCCCCTCCCCGCTGCCCCTTTCTTTTCCAAAGCAATACGAGCCGGGCCGCCGGCACTGCTCGCCGGGCTCCTGAGCTGCGCTTTGCAGGCGCCCTGCTCCTGCGAGAGCCGTCCCCGTGCCCACCGGACGATGCCGCCCGGACGATGCCGCCTGGCTCTCGGCCCCTTCCCGGGCTGGCCTTGGCCAAGGGAAATGCAGCAATAACGAATTCAAGCTTGAAGATACTTTCACGAGTGGCCGGTGGGGCTCGTTCCTGAGCAGGACCGGAGGCAGCCACGGAAGAGCTGCAGAGACCGGCTGAGAGCAGCACCCCCGCCACGTAGCGGGTAGGTCCCTGTCGCTGTTTGCTGGCAGCTCCCCGCTTCGCTCCACTGCTTCGAACCTGCCAGGTTTTGGTCCCAGCACTGTTACAGTCTCCTTACACTGGAAATCCCCGCTTGGGAGGCTGCTGCGCCCACTGCGTGGCCCTGCACCCTGCTCCCAGCCGGGGCTGGGGATTGGCACCGTCCCCTGTGCCGGGACGTGGGCGCAGCTTCCCTTGGCGCCTGCCCTGCATGCCCCGGCCCCGCTCGAGCCCCCTGTGCGATGCTGCAGCTATCGCGACGCCGTCGTGCTGCATCTGTGCCGTCACGGCGTGGCTTTCGCTATCATGATCCCTGTGCTCTCGGCATAACCGGTCGGGGGTCTGCAGGGCCCGTGCGGGTCGGGCAGAGGCGCCTGTGCTTCTGCGGCTGTGCAAAACCCCCTTCCTTGCCAGCACGGCGTTGCACGGTGTGGCACGGCATTGCACGGCACGGTGCCTGCCTCCACGGCTCATCCGTGGGCCCGCGGCCGCGGCGCTGCCTCTCGCATGGGCTTCGGTGGCACCGCGTCCCTGTGCTGCGCGAGGCGACTCGGGCCCTGGGGACGGAGGGGCCGTAGCGTAACCCCGTAACTAAAAGCCATAGCCCTTCGCCCCGCCGGTGGCTGCTCCGCGGGGCCGCCCGCGGCCAGGCCTGGCCCAGGGGAGGGGACCGAGGCTGGTGTAGAGTCCTGTAAATAAACCTGGATGTGTTATAACTTTGTACTGGTATTTTTCTGTATATTTGCAATATTTGGGTTAGAAATAAAGCCGAAACGGACTTTGTGTGACCTGATCTGTGTGGGGAGCAGGGGGGGCACGGGGGAGCCAGCCCCCTTGCGGAGGTGACGCCGGAGGGGTCCCGGGGATGGACGGGCCTTGGCACGGCAGTGGCGGGGGGAAGGATGCTCTGCAGCAGGAAAAAAACGGTAGTAAAAAGACTAAATTTATTCCAGTTTAAGGCAACTCAATACAAACCAGCTCACAGCAGACAGGCACACGAAACACCAGGGGAGAGGGACCATCCATGCAAATAAAAAACCACCGGGGGGTGGGGGGTGGGGGGTGGGACGACCCCGAGACCCTGGGGACGTCCTGGCTAACCCCGGCGAAGGCTCCTCCATCCCCAATTGCTGCAGGGCTGCGGAAAAGCCGATTTTGGGGGTGCAGGGAGGGGAATCAACAGGGCAGCAAGAGCGGCCTCAGCGCCACGGTCCCCCCCCAACGCTGGGCACAGGGGCACGTGGCAGTGACCTGCTGTGATTTAGTCCTTATTTTGGGGGGGGGGGGAATTTGGCAAACTTCTCCACTTAGCACCCGCAGCTGGAGTCCGACACCCCCTGGGGAACGGAGCCCACCCAGGCCCGGTGCCATCCACCCGAAGCCAAGCTGGGAAGAGGAGAAGCCCCGTCCAAGGAGCCGGTGCCAGGGCAGGAGGCGGTGGGTGCCCGGGGTTTTTGGGGGGGGGGGGCCATCAGGGCTGGGTGGGCTCCGGGGGGCTGGGGGTCGGGGGTGCCGGCTGCGGCTTGATGCCCCGGCCCTTCATGTAGGAGACGAACTGGTCGGGGATCTCGGCCAGGACGTCCTTGGCCAGGCGGGCCATGCTGAGCACGTGGTTGCCCGTGCGGTCGATGTAGTCGCGGAAGGGGACGAACTGGCAGGGGAGAGCGGGGTCAGCAAGCCCGGGGTGGGGGGGGGCTGGAGCGGCCCCGGGTGCATCCCTGGGTCCTGGTGTGTCCCCAGGTCCCTCTGTCTCAGTAGGTGCCCTGGGTCCTGGTGCAGCCCAGTGTCCCAGCATGTCACCATGCCCTAGTGCATCCCTGTGTCCCTGCATCCTGGTGCATCCCTGTGTCCTGGGAGAGCCCCCTGTCCCTATGTGTCAGGTCCTGGTGCATCCCTGTGTCTCCATGTCTTCACCCAACCCCATGTCCCAGCCCGTTCCCCATGTCCTGGTGCATCCCCTTGTTGCAATGTGTCCCCCCATTTCGCTCCGCGTGTCCTTGCATGTTGATGCAGCCCCCATGTCCCCATGAACTGCTGCAGCCTCCCCCTATGTCTTGGCATGTCCTGGTGTATCTTTGTATTCTTTGTATCCCAGTGTGTCCCCCATGTCCTCGTTTGTCCGCACATCCTGGCTTGGCCCTGTGGCCCCATGGCCTGGTGCATCCTCCTATCCCAGCCTGTCCCGGTGTCCCCATGTCCTGGTGTGCCCCCCCCCCCCCCCCCCAGGTCCTAGTGCCTCCCCCATCTCCCAGCATGGCCCCTGTGTCTCAGCACGTCCCCATGTCCTGGTCCCACCCTGTGTCCTAGTGTATCTCCATGCCTTCATCTAGCGCTGTGGCCCCATGTCCTGGTGCATCGCCCCATGCTGGGCCAGCTCAGCAGAAATGGGGTTTTGGGGGGGGGGAACAGGGGCAGCTCTGGGGCAATCAGGCCACCCCGCCAAGACACGCGGGGTCGGCGGTACCTGCACGATGTCCCGCTCGGCCACCTTGCCCCGGGAGGAGATGCGGATGTCGTCGCCGTCCAGCTCCACCATGGCTGCCAGGGGAGAGGCGCGCGGCTTAGCGGGGGCCGCCGGCTCCTCTTCATCCCTGCCTTCGTCGCCGGGCTGCCGCCTCCATCCCCGCCAGGCTGAGCCGGTCCCCGCCGTCCCCCCGCCAGCGCCCGCCCGCTCGGCGCACACCCGGCGCCGCACAGCCGCCGCGGCCGCAGCGAGGCGAAGGTGGGGGGGTGATTTATCAGCGGCGATTACTCCGGGAGCTTGAATTTGCTTTTTTTTTTTTTTTTTTTTTGGTGTCAGCTCGCTCGGCTGCAGAGGGCAGGTTTGCCCATCCGTCCCCCGGGGGCCGCCAGCCCCGCGAGGCTAATTCGGACTTAATGAACGCCTTAACTCATAATCACATATTGCAGGTCGAGGCGAATCACGCTGAGCCGGAACAAATTAAACTCATATTTCCCCTGCCTGAAGACCAGCTGCAGCCTCCCTCCGGCAGCGCCGGCCTCTTCCTCGGGCTGCTTCGGCCTCGCGGCAGCGGGCTGGGATGGGGTCGAGACGGCCCCCGAGCTGCGGTTTGGAGCCGCCGGCTGGCGGAGGGCAGAGACCCCGCTGGAAATCCTGACCTGGCTTTGCCCCAAAGCGAGGAAAGTGCCCCGGTTTAGGGCCTTACCGTCGAACTCGGCCTGTCCGACGCCCACGATGATGATGGACATCGGGAGCTTGGCAGCCTGCAGACAAGGAGCCGGGGCAGAAAAAGGCACCAGATTTACAGCCTGACGTCACCGCCGCCGAACCTAGCTCAGCTCCCCCGGCCCCTCCTGCAAACCCCATCCCGGGGGGACCCAGGCTCCAAATAACCTGGTGCACAGCTAGTTGTGTGTTAACATGCTTCCTCCTTTCCCCCATCGGTCCCCAGGGTGCAATGAGTTTGCCCGTCACGGAGGCCAGGGTGGCAGCAGCTTGACGCCTGTCATTTCCGCCCCGCTCGCTCCCGCTCCGTCTTGCAGTCGCCTCCCCCTCGCTCCCCTCCCTCCCGCTTGCACCGAGCGCTGTTGCTGCTGCTGCTGCTGCTGCTGCTGTTTAATGCAGGAGCGCTAATAATCACAGCTCTTTGTCTGGGCTGATTTCTGGCCTCATCGCTGCCACCGCCCGCGCTCGGTGCCGCAATGTGCAGCCCCGCGCTCGGCGCTGTGGTGCGCATCCCATACGCAGTGCCGCAATGTGCGGCCCGTGTGTGCCGCCGCCACGTGCAGCAATGGGCCTCCCGTACGCAGCACTGCAAAGCGCATCCTGCACTCGATGCCGTGCTGTGATGTGCAGCCCGCGCTCGGCAATGCAAAGTGCATCCTGCGCTCAGCATGGTGATGTGCGTCCCGCGCTCAGCAATGCAATGCAAATCCTGCTCGCGGTGCTGCAACGCACCTCCCGCGCTCAGCAATGCAAAGGGCATCCTTTGCTCAGCACCAACATGCATCCCGCACACGGTGCCACAACATGCATCCCATGCTTGGCGCCACAACAGTCGCCCCGGGCTCAGCGCCGCAACGTGCGTCCCGTGCTTGGTGCCCCGATGTGCATCCTGCGCTCAGGGCTGCGATCCCTGCGCTTGGTGCCACTAGGTGCATCCTGCGCTCAATGCCAGGATGTGCAGCCCGTGCTCAGCGCCACGATGTGCAGCTCTTGCTCAGCACCAGGCTGTGCCCCTGTGCCCGGACTACCAGGTAAGGGGACCCCCCCCCCCACCTTGGTGCATTCAGGCTCATCGTGGAGCAGGACCGGCCCCCGAAAGCGAAGCTGGAGCGTGCAGGGTGGCACATCTCCATGCACCTGCGCCCAGCAAAAGCTCTTCCCCGTCCTCCCCATGCTCCTTCCTTCGTGGGGGGGGGGGGGGGAGCCTGGCAGTGTCTGGGGACCCCAAGGAATATCCTGGTGCCCATCCCATGCCGCCGGCCCCGAGGGGTGCTCAGGGCCCGGGTGACACCGGGGCCAGCATGGGGCAAGGCACAGCGCCGCTCCGCTCGCTCTCAGCAATTCAAACAGCGAGCGAGCGCGTGCACGGGAGCGCGGGCAGCTCCCGGCTGCCGCCCGGGGAGGGATATTAAAAAGCAGCAAAGCAAATATTACAAAAGCTTCGCTGCCTCCTCCCCCGGCCCCGGGCGCTGAATCACATGGAAACGCAGCTTCTGCATCCGCCCCGCCGGCCCCCTCGCTGCTCCCGAGCTGCCCAGCTGACGGCCGCCCCGGCAGCTCGCGTCTTCGCCCGCTTCAGCCCCGTCGGCTGCCCCCGGGCCCCCTCCCACAGCCCCCCGAAAGTGGGGCTGTGCTACGGCATGCAGGGTGCAAGGCATGGGGCAAGGGGGGAGGAGGAGGACCCAGATGGCTTGGGGCACCCCATGACCCCAGATGGTCATTGTGCCCCTCGGATGGCTTGGGGCACCCCATGTCCCCAGATGGTCATTGCACCCCAGATGGCTTGGGGCACCCCATGTCCCCAGATGGTCATTGCACTCCGGAGGGCTTGGGGCACCCCATGTCCCCAGATGGTCATTGCGCCCCTCAGATGGCTTGGGGCACCCCATGTCCCCAGATGGCCAGTGTGCCCCGGAGGGCTTGGGGCACCCCACGTCCCCAGATGGTCATTGTGCCCCTCGGATGGCTTGGGGCACCCCATGTCCCCAGAGGGTCATTGCACCCCAGATGGCTTGGGGCACCCCATGTCTCCAGAGGGTCATTGAGCCCCTCGGATGGCTTGGGGCACCCCATGTCCCCAGATGGCCAGTGCGCCCCAGATGGCTTGGGGCACCCCATGTCCCCAGATGGTCATTGCACTCCGGAGGGCTTGGGGCACCCCATGTCCCCAGATGGCCAGTGCACCCTGGAGGGCTTGGGGCACCCCACGTCCCCAGATGGTCATTGCACCTGAGAGCTTGGGGCACCCCGTGTCCCCCACACGGTCATTGCACCCCGGCAGCAGGCACCTCGTGCCCCTGCCGCATGGGACTCACATTGACGATGGCCTCCTTGGTCTGCGCCATGTCCGAGATGACGCCGTCGGTGATGATGAGCAGCACGAAGTACTGGGAGCCGTCGGGCACCGCCGCGGCCGAGCTGCGCGAGAGGCCGTGAGCTGGCATCCCTGCGGCACCTGCGGTGCCGGGCACGGGGACAGGCTGCGCTTACCGGGCCACGTGGTTGACCACGGGGGCAAAGTTGGTGGGACCATAGAGCTGGACGTTCTTGAGGCTCTTGTGATAAGCCTCCAAGATGCCCTCGATGCCATTGCACGAGGGGTTGGCTGCGTCACCGTTCTGCGAGACAGGGGACGGGTGAGGGGACGCCGCTGTGGCCGGGGGACCCCCCAGGAGCCCAGCGCCACCACCCAACCCCCTCCCCACCACGGCCTCACCAGCGGGAACTCGTGGGACACGCGTCCGTCCGGCGGGATCTTGGCCCCGAAGCCGAGCGCGGGGAACATCTTGTTGCTGTCGTAGTCCTGGATGATCTCGCCCACCGCCTTGAGGGCCATGGCGTAGGCGTTGAGCTGGTAGGGGTTCATGTAGTGCAGCGAGGTGGACTGCGACGGGTTGCCTGGCCGGGGAGCGGGCATCACCCGGGGGCACCCACGCCGGCGGTGGCCCCCGGCATCGCGCGCCGTGACACCGCACCGAGCGGGACCAGCCCCCTCCCTGGGTCGCCCCACATTGTCCATCCTCCCGCTCGGGGCGGGGGGACGCCACCCACCGCCGGGAAAGCCCCAGGCTCACCGTTGGACGCCGTGAAGTCGATGGCCACCGTGAAGTTGATCTGGGTCCTGGGGAAGGGGAAAGCGGCGTTGGGGGTCCGGTGGGGCCGGGATCCGACCCGCCACGGCGGAGCGGCTCCCTGGCAGAGCTCAGCAGAGCTCGTTTCACAGATGGGAAAACCGAGGCCCCGGCCCCGACTCGCTCACCCGCCCTTGATGTAGTCCAGGAAAGTGTGGTCGGACTCCACGGCGAAGGACAGCAGCGTCACCTGCGAGGTGGGAGCGGGCTCAGCGCCGCACGGGCCCCCGCCGGTGCCTGCCCGAGCGCGCCCAGCCCTTACCGTCCCCGAATTCAGGTATTTCTTCTTCTTCATTTTCTTCTTGGGGTTCACCACCTGCGGAGGAGGAGGAGGAGGAGGAGGAGGAGGAGGAGGCCGGGTGGCGGGAAGGGCAGCGGCGCCGCGTTGGCCGGAGGCTCCCGGGCCGCCCGCCCGGCTCCTGCCTCACCTCGTAGACGTTGAACCGGCTCTGGCCTCGCGCCAGCTCCCGGTAGCTGGTGGTGAACTCGCCGATGAAGTCGTGGCTGCGGGGCGAGAGGGGCGCTCGTGGGGGCCGGCCGGCCGCCGGGACGGGCCGCCCGGCCGCGGGGACGGGCTCACCTGCCGTCGCGGTCCCAGTCGTACACCTCCGCCTTGATGGGCCTGCGAGGCAAAGCCGCGGGTTGCGGGGGGGGGGGGTTCCCCAGCAGCCCCCCCAAAACACCCCTGCGGGGGGGGGACCCCCAGCGGACGCCCCCACCCCGGGGTGCAGCACCCGGCCGGGTCCGTCCCGGCCCCGGGGCTGCTCCCCCTGCGCCGCCTCCCCCGCCAGTTTGTTTTGACGCCTCCGTGGGCCTTTTTCCTTCCTCCTCCTCCTCCTCCTCCTCCTCCTCTCCCCTACCCAGGTTTTTTTTCGGCGGGATATTTTTATCCGCCGTTGCCACAGCAACGTCCGACACGGGGGGACCAAGCCAGCCGCCGCCGGCGGCACCGCGCGAGCCACCGCCTGGCTTTGCTGGCCACGAGCGCGGCTCCGGGTTTAACCCCTTGCCTCGGCCGCGGCCCCGGGGCGGCAGGGGGACGGGGGCGGCGTCACCCCGCCGCCGGCAGCGCCACGGAGGAGCCGGCCACGGGGGTCCCTCCAGGATGGGGCTCGCTCGAAGCGAGCCCATTGCCCAGAAGGGTAAACTGAGGCAGCAAGCGCGCGCAGGCAGGGCAAAGGGCCCCTGAGTTGCCAGGGGGAAACCTGGCTGCCAGCAGCCCCGGATGCCCCCGAGCCTGTGGTGGCCTCCCTGCCCCGTGCCTCAGTTTACCCATTTCTGAACCTCCCCAGGCAGGAGCAGAGCGGGCAAAGACGGGGCCCGGCAGCTCCCTGCTCACCCAAGCTGGGCCTCGCCACTGGGCGACCACAAAGACTAAAGGAAGAGGGTGCAGAGCAGCCCGTCGGCGGCGGCGGGGAGGACCGCGGCGCCGAGGGGGCCTCACCGGTCGTAGTCGCCGTTGCAGAGGGCGCGCACGGGGATGGCGAAGGCCTGCCACACCGGGTTCAGCGTGTTCCTCACCACCTCCGTCTTGTGGCAGATGGTGAAGCTGGCGGGACAGGGAGGGGACAGGGCGTCACCTCCGATGGGAAAATATCCCCCTCCCCTCAAAAAAAAAAAAAAGCTTAAATCCCGGGGAGGGGGACGGAGGCGCCCGCGGGGACGGGGGAGCTGTCAGCGGGGCTCGCGGCAGGGGGTCACCACGAAGCCACCCAGCTTTGAGGGCCACCAGGGTTTGGGGTGACCTTTGGGAACGCGCCGGCTCGGCCCCCCCCGCACCCCGGCCCCCCCCCCAAGCGGGGTGTCCGCAGCCCCGCGGCGGCGGGTTGGGGGGGCGAGGAGCGGCCGCGGTCGGCGGGTGGCTCACGTCCCGTCTTCGTTGCTCCGGTAGAAGACCATGAAGGGGTCGGACTTGCCGAAGAAATCCTTCTTGTCCAGCTTGTTGGCGCAGAACTGCAGCGTGGCCACGTCCTGGGGCCGGAGCGGGTGGGGGGGGACGGGGGGTCACGGCCCGGCGCCCGCGGGGACCCGACGGGGTCCGGACCGATGAGGGCTGCTCCTCATCTTCCTCACGCCCCTGCCACCGGGCGGGAAGGCTCCTTGGGGACAGCGGGGACCCGGCCCCCAGCGGCGGTCCCCAAACTCGTCCCCCGCCAGCCGCGACTCACCCGGCAGTTGCCCAGCTCCTCGGCCAGGAGGATGATGGTGCCGCACTTCTTCCCGGGGACGCCGCTGCCGGGAGAGGCGGTGAGTCCCGGCCGGCCGCGTCCCCCGGCTGGTGTCCCCCACCGGCCGCCGGGGCTGGACCCGGCCGGGACTCACCCGTTGGAGACGGCCGGAGCGGGTTTCCTGCCCCACGAGTGCGTGGTGACCGTCCCCATCCTGCCAGCACACAGAGCGGACGGGTGACGGAGGGGAGGCGCTGGGGGGAAACTGAGGCAGAGCGCTGGGGAGGAGGCGCCGGCTTCTCCGGCTCCAGCCCGCCGTGACGCCCGGCTGGCCCCAAACCGGGACAAACACCGGGGGGGCCCGAGGCCGGCGAGAAGGGTCAGCCGAGCCCCCCCCCTTCCCCCCGATGCCGGGAGACGGCCGGGAAGCGGCACCCGCCGGGCGGCCGGGAGCCGGCCTGTCTGCGCCGGGCTCTGCTCTCCATCCCAAACACCCCGGCCGGCGGCGCGGGGCCGCCAGGCGCGATAAGGGGCCCCGGCGCCGGACGCGCGGCCCCGCCACGGCGGCGGGCGCCAGGCCAGGGCTGCCGTCCCCGCGCGGGTGAGCCGGAGGGGGGTCCCCTTCCCGCGGCGCAGCTCGGCATCGCAAGGGGAAACTGAGGCACGGCCGCGGCTCTCCCCCCCCCCCCCAAGCCCCGCGCTCACGTCAGGGGCTTCTCCAGGCGGCTGCCGGCCGAGCCCACGATCTCGCCCAGGGTGCAGAAGGCCTGGCCCAGGAAGTCCTGCGGGAGAGGGGGCGTCAGCGGGGTCCCGGCCGTCGCAGTGCCGGCCGCCCCCGGCGCCCAACTCACGTGCTTGGAGAGGTCGGGGCTTTTGGAGTCCACATCGTACCTGCGGGGACAGAGGGGCGCGTTGCAGCTGGGACGGGGACAGGGATGGGACAGGGACGGGGATGTGCCTGGGGCAGAGATGTGACAGGGACACGGATGAGACAGGGATGAGGCTGAGAATGAGATGTGGATGGGACAAGGGTGGGGATGGGACAGGGATGGGGACCGGGATGGGACACGGGCAGGGATGGGACATGGATGGGGATGGAGATGGGGACCTGGCTGGGATGGAGATGGGACGGGGATGGGGACGGGAACAGGCATGGAGATGGCGATGGGTACATGGACGGTCCAGAGATGGGACAGGGAGCGGGGCAGGGACACTGATGGGGGAGGGATGGGGACAGGGATGAGGCGGGGACAGGGATGGTGATGGGAACGGGGGTAGGGATAGGGATGGGACCAGGGCAGGGACGGAGGTGGGGCCGGGGCCGGGGCCGGGGCCGGGGCTGGGGGGGTCCCGGCAGCACTCACAGGTCGAAGCGGAGGTTCTGCTTCTCCTCGAAGAAGTAGTCGAGGACGAACTTGCGCACGAAGTCGGGGTTCAGGGTGTTGTCGATGACCTCGGTCCGGCCGAACTGCCGGGGCACGGCCGTGAGCGGGGAGGGGGGCACGGGGGGGGCAGAGGGCACGCAGGGCGGGGAAGGACAGAGGGACGCGAGGGGACAGACGGCTGCGCGGGGGAGGAGGGCGCAGGACGGGAGGGAGGCGGGAGGGATTCGCGGCTGGAGGAGGCAGAATGGGGGGGGGGCGGGATGGGGGGGGACCCCAGGGGACCCGAGGGGGGCAGGAGGGGACACCGGGGCAGGAGGGGACATGAAGGGGGACACGAGGAGCTGGCGGGGACACCAGGGGCTGGTGGAGGACGTGAGCGGCACCTGGTGACACGAGGGGCTGGAAGGGAGACAAGGGGCCACCAGGGGCTGGAGGGGACACAGGTGGCAGGAGGGGACACGGGGGCGGGGGGGGACACGGGGGCGGGGGGGGACACGGGGGCGGGGGGGGACACGGGGGCGGGGGGCCCAGGTGCCCCTTTGTGCCGCCCCCGCTGCGGGGACCCTGCCAGCACACGCTGCCCCCGCCTGCTCATTAAGCCCCAGAGCCCGGCAATTAAGCGGCCGCTAATTAGAGGGCGGGTGGCCGGCGGGCGCCGGGAGCCCCCTCCCCGGCCGGGCTGGGTGGCCAGCTGGCAGCGCACCGCATGCTGATTGGCTGGCTGCCGGGCACCCCCAACGCGCTGATTGGCTGGCCAGCTGCACCCCAGCAAGCTGATTGGCCAGCTGGCCGGCACCCCAACGCGCCGATTGGCTGGCCGGCACCCCGGCGGGGGACACTCACCTCCCGCCACTGCCTGCTGCCGGCGCCCTGGGTGTAGAGGACGCAGACTGCGGGCGAGAGCGGGGTGAGCGGGGCCGGGGCTGCGGCGGGGCCCCCCGGCGCCCGCCCCGCACTCACGCGGGTCCGACTTGGAGAAGGTGTCCTTGTCCAGGAGGCGCCTGCGGGACACGGCGGGCCGGCGTCGGGCTGCGCAGGGGAACCGAGGCGCGGGCCTCTGCGCCCGGCCGCCTGCGCCCCACGCCGCCTGTCGGCGCACCCGGCTGGGTGTGCGCGGCCGCCTGCGCCCCACGTCGCCTGTCGGCGCACCCGGCTGGGTGTGTGCGGCTACCTGCGCCCCACGCCGCCTGTCGGCGCACCCGGCTGGGTGTGCGCGGCCGCCTGCGCCCCACGCCGCCTGTCGGCGCACCCGGCTGGGTGTGCGCGGCCGCCTGCGCCCCACGCCGCCTGTCGGCGCACCCGGCTGGGTGTGCGCGGCCGCCTGCGCCCCACGCCGCCTGTCGGTGCACCCGGCTGGGTGTGCGCGGCCGCCTGCGCCCCACGCCGCCTGTCGGTGCACCCGGCTGGGTGTGCGCGGCCGCCTGCGCCCCACGCCGCCTGTCGGTGCACCCGGCTGGGTGTGCGCGGCCGCCTGCGCCCCACGCCGCCTGTCGGTGCACCCGGCTGGGTGTGCGCGGCTGCCTGCGCCCCACGCCACCTGTCGGTGCACCTGGCTGGGTGTGTGTGGCTGGGTGCGTGCGGCTACCTGCGCCCCACGCCGCCTGTCGGTGCACCCGGCTGGGTGTGCGCGGCCGCCTGCGCCCCACACCGCCTGTCGGTGCACCCGGCTGGGTGTGCGCGGCCGCCTGCGCCCCACGCCGCCTGTCGGTGCACCCGGCTGGGTGTGCGCGGCCGCCTGCGCCCCACACCGCCTGTCGGTGCACCCGGCTGGGTGTGCGCGGCCGCCTGCGCCCCACGCCGCCTGTCGGTGCACCCGGCTGGGTGTGCGCGGCCGCCTGCGCCCCACGCCGCCTGTCGGTGCACCCGGCTGGGTGTGCGCGGCTGCCTGCGCCCCACGCCACCTGTCGGTGCACCTGGCTGGGTGTGTGTGGCTGGGTGCGTGCGGCTACCTGCGCCCCACGCCGCCTGTCGGTGCACCCGGCTGGGTGTGCGCGGCCGCCTGCGCCCCACACCGCCTGTCGGTGCACCCGGCTGGGTGTGCGCGGCCGCCTGCGCCCCACGCCGCCTGTCGGTGCACCCGGCTGGGTGTGCGCGGCCGCCTGCGCCCCACACCGCCTGTCGGTGCACCCGGCTGGGTGTGCGCGGCCGCCTGCGCCCCACGCCGCCTGTCGGCGCACCCGGCTGGGTGTGCGCGGCCGCCTGCGCCCCACGCCGCCTGTCGGCGCACCCGGCTGGGTGTGCGCGGCCGCCTGCGCCCCACGCCGCCTGTCGGCGCACCCGGCTGGGTGTGCGCGGCTGCCTGCACCCCACGCCGCCTGTTGGCGCACCCGGCCGGCTGTGCGCGGCTGGGTGTGTGCGGCTACCTGCGCCCCACGCCGCCTGTCGGTGCACCTGGCTGGGTGTGCGCGGCTACCTGCGCCCCACGCCGCCTGTCGGTGCACCTGGCTGGGTGTGCGCGGCTGGGTGTGTGCGGCTACCTGCCCCCATGCCACCTGTCAGTGTGCCTGGCAGGGTGTGCGCAGCTGCCTGTGCCCCATGCCGCCTGCTGGCATGTGTGACCTGGCGTACATGGCCAGGTGTGTGCGCAGCCACCTGTACCCCACGCCACACATCAGCACGCCTGGCCGGGTGTGCACAGCTGGGCGTGTGCGGCCGCCTGTGCCCCACGCCGTGTGTTGGCACGGCCAGCCAGGTGTGCGCAGCTGCCTGCACCCCACGCCACATGTCAATGTGTGCAGCTGGGTGTGCATGGCCAGGTGTGCGCAGCCGCCTGTGCCCCACACCATGTGTTGGCGCACCCGGCCGGGTGTGCGCGGACGCCTGTGCCCCAGGCCGCGCGGCCGGCCGGCCGAGCCGCAGCGCTGAGCAGCCGCTGCGGAGCTCCCCTGCTCCCTGACGGAGCGGGAGGAAAACAGGTCGCCGCAGCCGGAGGCGGCGCGGCCGGGCGGGGGGCAGCGCGCCCGGGGGGACCTCGGTGCTGCGTCCCCCCGAGGCCCGGCCGGCGGCGAGAGCCCGCAGAGACGCGACCCCGGGGGGCGGCCGGCACCCGGCCGCGGCGCAGCGTGTTTCGGCGAGCCGAGGGGCTCCGGGGAGCGGAGAGGAGCCCGGCGGCGGCGTCCCCCAGAGACACCGGGACGGACCCGGCCGGGGGCTGCTCCGGGGACGTGGCGGGCGGCACACAGCAGGGAGCTGCCAGAAAACCCCTCTGGGAGCCTTTCCCTGGGGGGGGGCCGAGGCCTTTCCCGCAGCCCCGGCCTGGGGGGCTCCCGGGGCGGCTCCAGCCGGAGAGTTTCTGCATTTCAGAAGTGGCCAGGGGGCCCCTTTCGGTGCCAACCAGAAGCAGGCTCAGGCGTCGCGTGGGGCTGCCAGGAGAGGTGTGTGTGTGGGGGGTCCCTCGAGGGGAAACTGAGGCAGGGAGCGAGACGGAGCGAGCGAGCCCCCGTCCTGGGGGAGCCAGGCAGGCAGCTGGTGCCAGCGCGGGAAAGGGACCCAGGAGTCCGGGAGCGCCATGCGATCAGCCCGCCAGGCAGAGATGTGCGCACAAGGCGAGACGCGGGCGGCCGCGATGGGGCCGCCACGGGAGACGCTCGGGGCTGGGAGCGGGGGTGACGGGCGCTGGGAACGGGGGGGAAGGGGAGGAAATGACACCCACCACCGAGCCGGGCGCCCGCCGGGCCCCGCGCGCGGCCGGGGGACACGGGTGCCACCAGGCGCGTGGCGACGGGCACCCTCCCGGGGTCCCCGCACCCCCCCTGCACCCCCAGCCGGATGCTCTGCAGCCCCACGGCCAGACTTGGCTGCTCGGGGGGCTCCCAGCGCCTCCCAGTACCCTGCACCCCAGCTCCCCCTGCTCTCCCAGTGCTCCCAGTGCCCACTCTGCTCGCCCCGTGCCCCTCGGCCCCCCCGGCGCCCCCCGGCTCCCTACACCCTCCGTGCCCCCCCGCTCCCCCAGTGCCTCCCGGTGCCCTACCGCAGCGCCCCCCCGCTCCCCCAGTGCCCCCCAGCTGCCCCAGCGCGGGGCGAGCGCGCTGCGGGGAGCTGCGCATCCCCCCGGCCGGGACGCCTGGGTCCCCCCGCCGGACGCCTGGGCCCCCCCGGCGCGTACCTGCAGGACACCGTGAGCTCCACCTTGGTGGCCGGGACGGTGCCGGGGCCGCTGCCCGCCTCCAAGCCGCCCAGCGCCGCCATGTGCCGGCCCGGGGGCTCCCGCCGCACCGCGCCCCGCCGCGCAGCTCTGCCCCGCCGCCGCCCCGGTGCCCCGCGGCCGCCGGCCGCACGCTCCGCCCCGCGCTCCGGCCCCGCCCGCCGCCGCCCCCGGGGCCGCCCCCGGCCTCGCCCCCGGCATCGCCTCCAGCATCGCCTTCGGCATCGCTCAGGGCTCCTGCCGCCGCCCCCGGGGCCACCCCCGGTATCGCCCGTGGCATCGCTCGCGGCTCCCAGCATCACCCCCGGCATCGCTCAGGGCTCCCAGCATCACCCCCAGCATCACCCCCGGCATCACCCCCGATATCACTCGGGGCTCCCAGCATCACCCCCAGCATCGCTCAGGGCTCCCAGCATCACCCCCAGCATCACCCCCGGCATCACCCCCGATATCACTCAGGGCTCCCAGCATTGCCCCCGGCATCACTCGGGGCTCCTGGCATCACCCCCAGCATCACCCCCGACATCACTCGGGGCTCCCATCATCACCCCCGGCATCACCCCCGGCATCGCTCAGGGCTCCCGGCATCACCCCCAGCATCACCCCCGGCATCACCCCCGATATCACTCAGGGCTCCCAGCTTCGCCCCCGGCATCGCTCGGGGCTCCCAGCATCACCCCCAGCATCGCCTCCAGCATCGCCCCCGGCATCACTCAGGGCTCCCAGCGTCGCCCCCGGCATCACTCGGGGCTCCTGGCATCACCCCCAGTATCCCCCCGGTATCACTCGGGGCTCCCGCCACCAACCCCCAGGCCACCCCCGGCATCACCCGTGGCATCGTCCCCGGCATCGCTCAGGGCTCCTGCCGCCGCCTCCAGGGCCGCCCCTGCTACTGCCCCGGTGCTGCCCCCAGGGGCTCCCGCTCTCACCCCCGGGACGGCCCCAGCCCCGCTCGGGGCCCCTGGGTGCCCTTCCTCGGCAGCGGGGTGCCTGTGCCTCCTCTTCCTCGTCGGGGCCCACGCCCCTTATCGTAGGTCCTACAAAAACAGCTGGCCGCCCCGCAAGCGGTGGCGGCAGCTTGGCAGCGCAGCCCAGCGCTGAAATTAGCCTCGCTGAAGCCTGGCGAGTTCGTTAGCAGGACAAACTCATCAGCGGGACGGCGGCTGGGCAGCCGTCGCTGTTTCGCGCGGCCAGCGAGGCGGCCAGGGCCTCGCAGCGGCCACGTGCCGCTCCAATGCGGTCAGCCCGGCCACGCTGGCGGGGTTGTGCCGGCGTGGGGACCCCGTGTGCTGCCATGGGGACACCAGGCATCAGCGTGGGAACCAGCACGGGGACAATGTGCCAGCGTGGGGACCCCGTCTGCTGGTGTGGGGACCCCGTCTGCTGGCATAGGGGACCCTACATGATGGCTGGCATTCAGACCCCATGTGTGCCAGCATGGGGGACTTCATGTGTTGGCTTGGGGACACTGCGTCTGGGCATGGCAGGGCACCACTTGTGCCCATGGGGGGACACCATGTGCCAGCAGGGGCACAATCTGTGCTAGTGTGGGGACACTGTGTGATGCCATGGAGACCCTGTGCCCTGGCGTGGGGACCCCGTGTGTTGCACGGGGGACACAGCTTGGGGCCACGGCACCCACACCCCCCAGGCAGCTGAAACCCAGCACGACCCGGGTGTTTCCTGATGTGACGGCGAGGGTCTGTGGCCAGGGGACAGCCCTTGGGGGTCCCAGGTGGGTGCGATGACACTTGGGGGACAGGGGGACGCCGAAGCCGTGGCTGGGGCTCCGCCGTGGGCTGGCTGGCAAGCAGCCGGGGCCCGGGCTGGCTCCGGGTCCCCGTGGGGGCGAAGCCGCATCCCGCAGGGCGCGAGGGACCCCGGCAGCCCCGCGCCCCCGCAGGTGGCTGCCCCGAGGGCAGGGCCGGGGACACGGCGTGCTGGCTGCAGGCGGGTAGCCAAGGGCCGGGCTGGGGGAGGCGAGCGAGGAAGGCCTGCCGGCACCCAGCTGCAGCTCGGGGGCTGCCCACCCTCGGCGCGGGGCCAGCGCCGCCCACGCCGCGTGCCTGGGGCCGACAGCAGGGACACGGCTCTGTTTCCCCCCCCCAACAAAAGCCTTGGGGCACAGCGGGAGCCCAAGCAGGGTGTGACGAGCCGCGGGGACAGCCCCAAGCTGCGGCCAGCACCTACGGGCTCCTGCACCTCTCCCCAGGGAGCAGCCACTCACGCCCGGACCAGCCACCATTCACCCCCGACTCGTTTTTATTTATTTTATTATAAAACCCAAAGCGTTACAAAAAATACCAAGGAGCGAAGCCTCTCGCAGGTCCCCGTAACGCCCGTCGCGCAGGCCTGGCTTGGGTCACACCACTCAGCTTTTCCGCGAGGCCTGGAAAACAGCCCCCTTTCCGCAGGGACTTTCCTGCCGGAGCCCAGGTCAGGGACGGATAGAGGCTGAGACCCCGGCGCCGAGGACAGCGCGGCGCGGGGAGAACCACAGCCGGGGCCTGGTGCCAGGCCAGGCACCACCAGCGGGCGGAGGGGAGGCTCCGACAGGCCTTTGGCCAAGTCCTGGGAAAGAAGCCGAGAGCCCCGGAGCCCCAGCAACAAGAGCTCGTTAAAGCCTCCCCTTTAACGGCAAAGGAAGCTTCGGGTGACAGCAGGGACCAGGATTCTCCTGTTCCCGAAAACGCCGGCTCCCGGCCCGCCGCCGCATCCTGGCGGAGATCAAGGAGCCGTCCTCCGAACCGGCCTGGCAGCAGGAACGGCAGCAGGAACGCGCCGACCTCCAGCCGCCGGCGCTGCCCTCCTGCTCGCGGTGGACAGGAGGCCGAGAGGAGCCAAGCGACCCTCGGAGGCGCGACCTCGGACCCGTCCCCGCTGAAGGGACGGGAGGGGCAGCAAGAGAGACAACAGACCTGGCCGGCCATCTCCCTCCTTCCCCAGATGAAGGCTTCATCCTTGAACAACGCAGATCCCTGACTTCATTCTTTTTACCCACCCCCCCACCCCGTGCTTCCCCTTTTGGAGAGGGGATTTTGCCCCATGCCACCTCTAATGCCCTTGGAGCGCTCTCCTCCCCGCTGGGGACACCTGCGCTCGCCCACCGAAACGCCCCAGCGCTCCTAGCCGTCCTAACCCGAGGGAAAAGCCTTCAGGATCTTCACGTCATCGACGGGGCGGTCCTGGGCGTTCGTCTCCACCATGCCGACGCGGTTCACGATGCCGATGCCTTGGCACACGCGCCCGAAGATGGTGTGCTTCCCGTCCAGCCACTGCGTCGGCGCCAGCGTGATGAAGAACTGGCTGCCGTTTGTGTCCGGGCCAGCGTTGGCCATGGCGAGGATCCCCGCGCCTTTAAAGGAAGGAGCTGCGTGAGCAACGGTCCAAGAAAGAGCTCGACCTGCTCCTGCGCCGGCTCCGGTTCACGCCTTCGTGACACAGCCCCGGGGACGGGCGCCCAGTGAAGACGTTCTTGTGGCCTCAGCCCAAGCGCTGCTCTCCCTGGGGACGGCTGACGGGAGCCTGTTTGAACGACGCTGGGAACAGCTGAACGGCGACGCGGGCGATTTCACGCCTGTGGCCTTTCAAGCTCAGTTACACGGCAAGGGGAATCACAGAATCACAGAATCGTTTAGGTTGCAAGGGACCTCTGGAGATCATCTCGTCCAACCTCCCTGCTCAAGCAGGGTCCTCTAGAGCATATTGCCCAGGATCACATCCAGACGGGTTTTGAATATCTCCAGCGAAGGAGACTCCACCACCTCTCTGGGCAACCTGTTCCAATGCTCTGTCACCCTCACAGAAGCGGGAAGCGGGAGGAAGCGTCCCGGAGCGCACTTAGGGCTGCAGAGACGCAGCCGGTGTCCATCCGGGACCTGCTTTACCTTAACACCTCCGAGAAAGCAATTCATCGCCTGCGGCATCTTGCAGCGTTGCCCACGGAGGCTGCAGGGGGAGGGGGTTCAACCTACAGACTTCCCAAAGGAAAACTAACTGGAGACCAACTCAAAAATCCCGGCTGTGAACACCCTGAGCGTCCACCTGCCCAATCACCAAGGAAGAGGGGGGCAACAGGCGCACTGCCGGGACCACCAGCCTGTTGGGGAACTCCCTGCCGTTAACGCTTCACCTTCCTCGCGCTTGCCTCCCCGGGAGCTGCCTCGCCGCGGCCTCGGCCCGCCGCTGACGCCAGCTGAGCTCTGCGCCCTGCGGCTCCCGCGCCTCGCCCAGCTCCGACCTCGCTTACTCGTGAAAGGAAGCGTCAAACAAGCCCGAACCCGCGGCGCCCAACGCCCTCGCTCGGCCCCTACCTGTGAACTTCAGCTCGGGGTGAAGCTCGTCTTCAAACTGCTTCCCGTAGATGGAGGCGCCCCCTCTACCTGCCGGCAGGGAAGGGCAAGAACCCAGCTGAGGAACATGCCGGGGCCCCCAGGAGCCACCCCCCGGCCCCGGAGAGCGCCGCTCCCCCGAGACCCTCGCCCAGGGCGCCGTCAGCTCTGCCACGGGCCCGGTCTCAGCCGGCCGGGGGCGGGTGGTTTCGGAGCAGCCGGCTGCCAAGAGGCGCGGGTCCCGAGCTGGCTCCTCGCGGGGGTCTCACCGGTGCCCGTGGGGTCGCCGCCCTGGACCATGAAGTCCTTGATGACGCGGTGGAACTTGGTGCCGTTGTAGTAGCCGCGGCGGGCCAGCTCGGCGAAGTTCTTGCAGGTCTTGGGCGCGTGCTTCCAGTAGAGCTCCAGCACGACGGCGCCCATCCTGCGGGACCGGGAGCGTCGGGCCGCCGCCGTCGCCCACGGCCCCGCGCACCGGCGGGGGCTGCCCGGACCGGGCCAGGGGAACGGACGGCGCAACGGCGACTGCCCAGCACCGGGTAAGACCCGGGACTGTCCGGTACCGGCAGGGGGCGGGGGAGATGGACGCTGAGGAGAGTCCGGTACCGGGGCGGACACTGGGGGGTGCCGCTACCGGTACCGGCACCGGGGGGACGCGGCTCAGCGCTATCCGGAGCCAACGGGAGCTGCCCAGCACCGGGGGGAGGGGGGACTGGCTGGTACCGAGGGGGGCGGCGGGACAACGGAGCCGGTGCCGGGAGGAGCCGGGGGGGGGGGGGGGGACCGAGGGACCGGCCGAACCAGGGGAGGGGGGACGGAAGGGCTGCCCGGTACCGGGATGGAGCCCCCCCGCCCCCCCTTACGTGGTCTCCAAGGCGACGGTGGGCGGCTGCCAGGAGTCGGGCGGGACGGCGGCCATGCTGCTGCTGCCGCGCCGGAAGCGGCTCCCGGGGGACCCGCCGAGGCGGCGCACGCTTCCGGCGCGGCAGCGGCGGGGCCCCGCCCCTGCGCGCCCCGCCCTCCTCCGGGTAGCCAATGGGAGCGCGCGGCCGCGGGGCGGGGCCGGGGAGGCGGGCCAATGAGCGCGGCGGGCGGTAACGCGGCTATTGTGACGCAGAGGAGGGAGAATTCGAATTGGGGCACGCCCCCTGGCGGCGGCCACGCCCCCTGGCGGAGCGGCACCGCGGCGGCACCGCGCACCTGGCTTCGGGCGCCGGATACCGCGCACCAGGTACCGGGCACCGCGGCGGCACCGGGTACCGGGTACCGCGCACCGAGTACCGGGCATCGGGTACCGGGTACCGCGCACCGCGGCGGCGGCACCGGGTACCGGGTACCGGATACCGCGCACCGAGTACCGGGCATCGGGTACCGGGTACCACGCACCACGCACCAGGTACCGGGCACCGCGGCGGCACCGGGCATCGGACATCGGGTACCGGGTACCGCGCAGCGAGTACCGCGCACCGGGTACCGGGTACCGCGGCGGCACCGGGCATCGGGTACCAGATACCGGATATTGCGCACCGGGTACCGAGCATCGCGGCGGCACCGGGCACCGGGCATCGGGTACCAGGTACCGGATACCGCGCACCGGGTACCGCACACCGGGCACCGGGCGGTGAGCGAGGGCGGTGCGCCGGGATCGGGGGGAAACCGAGATCCCGGGAGAGCGAAACGGGGGGCGGGGCAGGAACCGGGACGGCGGGATCGGGGGGAAACGGGGACCCCGAGATGGCGGAGGAGCGGGGAGGGGGGGGGCCGGGACCGAGGGACCGCGACGGGACGCCGGGATGGGCGGAGGGACGGCGGTGGGGGGCCGGGAAGGACCGGCATCGGCACCGGCACCGGCACCGGCACCGGGGGGACGAACGGGCACTCTTGGATGGCGGGGGGGGGCGGGCGGGAGCCGGGGGGCACCGAGGGTGCAAGGCAGAGGGGTCCCCGCCGGTGCCACCGGGGGCGGGGGGGCGGGGGGGGCACACGGATGCGCCAAGCCCTGGGGTGAAACCGCTCCTTTGGCCCAAAATCCCTGCTTCGTGCCCCAAAAGAGGCCGTGCCGCCTGGCCGTGCCAGTCCCGGCCGCACAAAGGTCCCATTGTGCGCCGCGCCGACGGGAGCCGTCCCCGGGGTGCGCGGACCCCCTGTCCCCCCCGCCCCTCCCCGCACCGGCCCCCGGGGGGGGGGGTCCCGCGACGCCCGGGACGCCCCCCTCGCCCCCGCTGCCGGGGCGCTAAGGCAGCTGTCCCCTTCCCTTCCCTGCCGGTGGCCGCCAGGTCGCCCATGGGCCGCGCGGCGGGTGCCGCTCGCTGAGACGGAGGCGATGACAGACGGAAGAGGTAGGGGCACAGGGGACACCCGGGCGCGGCGGTGGCAGCGCCCGCCCCGGGGCTCAGCCCGCGCCTCTCTCCCCAGGCGCCGAGTTCATCACCGAGGAGACCTTCGACTTCGCCCTCCTGTCCCCTTCCGACAGGTGAGAGGGGGCCGCGGGCGGCGTGCCACCCCCCCCCCCGGCCACCCCCCCGGGGACGTGCCACCCCGCGGCCAGCAACCCGGGGCACACGGCACCCCGTGGCTGCCCTAGGGGACATGCCACCCCGCTGGCAGCATTGTGGGGCACGTGGCACCCCGTGGCCAGCAATTTGGGGCACATGCCACCCCCTGGCCACCCCGGGGGACGTGCCACCCCCTCGACCGGCAGCCCGGGGCACACGGCACCCTGCGGCCGCCCCGAGGGACGTGCCACCCCCCTGGCCACCCTGGGGGACGTGCCACCCCTCGGCCAGCAGCCTGGGGCACCCGGCACCCCATGGCCACCCCAGGGGACGTGCCACCCCTCAGCCAGCAGCCCGAGGCACCCAGCACCCCGCGGCTGCCCCAGGGGACGTGCCACCCCCTGGCCACCCTGGGGGACGTGCCACCCCTCAGCCAGCAGCCTGGGGCACACAGCACCCCATGGCCACCCCGGGGGACGTGCCACCCCCTGGTCACCCTGGGGGACGTGCCACCCCTTGGCCAGCAGCTTGAGGCACCCGGCACCCCGTGGCTGCCCCGGGGGACATGCCACCCCCCCCAGCCAGCAGCCCGGGGCACCTGGCACCCCGCAGCCGCTCCGGGGGACGTGCCACCCCGCGACTACCCCAGGGGACGTGCCACCTCTCGGCCAGCAGCCTGGGGCACACAGCACCCCATGGCCACCCCAGGGGACATGCCACCCCTTGGCCAGCAGCCTGGGGCACCTGGCACCCCATGGCCACCCCAGGGGACGTGCCACCCCTCGGCCAGCAGCCTGGGGCACACAGCACCCCATGGCCACCCCAGGGGACGTGCCACCCCTCAGCCAGCAGCCCGAGGCACCCGGCACCCCGCGGCTGCCCCGGGGGACGTGCCACCCCCCTGGCCACCCTCGGGGACGTGCCACCCCTCAGCCAGCAGCCTGGGGCACACAGCACCCCATGGCCACCCCGGGGGACGTGCCACCCCTGGGCCAGCAGCTTGAGGCACCCGGCACCCCGCGGCTGCCCCGGGGGACGTGCCACCCCCCTGGCCACCCTCGGGGACGTGCCACCCCTCAGCCAGCAGCCCGAGGCACACAGCACCCTGCAGCTGCCCCGGGGGACGTGCCACCCCCTGGCCACCCTGGGGGACGTGCCACCCCTCGGCCAGCAGCCTGGGGCACACAGCACCCCATGGCCACCCCGGGGGACGTGCCACCCCTGGGCCAGCAGCTTGAGGCACCCGGCACCCCGTGGCTGCCCCGGGGGACATGCCACCCCTCAGCCAGCAGCCTGGGGCACCCGGCACCCCATGGCCACCGCAGGGGACGTGCCACCCCGCGGCCGGCCGCCCGGGGCACACAACACCCCACAGCCACCCCGGGGGACGTGCCACCCCCCCCGGCTGGCGGCCCAGGTCACCCAGCAACCCACAGCCGCCCCAGGGGACATGCCACCCACAGCTGGGGTCCCAAGGACGCAGGTCCCAGCCGCGTGGGCACAGAGGGACCCCAGCTGCCTGCGGCGCCCGTGTCCCCCGGTGACCAGCTCGGGCTGGACCCCGGCAGCTGGGCCGGGGGGGGGGTAAGGGAGGGGGGGGGTAACGCTCTCGCCTTGGCCCCGCAGCCGGGAGGAGGACCGCCTGGATGGGGAGGAAGAGGAGGAGGACGAGGGGCGCGTCGGCGGCCCCCCGGCACGGCCGGCCCGGGGTCCGGCCGGCGACAGCGGCCGCTGGAGCCCGCTGAGCGGCGACAGGCTGGAGGAGATGGTGAGGGAGGCGAACCGGCTGGCCGGGCAGCTGCAGCGGTGCCGCCTGCCGCGCCGGGAGCCCGCCAGCGCCCCGGTGCCCGCCGAGGCCCTGGCGCGCCACCGCCTGGCGCCCGGGCCGGGGGGCAGCCCCCGCAGCCCCCGCCGCGAGACCTTCGTGGTGAAGGACAGCCCCGTGCGGGCGCTGCTGCCCACGGTGGAGGCCGGCGTCGCCCCGTCCCCCGCCGCACCCCGGGCCAAGGCGGCCGCCCGGCCCGGCGCTGGCGACCCCCTGGCCAAGAAAGCCCCCGGCGCCGGGAAGGTAGGTGACCCCCCCACCCCCGAACCCCCCCCCCAATTGGGGACGGTCGGTCCCCGACCCGGGTTGCGCCCGTTAGCGGGGTCGGGAGGCGAGCGGGGGGCTGCCGGCGTCAGAGCGGTCCCGGTGCTCCCAGTGCGGCCCTGCGCCGCGTCCCCACCGGGGGCGATGTCCTACCTCCGCTGCCCGGTTTTGGGGGGGGGGGGGGGGGGCTGCTCTGTGTTGTGACCGTTCTGCCCCCCCAGCGGGGACACGGTGGCTCGGTGACCTCCTTGCGCGCCCCTTGCTGCTGCACCGTTCCCCCCCCCCCCCAATCTGCTTCCAGGACCCCCCCGGCTGTCGCCCCGCACCGAAGGGCCCCCCCATCGCCAGGGTGCCCCCCAGCCGGGTGGCCCCGGCCCGGCCCGGCCCCCTGCCGAGCTCGGGGGCTGCGTCGCGGGGCAAATCGGAGCCCCTCCGGGCAGGGACCGCAGGTAGGGGGAGAAGGGGGCAAGGTGGGTGGCGGGTGGCCCCCCCCCCCCACACCCCGCCACCCCGGCGATCCGGCACCCTGGGGACAGCTGGGTGCCCAAACTTGCCCCCGGCGCCCGCACCGGCCTCCCCGTCTCTCCGCAGGCCAGGCGAAGGCGAGCGGAGGTGCCGCCACCGCCGCCGCCAAGCCCCTAGCCGGCCCCGGCGCGCGGCAGCCCCGGGCCAGGGCCACCGCCAGCCCCGCGCCCGCCAGCCGCCTGCCCGCGCCCAGCGCCATCCCCAAGCCGCCCGGCAGGACGGCGGCGCCCAGCCGGGCCCCGGCGGGGAAAGCAGCGCCGAGGGCCAGCGCGCCCGCGCGCAGAGGTAAGGACGAGCCATCGGGGTGGGGGGGGGGGCGAAGGGTCCGGTGCCCGCGGTGGCACCGAAGGGCCGCCGGGCTCGGGTTGCTGCCGGCTCCCTGTTGAGCGCCCCCCCCCCCCCCCGCCGCCACCGCTACGTGTGTGCCTCAGTTTCCCCAGTGCCGCGGCTGGGGCGCGGCGCCCACCTCCGCTCTCCTCCCCAGGCCCGGCGGCGCAGCGGGCAGCACCCGCCGGCGCGGGCTGCGGGCCGGGCCCCCCCGCCAGCCGCCTCCGCCTGCCCCGCAAGACGGCCGTGGCCAGCAGCTCGAGGTAAAAGCCGCCGCCGCCGCCATCGCCGCCGCGCCGGGGGAGCGGCACCCCCCCTTCTGCCTCCCCTCGGTGCGCCGGGGGGGGGATACGGACATGGCTGGCGGGAGGGTGGGGGAGCAGGCACCCATAGGTGCCTGTGGGCACCCCTTCCCCATTCGGGGAAACTGAGGCACGTGGGGGCTGCACCCAGGTGTCCCCCCCCCCCGCCGCCACCCCGGGGACGAGGCAGAGGCTCGGGTTGCATTTTGCTTTAATTACAAAAAGCTCACGTCAGCAGTAGGAAACCCCCCCCCCGTCCCCCCCCCCCAGCCCGCACGCACCCAGGGGTCCCTCATCCCCCCTCCCCATACCTCCAAAATATCCTGCGCCGGGTGCCACCCACCGCTGGGTGCCCCTGAGCAGGGGCACAGCCTGAGCCTTACCCCCTGGTGGGGGGGGGACACACAAAATACTGGGCGGGGGGGGGAGGCCCAGGCCTTCCTGTCCCCCCCCCCCCCCACCCCGGCCGTGAGTGCCCGAGCACGGCCAAGGAAGGGTTAACACACCCCATGGCCACGCACCCACCCCGTGCCCCCCCACCTGGGGGGGGGTCAGCATGCGGCGGGGGGGGTATATATCTCTTTTTTGTATTTTTTCATGTATTTTTTAAATAAAAGCCTCCAGCCGGCACTGCGCTGCGGAAAACTCATGGGTGTCTTTGCCCCCCCCCCAACCCGCCGCTGCTGCCCGGTGGTGCCAGGGGGGGACAGTTGTGGCACCTGGCACCCAGGGCCAGCGCTGGGCGTCACCCGAGCCTGGCCCCCCCCGACGGCGTGAGCACCCGAGCCCCTGGGGTGCCCCCTCCCCGAACCGCGCGGGTATCTCATGGCGGGGAGGGGGGGGGCTCCTTCCTCGCCCACGGCGCGGGGACAAACCCCGGACCCACGTGTCACCGCCGTGTCCCTCCCCGCCGAGGTTTTGGGAAGGGGGGGGGGGGAAAGGGGCTCCAAAGTGCAACGGGGCGAGACCGTGTGCCCCCCTCCCCAAACCCCGGAGCGGCGGCGGGCGGCAGCGGCGGCGGGCAGGGCCCTCGGCGCCCGCTCCCCGTTAGATGGACGTCTCGTCGCTCCTGTCCGCGGCGGGGGGGACGGGGACGAGGGGGTGGTGGGAGGGAGGGGTGGGGGGGGGACAAGACAGACGGATGCGTGTTCACGAGCCGGGCCGGGAGCGCGCGGGCAGCGCCCTCCGCGCCCAGCCCTCGCCCGGACAGACAGCGATGGAGGGGGTGGCGGGTGGGGGGGAGAGGGCAGGCGGACCCCCCCCTTCCTCCTCCTCCTCCTCCCCGGCCCCCACATGTTAATGGAGAAAATTAAAAAACAGAAATCTGGGCGGAAGGGGAGCGGGGACAGAGAGGAGAGAAGAGGAAGGGTTAGTGCCCGGGCGCAGCGGCCCGTGCCGTCCCCGCGGGCACCGCGCGGCAGTGCCCCCCCCGCCCCCCGTCCCGTCCCCCCCCCCCAACCCGGGGCTGCCACCCACTCACTCGGAGCCGGAGGAGTCCTCGTCCACGGTGCCCGCCTTGATGCTCATGGCGACGGGCGTCACGCCGCGGAGCTGCTCCTGCAGGCTCCGGCGGGGCCGGGGGGCGGCGGTGCCCCCCCCTCGGCCGCCCTCGCTGCCCGACGAGCCCCGCCACGAGCCGGGGGTGCCGCTGCCGCTCCTCTGGCCCCCGGCGGCGCCCGGCCGCTTCTTCTTGAGGATGCCTGCGGGGGCGAGCGGCGGCGGTGGTGAGCGCGGCGGGGGCCGCCCCCAGCGCCCGCGGGTGCTGGGCACCCCTTACCTTTGTGGGGCTGGGTGGCAGGACGGGGGGGCGGCGGCGGCGGCGGGTCCTCGCCGAGCCCCCCGCCGCCGGCCGCCTCCACCGGCAGCGCCCGCGAGCCGCCGTGCCCGTCGCTCTCGCTGGCCGTCGTCACGAATTCGCCGGGCCGCGTCGGGGCGCCCCCGGCGTCGCCCGGCGGCCGCTCGGGGCCGGGGCCCAGCAGGTTCTCCCAGCAGGTTTGGGCGCCTTCGGCCTCGCTCTCCGAGGAGCGCGTGGAGCCGTACGAGCCGCTCTGGTCGTCCTCCAGCGACAGGTCGCTGTCCGAGTCCGTGTCGCGCTCTGGGTGGCAGCGGCGGCGGGGTGAGCAGGCCGCCCCGGCGCCGGCTGAGCCCCGGCAAACTCGTGCCAAGCCCTACGAGCCGCAGCGGGACGGTGGGGGAAGGAAGCGCTCCGCGCCGCCTCGCCTACCGTTAGGCTGGTCCTGGGCGTCGAGGAAGAGCCCGGCGGGCTCGGGCAGCGCCCCGCGCGCCTGGCCGCCCCGCGGCGCCGGGTCCTCCCTGCAAGAGGAGAGCGGGGAGCGGCGGGAGCCGTGCCGGCCCGCCCGCGCCTGCCCCCCGCCCCGGCGCCCGCCGCACCTGCGCACGAAGGGGATGTAGCTGTGCTGGCTCTTGCCCGAGCGGGCCGTGCTGGGCAGGGAGCCCGCCGAGTCGCCCAGGGGCGCGTGGTAGAGCTGCCCGGCCACGTAGGTGCTGTCGCGGCGGTACGCCTGGCGCGGGGAGGGAGCGGGGATGGGGGGGGGGGACGGGCAGGCGGGTGGGCACGGGGCTCTGGCGCCCTGCGCCGTCCCCGCGCCGCCCGGCCCCCCGCCGCCGCCCCCCGGCGCGGGCACTCACGGCGGTCAGGGTGGATTTGGTGGCGAGCGCCGGGTCGGCGGCGGCTCTCCGGGCGCAGCTGAAGCGCAGGCTCTTCCTCGCCTCCTTGCTCAGCACCACGCAGAAGAGGAAGATGAGGGGGCCCTGGCGCGGCGAGGGGGCACCGTGGGCGCGGGCAGGGCACCGCGGCGGGGACCTCGGCGGGCGCCCCGGGGTGCCCCTCTCCTCCCCTCCCCGTCCTACCCCCGTGTCCGTCCCTGTGCCCGCGGGTGTCCCGGGCAGGGGAGCTATATGGGCACGGGGGGGTCCAGAGAGATATTTGGGTGAGGGGAGGTATTTAGGGATACGCAGGGGAGGGAGGCACGGGGGGCTCAGGGGTCATGGGAAGACGGGGGGCAGAGGGACAGGGGCAGCACGGAGGGATACAGGGGGGCTGGGGGAGGCCCAGGGCTACAGGGACACACGGCGTAGGGGCAGGGGATAAAGCGGGCACAGGGAGGTATAGGGGCACAGCGGGGGGCAGGGGGCACATGGGGTATAGGGGCACAGGGGGGCATAGGGAACATGGGGGGGCATGGGGCAAAGGGGAGTATGGGGACAGGGGGGTATAAGGGATACGGGGGGTAAGGGGGCACAGGGGGGCACAGTGACACGGGGATATAAGGGACGTGGGGGGGATATAGGGGACACAGGGGTATAGGGGGCACTGAGGGGTACAGGGGAGGCCCGGGGGGGCCCGGGGGGGCAGCGGGCGACGCGGGGCCCGGGGGTACCTGGAGGCAGTTGGAGGCGGCGAAGAGGTAGTGGAAGAGGATGGCGTCGCTGTTGACGGAGAGCAGGGCCAGGAGCCAGGCCAGGCTGGGCAGCACCAGCACCACCACCGCCGTCTGCAGCCCCGAGCTGCCGCCGGCACCGCCGTCACCGCCGCGGCACCGCCGGCACCACCGCCGCGGCACCGCCGCAGCACCGCCGGCACCACCGCCAGGGCACCGCCGCCAGCACCACCAGCACCGCTGGGGCACCGCTGGCATCACCGCCGGGGCACCGCTGGGGCATCACCAGCACAACTGCCGGCACCGCCGGGGCACCACCGCCAGCACCGCCGGAGCACCACCGCCAGCGCCACCGGCACCACCGCCGGGGCACCGCCAGGGCATCACTAGCACCACTGCCGGCACCACCGCCAGGGCACCACCGGCACCGCCGCAGCACCACCGGGGCACCACCGGCACCACCGGGGCACCACCGCCGGCACCGCCGCGGCACCACCGGGGCACCGCCGCAGCATGGTGCCGCCCCGCAGGCCCCGCTCCGTCCCCGCTGCAGCGTGCGGCCCCCCCTCCAACCACCCGCCTGTGCCCGCCCCCCGGCCCCCCGCGCCCCCGGCCCCCACTCACGCCGTGCCCTTCTTCTCGAAGCCCTGCGGGGCGGCGCAGGTGGCCCGGGCCGCCAGGACGAGGAAGAAGACGCACATCTGCGGGGGCAGCGGGGTGAGCGGGGCCGCGGGCGCCCCCGGCCCGGCCCGGCCCCGCCGGCGCCCCGGCCCGTACGCACCGCCACGGCGCAGGCGATGGGCCCCGCCAGGCTCCACACCAGGCTGTCGTGGATGGAGAGCCAGCAGAAGTCCGGGTTGCCGTAGCCCTCGGGGTCCAGCCCCACCGCCAGCCCTGGGGGGGGGGGGGGAGAGCAGATGCACTGCTGGGGGCGGGGCCACGCCAGCGAGGGGCGGGGCCACCCGATGGGCGGGGCTAAGGGGGCACAGAGCACGGCAGGGCCCTGGAGCCAGGCTGGGGAGGGGGCTGTGCTCTGGGGAGGGGGCTGTGCTCTTGGGGGTGGGGCTGTGCTCTGGGGGCGGGGCTGCGCCCTGGGGGTGGGGCTGTGCTCTTGGGGGTGGGGCTGTGCTCTGGGGGCGGGGCTGCGCCCTGGGGGTGGGGCTGTGCTCTTGGGGGCGGGGCTGCGCCCTGGGGGTGGGGCTGTGCTCTTAGGGGTGGGGCTGCACTCTTGGGGGCGGGGCTGTGCTCTTGGGGGTGGGGCTGTGATCTGGGGGCGGGGCTGCACTCTTGGGGGCGGGGCTGTGCTCTTGGGGGTGGGGCTGTGCTCTTGGGGGCGGGGCTGCACTCTTGGGGGTGGGGCTGCACTCTTGGGGGCGGGGCTGCACTCTTGGGGGAGGGGCTGTGCTCTGGGGGCGGGGCTGCACTCTTGGGGGCGGGGCTGTGCTCTTGGGGGTGGGGCTGTGATCTGGGGGCGGGGCTGCACTCTTGGGGGCGGGGCTGTGCTCTTGGGGGTGGGGCTGTGCTCTTGGGGGCGGGGCTGCACTCTTGGGGGTGGGGCTGCACTCTTGGGGGCGGGGCTGCACTCTTGGGGGAGGGGCTGTGCTCTGGGGGCGGGGCTGCACTCTTGGGGGCGGGGCTGCACTCTTGGGGCGGGGCTGCACTCTTGGGGGCGGGGCTGTGCTCTTGGGGGCGGGGCTGTGCTCTGGGGGTGGGGCTGTGTTCCTGGGGGTGGGGCTGTGCTCCTGGGGGCGGGGCTATGCTCTGGGGGCGGGGCTGTGCTCTGGGGGGAGGGGTTATGGTCTTGGGATGGGGCTGGGCTCTTGGGGGTGGAGCTGCACTCTTTGGGGCGGGGCTGTGTTCCTGGGGGTGGGGCTGTGCTCCTGGGGGCGGGGCTAAAATATAGGGTATTACCCTGACAATAGCCCCACACCCTGGGGTCAGGGTGGGGGGGGTGGACAAGGGGGCGTGGCCATTGGAGCACGGGTGGGGCAATGCTGGGGACCAGGGGGTGTGGTCATTCAGGAGGAGGCGGGGCCACATCCCCGGGAGGGGTCCTGCTCTAGGGAAGGAGGCCACGCCTGGGGGGCGGAGTTATGAGCAGGGGCGTGGCCACCCCTTGGGGGCAGGGCCACACCGGGATAGGGCACTAACTGGGGTGGGGGGAGCATGGCCATGCCTGGGGTGGGGCTGGAGCTGGGGGCGGGGCTAGGATAGGGGGCGGGGCCAGTGGCAGGGAAGGGGCGGGGCTCACCGGTGATGAAGGCGGGCAGCCCCCAGCCCAGGACGTGGTAGAAGCGCATGGGCCCGCGGTCGACGTGCCGGGGCTCGCTGCGGCGCCGGTAGAGGTGCAGCCCCTCCAGCAGCGCCCAGCCCACCGCGCTCATGTACAGGAACTGCAGCAGGATGGCCACCACCGTGCACGCCAGCTGCGGCCCGGCGCCCCGTCACTGCCGCCGCCCCCGCCCCGGGGACAGCCCCCAGCGGGGTCACCCAGCACCGGGGACGCTCTGCAATGGGGATACCCCGCACCGGGGCCACCCCACGCTGGGGCGACCCCCCCCCCAGTGGGGCCACCCAGCACCGGGGACACACCACACTGGGGCAACCCCCCAATGGGGCCATCCTGTACCAGGGACACCCCATACTGTGGTGACCACCCAGTGGGGCCACCCAGCACTAGGGATACCCCACCCTAGGGCAACCTCCCAATGGGGCCACCCAACACAGGGGCCACCTGACACTGGGGCAACCTTCCAATGGGGCCACCCAGCACCAGGGACACCCCACCCTAGGGCAACCTCCCAATGTCACTCGACACCAGGGACATGCCACCCTAGGGCAACCTCCCAGTGGGGCCACCCAACACTGGGGCAACTCCCCAATGGGGCCACCCAGCACCAGGGACAACCCCCCCCGGGGCAACCTCCCAATGGGGCTACCCAGCACCAGAGTCACCCCACCCTAAGGCAACCTCCCAATGGGGCCACTCGACACCAGGGTCACCCCACACTGGTGTAACCTCCCATTGGGGCCACCCAGCACCAGGGACACCCCATACTGTGGTGACCCCCCAATGGGACCACCCAGCACTAGGGACATCCCACCCTAGTGCAACCTCCCAATGGGGCCACCCCGCACCAGAGTCACCCGACACTGGGGCAACCGCCCAATGGGGCCACCCAGCCTCGGGGACACCCCATACTGGAGCACTGGGGCCACCCTGCAATGAGGACGCCCATCACCGAGGACACGCTGCAACGGGGCCACCCCACCGACATATATACCTGCCCCCTGTGGTCACCCCGCCCCCTCAGCAGCCCCCCAGCAGCCAGAGCCCCGCCCCTTCAGGAGCCCCGCCCCCGCGCACCGGCAGGTCGGCCTGGTTGATGCCGAGCAGGAAGACGAGCTGGGCGAGGAGCAGGGCGGTGGCGCCGTGCCGGCGGATGCTGTGCCGGTTGGAGCGCAGCCCCCGCAGCGCCGCCAGCGCCAGCACGGCCAGCAGCAGCCCGGCCAGCGCCACCCCCAGCGAGGCGTAGGTCAGCGCCGCCAGCGGCAGGATCTCCCCGTTCTGCGGGAGCCTGCGTCACGGCCCCGCCCACACCACCCCGGCCCCGCCCACACCACTCCACGGGTCAACCCCGCCCACTAGGCCCCACCCACACTACCCCGGCCCCGCCCATCTGGCCCCACGGGCCCCGCCCACATCGACCCTGCCCCCATAAGCCCCGCCCACATCAACCTCATGGGGGGAGCCCCACCCACACTGCCTGGCCCCACCCATGGGACAAGCCCCCCCCACCAGTCCCACGGGGGAGCCCCGCCCATGCTGCCTGGCCCCACCCACAGCACCCCATGCACAGTCCTGCCCACGCTGATTGGCCCCACCCACAGCACCCCACGCACAGCCCCGCCCACACTGCCTGGCCCCACCCACAGCACCCCACGCACAGCCCCGCCCACGCTGCCTGGCCCCACCCACAGCACCCCACGCACAGCCCCGCCCACGCTGCCTGGCCCCACCCACAGCACCCCACGCACAGCCCCGCCCACGCTGCCTGGCCCCACCCACAGCACCCCACGCACAGCCCCGCCCACGCTGCCTGGCCCCACCCACAGCACCCCACGCACAGCCCCACCCACGCTGCCTGGCCCCACCCACAGCACCCCACGGACAGCCCCGCCCACGCTGCCTGGCCCCACCCACAGCACCCCACGCACAGCCCCGCCCACGCTGCCTGGCCCCACCCACAGCACCCCATGCACAGTCCTGCCCACGCTGATTGGCCCCACCCACAGCACCCCTCGCACAGCCCCGCCCACACTGCCTGGCCCCACCCACCCACAGCACCCCACGCACAGCCCCACCCACACTGCCTGGCCCCACCCACAGCACCCCATGCACAGCCCCGCCCACGCTGATTGGCCCCACCCACAGCACCCCATGCACAGCCCCGCCCACACTGCCTGGCCCCACCCACAGCACCCCATGCACAGCCCCGCCCACACTGCCTGGCCCCACCCACAGCACCCCATGCACAGCCCCACCCACGCTGCCTGGCCCCACCCACTGCACCCCACGCACAGCCCCGCCCACGCTGCTTGGCCCCACCCACAGCACCCCATGCACAGCCCCACCCACAGCACCCCACGCACAGCCCCGCCCATGCTGCCTGGCACGGACAGCCCCGCCCACGCTGTCTGGCCCCGCCCACAGCACCCCACTGACAGCCCCGCCCACGCTGCCTGGCCCCGCCCACAGCACCCCACACACAGCCCCGCCCACGCTGCCTGGCCCCGCCCACAGCACCCCACGCACAGCCCCGCCCATGCTGCCTGGCCCCGCCCACACCACCCCACGCACAGCCCCACCCACGCTGCCTGGCCCCACCCATGCCAGGAACCCCACCCACTTTGCCCAGCCCTGCCGCCCATCAAGGCCCTGAGTGGTGCCACCCATGATGCCTGGCTCCACCCACACCCTCTGATGGGAGACCCCGCCCCCGCAAGCCCCGCCCCCTGGGGAAGCCCCGCCCCCCGGGAGCCCTCGCCTCGCGCCGGGAGATGTCCATGAGGACGGCGAAGCTGGTCAGGTGGTTGCACTGGCAGCTGACGTGGCTCCGGTTGCGGAAGACGACCTCGCAGCCCCGCGCCGACCAGCCGCCCGCGCCGCCCGCCCTGCGGCGCCGCGTCAGCCGGGGCCCGGGGAGGCCGCGGGCAGAGCCGCCCGCCCCGGCCCCCCCGGCCCCGGCCCCGTGCCCGGCCCCGCGCTCACAGCAGCGAGTGGTTCCAGAAGACGCAGACGGGCTTGGAGCGCTCCTGGGTCTCGAGCAGGCGGAACTGCAGGGTGATGGGCTTCTCCAGGGCCCGCGGCGCCCGCTCCGCCGCGTCGTGCACGCTGATGCTCACCACCGGCGTGTTGATGATGGGCCGCTTGGGCACGCTGCCGGGGCGGCGGTGGCGGCGTCAGGCACCCCCGCTGCGCCCGCCCCGCTGCCCCCGCCGCCGCCCCCCTCCCCGCGCCCGGCGGCGGGTACCGGAGGCTGCGCTTGTCCGTGTCGTACTGCTCGGGCAGGAGCCCGGCCAGCGTGCGGTAGATGATGACGCTGGCAATCGCCTGCCCCTCGCTCGGCTCCGGGTGGCGCTTGTGCCTGGTCACCAGGGGCACCTCTTCCTCCTCCTCTTCCTCCTCCTCCTTCTCCTCTTCCTCCCCTCGGTCCTGCTCGCCGGGGCCCGGTGGGGGCTTCCCGGGACCGGCGGAGGGGTCTGCAGTGGGCACGGGAGAGCGCGAACCACGACTGCACCACTGTCCCCATTGCTGTCCCCTTGGGGCCATGTCAGCGTCCCCACCGCTATCACCCCTTGACCATGCCAATATATCCGCTGCTGTCCCCCTGCAGCCATCCGAGTGTCCCTACAACTGTCCCCCCCCAGTCACACCAGTGTCCCCACCGCTGTCCCCCCATGGCCATGCCAGTTCCCCACCACTGTCCCCCTGCGGCTGCACCAGTGTTCCCACCACTGTCCCCCTGCAGCCATGCCAGGACTCCCGGCGGGGGACACTCACGCCTACCCTCGGCGGGCTGGAAGACGCTCTCGGGCAGGATGACGGTGGTCTCCAGGTCGGGGGGCTTCTCGCCCCGCAGCGCCTCGTAGCGGGGCAGCCGGGCGCCCGCAAAGTTCACCTTGTCCAGCCGCACCACCGACACCACTGCGGGGCACGGGCCGCTCAGCGCCGCGTGCCTGCGGCCCCCGCCTGTCCCCGGGCGCCCGCGGCCGCCAGCCCTCACCGATGTTGGGGGTGACGATGGTGAAGGGGCTCAGGTAGGTCTGGCGCATGTTCTGCGCCAGGGCGCTGGCGTAGTCCTCAAAGTGCTTGAGCAGCCAGGCGGTGCCCCCCTCCGTCTGCTGGATGAGGTCCCAGTGGCGCTTGTTGCTGGCGTCGAGCAGGGCGCTGCCCACCCGCAGCAGGTTCTGTGGGGGACGGGCAGGGGTGGCCAGGGGCACCCGGCTCCCCTGGTAGGCACCCCGGGGTGGTGACCCCCCCTACCCCACCCCCTGCCTGTGCCACGGCACCTGGGTCTGGTGCCAGCCCGCCCGCAAACACCCCGGGCAGAGGTGCCCCTTGGGGCTGGCCAGAGCTGGACGTTGTCCCTGAAGCTGGGGCGAACCGCTGGGAAAGCGGGTAGCCACCACGGTGCCCATCACCCTGGCATCTGGCCACCCTACTGCAAGGCATGGATTCGCCCCTGCCCTGCTTGCCAGCAAGGCTCTGTGGACCGGGGATACCCCAGCACTGCCAGCTGACACCAGATATGGTGTAAAACTGCCCCTGCCAAAAGGGTGCCCATCACCCTGGCATCTGGACACCCTACTGCAAGGCACGGATTCTCGCTGGCCCAGCCCTGCTTGCCAGCAAGGCTCTGCAGACCAGGGGTACCCCAGCGCTGCCGGCTGATACCAGGCACAGCTTAACCCACCCCTACCAAGAGGGTGCCCGTCACCCTGGCATCTGGGTACCTCAAAGGGGACACCGAATCCCCACACAGCTCAACCCTTCCCCGCGGAACAGGACACGGAGGGGCACGTTGGCACCGCTGCCGGTCCCCGGGCAGCCCCTACCCCATGGCGCGACCGCCTTTCAACGAGTGCCCGTCACCCCGGCGTCCGGGCACCCGGCCGGGCCGGGGAGCGCGGCGCCCGGCTCACCTCGGTGAAGTGGACGTCCTGGGTGGCGGCGAGGCGGAAGCCGCGCTGGGCGCTCTCGTGCTGCAGCAGGCGCGCCGAGAGCTGGTAGGCCAGGCGCACGTCGCTGCCGAAGTAGGCGGCCGTGTGCCGCGTGGCGTTGTGCAGCTGCAGGGCCACCCGCTGCGACTGCGCCGTGTCCAGCACCGACTCGTTGCGCACCAGCCGCTCCGCCTGCCGGCGCCCGCCCGGCGTCAGCGCCCGCCGCGCCGCCGCAGGGGGGCCCGCCGGCGGCTTCCGCCCCCCCCCCCATCCCCGCGCGCGGGCGGGGGGGCACTTACGAAGCCCTTGAGGGCGGCGAAGGCCAGCGAGGTGCAGTTGAAGAGGTTGGGGGGCAGCCAGCCCTTGTGCTCGTCGCAGTGCCGCACGGCCGTGCCTGCGGCGGGGAGCGCGCGGGCGTCAGGGCTGCCCCGCGCCCGCCGTCACCGCCGCCACCGCCCCCCGCTGTCGCCTTACCGATGGAGCCCTTGGGGCACGGCGCGGCGGCGGGCAGCCCGAAGCGGGTGCGGGGCCACCAGATGTTGGCCTCGATGGCGCGGGGACAGCTGTCGTAGTTGACTGCAAAGCGAGGCGGGCGTCACCGCCGGGTTGGGGTCAGGGAGGTGGGAGCGGGCGGCCGGCGGCACCCGGGGCGCCGGCACCCACCTTCGCAGCCGCTGGCCGTCACCTCGGCGAAGGGGTTGTCGCAGCGGTCGCAGTGGCGCCCGATGACGCCCGCCTTGCACGGGCACTGCCCGCTGGCGGCGTCGCAGATGCGGGACAGCGAGCCGGTGGGGTAGCAGTCGCAGAGCAGGCAGGCGTCGCTGCCCGCCGGCCGGTAGTGGTTCTCCTGCGGGCAGAAAGGCGCTGGACTCCGGTGGGACGGCGGCAGCGGCGGGCACCCGGCGGCACCGTCCCGGCTGGCTCACCTTGCAGCGACACTCGCCCGTGGTCTTGTTGCAGTCGGGGTCGAAGCCCTTGGCGACGTCGCAGCTGCAGGGGCCGCAGGTGGGGTGGCCCCACCAGCCCCGCGGGCACGGCTGGTCGAACCTGCGCGGGCGAGACGGCACAGCGGGCGCGCGTCCCTTGGGCGCCCGCTCCCGCGCGCCCGCCCCGCCGCCACTCACTTGTGCTCGCAGTAGGGCCCGAAGTAGCCGGGGGGGCACTCGCAGGCGTAGCCGCGCGAGGAGCCCGGCTTGCGCGTGCACGTGGCCTGGTGCTCGCAGGGGTTGAGGGCGCAGGCGTTGATGCAGCCGTCGCCGTAGTAGCCTGCGCCACCGCCGCCACGACGTGAGAACGGGCACAACTCGGGACATGTGCCGGCTTCCCCCCCACCCCCAGCCCGCACCCTCCAGCACGGCCCAAGGGGTGGCAGTGCCCAAGGGGTGGCAGTGCTGGGGGGGAGCAATGGCCAGGGCAGTGGTGGCAGGGGGTGACAGTGCCCAGGTGACAGCGCTCAGCAGGTGACAGCACCCAGTGCAGCACTGCCCAAGGCGGTGGCAATGCCCAAGTGACAGTGTCTGAGGCTGCATTGCTCAAGGGGTGGCAGCACCCAAGGAGGTGGCACTGCCAGAAGTGGCAGTGTTGGGGGGTGTGTGCAATGGCCAGGTGACAGTGATAGGGGGTGGCAGCACCTTGGGGACAGTGCCTGGGGGTGGCAATGCTCAGGGCAGCAGTGGTAGGCAGTGGCAGCACCCAGGTGACAGCACCTGGTGCAGCATTGCTTTGGGGGCCACACCTGGGGGGTGGCAACGGCAAGGACGGCAGCGCCGAGGGGGTGGCAGGGGCAGGTGGCAGCGCCGGGGCCCTCACCCGGGTCGCAGCTGCAGGAGAAGCTGTCCCAGTCGTCGCTGCAGTAGCTGTTGCCCGGGCAGGGGCTGGAGTCGCAGGGGTCGGGCACGGCGCAGCCCCGCTCCACGTTCACCCGCGCCGCCTCGTTCACGTCCAGCGCCACCGCGCTGGCCGCCGTCTCGCCCACGCGCACGCCCTGCCGCCGGGCGCCTGTCACCGCTGCCACCCCCTTGGCCTGGCCCCGCCGTGCCTCAGTTTCCCTCGGACCCATCCTCCCAGGCCAGGGCACCCAGGGACCACCCCAGCGCCACCCTGGTCCCTGCCCTGTACCTGCACCCTGTGCCCAGGCCCCGGGTCCTATCCCACCGTCCCAGAGCCATGTCGCTGTCCGTACCCGTGACCACCCTGTATGTCCCCATGGCCCCCTGGGTGCCCATACGCATGCACCTGTGCCTACGTCCCCATGCCCTGTGACCATGCCCCATGCCTATGTCCCCATGCCCGTACCCATGTCCCCGTGCCCATACCCACGCCCCATGCCTATGTCCCCGTGCCCATACCCATGCCCCCATGTCGTGACCATGCCTCATGACTATGTCCCTGTGCCTGTACCCATGTCCCCATGCCCTGTGCCCATGTCCCCATGCCCATACCGTGTGACCATGTCTTCATGTTCCCATGTCCAAGCCCCATGCCTATGTCCCCATGCCCATGTCTTCTCAGGCAGATGCCCCCATCCATGTCCCCATGCCCATACCCATGCTCTGTGCCCATACCCATGTCCCCAGGTCCGTGTCCCCATGCCCCTGCCCGTACCTGGAGGCAGCCGCGGAAGCCCTGCTCCACCTCTCCGTCGTCACCCGCCAGCCCGCCCACGCTCAGCGTCCGCAGCGGCAGCCCCTGCAGCTCCCCGGCCACGTCGGCCACCGCCTGCGGGCACAGCGCCGCTGAGCCGCCCGCCCCCGTGGGCCGGGGGGGCAGCGGGGTCCCCCTGCCCGCCTGGGCCTCAGTTTCCCTCCGGGAAGGGCCCCGCCGCAGGCACCTGGTGCCGGCCGTAGTCGAGGGCCAGGAGGAGCAGGGCGGCGGGCGGGGGGCGGCCGGGGGCCCCCCGCAGCTCCAGCTGGACGTGGTGCCAGTCGCCGTCGTTGACCTTGGCGTGGGGCAGCCGGAGCCAGGCCAGGCGGGTGCCCCCCTGCCACAGGCCCGCCTCCGCCTGCCCCTCGCTCAGCTGCCGAGAGAGCCGTCAGGGCGTCTGCCGCCCCCCCTCCCCGGGAATACCCCCCCCGACCTGCTCCCAGCCCCCCCCCGGGAAATACTGCACCCCAAGCTGCTCCCAGCCCCCCCCCCGGGAAATACCCCCCTCGACCTGCTCCCAGCCCCCCCCGGGAAATACTGCACCCCAAGCTGCTCCCAGCCCCCCCCCAAGGAAATACCCCCCCCCCGAGCTGCTCCCAGCCCCCCCCCGGGAAATACTGCACCCCAAGCTGCTCCCAGCTCCCCCCCCCGGGGAAATACCCCCCCCCCGAGCTGCTCCCAGCCCCCCCCCCCAGGGAAATACTGCACCCCAAGCTGCTCCCAGCCCCCCCCCAAGGAAATACCCCCCTCGACCTGCTCCCAGCACCCCCCTCCGGGAAATACTGCACCCCGAGCTGCTCCCAGCCCCCCCCCAAGGAAATACCCCCCCCGAGCTGCTCCCAGCACCCCCCCCCGGGAAATACTGCACCCCAAGCTGCTCCCAGCCCCCCCCCAAGGAAATACCCCCCTCGACCTGCTCCCAGCACCCCCCTCCGGGAAATACTGCATCCCGAGCTGCTCCCAGCCCCCCCCCCAGGGAAATACCCCCCCCGAGCTGCTCCCAGCTCCCCCCCCCCAGGAAATACTGCCTCCAAGCTGCTCCCACGCACCCCCCCCCCGGGGAAATACCCCCTCCTCGAGCTGCTCTGAGCACCCCCCCCGGGAAAATACCCCCCCTAGAGCTGCTCCCAGCTCCCCCCCCCCTCAGGAGAATACCCCCTCCCTGGGGAAATACCCCTTCCCCAAGCTGCTCCCACACCCCCCCCGGGGAAATGACCCCCCCCCAGAGCTGCTCCCGGCCTCTTCCCCAGGGAAATACCCCCCCCGGGGAAATTACCCCCCCCCCAGAGCTGCTCCCGGCCTCTTCCCCAGGGAAATACCCCCCTCCCCCAGAAATACCCCCCCCCAGGGCCGTCCCCCTTCCCCCCCCCGGGGAAATATTCCCCCCCCCCAAGCTGTCCCCATTCCCCTCCCCAGAAATACCCCCCCAAGCTGCCCCCACCCCCCCCAAGAGTGGCTGCCAGCCCCCCCACCCCCGGGGATCCCCCCCCCCCCAGCAGTGGGTCCCACCTGGAGGGTGATGGCGGCGGTGGCGGGCCCAGGCCCAGAGCCCGGCCCGGCGGCGGCGGCGGCGCGCAGCAGCAGCCCGCCGGGCTGGCGCGTGCGGAACATGAGGGCCAGGTGCCAGGGCGGCGCCAGGGGCAGCGGCGGCGGCGGCAGGGCCGGCCCGCTCCAGGCCGCCCGGCTGCGGCCCACGAAGCGCTGCGGGCCGGCCATCTCTGCGGGGGGCCGGAGCGTGGGGCCGGGCGCCGGGGCTGCCCCCCGACCCTGACCTCCTCCCCCCCCCCCAAACCCTGCCCACGCCGCCGCCCTCACCCACCGTCCTGGCAGCTGGGGCCGCCGAAGCCCAGCGGGCACTGGCAGCTGGCGCCGTCCCACTCGTGCACGCAGGTGCCGCCATGGCGGCAGGCGCCGCCCTCGCACGCGTTCTTCTTGGCCGGGCAACCTGCGGGCGGGCGGCGTGTGGGGCCGGCCCCACGGCCACTCTCGGCCCCACGGCCGCCCCCGTGCCCCCCGGCCACCCCCCAGCCCCACGGCCACCCCCGTGCCCCCCCCAGCCACCCCTGGCCCCCCGGCCGCCCCCGTGCCCCCCGGCCGCCCCCCAGCCCCATGGCCCCCCCCTGTGCCCCCCCGGCCACCCCTGGCCCCACGGCCACCCCTGTGCCCCCACGGCCACCCCCCGGCCCCGTGGCCGCCCCTGCGCCCCCCCCGGCCACCCCCGGCCCCACGGCCACCCCTGTGCCCCATGGCCACCCCCGTGCCCCCCGGCCACCTCCGGCCCCACAGCCACCCCCGTGCCCCCGGCCCCCCGGCCACCCCCAGCCCCCAGCCACCTCCGGTCCCACGGCCCCCCGGCCACCCCCGGCCCCAAGGCCACCCCCATGCCCCACGGCCACCCCTGTGTCCCACGGCCACCCCCGGCCCCACAGCCGCCCCTGCGCCCCCCCCGGCCACCCCCGGCCCCACGGCCACCCCTGCGCCCCCCCCCCGGTCACCCCTGCGCCCCCCTCAGCCACCCCTGTGCCCCCCGGCCCGAGCCCTGCGCCCCCCGGCCATCCCCGGCCCTACAGCCACCCCTGTGCCCCCCCTGCACCCCCCAGCCACTCCCAGCCCCATGGCCACCCCTGCACCCCACAGCCACCCCTGCACCCCACAGCCCAAGCCCTGTGCCCCCCCTGCACCCCCTGGCCACCCCCGGCCCCACGGCCCAAACTCTGTGCCCCCCAGCCACCCCCGGCCCCCTGGCCACCCCTGCGCCCCCCGGCCTGAGCCCTGCACCCCCCGGCCACCCCTATGCCCCACGGCCACCCCTGTGCCCCCCTGTGCCCCACGGCCACCCCCAGCCTCCCGGACACCCCCATGCCCCCCCTGTGCCCCCCAGCCACCCCCTGGCCCGAGCCCTGCACCCCCCGGACAACCCTGCGCCCCCCGGCCCCACGGCCACCCCCACGTGTCCTGGAGCCCTCCTCCGGCCCCACACCCCCCAATCCCCCCCCACAGACCCCCATCCAGCCCCACAGCTCAGCACTCCCCCAGCCCCACACCCACATACCCAGGGGCACAGAGACCCCTGGGCACTGCCCTGCCCCACACCCCCCAACCCCACAACCCCCCCCCCCAGACCCCCATCCAGCCCCACAGCTCAGCACTCCCCCAGCCCCCCGGCCCCACAGAGACCCCCAGGCACTGCCCTGCCCTACACCCCCCAACCCCCCCACAGACCCCCATCCAGCCCCACAGCTCAGCACTCCCCCAGCCCCCCATCCCCATACCCAGGGGCACAGAGACCCCCAGGCACTATCCTACCTCACACCCCCTGACCACCCCCAGCCCCTCACACCCCCCGGCCCCTCTCCAGCCCCACAGATCAGCACTCTCCCAGCCCCACAGTCCCATACCCAGGGGCACAGAGACCCCCGGGCACTGCTCTGCCCCACACCCTCCAACCTCCCCCCATAGACCCCCATCCAGCCCCACGGCTCAGCACTCCTCCAGCCCCCCGGCCCCACAGAGACCCCCGGGCACTGCCCTGCCCCACACCCCCCAACCTCCCCCCACAGACCCCCATCCAGCCCCACGGCTCAGCACTCCCCCAGCCCCCCAGCCCCGGGCACAGAGACCCCCGGGGAAGTAACCCAGCTCGGCGCCCCCGGCGCGGCCCCCACCTGGCACGGTGCCGTTGTTGGCGACGAAGGCGGCCAGGTCGACGGGGCGCTCGTCCACGTGCAGGTGCCGCATGCAGCCCACGAAGTGGCGGCTGCGGATGGGGAAGCTCTCGGGCAGCGCGGGCACGCCGCCCAGCAGCAGCGGCCCCGTCAGATCCAGGGACCTGCGGGCGCGCGGCGTCACGGCGGGCGTCGCGGCGGCAGCGCCCCCTCCGCCCCCCCCCCCCCGCCCCCCGCCCCGGCCTCACTTCTTGGTGCCGGACTGGGTGCCCTGCGCCGCGCACGAGTAGTTGCCCAGGACGGCGCCGAACTTGAGGGCCATGCCCGTGTCGCAGTCGTCCACCGTCACCACGGCCACCTTCTGCTCCGAGGGGCCCTGCGGCAGCCCCGACTTCCCCAGCACGGGCTGCGGGCACCGGCGGGCAGGGCTGAGCCGCCTTCCTCCAGGGTCTCCCTCCACCCACCTTCCCCTCCATCCCTCCCGTCCACACCTCCGTTCCTCCATCCTCCTCCCCTAGACCTCCGCCCGGCCCTGCTCCGCCCATCTGTCCCCCATTCCTCCCTCCAATTCACTGCACCAACTCTCCATTCCTCCATCTACCAAGCCTTCATCCATCTTTCTACCCCCTTCACCCACCTCCCCACACCTCCATACCCTCTTCCATTCCTCCATCCATCCCTCCAGCCCTCTCTCCATCTCTCCATCCAAACCTCCATCCCTGCTCTTCTCCATTCTTCCTCTCCTCCATCCATGCATCTGTCTCCCATTCCTCCCTCCACTTTTCCGTCCCTCTGCCCCTCCATTCCTCCATCTACCCACCCTTCATCCATCCTTCCATCCATCCATCTGGACCTCCATCCCTGCTCCCCTCCATCCCTCCCTCTCTCCATCCACCTATCCTCCATCCCACATCCATCCATCTGGACCTCCATCCCTGCTCCCCTCCATCCCTCCCTCTCTCCATCCACCTATCCTCCATCCCACATCCATCCACCTGGACCTCCATCCCTGCTCCCCTCCATCCCTCCCTCTCTCCATCCCCTTATCCTCCATCCCACATCCATCCATCTGGACCTCCATCCCTGCTCCCCTCCATCCCCCTATCCTCCATCCCACATCCATCCATCTGGACCTCCATCCCTGCTCCCCTCCATCCCTCCCTCTCCCCATCAACCTATCCTCCATCCTACATCCATCCATCTGGACCTCCATCCCTGCTCCCCTCCATCCCTCCCTCTCTCCATCCCCTTATCCTCCATCCCACATCCATCCATCTGGACCTCCATCCCTGCTCCCCTCCATCCCCCTATCCTCCATCCCACATCCATCCATCTGGACCTCCATCCCTGCTCCCCTCCATCCCTCCCTCTCCCCATTAACCTATCCTCCATCCTACATCCATCCATCTGGACCTCCATCCCTGCTCCCCTCCCTCTCTCCATCCCCCTGTCCTCCCTCCATCCTTCCATCCCTCCCTCCCTCCATCCCTGCACCCCCCTCACCCTTCGCCCCCCGGTGCCCCATCCCTCACCTTGTTGTAGTAGTGCAGCTGCACCCGGTGCCACTGCCCGTCGCTCACGCCACCCGGCACGAACGGCGACACTGTGGTTGTGGACTCGCCTGCGGGCACCGCGTGCGTGAGGCCACCGTGCTGGTGGCGGGGGGCGCAGCGGTGCAAGGCTTGGGGTGGGTGGGGAGGGGGGATGGCACCAGTGCCCACCAGCGCCCGGCGGGTACCTGCCGAGAAGGTGAGCTGGATCTGCTCGCCGACGATCTCCAGCGCCACGAAGTCGTGCTTCTCGTTGAAGCGCCCGTTGTAGAGCAGCAGCCCGTCCCGCTCCTTGGTGGCGAAGCTGGGGGACCGGGGGGTGAGGGCCAGCCCCACGGCCCAGCGGGCGCGTGCCCACTCCCCATGCCCCCACGGTCCGGTCCCACACGTGCCCCGCTCCCTCGCCCCATTGTGTGGTGCCCCCAGGCCTGTCCCGTGCCCCAGTACCTCACTGTGCCCCCCAAGGGTGCCCTGACAGCCTGTGGCCCCCAAGGCATGTCCCCGTACGGTGTGACCCCCCAGGCATGCTCCATGCCCTGCTAACCCCCAGGACACCCCCGACCCCATCACCCCATGCCCCACCACCCCAAGCCCCCAGGCATGCTCCATGCCCTGCTAACCCCCAGGACACCCCCGAGCCCCATCACCCCATGCTCCACCACCCTGAGCCCCATCACTCCATGCCCCATGCCCTACTACCTCCCAGGACACCCCAAGCCTCATCATCCCATGCCCCACCACCCTGAGCCCCCCAGGCATGCCCCATGCCCTGCTACCCCCCAGGACACCCCAAGCCCCATCACTCCATGCCCCACCACCCCGAGCCCCCCAGACATCCCTGTGCTCCCTGGGACACCCCGTGCCTGCCGAGACGCCCTGCGCGCACCGACATGCCCCATGCGTCCCCGGCACACCCTGTGCCCATCACCCCGGCTCCGGGCGCTCACGTGAGGGCGAGGGTGAAGTGGAAGCGCTGGCGCAGACCCCGGAAGGTGACGAAGGAGTGCGGGGGGAAGCTGCGGGTGCTCACGGCGCAGAAGGGCTTCTCGTAGTGCCCGGGGGGGCACTCGCAGCGGAAACCCCCCACCAGCAGGTTGACGCAGGTGCCCCCGTTGCGGCAGACGCCCGGCACGCAGCGGCCCAGGCGGGTGTTCAGCTCGCAGCGCTCCCCTGCACGAGGCACCGCCTGGCACCGGCCCCCGGGGACGGCGGGGGCCACCCGGGCGTCCTGGCCCCCCCACGGGCTGCTCCCCTCGCCACAGCTGCTTTATCCCCAGCTCCATCGCTGTGGCAACCGCCTCCCATTGCCACGGCAACCAAGAGACCATCCACCCACCCACCCCCAAATCCGGATGCCTGCCCCCCAGCCTGAAGCTGAGCCCAGAGGTGCTCAGCCCCCCCCCGGGATGGGGTGTGGGGTGCCCAGGAGGCCCAGCGTGGGGCTGTCGCCAGTGTCCCCCACCCAGGCCACGTGTGCCTGGGAGCAGATGACCGGGACACTGTGGGATGGGGAGCTGCTCCGTGGGTGAGCCAGGCACCCCAGCAGGGTGCCCTGCCCCCCCCAGGGCATCTCAGCACCCCAGGGTGTCCCCAGCTCCCCCATGCTGTCCTCAACACCTCCCAGCATCTTTGGCACCCCAAGGCGTCCTCAAGTTCCCCAGGACATCCATGACATCCCAGGGTTTCCCCTGCCCCCCCAACGTGTTCTCAGCACCCCCAGGGTATCCCCAGCCCCCCCAACATCCTCAGCACCCCAGGATGTCCTCTATCCACCCCACAGTGTCCTTGGCACCTCAGGGTGTCCCCCAAGCTCTGCCCACCCTGAGGTGCCCAGTGGTGCCCATCTCCCCCCAGACCTCATGCACAGACCACTAGGATGGAGGAATGGGAGAAGGCAGGGGTGGAGAGAGGACAGAGGGGTGGTGGAGGGATGATGGAGGGAGGAGTGGATGAAGAGCCAAGGGTGAGAAGGGTGGCTACATGGAGGGCAGGAGAGAGAGGGACAGACACATGGGGGATGGAGAGGGGAATGGACGGAGAAACAGCAGAGGGAAAGATGGATGGGGGAGGGCTGGATGAAGAGATGACAGAAGAAAGTAGAGACAGAAGGAAAAATGAACAGAAGAAAAGGATGGGGACAAAGAGAGGAATGGATGGAGGGAGGGATAGCAGAAGGGTGGGCAGTGGAGGGCTGACGGGGAAGGATGACAGAGGGATGGCAGGGGAAGGGACCGGTGACAGAGGGCTGAAGAGGAGCTGGACGAAGGGATGACGGGACAGATGACGGAGGGATGACAGAGGAAGGGGCTGATGACGGAGGGCTGAAGAGGAGCTGGACGAAGGGACAACAGGGTGGGACCACGCAGGAGGGGACTGCCCCGACGCCCTGGACAGCGCGGCCCCGCGCCGGGCTCTCACCGGTGAAATCCTCGTGGCACTCGCACGTGTAGCCGCCCTCGCGGCTCCGGCAGCGGCCGTTGCTCCCGCAGGGGCTGGAGTAGCAGAGGTCGATCTCGGTCTCGCAGTAGTCGCCGGTGAAGCCGGGCGGGCAGCGGCACCGCAGCCCCGTCACGGGGTGGATGGGCCGGAAGAGGATGGTGTCGGAGGCGAGGAAGGGCGCCGAGCTGTCGAACTTGAGCACGGAGACGCAGCGCATGTAGTTCTCGCAGGGCTCGCGCAGGCAGATGTTGTCGTCGAAGGGCAGCACCCGCTGCGCCGAGATGGCGGCCAGCAGCGAGCGGTTGAGGTAGAGGCGCTCCTGCAGCTCCTCGGAGGAGAAGAAGCGGGCGCCGCGGGCCGAGGCCGGCAGCAGCACCGAGAGGCTCACGTTGAGGATGCGGGCGGCCCGCACCTCCGTGTCCGTCTGGATGTTGAAGAGGACGACGCGGTGGCGGGGGGCGGCCAGCACCGCCGCCACCCCCTCGAGGAAGAGGCTGAGCAGCGGCGAGAGGAAGCGCTCCTGGGACATGTCGGCCAGCCGCAGCGTGATGCTGTTGCTCAGCATCTCGTCCGTGATCACCGTCACCCGCAGCGTGCACTGGGCCGTCGCGCTGTGGACGCCGTCTGCGGGCGCCCCGAGGCCGTCAGGCAGGGGACACGGTGGCCCGGCCACCCGCTCGCCGCCGGGCAGCGGAGGGCAGCACCCGGCCGGGGGTTGGGGACACTCCTGCCACCGAGCCCCGGGTGCACGGCGCTGGGGACGCGGGCGCGCGGGCTCACCCTGCCCGGCGCCCCCTCCCTGGGACCGGGGGGGGGGGGGACGGAGGGAGGACGGACAGATGGATGGAGGGCACCAAGGGAGAAGGGGTCCCGCAGCCGCGAGGGATGGCGACGCCGGGGCGGGATGGAGCGGGGGGGGGGGGGACGCGGGGCGGCGACGGCGGAGGTGATGCCGGGGGGGGCGCGATGCGATGCTGGGGGTCGACGGCAGATGGGGGACGATGGCAGAGGGCCGGGTGGCCCCGGCGGTGGCCGGGGGCAGGTTGCCATGGCCGCGGCCGCGGGGGCCCAGCTATGGCCGGAGCTTTTGTTCGCCCCCGGCTCCAGCTCCCTCCCGGCTGCCCCCGCGCTTGGGGGGGGGGGGAGCGGGGGGGGCTCCCACCCACCCTTTGTGCCCGGACGCCTGGGCTCCCGCCTGCCCGCTTGGTGCCGGGGGGAGGACCCAGGCGTCCTGGCCGCCTCAACCCCCCATCGCTGCCCCGCAAGCTGGGGCGGGGGGGAGGATTTGGGGAGGATGGAGGGGGGGGAACATAAGCCCAAGCGCCCCCCCATCATCCCCTGCCGAGGGTGCGCCGGGGCCCCTCATGCCTCAGTTTCCCCCCTGCTCCCCAGCCCTGCCGGGACCCCCCACCTCGGGGACACAGGGGCGCGACGGCTGCAGGGTTTGGGGACCAGCCTGTCCCCCTGCAGCATCAGGCACCCATGGGAGCCCCCCCGGTCCTCCGTCACCTCCAGCGCCGCGTCGGGGTGGCGCGCCGGGACCCCCCTGCACCCGTGGGGACGCAGCGGTGCTGCCGGGGCGGGAGGTGACCCCCAGTTTCCCCAGTGACTCAGTTTCCCTCGCTGCCCCACGACGGGGAGGCGAGCGCCCGGGGCGCCCCCTCTGCACCCAGCACCCCCGGTGGGCAGACACCCCCCCCTGGCAGCACCCATGGCACCAACCCCAACATGCACTGTGCACCATCACTGTGGCCCCCTCGGTTGGCTGCGGCCTCCTTCCCACTGGCGGCCTCCCCCCCCCCAACACATGCACCGTGGCTTGGGACCCCCCCAAACGGGCACATCGGGGTGCCGGGACCCCTCCAAACCCATGCACCAGGCTGTGGGCCCCCCCCAAAGGGGCAGCGCTGGGTCCCGGGCCCTCCTGAAGACATGTATTGGTGCCAGGAGCCCCCCCAGACACACATGGGAGGACTTGGCCCCCCCCAATACATGTAGTGGGTTCTGCCCCCCTAAGACAGAGGGGTCCTGGATCTCCCCCAAAAAACACGCACTAGGGTCTTCCCCCTGCCAAAAAACACTGCCAAACCATGGATGAGGATGAGGAAGAAAAAGGAGGTGCTGGGGACCCCGACTGTCCCCATCCAGGATATCCAGGTGGGGGGGGGGGGAATGTCCCCTGGCCTTCCCAGATGGGCACCCACATGGGTGCAGCAAGGGACTGAGCCCCCCACCCATATCAGCACCCCCATATCAGGGTGGGGGGGACCCCAAAAAAAAGCACCCCCCCACACACACACCAGGCAGGAGGCAGCCCCCAAGGTGAGGAGCACCCATATGGAGTTCCCCAATCCCACACCTTGGGGGCACCCCTCAAATCCTCCCCCCCCACCCCTGGGCCGTACCTGACACCGAGACCTTCATGATGGCCTCCAGTGGGCGGTTGTTGTCCAGGGCCCGGCTGAGGCGCAGCTCGCCCGTGCTGGGGTCCAGCAGCACCAGGTTGAGCTCGTTGCCCTGCTCGAAGGCGTAGGTGAGGGTGTCGGAGACGTCGGGGTCGTGGGCCGGGATGCGGCCGATGACGCCGCTGGGGAAGCTGCCCGAGTGGTTGGTGATGTAGTTGTTGAAGAGGATCTCAAAGTTCTTCAGCTGGGGGCTGTTGTCGTTGGTGTCGCGCAGGCAGACGTGCACGGTGGCCCGGCTCACCAGCGGGGCCGAGGTGGCCTGCACCACAATGACGTACTCCGCCTTGGCCTCGTAGTCCAGGTCGGCCAGCGCCGTGAGCTCGCCGGAGAAGATGTCCAGCTGGAAGACCTCAGGGATGTTGCCCTCCACGATCTGGTACATGATCTGGGCGTTGGTGCCCTCGTCGGGGTCGGTGGCCGTGATGCGGGCCACCACCAGTCCAATGGGACTGTTCTCCTCCACAAAGATGTCAAACTCGTCCCGCTCAAAGACGGGCGGGTTATCGTTGACGTCCAGCACCGTCACCTGGATCTCCACAGGCGTCCGCTTGGCCGGGACACCCTTGTCCACAGCATAGGCCCGCAAGGTGTAGAGCGGGACATTCTCCCGGTCCAAGCGCCGCAGCGTGCGGACGATGCCCGAGGTGGACTCAACGATGAAGTCACCTTCACCATCATCGCCGCCCTGGAAGGTGTAGAAGACCCTGCCATTGAGCCCTGAGTCGCGGTCGGTGGCAGAGACCTGGAGGACGCTGGTGAAGGCCGGCACGTCCTCGTACACAGAGCCCTGGTAGCCGTCGCGGAGGAACTGTGGGGCGTTGTCATTGACGTCGCTCACCAGGATCTCCAGGTAGGTGGTGTCGGACTTCTGCGGGATGCCGTTGTCCCGCGCTGTGATGGCCAGCGTGTAGGACACCTGGTCCTCGTAGTCCAGTTCCATCTGGGTGGTGACAGCACCCGTGTCGGGGTCGATCCTGAACTGGGGGATGCTGTCCTCCATCAGGTAGGTGATGCGGGCATTCTCGCCCGTGTCCTCATCCGTCGCGCTGATGACCACTACTGTGGTGCCCACAGGCCGGTCCTCGTTGATGTTGACAGTGTAGTGGGAGCTCTGGAAGACGGGCCGGTGCGTGTTGGCATCCGTGACGTTGACGATGACCTGGGCCGTGTCCTGGCGGGTGCCGTCGGAGGCGGCGATGGTGAGCAGGTACTGACGCTCCAGCTTGTAGTCCAGGGGCAGGGCGAGGGAGATGAGGCCGCCGCCGCTCTGGCTGGTGATGGAGAAGCGGTTGCGGGTGTTGCCGCTGGAGATCTGGTAGGTGATGACGCTGTTGGCGTCGCGGTCGATGGCAGAGACGGTGAGCACGCTGGTGCCCACGGCCGCGTCCTCGTTGAGGCGGGCGCTGTACTCGCGCTGCGTGAACTCGGGGCTGTTGTCGTTGACGTCGAGGACGGTGATGCTGACGCTGGCCGAGGACGCCATGGGGGGGCTGCCCTGGTCCTGCGCCTCCACCCCGAAGCTGTAGAAATCCATCGCCTCCCGGTCCAGCTCGGAGGCCACCACGATCCACCCGGTGCTGTTGTTGATGGCGAAGGGGAAGCCGGCCCCGATCTCCAGGAGGCTGTAGACCAGGCGGGCGTTATCGCCCGAGTCGGCGTCGATGGCTTGGATGTGGATGACGGAGTAGCCCACGGGCACGTTCTCCAGCACGGTGGCCTGGAAGGGCGTGCTGACGAAGATGGGCGCGTTGTCGTTGACGTCCAGCACCTGGACGGTCACCAGCCCGCTGATGTTGGAGAGGGGCGGCCGGCCGCCGTCCTGCGCCCGGATGCGCAGGGTGTACTCCTTGCTGGCCTCGTAGTCCAGGGGGCTGACCACGTCGACGGCGCCCGTCTGCGCGTCGATGTAGAAGTGGCCCCGGGTGTTGCCGCTGACGATGCTGTAGTGCACCAGGGCGTTGCTGCCCTTGTCGCGGTCGGTGGCCGTCACCCGCAGCACGGCCGAGTTGGGCGCCACGTCCTCGGGCACCCGGGCCACGTAGCGCTTCTCGCTGAACTGCGGCGCGTTGTCGTTGTCGTCCTCCACGGCGATGCGCACCGTGGCCGTGGCGCTGCGGGGCCCCGGCTCCTGCCCTTGGTCGGCGGCCTCCACCAGCAGCTCGTAGGCCTCCACCGCCTCGCGGTCCACGGGGCCCCGGGTGCGGATGACGCCGGAGCGCGGGTCGATCTCGAAGACCTCGTTGGGGCCGCCGGCGTTGAGGAGGCGGTAGAGGATGTTGGCGTTGGGGCCGGCGTCGCCGTCGGTGGCCCGCACCGTCAGCACCTCGTAGCCCACCTCCAGGTTCTCCCGCACGCTCTCCCGGTACTCGGCCTGCTCGAAGGCCGGGTCGTGGTCGTTGGCGTCGCTCACCGTCACCGTCAGCGTGGCCAGCGCCGTGCGCCGCGGCGTGCCGTGGTCGGTGGCCGTCACCCGGAAGACGTGGGTGCTCTTGCTCTCGCGGTCCAGGGGGGCGGCGGTGGTGACGGCGCCGCTGGCGGGGTCCATGGCGAAGAGGGCGTCGGAGCGGCTGTCGAAGAGGGCGGCCATGGCGTAGCGCAGGCGGCCGGCCTCCCCGCCGTCGGGGTCCACCGCCGTCACCCGCGCCACCGCCGTGCCCGCCGGCCGGTTCTCTGCCACCGCCGCCTGGTAGCTCGCCGGCTGGAACTGCGGCGCCGCGTTGGCCCCGCGCCGGCCCCGCGCCGCCCCGCCGCCCCCAGAGCTCCCGCCGCCCGGGGAGCGCCCGGTGCCGCCGCCGCTCCCGGTGCCCGGGGAAGGCCCGGTGCCGCCGCCGCCGCCCGCGGTGCTGCTGGAAGCGCCGGTGCCGCCGCCGCTCCTGGAAACGCCGGTGCCCGGGGAGGGCCCGGTGCCGCCGCCGCCGCCGCTATTGCCGGTGCCGCCGGAGCGCAGGGGCAGGCGCGTCCCCCGCGGCGGCGCGGCCGGCGGGCAGGTGCCGGTGCCGGTGCCGGTGGCGGAGCCGCAGCCGGTGCCGGGCTGCGCCAGCGCGGGCAGCAGGAGCGCCAGCAGGAGCGCGGCGCCGCGGGCGGGCGCAGCGCCCATAGCGGCCGGTGCGGCCCGGTGCCCCCGGTGCGCCCCGTGCGCCCCGCGCCGCCGCCGCCGCCGCCGCCGCCGCCGCCGCCGCCGCCGCCGCCGCCGCCGCCGCCGCCGCCGCCGCCGCCGCCGCCCGCGCGCGCCCGCCGGGGCGGGGCACCTCATTTGCATAGACCTGCTGCGCTCTTAAAGGGGCCGCGCCGCCTCCTCCCCCCCCTCCGCCCCCCCCCCCCCCCCCCCCCCCGCGGGGAGCACCTGGCGCGGCCGCAGCGCGCCCCGCGTGGGGGCGGGAGGGGGCGCGGGGCGCGCGCTCACCGCACGCGCACCCGCGAAGCACGCCCGGAGCGCGCCCGCGCACCCACGTTGCACCCCCACCCCGGGGCATGCCCACGCGCGCGCACGCACGGCGTGCGCCCGCGCACAGCCCGCGCACCCGCAGCCCTGCGCGCGCCCGCGCATAGCCTGCGCGCCGTCCACAAACCCGGCGCGCGTGCAGCGCGCACACGGACACAGCCTGCGCGCGTAGGGCATGCACAACCACGCGAGAGAGCACACACGCACCGTGTGTCGCTGCTGCACACTGTCACACCGCAGCGCACCGGCGGTCACCCTGCAGCGGTGCAGCCCCATGGGCCCTGCACCCCCAAACACCCCCCAGCTTGGCAGCACCAGGAGCAGCTGCTCTTGGAGGCTCTGCGGGATGGGACGGACCCACGGCACTGGGGAGACTGGAATGAACTGGGAAGGGCTAGGACGCACCGAGGACTGGGCGCCGGGCCCAGGGCGTGGGTGCTCGGCAGGAAGGCGCAGAGCCGGCCCCAGGGCCCCAGGAGCAGAACGAGTCAGACGGGTGCGTTTTGGGGGGGGGGTGGTCCTGGCAGCCGGGACGGGTGCCGGGGAGCCGGGCAGGGACCCCCAGCGCCAGCGAAGGGGCCCCGGAGCTGCGGCTGACTCAGCTGGGGCCTCTCCCCTCCCTGGCCGCCGGCCCCCTTCAAAGGGGAGCGGGGCTGGCACTGCCAGCCGGGGAAGCAGGGCGAGGGTGCGGCGAACCGGCTCATCGGGGTGCTGCGCCGCAGCAGGCCCGGGGGGGCGGGGGGGGCCCGGACGCCTGGGCTCGCTCCCCGGCTCCCTGCAGGGCCTTGGGTGCAGCCCTGCGTTTCCCACGCGCGGCACACAACCGGGCTCGCCGCGAGGGACCCGGCTCGCCGCAGCCTCCCCCCTCGCTCCTTGCACCCGGTCCTTGGGTGCCGCAATGGGGGGGGGGGGGGAGAGTGACAGACACCCCTCAAAACTCCTGGTAGGGCTCAGTCTGCGTGAAGCCACCCCCGAGGCCACGAGCAGGACAGAGGCACTCGGGACCCCATTTCACCAGGGGAAACTGAGGCACGCAACAGCTCCCCCCCCCCCCCCCCCCCCCAGGACACCCACATCCCCCTAGCAGGACAGAGCCAGGAGGTGCTGGGGCCGTAGCGGCAGCTGGGCCAAGCGGAGGCCGGCACGGGGGGCCCCGGGCACGCGGAGGGGCCCCTGGCCCCTCTTTGAATTACAAATAGGAGCCGCAGAGCGCAGCCTTTGTCTGGGCCATTGTGTGGGGCCGGTAGTGGCGCGGAGGCCCCCGCCGCCCCCCGGGCCCAGCTGCTCCGGCAGCACGAAGAAAGGGAAGAAAAGGGGGAAAAGTGCTAAAACCTCCCCCCCACCCCCGGCTAGGCGGATAAAACCCTCCCTTCAGCAGCTCCTCCCAAGGCTGGCGGGACTCGGGTAAGCGCTTCGCTGGCTCCCAGCAACCGCCGAAAGCTCGGGGGTCCACCGCCGCCCTGGGGTGCCCACGTCCCCCCGGCTCTGCCGGGATGCCGTCCTGTGCCCGAGCCTGGGACACGCAGCCCCACGGGCGCAGCGGAGCGGCTCACGGCGGCTTTCTTTGCTTTATTGCAGCGACCAGGAGAGGTTTCCACCCGTGGGAAGAGCCTACGGTACAATAACGCCCAGGGGACGGGGCAGCCCAGGGGCACGTTCCCCCCTCGCTGTCCCAGCTGGGCCCCGCACAGGGGTGCTGGAGCCCAAATATTGTCAGTTCTTCATCCTGTCGGAGGAGGATGGAGCGGAGCGGTGCTGAGCCACTGGCTCAGCAACCGGCAGCCCCCCGACACCGACAGGGCCCCGAAACAAAGATGATGGGTGCAGCCCGAGGCTCAGCGAGCCAGTGACAAAGCTGAGATGATTCAGGAGGCCCCCAGGGTCCCAGGCGGCCCCGGATACAGCAGGGCTAGGCGCTGTTCACGCCCATGTTCTTCATCTGCTCCTCCAGCACCCGCTCTCCTCCTGTCGACTTCTTCTTGCCGCCCTCTTGCTGCTTTTTCTGCTTCTTGGAAAGCTCCTGGTCGATGGGGGCTGGCTTCACAAACGGGATCATCTCTCTGAGATCTGAGGGAAGAAGAGGCAGGACAGATCACACCCGACTGCTCAGGGCTCTTCTGGCCCCAGGGGACCAGGGCTGGTCACCCCCTCTGCATCCCTGATCCCTCAGCTTCTCCTGCCTGCACCCACAGCCTGGTGGGAGGGACAAGCCACACGCAGATCCTCCAGACACTCTGGGAACCAGGCTGCACTGGGAGAGACCGGGAAGGGAGGGAGCGCGGGCAGGGCATGGCAGCCAGGCGCTACCTGGAGGCATGAAGTCCTGGAGCCTCTCTGGGATGCGGATGCCCTCCTCCGTCTGGTAGTTCTCCAGGATGGCGCAGATGGTCCGGGTCGTGGCGCACATCGTGGCGTTGAGCATGTGCACAAACTCCACCTGCAGCGGGGGGACAGGGGCGGTGAGGCAGCCGCGGGGATGCGAGTGGGCAGGCCCTGGGGACCAGTGTGCCCAAAAGGGGTGTGAGACTCCTGTGTAGCTGCTCCCCAGGGCACCCGGCAGAGTTTCAGGGTCTGTTTGGCACCAGAATGTCACTGGGCACTCATATCTTTGTAAAAGCAGCCCTGGATTTGCCCAGAACTGCGGGAAATCCTCCCCTCAAACTTCTGCAGAGGTGAGAGGGAAAAGCCAAGGAACCCCACAATGCAGGATCTCGTCCCTCACCTTGTCCATCATCTTCTTGGTCTGCCCATAGCGGATGCGCAAGCGGCGGGCCTGGTAGTCTGTGCAGTTGGAGCAGGACACGAGCTCGCGGAAAGCCCCCGAACCGGGGAACCAAGCCTCCAGGTCCAGCTTCTTGCTGGCAGCATGGTTCAAGGAGCCTAGGGGACAGGAGGGCAGTGGTTAGCAGGGCATCTCTGAGGCTATCCTGAAGGCATCTGTTTGGTCTCATCTTCGATCTCAGAGGCTCAAAGCCTTCAGATGACTTCAGTGGTGCTCTGCTGGCGTTATGTGCTTGCTCCCTGAGAAATCGTGTTCCTGCTCTGCAGAGGGGAGGCTGGAAAAGGGCTTTTAAAGGACTGCTTTCCCTGAGAGAGTTCCCAGGCTCAGCTTAGAGGAGCTGTTCAAACTGCTCTCCCTTTCCAGAGAGACAGAGCAAGGACAGTCCTGGCACAGCAGGGCACCTGTAACCCCAGTGGTGCACGCCCCTCTCCGGTGGACCCAAAGCAACGCAGAGGCTCTCTGGAGAAAAGTAAACGTTTCTTTGCTTTCTCCAAACCCAGGGCTGCGGTGCCTCCTCCCCCTTGCCAGGCCTGGGGACAGACACCGTGGGAACGCGAGCCGGGGATGCTCTCGGACAAAGGAAGCCAAGCCGGGAAGTGGGTCACAGCCAGGGTGACACCCGAGGCGCTGGCAGTTGTGGCTGGTCTCCTCGTAGGCTGCTGCGGTGCCAATGCACAGAGACACGGGCCGGGTGCTGGTCACGCACCCCTGCACCGTGAAAAAGCCCCGACCCCAAAGGCCTTCCTAGTCTAAGCAGGCAGGAAGAGGGGAGCCCCGCGACGCTCTGCTCGGGGGCCCTGCCGACGGCGCGGCCGCGGAGGGAGCTGAGCCCCCTACCCGAGACGATGTTGACAATGTGGTAGGGGATGCCCAGGGATTGGTAGAAGTCCTCCGCCGTGGCAATCATCTCATCAAACATCTCCCACGACTTGTTGTCGTGTGGCGAGGCGTAGACGAACTGCTCGATCTGCAGAGAAAAGCCTCGTGTCTGCTCCGGCCTTAGGAAGCGGCTTAAATTCCCCAGAGGGCCCACGTGGACTCCCTGCTTCTGCCCCTCTCACCTTTTCAAACTGGTGCACGCGGAAGATGCCCCGGGTGTCCCGGCCGTGCGAGCCGACCTCCTGGCGGAAGCAGGTCGACAGCCCTGCGTACTTGATGGGCAGATCCTCCGGCTTCAGCCACTCGTCCCGGTGCAGGGCCGCGATGGGCTGCTCCGAGGTAGCAATGAGATACTTCTCGTCGACGGAGCTGTCGTCGGCCTTCTCGCTGCCCTTGCCGATCACCTGGGGGAGCGAGGAGGGAGCGTGGCGCCAGGGTGCCTGCGAGAGCGACTCTCCCCCATCCCCGGCTGTTCCCACACCTTTAAGGGCAAAGACCCTTATCCCTGGCGGATGCTAACGAGAAGCCAGCGCAGGCACCTGCTCTCCCTGCCCAGCGCTGCCTGCACGCAAACAGGCATGGAGGACTTCTGGGGCTGGCACTCAGAGGGGCAGGAGGAGGGAGAGGATGGCTCAGAAACGGGTTGCAGGAAGGGGAGCAGCTGCTGCTTGCTGCTTTTTTAGCCTCCTTAAGAGGCCCCGATGGCCTCCCGCCAGCTCCTGATGGCGAGGCTGAGGACAGAGCTGTCTCCCGTCAGGGCATCACCATGACAACCGGCCGCGTTAGCAACCTCCCAGCAGGGACCGCACGTCCTTTCATGGCAAAAAGATGGACCTCAGAGATAGGGAGCAGAAGGGAGGCGACACAGAGGCATCCCTGGGACACAGGGGATCTCAGTCGGCTTCCTCCCTGCAGTGCCTCCGCATCGCGTTCCCGGCGGGAGGCCGCATCGTGAAGGCTCGGTTTGAAAGCCCGTTCCCAGAGGGGACGGCTGGTGCGAGCCGTCGGGACGCAGAAACCCAGCGAGTGTTCAGTGCGCCTCCTCCTCGCTGCTCACCTTGTACAGCTCCTCGTCGAACTGGCTCAGCTGGGCCACCTCCTGCATCACCTCCTTCCGCATGAAGAAGGGGGTGTAGACGGGAGTGTAGCCCTTGGCGCGGAGGGTCTGCAGAGCGTACTGGATCAGGGCCTGCTCCAGGAACACCAGCGGACCCTGCGGGACAAGGGAAGCCACCACCGGTCACACACACCTCACTCCGCAGTCCCCACTCCTTCAGCAGGTCTGGGAACGCACCAAGGATAGCAGAGGGCTCTAGCCAAAACCCCCCAGGTTAACCCAGGCCTAGTGCAGCGCTGGCTCCCCCGCAGGCCGGTGCCGCTCCGGGCTGCAGATGGTCCTGCCTCCTGCGGCACCACCAGTTCAGCACTGTGAGCTGCTCTGGGCACGCCATCGCCCTCCGACTGTGGCACGACATTCGCGTGAGTCTGCAGGGTGCCTGGGCCAGCCATGCCAGCAGCCCCAGGCCGAGTCCGTCCCAAGCAGCGCGCTAGCCAGACACGAGCTCACGCCTCCGCAGAGGCTCCTGTCTCAGCAGCAAGTTCAGCCCAGGGGACGAGAAGCCATAAACACTCTGTCTCCCAGGTCACGCTCCTCATTTTCCATGTCATGCCCAACTTTCCCTCTGGCTCCAACTGTTTCTTTCCCCTGCGCCCTGCAGAGCCAGCGTTCCGGGCTCTCACCTTAAGGAAGTAGCCCCGGCTTCCAGCGACGATGGCTCCCTTCTCTCCCTCATAACCGTCCACCATCACCACCAGGTCCACGTGGGAATACTTCTTCCTGCATGTGCAGTCCCCCCAGACCCGCTCTACCTTGTTGTCCGCGTCCTGCACAGAGAGAGGAGGGGGGGGAGCCTAACGTCTCCTCTTCCAGGGCTGCAACACCAACCTGCTCCCCTCTGTGTTCTACTGGACCCAGTTTGGGAGTGCCCCACACTACACCGAGGTGCCTGGCCTCTCTCTTTAACCTTTCCCAGCCAAGAGGAGCCTGTTCCCAGGCCTCCCTCAGCTCCCTCCCAGCACCAGCAGCCCCAGACCCAAGCGGGTGCCCCATGCTGGGCCAAGCTTTGCCGTCTGGGAGTGACCGAATCCAGGCCCCAAGAACCAGAGCCTGGAACCCCAATGTTGATCCCTGCTGGTCACGTATCATGTGGCCACTTGGCTGCCAGCCCAGCCCAATTGTGTTCCCCCAGCAAAACATTCCCGCTGGATGAATGAAGGCAGCAGAGGGAGATCCCAGCCTTTGGCTCAAAGCGAGTTTCCCATGTATTGCCTGAACAATGGCTACGCCCCACGTTGTCTGAGCTGCTCTTTGTGTGCTCCCAGCAGGAAACGCAGTCTTGTCATGCAAATTTCATTCACCGCCTGCCGGATCTTGGTGGGGACCTCCCTCCAGCGAGCCCCCCCCTCGCTCGGCAGCAGTTGCCTCGCTTTGATGAACCCGCATGCCCGCATGCGGCTCGCCCGGAGCAGCCCTGTGGCTCCCCACACCTGCCCGGCGCATGGCTGGGGGGGGGGGGGGGGCGCTCCATCCCTACCTCATCATTGCTGATGGGCACCGAGGGGTGGAGGAGGTTCCCGATCTCCCGGAGGCTCTCGAAGCGCTCCGCCTCCAGCCTCACGCGCTCAGCGTCACACTTGAGGATGGCTTCGTCAATGAGGACACGGACTTTCTTGATCTGGGATACCTGGAGACCCTGTTACAGACAGCCGGGTTACAAGGGGAAGGAGAGAAAACCGAAGTGGAGAGCAGGCTGACAGCTGAGTGTAGTTAATCACAGACCCTCGCCCAACTGACACAGGCTCTGGAGCAAAACCATGGACTGAACGCACCAAACAACAGTGAAAGAAGACAAAGGGCCAACATAAGTCAGGCACTGAAAGGCCCCGAGCAAGCTAAGGCGTCACACGGGGCCTGACAGCGACAGGGGGAGCAGTCAGCTCCCATGGCAGCAAAAGCCGACCAGCTTCACGCTCATTAAACATCTCAGTAGACAAACTGGGAAGGGGAATGGGCACGGAGGAAAAGACTTGCAGAGGAAACACAATTACTGAGGCTGGTCAAATCTTCAAGGGAACTGCAAGACAACCCTTCGGATGAGTGAGCAGGCTGGGGAACTCACTGCCACACACCAAGCCTAAAACAGTTTTAAGATGAACAACTCTGAGCAAGGTCTGATCATTGCTGGCTCAGGACTGGGAGAAATAATCTCCCAGCACAGAGCTTCAGCAGTCATTCATCACTCGGTGTTGGGGCTTTCAAACACCTCGTGCTGCCAGCTTGGGCAAGTAGAGCTGGAGCTCTGGGCAAGCTGGGTAGGCTGGTGGCACGCTGAGGGACGGAGGGGGTCGAACTCACCCCTAAGATGTCGGCCGTGAGCTCATCGAGGTTCTGCACGCTCTCTGGTATAGACTCATCAGTTCCCACCGGCTCTTTTTTCTGCAGAGGAGGGAAAAAATGCCATCAGGGTCAAAGGGAAAGCCACGGAGAAAAACATTCTTGAATTATATGCTAGGGAGAGGTGCGGAGAACGAGCAGAGCCCATGTGGTCCCCAGTAGAGGCTTGGGGGAAACATCCTCAGTTAGTCTCAATGATAAACTACTGCCAGGGCCGTCGTGTGAAGGAGGCTCCATTGCATCGGGCATTTCGGGAGCCTGTTGTGAGCGAAGCCCTCAGTGAGTGAAGCAGTGGGACAGCGCAGCGCCTCGTCTGGGCTGAGTACAGGTTCCCAGAGCTCGTCTCTCCCTTACCTTCATTTTGTCTCCGATCGTTTTGCTGCAAAGGTTCTTCAGCTTGTTCAAGTTATCAGCACGAAACCTGCCTGGAAGCAAGAGCAGAGAAAGCCATGAGCCGGCAGTGCAAGCGGGAGGACACCAGGACACCCAGAGCTGCCGCTCACGCTGACCCTCCTGCCCTCTCCGTGCTGGTGCCCGTTCTGTGCTGTCAGGGCTCGCGTGGAGGAGGCCGTCTGCGGTGGGAAAGACCACGAAGCCTCGCACAGGAGCGGGAGAGGGGAGATCAGCCTTTCCCCACCACCGATTTACCGCAACGCTCCAGGCAGGTGACACACTGCTTTCAGAGGGGCGCTGGGCGCTCTGCACAGATGCCCAATACTGCTGACCCTGGGCATTTCGGAAGGGCAGGTCGAGCGTGTGGGAGCACATTTTGGGACGAGCTGTGATTCAGGGCAGGCATGCACGGAGCAGAGAGCTCCCACACAAGAGGTTTCATTAAAAAACCCTGGAGGTGACCCTGCACAAGGCCATGGAGACAAGTCCACAGCCACGCTGGGACCCCCACACAGGAGCTGGGACTGTCAAGGCCGGGGGCTGCGAGCACAAGTGGTCACAGCAATGAGATCTGGGCTATTCTCATTTCTCCGCTACTGCTTGGCAAAGCTCTGCAGCCTGGACAAGGAGCTGCTCACTCAAATCAGGCCTGAGGAGAGCCAAGGGCCTCCTTAGCAACCCCAGGACTGGGAAGGGCAGAGCCCAGGACACATCCGTCCCCTCCTGGGCAGCCCCAAGGCGCAGAGGAGAGAGGGAGGCAGGGAAGGGGTGAGAGCGCAGCCCAGACCAGAGACACGCTAACGCCAGCGCCGCGTCACCTCAACATCAGGGCGCGGAGGGAAGATCTCACATATCCCTGGGCGCTGCCCTGCCTCATCAGTGCTCACGCAGGAGCCCGGAAACGGCCCCAGGCACGGGAACATCTCTGCAAAGGGAAACCTGCGGGTGCCCTAATGCGAGACGAGTGATGTCCCCATCTATGGGCAGTAGGAGACTCACAGCAGGGCAGGTTTGATCCAGAGAGTCAGAAACGAAAGGGTTACACTCCGAAAGGGTTAAAGGAGTTAAACTTAGCCAGGGAACAGGCCACTGAAAACACAACCCTGGAATCCTCCCAGCGCCCTCCCCGAGGGCAGCGCGGACCCCACCAGCACCGCGGCAGACTTGCGACAGGATTGCATCAGCCGGCCATTCACCGGCGCGTCCTGCCAGCCCTGCGCCTCTCGGTTACGCACCAGTGCACTGCTCTGCAGCACCCACTGCTGCAGGGACCCGAGAGATCCCCGCAGGGAGGGGGACAGGGCTGCGACCAGCCTCCCCCCCCACTGGCCTCGAAAGCCGGCTGGTCCTGCAGGATGAAAGGACCTCTGCTAAAATTAACGCCGTGATGACGGCACGGCCGGAGCCAAGGGAAACACCAGGCGTCATTAAGCTGGGCCGGGCTCTTTCACATCAAGGCAACCGAGTTAAAAGCGAGTTTAAAGCTCCCTTTCATCCCGTGGCTGTGGCTGCGAGGGCAATGGCTGCGCCCTGGGAACCGCGTCGCTGCAGGTCTCCGGGGCACCCGCCTCCCCGCCCAGCGCACCCGCCTCTGCGCCGACAGCGCCCAAACCTGGGGCTCGACAGCAGCTCCCAGCCCAACAGACCGGCCCAATTTCCCGCTCTCCTGCCTGGGCCGAGGGCTGGTCGGGGCAGCAGGAGGCAGGTGGCATCGCTCCCGTCCCTCAGAGGTGGCACCACGCGGGGAGCGGGTCCTGCCTTGCCGGAGCTCGCAGTAGCACGAGGGCGGCGGGGAAAGGAGCAGATCCCCGGGGACTGGATCACCCGTGGGGATCCACATGCAGGGCAAAGGGGGGCTGCGGGGGAACCACCTGGGGGGCCCACTCCCAGCATTAGGGCGGTGGGTGAGAAGGATCCAGCTAGGGACAGGCCCCCAGCCGGGGTGGGGAGAAGGATCCATCTGGAGGCCCCTGGCCATGGGGTGGGTGGATGGATCCACCTGGGGGTCCCCAAGGCCAAAGGATGAGGGGGTCCACAGGAGGGCAAGGGGCTCCCAAGCTCCCCAGTCCGGGGGAGGGGCTGAGGGGCTCCCTGGCCCGAAGCAGGGTGAGGGGCTCCCGGCTCCCCAGCCCGGGGGGGGGGGGACCTGAGGCGCTCCCCGGCCCGAGGCAGGGTGAGGGGCTCCCGGCTCCCCAGCCCAGGGTGGGGGGTGAGGGGCTCCCTGGCCCGAGGCAGGGTGAGGGGCTCCCGGCTCCCCAGCCCGGGGGGGGGGGTGAGGGGCTCTCAGCTCCCTGGCCCGAGGCAGGGTGAGGGGCTCTCGGCTCCCCGGCCCGGGGGGGGGGGGGAGCTGAGGGGGTCCCCGGCCCGAAGCAGGGTGAGGGGCTCCCGGCTCCCCGGCCCGGTGGGGGGGGGGGCTGAGGGTCCCCGCCCGCCCCGCAGGGGGCGCTGCCGCCCGCGGGCAGAGCGGCCCCACCGCCGCCCCGCACGTACACCTCCGCCAGGCGCCGTCCGCCCGCACCAGCGCGTCCACCAGCGCCGGGTCCTTGAAGCGCTTCCGCTGCGTATCGCGCACCACGGCGGGGTCGCCGCCCTTGTCCACGCGGAACAGGTCCAGGTCCAGCACCATGATGGCGGCGGCGACAGCGGCGGCGGCGGCGACAGCGGCGGCTCCTGTCAGCCCGCAGCAGGCGGTGGCGCCCCCTCTGCACTGCGCATGCGCGGGGCGGGGGTCCTGTGAGGCGCCTGCGCAGAGCCGGAGCGGGGTGGGCGGCTCGCGCAAGCGCCGCAGGCAGCGCCGCCTTCCGCCGCAGGGGGGCGCTGTGGGCATGCGCGGGCGCCGCGGCGGCAGCGCCCCCTCGTGGTGGGCAGCGCTCCCGGCGAGAGCGTAACCGCCAGATCGGCACCTGGATGTCCCGGGACTCCGGGACCCCCCGCATCCTGGGACCCCCCCCGCATCCCAGGCCCCCCTGCATCCCAGGTCCCCTCTGCATCCTGGGACTCCCCCTGCATCCCAGGCACCCCCGCATCCCAGGTCCCCTCTGCATCCCGGGACCCCCCGCATCCCGGATCCCCTCCGCATCCTGGGACCCCCCTGAATCCCAGGACCCCCCGCATCCTGGGACCACCCCGCATCCCGGATCCCCTCTGCATCCCAGGATCTCCCGCATCCCAGGTCCCCCCTGCATCCCAGGACCCCCCTGCATCCCAGGCCCCCACCGCATCCCGGGACCCCCTGCATCCCGGGTCCTCCTGCATCCTGGGACCCCCCGTATCCCGGGACCCCCTGCATCCCGGGTCCCCCTGCATCCCAGAACCCCCCTGCATCCTGGGACCCCCTGCATCCCGGTACCCCCCGGCTGCCCCATGCCCATCCCCGCTAGATACCAAGCCACCATCCAAGTCAGAAACGTTCGTCTTTATTGCAGTGCCGGGGACATGCGGTTCCTCCCTGGCACAACCTAGAAAACGCTGAAAACGGTGTAAAAACGGAGCCTGCGGGGCCAGAAACTGGGGCTGGGGCTCGTCACCAAGCCGGACCATGCGGAAACATCCCGCCGGGGCCCCCGGGACACCGAGGTTGCGGGCCAGGGACAGTGCCGTGGCTGTGTGCGGTGTCACAGCGCCCCTGGGGACCCGGCCGAGCCACTGGCCGGGACGCCTGCTCCGGGTGCGCGGTCGCGGCTCGCCGGCCAGGCTGGGGCGGTGGGGGGCCGTGCTGGCGCCGGGGGCTCGGCGGGGACCCTGGTCAGACGCCGGGTGCCCCACGCAGCCCGGGCTGGGTGCTGCCGCTCGCTGGGGCTGGCGCAGGGGGACGCGCTTCGGCCGTGTTACGGTGTCCGTGCACGGCTGTGCTGGCTGGGAGCCTGGCTCGGGGCTCTGGGGGGCACCCACCAACGGGCACCCAGTTTGGGGCAGAATCACCCCAATTGGCAATTCCCCCGGCACGGCACGGCGCTCACCTCCAGGCACTGAGCTCAGACCTGCAGAGCGTGAGGCTGCACAGCGCGGCGAGGGGCAGCAACGGCCAGGAGCTCGCACGTGCGTGTGCGCACACGCGTGCATGCAGATAGACACACACGCACGAATGCTCAAACGCGGGAGCGCGTGGGCGCATGCGTGTGCGCGCACACAAACATGTGCCCACGAGCCCTGGTGCACGCACCGCGCGCACACGCAACGCCCGCTGCATGGGCAGCCCGCACGCGTGCACCGTATCGGCACGTGCACACGCTGACACACGCACGCAGGCGCACACGCCTGCGCCGGCTCACCCAGAGCACCGCGGGGGCACAGCCGGGGTCCTGCCCTCCCCAGCGCCCCCCAGGGCAGGCGCGGCAAAGCCGGGGGCCGTCTCGGCCGCCCCGTCCCCCCCGGTGGCCCCGGACCCGTGGCCGGGCGCAGGACAGGCGGACGTGCGAACGTGCTGTTTTAAAAAAACCACACCTGTATTTGGCATTTCTTGGCTTTTCTCTCTGGCTGGGGAGGGGGCGCTTTCTGGGCGGGGGTATATAAAAGCGATACGAAGCTCCAGTTCGCCGTGTATCCGTAAGGCCACGTGGGAGGTTTGGGGCGGGCGGGCTGGGCCGGGGCGCCGCGGGGTCGCTCCCCCCTCACAGCTCCATGTCGGTGCTGCCGGACGACGTCTTCAGCGGGACCGAGTCGAAGCCGTCCGCCGTCCTCTGCGGAGAGCGCCGGGGAGAGTGGCGGCCCCGCACGGGGAAACCGAGGCAGGGAGCGGGGTGGCGGGCAGCGCTCCCGGCGAGATCCGCCGGCCCCGTAACCACCAGATCGGCACCTGGATGTGGCTTCTCCGGTGTCTACTCTAGGGTTGTGCTCAGCCTCCGGGCTGCCGGCCCGGGCGAGCGGCTGCAAACAGGCCCCCGCGGCGGGGTACAACGTGGACACGGGACGGCCGGCGCCTACCTTGGAAGTGAAGGACTTGATCTTGCCAAAAAGAGATTTCTTGCTGGCGAAGATGAGGTCGTCCTCGGCGTCTTCACCCTCCATGATGGCGCAGCTGTCCGGGGCCGGTAGCTCGCTGTCTTTGGCCGTGGAGTTCATCACCAGTTTGGAGTATTTGTACTCCAGCCTCGGGGAAGGAGAGCAGAGGGTGAGCCGTGGGGCGGGGGACACGGCGGAGGCCCGGCACACGCGGCCCTCACTCACTTCTGGTTCTTCTTCCAGAAGTAGCAGGTGAGGACGGCGAGCAGGACGGCGGCGCACGTGCCGGCCGCGATGCCCACCTTCAGCCAGAAGTCCATGCTCTTGCAGACGCTGACTCGCTGCCGGGGCAGGGGGCTGCCGCCGCGGCACAGCCGGGGCTCGCGCCACACGTACGTGGTCCTCTGCGGAGGTCGGAGGCTCAACGGCGGCCGGCCGGCCCCCGGCCCCAGCCCCGCGGCCGCGAGCCGCCCGGCCGCCCCACCTGGGCGCCGTCGAGGCAGGCGCCGACGATGGCGCGGTAGTCGCCGGCGGAGCAGAGCGGGCAAGCCTCGGCCGTCTCCCAGAGGAAGTGGAAGGTGCAGCCGTCGCAGGTGCCGTCGGGGCATTTGCTGCGGGAAAAGCCGCCACCGGCGGGGGTCTTGGCCGGCTCCAGCGGCCCCCCAGGGGGACGGGCAGCGAGTGGCGAGCCCGGCGGAGGCCCCGCGGGCCGGCGGGGGGACAGACGCCGCGGCCACGTGGAGCAGGGAAGGGGGACGCAGCCATCCCCGGAGCAGGGTGACACCGAGCCCTGTGGATTTGGGGATCTGCAGAGACCCCGTGCGGGAAGCACCGGACGGAGCCGAGCCAGACCGGGCGCAGCTCTCCCTGCAAGGGCAGGACCGCGAGAGCTGGGACACGGGCGACCCTAGTGGGATCTCGGCTGCTGTCTGAGCCCGCTCACAACTCGGGACACGTGTTGCAGGGATGCAGCTTTCAGGTACTGGGCAGCGCAAGGATGCTTCTGCCTCCAAAACCGCCCCGGTGGCAGCGTCCCCCAGACTCGGCCAGCCGCGGCCACCTACCTGGGCACGGCCAGCGCCCCGGTGCCCGGCTTCAGCGGGTTGCAGCGCAGGCGGATGGCGGTGGCCCGGCCGGCGCCGCACGACTGCGTCACCTCGTTGGACCTGCGAGGGGGAGGCCAGGGTTAGGGGGGTCCCGGCGGCCCCGGCGCACCCGTGGCAGGTCCGCACCGACCTGTAGAAGAAGATGATGTCGGGCAGCTCGGCGCCAGTGGGGGGGAAGAGCTCGGGGGGCGAGACGATGCCGTCCAGCGTGGGGCCCGCAGTGACGCCTGCGACGGGAGCCGCGTCAGCCCGGCGGCACCGGCGTGGGGACGGGGTCTGGTCCCACCGCCCGGGATGCGACCGCCGGGAAAGGGAGCGCCAGGAGCCGAGGGAGGGGACGCAGCAGGAATCGAGGTAAAACCCTGGGGATTTCGTTAAGGGGCGACGAAGCAGGAGGCACCGGCGGGCTCACCCACGAGGCGGTCGGCCAGGCTGACGGGCTGCGAGGACACGGCGCTCTTGTAGCCCATGACGTCGGAGGGCACCACGATGGACTGGCACACGTAGGACGTGACCACCCTGGAGGAGCCGGGCTCAGCGTCGGGCGCGCGGGCGTCCGTCACGTTGTCCGCGCACGAGGCCGTCTTCCTCCCCTGCCGGCGGGGCGGAGGCGGGTGACGCCGGGCGCCAGCGCCCGCGTGTCTGTGCACGTCGGGGTGCGCGCGCCCGCACTCGGGGACGCCGCCACCGCCGCTGCCCCGGACTCACGTGGTTGCCGCAGAGGCTGATGTTGAAGTGATGGAAGTACTTGAGGCCCTTGGAGGTGAAGCTGGGCCCGCTGGCGAAGGCCGTGCTGGCGGCCAGCGCCGAGAAGTCGTAGCGCAGCGTGCGGCCCGGCAGCGCCAGCGAGAAGCTGCAGTTGTTGTAGCAGAGCGAGCGCACCTGGGGACAGGGACGTCGCAGTCGGGGACGGCTGGCGTCACCCCTTTGGGGCAGGGAGCATCACCCGTCTGGGGTGGCCAGGGCAGCGGGTGTCAGGCTGGTGGGGGTGGCCAGGAGGGGTCAGTGTCACCTCTCCGGAGCCAGATACTGTCACCCATCCAGGATGGCCATGTGGACTGGTGTCACCCCTCCAGGGCTGGATGGTGTCACCCATCTGGGATGTCTGGGGAGGCTAGTGTCACCTCCTTGGGGATGGCCAGGAGGGGATGACATCACCCCTCTACGGCTGGATGGTGTCACCTACCTGGGGTGGCCGGGGGGGTGGTGTCACCCCTTTGGGGACCACTGGGAGAGCCTGGCATCACCCTCTGGGGCTAGCAAGTGTCACCCATGTGGGATGGCCAGGTGAGACTGCCACCACCCCTCCGGGACTGGATAGCATCACATATCTGGGACGGCTGGAAGGCTGCTGTCACCCCCTTGGGGACAGACGCGAGGCCTCCGGGGGCTGCCAAGCGTCACCCACCCAGGACGGCTGGAGGGGATGGTGTCCCCCCTCCGGGACCACATGGCGTCACCCCACACCGGGATGGCAGCATCGCCCGCGGGGACATCACCCACCGCCCCGGAGCAGCGGGGGCACCTTGTTGCTCTGGGTGCCGGGGCCGCAGGGGCCGCAGGCCTGGCTGCCGTCGGGCGGGCGGCCGCGCAGGTAGGTGCCGGGCGCGCAGGGCTGGCAGGCGCCCGAACCCGCCTCCACGTAGTGGCCGGGCGGGCAGGCGGCGCAGGACGAGCTGGCCGGCCCCAGGGCGCACAGGCGGCAGAAGGAGGCCACGCCGCCCAGCACGTTGGTCACGTTGATCGAGTACAGCTTGGCCACGTCGCTGGTGTACCGCCGGCCCTGGCGCGGTAGACCTGCCGTGAGCGGCGCGCCCCCGTCCCCGTGTCCTCCCGTCCCGCTCGGCCGCCCCGGCGCTCACCACCTCGTGGTAGGGCGTGCGCTGGAAGGCCCAGGTGAAGCTCATGGTGGCGTTCTTCTCCACCACGTAGGTGTAGGACTGCTTCCCCTTGGGGCCCGTCCAGGTCTCCACCGGTGTGTTGGTGCGCGAGTTGATGCCCTGCGGGCGGGAGGGCGACGGGCAGCGGCGCGGCGCCCCCCCAAAGCGCCCGGCGGCCCCGCCGAGTGCCCACCACTCACCACCATGAAGTAGAGCTCGCAGCTGACGCTGCAGATGGTCTCGAAGACGAAGGTGATCCTGGCCACCTCCTTGCTCTCCGCGTCCTCCAGCGCCAGCTGCGGCGGGCTGCAGAGGCAGGGGACGGCGTGGGGCGCCCGGCCCGGGGACGGGTCGGGCGCCGGCGCGGGGTGGCGTCCCCGGGGGGCCGGAGCGCCTCACCTGAAGCCGGGCACCACCAGCGTGAGGATCATGAAGTCGTTATCGGAGGCTCCCGCCACCGTGTAGATGTAGTCGCCGGCCACCTCCCACCCTGTAAGGGCACAGGCGGCCGCTCAGGGGGGCCGGCCGCCCCGCGGGGAGGGCAGGGGCAGGGCGGTGCGGCCGCCCCGGCGGTACCTGCCATCCCTTTGTACTCGAAGTTGATGCCGCTGAGGACGGTGGTCTCCATGTTGGGGGGCAGCGTGTTCCACCACTTGTACTCCAAGCCCAGCGCCGGCTCGGTGCCGGCCGGGCAGCTCGCGCAGTCTGCTGGCGACAGGGGACGGCCCTGCACGGCGGCACCCCGGGGCGCAGCACCAGCGGCCCCCCGGCGTCCCTCGGGGCGGCCGGGGCCGAGGGGAAACGCGCCGCGGCCACGTCCTTACCGGAGCCGTTGGAGTACGAGCCGTAGGGACAGGGCTCGCAGGCGCTGCCGTTGCTTTTGAAGAAGCCGGGGTTGCAGGGGGGGCACTTGGTTTTCACCCCCGACGGGGGCAGTTTGGCCGCCTGGGGCAGCTCCTCGTTGCAGATTTTGGGCTCTGCCCACTTGAACGTGAGCTGGGTCTGCAAAGGCGGGAGCGGAGGCCGAGCTCGGCGGCGCGGCACGGGCCCCAGGGCCGCCGGGCGGGTGCCGAGGGGGCGCGCCGGCCGTACCTCCTCGCTGGCGTCGCAGGCCGTGTGCGTGTAGAAGTAGTCCTTGTCGGTGCAGGGCGGGCGCAGCTTGCAGGACGCCGAGCCTCGCTCTGCGGGCGGCCGGCGGGTGAGCGGAGCCGGCGGCCGGCGCGGAGTCGGGGGGGGGGGACGCCGGGCCATGCTCTTACCCGCGTAGGCGGCCGGCTCGCAGGGCTGGCACGCCGTGGCTCCCTTGCTGGAGAAGGTGTTGGCGGGGCAGAGCTGGCAGAAGGACGAGCCGGCGGCGGCGGCGAAGGTGCCCGGTTTGCAGGGGAAGCACTCGGAGGTGTAAGCGACGCCTGGGAGCACGGCGCGGGGCTCAGGGCCGGGCGCCGGCGGCGGCCGCCCCCCCGCCCTGCCCACCTACCTGTGATGCCCACGTTCCTCACCAGCACGGGCTTGGGCACCTTGGCCCACACGGAGAAGGCGGTGGTGCGCCAGTACAGGACGTTGTTGCCGCGGCTCAGCTCCACCTGGGGACGGCGACGGCGCTCAGCGCCGGGCGGCCGCCGTCCCCGCAGCGCTCGCCGCCCCTCGGTGACAGCCCCCCGCCGCGAGGGTCCCCGCGGGCCGCCGCACTCACGCTGTGAAACTCCCAGCCCTTCTCGGTGGTGCGCATCCACCGCGACTCCTCCACCGTGGGCTGGCACTGGTCGTTCTGCACCTGCGGGGCCCGGCGGGCGGGCGGGAGGGGGCCACGGCCGCGTCCCCCTGCCGCCCGCGTCCCCCATCACCCCTGTCACCCCCCCCAGGACAGCCCCGTCCCCCTGCCGCCCTCATCCCCCGCCAGCCCCTGGGACGGCCGTGTCCCCCATCACCCCTGTCACCCCCCCAGGACGGTTGTGTCCCCCTGCCACCCACGTCCCCCATCACCCCTGTAATCCTCCCCAAGGACAGCTGTGTCTCCCTGCTGCCCGCGTCTCCCATAACACCTGTCACCCCCCCCAGGACAGCCGCGTCCCCCTGTCACCCCCCCCAATAGCCCTGTCCCCCTGCCGCCCTCATCCCCCACCAGCCCTGGGACGGCTGTGTCCCCCCGCCGCCCGCGTCCCCCATCGTCCCTGTCACCCCCCCAGACAGCCCCGTCCCCCTGCAACCCTTGTCCCCCGCCAGCCCCTGAGACGGCTGCATCCCCCATCACCCCTGTCACCCCCCCAGGATGGCTGTGTCCCCCTGCCGCCTGCATCCCCCATCACCCCTGTCACCCCCCCAGGAAGGCTGTGTCCCCCTGCCACCCGCGTCCCCCATCACCCCTGCCACCCCCCCAGGACAGCCCCGTCCCCCTGCCGCCCTCGTCCCCGCCAGCCCCTGGGGCGGCCGCGGCCCCCCGCCAGCCCCGGGCACCTACGAAGAACTCGAAGACGATGCTGCTGTCGGGGTAGATGTACTCGAAGGAGACGGTGCCCGACTGCTTGAGGTCCACGGCGTACATGAGGGTGGCCGTGCACTCGTCCGTGTTGGAGGCGACGTAGTCCCCCAGCGGCACCCACGTGGACCTGGGGCGGGCGGCGCGGCCGTCGGCGCGGGGCGCCCGCCCTGCGAGGGGACCCCGGGGCCGGGTCTCACGGCCCGCGGGACCCGCACGAGTTTTTTGAGGCCAGGACTCGGGGCGGCAGAAGAAAGCGTTTACGCAGGGAGCTTTTCCTCGCAGCCGGCCGCGCGGGGCCGGGCGAGGCGAGTCGCGGGCGGGACGCGGGCAGGCGGGCGAGGAGGATACCGCAGCGCCAGAACCGCGCCGGCAAGGCGGGTGAATAATTAAAGCCACGCTGCAAGTAGGTTACATCCGCGAGCCGCGTCGACGCGGCAGCGCGTGGCGGGCTCCCGGCGCCGATCAAAGCCGCCGCGGCCATCGGAGGCGCCGGGACGCGTCGCGGGCGGCGAGCGACGGGGACCGGGGAAGGGCGGAAGGCGGAGGGAGGGCGGACGGGCGTCCCGAGCCGCGGGGCTCGCGCTCGGCTCGCCCCGGCCGGCGAAAGCGGGTGCTACTCGGCCATCGGGGCGTCCCGGCGCCCGTCCCGCGGCAGCCGGCGCACTCACGCCGTGCAGTTCTCGGCCGAGTCGCCGAAGCCGTCGTCGACCTCCAGGCTGGTGGCCACGCTGGCGAAGCCGTGCGGCAGCTCGTCCCACTCGTCGAAGCGCACGCCGGTGCCCAGCGAGTAGGTGCCCGCGGCGCAGGGCTTGCACGACTGCGCCTTCATGTCGAGGAACTCGCCCGCCTTGCAGGAGAAGGCTGCGGGAGCGGCGAGCCGGGGCGCTGAGCGCCCGCTCTTCGGCCTCCCCGCCTCCTGGCTGCCACCCTGCACGGACCACGGCGGCGGGGACCCCCCCCACCGACGCGGGGGTTGCGTTTTCGGCAGTTCTGCGGCACGTTTCCCTGCGGGACGCCCGGGCCCTGGGGTCCCCGGGTGGTTTTTGGGCTCCTCGAGCCCCCAGGCAGCCCAGGGCTAGAGAAAAGCCGGCGGGAAGAAGGAGCGGCAAATCTCAGCTTTTCTCTCCGCCTCTGGGCCGAGGCGGCAGCGCGCAGCCCGGGGAGGGGAGAGGGAAAGGCCGGCGAGGAGCAGCCGACGGGCGCTCGGGGCTCTCGAGCAGACAGGTCCCGTCGGGGCCTTTAAAGGCATCGCGCGGCCGCGGAGCTTAGGGAGAGCGGCGTTTCGTCTCGCCGGCAGGGAGGGAGGGAGACGGCGGGGCGCCGGCTCTGCCGCCTGCCTCCTTCCCCCGGCTCTGCTTTTACGCCCGCGCACGGAAAAGCCCCGCGCCCGCCCCGAGCCTTACAGCACTCGGTGCCCTTGACGGGGTCCGGCAGCCCGGTGCAGAGCCCCGGCGTGTGGGGCACGGCCACTCTCCAGCGCGATCCCGAGCTGTCGCACGCCGTGTACTCGTAGTGGTACTCGGACTGGAAGGGAGAAGACACGGGGGGAGCTGGCGGCGCCGGGGCCGCCCCAACCCCACCGCCGCCGGAGACGCCAGCCTCGCGCTCGGCCCCCGCGGTGCTTTTCCCTCTGAACGTGCCCGGCTGCTTCTCGCTTCGGAGCTTGTAGCTGGTGCGGCAGCCGGGAGCGGGGCCCCGGGGAGCCGCCCCGCTCCGGCAGGGGATGCTCGGGGCCGGCGGCACCATGTCCCACCGCGCGGACGGGGAAACCGAGGCACGGAGAGACTGCGTGGCTTCGCCTCCAACTTGCTGCTAAAACCTCCTGCTTTTATCATTTTTCCCAAACTGTGTGTGGGGGGGGGAAACGGGCTCTCCCACCCCGACGGCTGCTGGGGACGGCCGAGCACCCGCGGCACAGTCGGGGCACCGGGCAGGGTGCCATCACCCGGGACCCTCGGCCAGGCTCGGCACCCGCGTTCCCCGGGGGGCGCCCGTCGCTCACGGCCCCCGCCGGGAGACGTGGCGCCCCGCGCCGGCCCCGCCGGAAGGGCGCTGTTCGCCTGAGCGCCGCCGCGGGCGCTGCTCATTGAACAGGTTTCCCGGTGCTCCCGGATGCCCGGTCCGGCTCGGGGCCGGCGCCGTGCGGGTGCAGCCGGCAACGCCCGGCGCATCCCGAGAGTCGCTGCCGGACGAGCCCGGGGCAGGGGCGGGCGCCGCCGGGGCGCTGCGGGCACCCTGGGGTGGGGGTCCAGCGCACGCACAGCGGGGGCCAGGCTGCAAGGTGCCCTTTTTCCCGCCGAGCGTTAAGAAACGAGAGGGCAATGGGGGCCGCGGGGCTGCCTGCCCCCCTCGCCGCCGCTGCCTCGAAACCGCGGCCCGCTCAAGGCCGGCGCGGCGGCGGCGAAGGTGACACCGCGTTTAATCCCCGTGAGCCCTGGCAAGGCTGGCGCGGCTTTAGCACGGCGCCGGGCAGCTCGGCGGCCGCCGTTCCCGCGGCGCCGAGGCCTCGTTTTTGCAACGCGCGGGGGCCGTCGGAGGCGAGGAAGCAGCATCGCCGCCGTTCCCCCCCCCCCCCCCCCAAATCCTCCCGGCCCGGCTTCCTTCGCCGCGGCGTTTCTGGGGCGTCCGGCTCGCTCCCGGCTCGGGCGAACGCGCCGTGCTCTTTTCCTTCCCCGCAGACGCTCAAGCGTTGCAGGTTCGCAGGGAAACAAAGCTTTGATGTTTCCCATCAGCGCGGAGCCGGCGGGGAGGGGGAAGGTGCCGCAGCCCCCCGGCCTGCGCCCACCCCGGCGGGCTGGGGAAGGCGGCGTCGGCCGCCCGGAGCGGCCGTCCCCAGCCCGCCGCAGCCCGCGCTCAGCGAGGCGAGAAGGCGCTCCCGCGCGAGGCCCGACCTGCCCATCGGCGCCCCGGGGGGCCAGCGGCGCGTCCCGCTCGCCTCGGCGCTCGGCCGGGCCCCGGGGCGCCCAGCCCGCCGTCGTCCCGGCTGGCCCCGGGGCGCGGCGACCGGCCAGGCGGGCGCCGTCCCGCTCCGAGATTTTGTACGCCGCAATTTTTTTTTTCCATCCAAACGCTAACGCATCCCCAGGGCGGTTTTATCACGGCGGCGGCTCGGCAGCCGGGAGACCCCCCGCTCCGGCAAGCGGCGGCAACGGAGGGGTCTCGGTGCCCGGCCCCGGCGCGGAGCAAGAGGGGATATAACCTTTCCGGGAACAAACCGTCCGCGAGGTCGGAGGCGGCGGCAGCCTATTGTTTCGAGCTCTAGAGCGTGCAACGAAAAATTGGATCACGGCAAGAAATAAAAAACAAGGACGGCCCAGATGAAAAGCGGCGTCAAGGCCTTGAGAACGGGCAGGGAGCCGGCAGCTGGCGCCCGGGGACGGCAAAAAGCTGCCGCCAGGACAGGTTTGCCTGGAGGCCGGGCGAGCCGCAAACCTGCCGCGGGCTGCGGCGGACCTGGGGGGGGGGGGGGGGCGGTCGGGCTGAGGCCGTCTCCGCTCGTGTCACTTGTTAACGCCTGCCTCTGAGGTTTGCATAGGGAAATTAGAGGAAAAGGTGCTGAGAGCTGCGGCGACGCCGGACGCGGCGGGAAGAGAGTCGGGGGCCGCGGCCCCCCGCCGGTGCCGGAGCATCCCGGCCCCCCTCCGGATGGGCCTTTCCCTCCGGCCCCGGTTTCGCTCCCGTCCCGCCGGCCCCTCCGCGCCCCTGGGGGATCCCGCCGGCACCCCCAGCCCTCCCGGCGCAGGCGGCTCCCTAGAGGGGGGAGCGCGGACCCCCGGCCCACCCCGGCGGGGGCCACCTGCGGGTGCTGGCCAGCCCCGGGCGGCGGGGGGCACCGGGCGCTCTGCCCCCGGGGGAGCCGGCCCCCCTCCCCATCTATAGGGGTCCGGCCCCATGTCCCCTGTGCCACGTGGGGCACCTACGTCCCCCCAACCCCCTCCCTATCCATAGGGGACCAGCCCCACGTCCCCCCCCCATCCATAGGGGACCAGCCCCACGTCCCCCCCCCATCCATAGGGGACCAGCCCCACGTCCCCTGTGCCACAAGCAGCGCCTACATCCCCCCAACCCCATCTGTCCCATAGGGGACCGGCCCCACATCCCCCCCCATCCCCTCCGTCCGTAGGGCACCGGCCCCACGTCCCCCCCACCCCCTCCGTCCGTAGGGCACCGGCCCCACGTCCCCCCCACCCCCTCCGTCCGTAGGGGCACCGGCCCACGTCCCCCCCACCCCCTCCGTCCGTAGGGCACCGGCCCCACGTCCCCCCCCACCCCCTCCGTCCGTAGGGCACCGGCCCCACGTCCCCCCCACCCCCTCCGTCCGTAGGGCACCGGCCCCACGTCCCCCCCCACCCCCTCCGTCCGTAGGGCACCGGCCCCACGTCCCCCCCACCCCCTCCGTCCGTAGGGCACCGGCCCCACGTCCCCCCCACCCCCTCCGTCCGTAGGGCACCGGCCCCACGTCCCCCCCACCCCCTCCGTCCGTAGGGCACCGGCCCCACGTCCCCCCCATCCCCTCCGTCCGTAGGGCACCGGCCCCACGTCCCCCCCCACCCCCTCCGTCCGTAGGGCACCGGCCCCACCTCCCCCCCACCCCCTCCGTCCGTAGGGCACCGGCCCCACGTCCCCCCCATCCCCTCCGTCCGTAGGGCACCGGCCCCACGTCCCCCCCCCACCCCCTCCGTCCGTAGGGCACCGGCCCCACGTCCCCCCCAACCCCCTCCGTCCGTAGGGCACCAGCCCCACGTCCCCCCCACCCCCTCCGTCCGTAGGGCACCGGCCCCACGTCCCCCCCATCCCCTCCGTCCGTAGGGCACCGGCCCCACGTCCCCCCCATCCCCTCCGTCCGTAGGGCACCGGCCCCACGTCCCCCCACGTGCCCTAAATCCCATCGGGGGACCCCTGTCCCCCCCCCCCACGGCACAGGACCCGCCTATAGGTCCCGCACTACAGGGCCCGGCCCCCTCCCTGCAGCCCCCCCCCCCGCCCCACCGCGGTGCCCCCCGCTGCCGCCGGCCCGTAGGGGACCGGCCCCACAGGGACCCCCGGCCCCACAGGGACCCCCGGCCGCCGCTACCTCCTTGCAGGCGTGCAGCCGCTCCTCGGCGCCCCGCGGCGGCACCGCGGCCGCCACCCACAGCGCCAGCAGCACCCGCCGGGCCGGCCCCGGCCCCGGCCATGGCGCAGCGGCGGCGGCGGCAGCGCTCGGCCCCGCGCACCGGCGGCGGCGGCGGCCCCGCCCCGCCCCGCCCCGCCCCGCCCGCCAACGGCCGCGGCCCCGCGCGCGCGCACCTGCCGCCACCTGCCGCCCCCACCCGCGCCCGCGCCCGCCCGGCCCGCGCGCTCCGACGGCCCCGCGCCGGGAACGGCCCCCCGCATCGCTCCTGTGCAACGGTCCCGCGCCGGGAACGGCCCCCCGCGTCGCTCCTGTGCAACGGTCCCGCGCCGGGAACGGCCCCCGCATCGCTCCTGTGCAACGGCCCCGCGCCGGTGCGGCGGCTCCGCGCCGGGAACGGCCCCCCGCATCGCTCCTGTACAACACCCGCACCGGTGCAACGGCCCCGCGTAACGGCTCCGCGTATGGGTCTCCGTGCAACGGCTCCGCACCGGCAACGGCCCCGCGCATGGCTCCTGTGCAACGGCCCCGTGTATGGGCTCCTCGCAACGGCTCCGCAGCGGGAACGGCCCCCTGCATGAGTCCCGTGCAACGGCCCCGCCTATGGGCTCCGCACCGGGAATGGCCCCGTGCATCGCTCCCGCGCGGGGCTCCGCACCGGTGTAACGGCCCCGTGCATGGGCCCCGTGCAACGGCTCCACACCGGTGCAACGGCCCCGCACAGGGCTCCGCAACGGGCACGGCACCGCGCACGGGCCCCCGGTGCCTTGGCCCCGTGCATGAGCCCCCCCCCCCCCCCCGCCCCGGCCATGCACGGCCCCGCCCGGACATGCCCCCCCTCCCCCCGGGGCTGCAATGACCGCGTTAAGGGCCCCGCACCGAGCCCCATTCATGACACATCATCCCCCGACCCCGTTCATGCCCCCCCCGCCAGGTGCAATGACACTGTGCACGGCCCCCCCCCCCCCCCCCCGCCCCAGTGCAATGGCACCGTCCCCCTCCCCGGTGCAATGGCACCTTTGCCCCCCCCCCCCCCGCCCGGCCCCGCCCTTGCCGCTCCCCGGCAACGGCGCCGCCAGGACGCTGCAGCGCCGAGCACCGGCCCGGCCGCGCATGGCGCCCCCCAGGGACCCGGCCCCGCAGAGCCCCCCGGCCCGGCCCCCCCCGGCCAGGTAGGAGGGTGCAAAGAGGGCTGCAACAAGCCGGGAGGCCACCGGGCATCCCCAGGCCCGGCTGCCGGCTGGGCGCCGTGGGTGTCACGAGCTGGCCGTCCTCAGCCCCAGCAGGGCGCCGAGCCGGGGGTCCGAGCCCCCTCGCCCTGGAGCCGGCTGCACCGGCGGCCACGGTGTGCAGCGCTGCCAAGGCCCGCCGGGCCCCCCGCCGACGGCCTCGCGCAGCCCCGCGGGGTGAGTGGCGGCAGCCCCGCGGCCCCCGGCCCCAACCCCCGCGCCCGGCCCCGCCGCGTTCAGCCCCCCGTCCTGGCCGCAGGGCCGCGCGCGGGTCCCCGACGGCGGAGCGGCACCCGCCGCGGCCCCCGGCCCGCTGCTGGGTCAGCCCCACCAAGGCCTCCGTCCACAGCAGCCAGGGCGCCATCGGTAGGGCGCCGCGCGGGCCGGCCGGGGACGCGGGGACACGGCTGGGACCGCGGGGGCACGGGGATGCGGCTGGGACTGCGGGGGCACGGGGACACAGCTGGGACCGTGGGGGCACGGGGACACGGCTGGGACTGCGGGGGCACGGGGACACAGCTGGGACCGCGGGGGCATGGGGGCACAGCTGGGACCGCGGGGGCACAGGGACACAGCTGGGACCGCGGGGGCATGGGGGCACAGCTGGGACCATGGTGGCACAGGGACACGGCTGGGACTGCGGGGGCACAGGGACACAGCTGGGACCGTGGTGGCACGGGGACACGGCTGGGGGAACCACGGTTGCACGGGGACACGGCTGGGACTGTGGTGGCACGGGGACACGGCTGGGACTGCAAGGACACAGGGACACAGCTGGGACTGCAGGGGCATGGGGACATGGCTGGGACCGTGGTGGGCACGGGGATGCAGCTGGGGGATCGCGGGGGCACGGGGACACAGCTTCATCATGGGCGGTGTGGGGACTCAACGGGACCACAGGGCACGGGGACGCAGCTGGGGGCACAGGGACATCATGCCAGCCATGGTGGCATGGGGACACGGCTGTGGTCATGGTGTGGGGACATGGCTGGGGCCACAGTGGCATGGGGACATGGCACCATCCACAGTGGCATGGGACACAGCTGTGTCCATGGTGGCACAGGGACATGGCTGGGACCGTGGTGGAGGGACACAATTGGGACCATGGTGGCACAGTGACGTGGCTGGGACTGTGGTGGAGGGACATGGCTGGGACAGTGGTGGCACAGGGACACGGCTGGGACTGTGGTGGAGGGTCACAGTTGGGGCATGGTGGCACAGTGACGTGGCTGGGTCCGTGGTGGCACAGGGACATGGCTGTGGCCACAGTGGCACGGGGCACGGCTGGGGCCGTGGCGGGACATAGCTGCAACCACAGGGGTATGGGGACACAGTGCCAACCACGGTGGCACAGGGACACAGCTGGGACCGCGGTGGCCCCATCTGCGGTGGCCCTGGGGTCACAGCTGCACCCGCGGTGGCCCGGCCGACGCGGTGTCCCCCTCCGGCAGAGTGTCCCCACAACGCTGCCACCAACAGCGGCTACTCCCGCAAGGAGAACGGCGGCTTCTTCTCCTACTAGGAGCGTCGTCGCCTGCAGTAAACGGCTGAGCCGGCCGGACCCCGTGTCCTTGCTCCTGCGCCCAGGGCCGAGCCACCTGTGCGTGCCACCCGGAGGGGACGCCAGCTGCGTCACCCCGGCCGTGCGCGGGGCCTGTGCGCCCCCGCGGAGCCCACGAGCTTTGCGCCCAGCTTGCGCCGCCCTGCAGACGCTTGCGCGCGGGGCCCTGCGTCTTGCACAAACCTCACGCGCGTTGCGTGGAGTTTGCACGGCCTTGTGCAACGCTCCTGCGTGTTGCACGGCCCCGTACGAAGCTCGTGCGTGGAGCTTGCACGGCCCTGTGCAAAGCTAGCGCATGTTGCACAGCTCTGTGCAAAGCTCATACGTGGAGCTTGCATGGCCCTGTGCAAAGCTAGCACATGTTGCACAGCTCTGTGCAACGCTTCTGCATGTTGCACGGCTCCATACAAAGCTCGCACGTGGAGCTTGCACGGCCCTGTGCAAAGCTAGTGCATGTTGTACAGCTCTGTGCAAAGCTAGTGCACGTTGCACCACCCCGTACAAAGCTCGCACGTGGAGCTTGCACAGCCCTGTGCAAAGCTAGTGCATGTTGTACAGCTCTGTGCAAAGCTAGTGCACGTTGCACCACCCCGTACAAAGCTCGCACGTGGAGCTTGCACGGCCCTGTGCAAAGCTAGTGCATGTTGTACAGCTCTGTGCAAAGCTAGTGCACGTTGCACGGCCCTGTGCAAAACTCCTGCACATTGCACGGCTCCATACAAAACTCGCGCGTGGAGCGTGCACGGCCCCCGTCTCATACAAACCTCACACGCACTGCACAGCCCTGCGCGAAGCTCCTGCGTGAGCTCGCCCGGCCCCACGCATCCCGCAACCCTCACGCAGCCCCGTGCAAAGCCCCTGCCTGCTGCGCGGCCCCGGGCAAAGCCCCCCCGCGCTGCGCCCAGCTGGCGCGGCCCGCGCAAGGCGCCGGCGGCTGCAGCGGATCAGAATCGCCTCGTACTCAGCGGCCGGGCGCGGGGCCCCGGCCTCGTCTATCTGATCGACTCATCACGTCCGCGCCGCCGCGGCGGCCTCGCTGCACAGCGCCCGGGGGGGCTTCGCAGGAGGGGTCTTCTCACCTCGGGGGGGGCCGCCCCCCGATCAAATAAGATCAACGTGTAGGCAGGAGGGGGAGCGGCGCCCTCGCACGCGCCTCGCACGCCCTTGCACACGCACACGCACCCCTTGCACGCGCCCCCTTGCACACCCACGCACACGCCGTGCACACGCACGGCTCGCACACCCACGCGCCCCCCTTGCACGCGCACCCGCACCCGCACCGCCGCTCCGCGCGCGCCCCGCCCCCGCCCCTACTTATAGCGCGCGCGCGCAGGGCCCGCCGGGAAGCGGCGGCCCCGCCTCCTCGGAGCGCGCCCTCCCGCGGCCGGAGGACCTGCCCCCCCCATGCCGGTCCGCGCATGCGTAACCGGCTCCAGCACGTCAGGTGGAGGGGTGGGCCGCGCACACACGCATGCGCACCCGGCCCTCACACCTCCCCGGGTGTGCACGCACACACATACGTACGCATGCGCGCACCCCCCCAGCTGTCCACGCACACAGACACACACGTACGCATGTGCACGCACCCCCCTCCCCGGCTATGCACACACACACACACACACACTCACACCCCCCTCCCTAGGTGTGCACACACATGCACGCACACACACACACATCTCCCTCCCCAGGTGTGCATGCACCCACCCACCTCACCCGGTGTGCACACAAAGACACACACAGACACACATGCACCCCCCTCCCCAGGTGTGCGCACACACGCGCACTCACACATACACCCCTCCCCAGGTGTGCACACAAAGACAGACACATGCACACACACACACACTCCCCTCCCCAGGTGTGCACACGCATACACACCCCCCACCCTCGCACCCCCCCCCGCCCACGCCTGCTGGTGCACGTAGGCAGGCACAGGCATCCCTTTGGCGCACACATGCGCGTGCCCTGGCTGCCCCCACGCCACAGCCTGGCACCGGCACCCGGGGAGGCCGGGCAGGAGGGGGCCGCGGCACCGCTCGGCCCCTCGCCCTGCGGCAGCCCCAGCCCACGGCAGGACGCTACCGCCAGCACAGAAACCCCCGTTTTATTTGCACGTTCAGGTCCAAGGTTTATAAACAGGGAGGTTAAAAACCTGCAGCTACAGAGGGAGACGGGCGCGTTCCTCCGCCAAGGGAGGCGGCGCCGGCCCAGCGCAGTGAAGAAATCCCGCGCGTCGCATATAAGCGTGTCCCTGCCACCGGCCGGCCCCGCGTGGCCGAGGGCCCCGGTGCACTGCGCGGGGCTGCGGCTGGGCCCGGAGGAGATGCTCCTCGAGGAGTGGCGGGGCCCGGCGGGCTGCGGCCGTGCTGCAGGGCCGAGCCCCTCGCCTGCTGGGCCGGAGGGGAACTCCCTTCCCGAGAGCCGGCGCCATCCATCTCCGCGAGGCCCCGTTAACGGGGCCGAGCCGGGTCTGAGCGCAGTGCGGCGAGGTCGGTACCGCAGGAGGCGTCGGGGTGTCCGGGCCGCCACGGCGCCTCTCCGCCATCACTTCACCGCGAGGACGTAGAAAGCCATGAGGACGCAGGACACGGCCACGGCCGCGTGGAGCCGGGTACCGATGACGGCGGCTGCGGGGCCAAGGCGGAGGCGTTCGTGGCGGGGTGGGCGCGAGGGGCCCCGCGTGGGGGCCAGCCCCCCGCCCGCCCCCGCCTCACCCTTGTAAAAGACGCCCCAGACGCCGCGCTTCTCCGAGAGCAGCCAGGCCTTGAGGCGCGGCACCTTCCGCAGGTAGGCGCAGGTGCACACGAAGAGCAGCCCGAACACCAGCAGCCCGTCCAGCGAGTACACTGCCAGGAGGCGTCAGCGCCCACCCCCCCCCCCCCCCCCCGCAGGGGGACCCAGGCGTCCGAGCCCTCTCTCCCCTCTCTTCCCCAAGGGAACCCAGGCGTCTGAGCTGCCCGTGCCCCAGCCCAGAGGGACCCAAGTGCCCGAGTCTCCGGTGTTCCCCCCTCCCAGGGCCCAGGCACCCGGTGCCCCCTTCCCTCTCCCCCGGGGCCCAGGTGCCCGGCGCCCCCTCCCCTCCCCTCTCCCCCGGGGCCCAGGTGCCCGGCGCCCCCTCCCCTCCCCTCTCCCCCGGGGCCCAGGTGCCCGGTGCCCCCTCCCCTCTCCTCTCCCCCGGGGCCCAGGCGCCCGGCGCCCCCTCCACTTCCCTCCCCTCCCCCCAGGGCCCAGGCGCCCGGCGCCCCCTCCCCTCCCCCCCGGGGCCCAGGCGCCCGGTGCCCCCTCCCCTTCCCTCTCCCCCGGGGCCCAGGTGCCCGGCGCCCCCTCCCCTCCCCTCTCCCCCGGGGCCCAGGTGCCCGGCGCCCCCTCCCCTCCCCTCTCCCCCGGGGCCCAGGTGCCCGGCGCCCCCTCCCCTCCCCTCTCCCCCGGGGCCCAGGTGCCCGGCGCCCCCTCCCCTCCCCTCTCCCCCGGGGCCCAGGTGCCCGGCGCCCCCTCCCCTCCCCTCTCCCCCGGGGCCCAGGTGCCCGGCGCCCCCTCCCCTCCCCTCTCCCCCGGGGCCCAGGTGCCCGGCACCCCCTCCCCTCCCCTCTCCCCCGGGGCCCAGGTGCCCGGCGCCCCCTCCCCTCCCCTCTCCCCCGGGGCCCAGGTGCCCGGTGCCCCCTCCCCTCTCCTCTCCCCCGGGGCCCAGGCGCCCGGCACCCCCTCCACTTCCCTCCCCTCCCCCCAGGGCCCAGGCGCCCGGTGCCCCCTCCCCTCCCCTCTCCCCCGGGACCCAGGCGCCCGGCGCCCCCTCCCCTCCCCTCCCCCCGGGGCCCAGGCGCCCGGCGCCCCCTCCCCTCCCCTCTCCCCCGGGACCCAGGCACCACGGCGCCCCCTCCCCTCCCCTCCCCCCGGGACCCAGGCGCCCGGCGCCCGGCGCCCCCTCCCCTCCCCTCCCCCCGGGGCCCAGGTGCCCGGCGCCCCCTCCCCTCCCCTCCGGGCCCAGGCGCCCGGCGCCCCCTCCCCTCCCCTCTCCCCCGGGACCCAGGCGCCCGGCGCCCCCTCCCCTCCCCTCTCCCCCGGGACCCAGGCGCCCGGCGCCCCCTCCCCTCCCCCCGGGGCCCAGGCGCCCGGCGCCCCCTCCCCTCTCCTCTCCTCTGGGGCCCAGGTGTCTGGCACCCCCTCCCCTGGGGCCCAGGCGACCCCTCCTCTCCCCCCTCCCCCAGAGCCCAGGCACCCCCTCCCCTCCCCTCAAGACCCAGGCACCTGGCACCCCCTCCCTCCCGGGCCGAGGCGTCCGACGCCCCCTCCTCTCCTCCCTCCCCCAGGGCCCAGACGACCGGCGCCCCCTCCCCTCCTCCCGGGGCCCAGGCGACCCCTCCTCTCCCCCCTCCCCTCAGGGCCCAGGCGACCCCTCCTCTACCCCCTCCCCCCGGGGCCCAGGCGCCCGGCGCCCCTCACCGTTGGTCATGGCGGCGGCGGGGTCCCGTCAGCGCCCCCCGCCCCGCGGCCTCTTCTGCGCACGCGCCGGCCCCGCCCCGCCTCGGCCAACGCGACGGCGGAAGCCCCAGGCGCGGCCCGTCGAGCGCCGATGGCGCTGGCCAGGCACAGCCTGCCGAGGGCCGAGCTGCAAGGCGAGGACAATCACACCGGCCGGCGGGAGCAGGCGTCCTCAATCGAGCGCCTATTGAAGGGCTACCCGCCCCCAGTAAGGGCCAGTAAAGGCCAGCAGCAGGCAGTGCCCCTCCCGCCGCCCCCAGTGCGCCCAGGAGCCCCATAACCCACTGATCCCAGTGGTCCCAGTGACCCTAGTGACCCCAGTGGTCCCAGTGACCCCAGTGGTCCCAATGGTCCCAATGGTCCCAGTGACTCCAGTGGTCCCAGTGAGGGCAGGGTCCTGGTGACCCAGCGATGCGGGTGACGGCAGGGCTCCGGGTGACACCGCGGCAGCTGGCTGTCCCGGCAGGACACGTGTCCCTGTCCCCGCCGCCCAGCAGGGCTAATCCCGGGGCTTAATGGCTTTCGCGAGCGGAGCAGGGGCCGCGCGGGCCGGCGGCGCTGGGGAAGCTGACGGGGGCGGCTCGCTGGGCCCCCCGCACCTGGTCCGTGCCCTCTCGGCCCCTGCGCGCCCCTGGCCCCCAGCCTCACGGTCGCCTGGTGGGACAAGGACCGCCGGCGGCGGGTGCATGGGGCTGTCGCAGAGCAAGCAGGTGAGTGGTGGCAGGTCGCCGGGACGGCCTGGGGACAGGGACGTGCGGGGGAGCCTCTCCTGTGCCGGGGCTCGGAGGGGAAGGCATGGTAGGTCCTGTCTGGCCACCCCAAGACCTGTTCCCAGGCACTGCACTGATGCCCCAGAGCCCAAAGTCCGGCTGTCCCCTTGCCATCCTTGGGTTCCAGAGTTAACACAGGGGCGGATGTGGGGAAGAGTGAGGGGAGCACTGGGAGACGGGAGGAGTGGGGTCAGCCTCCACTTGATGCGGGACTCACTTGGTGTCGGTGTACCTACACCTGGAGCGGGGCTGGCGGGTGACTCAGTCCCCTTGGGTGACAGCCATGGTGCAGCTGCCCCACACTGGCCCCAGTGAAGTTGGCTTCCCGGGGAGCCCATGGCCGTATCCTGTCCCGGTCCACGGGGCAGGTGGTGATGGGCAGGGACCCACAATGTCCCCCTCAAAACCTGCCGGGTTTCACTCCATGGCCCTCTCTGACCTCGTGCTTCACCTTCGCCAGGGCGGCTGCAAAGCCACGAGGAGCAGCGAGGTGCCGGGTAGGTGCTGCCGGGGCTGCGGGACCCCAGGGGTGATGGAGACCCCAAGGGGCAATGGGGACCTGAGGGGCAATGGGGACATGAGGGGCTATGGGGACCCAACAGGTGATGGGGACACCAAGAGGCCATGGGCACCCCAGAGGCAATGGGGACCTGAGGGGCCACAGGGGCCCAAGGGACAAGGGGACATGAGGGGTGATGGAGACCCAAGGGGGTGGTGGGGACCTGAGGGGCAATGGGGACCCAAGGGGCCACAGGGGCCCAAGGGACAATGGGGACATGAGGGGTGATAGAGACCCAAGGGAGTGGTGGGGACCTGAGGAGCAATGGGGACCCGAAGGGATGATGGGGACCTGCAGGGTTATGGGGGCCCTGAGGGGCCATGGGGACCTCAGGGTGTCAATAGGGACTCCAAGGAGCAAGGGGACCTGAAGGGTGATGGAGACCTGAAGGGACAATGAGGACCCAAAGGGCGATGGGGACCATGGGGTGGCCTGGGGACAGGGACAGCAGGCTGGTGCTCTCTGGAGTGGGACCTGTCCTCTGGAGTGGCTCTGAACCCCCTCTGTAGTGCCCTGGAGGTGACCCCATCCCTTGGTAACCATGTCCCCTGATGACCCCATCCCCAGTGACCCTGTCCCTGTGGTGATGCTGGAGATGGGCTCTCCCAGTGACCTCATCTGTCAGTGACCCCATCTCCTGGTGACCCTCTCCCCAGGAATCCCATCCCCCTTGGGCCTCCATCCCCCTGGTGACCCCATCACCAGGGATGCCATCCTGTGGTGACCCCTTCCCCTGGTGGCCCTATCCCCTGGTGACCCCACTGGCCTGGTGACCCTGTCCCCAGGGACCCTGTCTCCCAGTGACCCCCACTTTCCACCCCAGAGGGTGACAGCAGCCATGGCCTCACCCCAGCCCCAGCTGCTGATGGCCACGGCGGCCTCATCCAGCCAAGAAAGGTGCCAAACCCTGTGCGGGAGTCCCGGCGCCATCGGGAGCTGCACCGGGAGCTACTCTTCAGCCACGGGAGGTGAGTGGGGCCAGGGTGTGGGGCTGGGGCATGGGACAGTCCCCGAGCAGGGCCAGCGGAGTGGCAGGGCTGGCCACCGCAGTGGGGCCCATCCCGCCGTCCTCGCAGGGGGATCCTGCCCCGGCACACGGCCGAGCTCCCGCGGGCGCTGGAGAGCCGGCGGCTGAGGCAGCGGCGGCAGGAGGAGCAGCGGGAAGCCACCACGGACCTGGAGCAGCAGCTGAGGAAACGGCAGCAGAGGCTCGAGGAGGTCCGTGCCACCCCTCTGGCCCCCTCCGTCCACCCTCCTTCCTTCGTCCCTCCGTTCTCCATCCGCCCCCCTCCATCCCTCTAGCCCAGCCGTCCTTCCTCCCTCCATCCCTTCCTCCCTTCATCCTTGCACCGATCCCTCCATCCAAGCCTCCACCCGTCCCTCCTTTGTCCCTCTGTCCATTCCTCATTGCCCCAGGGGCTGGATGCAGGGGTGGCCGAGGGAGGCTGGATCTGGGGGACGGCCGGGGGAGGCTGGATTTGGGGGACGGCCAAGGGAGGCTGGATTTGGGGGGTGGCCGGGGGAGGCTGGATCTGGGGGGCGGCCGGGGGAGGCTGGATTTGGGGGGTGGCCGGGGGAGGCTGGATTTGGGGGACAGCTGAGGGAGGCTGGATTTGGGGGACGGCCGAGGGAGGCTGGATTTGGGGGGTGGCTGAGGGAGGCTGGATCTGGGGGGTGGCCGAGGGAGGCTGGATTTGGGGGGTGGCCGGGGGAGGCTGGATTTGGGGGACGGCCGAGGGAGGCTGGATCTGGGGGGTGGCCGAGGGAGGCTGGATTTGGGGGGTGACCGAGGGAGGCTGGATCTGGGGGGTGACCGAGGGAGGCTGGATTTGGGGGACGGCCGAGGGAGGCTGGATTTGGGGGGCGGCCGGGGGAGGCTGGATCTGGGGGGTGGCTGGGGGAGGCTGGATTTGGGGGGTGGCCGAGGGAGGCTGGATCTGGGGGGCGGCCGAGGGAGGCTGGATCTGGGGGGTGGCCGAGGGAGGCTGGATCTGGGGGGTGGCTGGGGGAGGCTGGATTTGGGGGGTGGCCGAGGGAGGCTGGATCTGGGGGGTGGCCGAGGGAGGCTGGATCTGGGGGGTGACCGAGGGAGGCTGGATCTGGGGGGCGGCCGGGGGAGGCTGGATCTGGGGGGCGGCCGGGGGAGGCTGGATCTGGGGGGTGGCCGAGGGAGGCTGGATCTGGGGGGCGGCCGGGGGAGGCTGGATCTGGGGGACGGCCGAGGGAGGCTGGATTTGGGGGGTGACCGAGGGAGGCTGGATTTGGGGGGTGGCCGAGGGAGGCTGGATCTGGGGGACGGCCGGGGGAGGCTGGATCTGGGGGGTGGCCGGGGGAGGCTGGATCTGGGGGGTGGCCGAGGGAGGCTGGATCTGGGGGGTGACCGAGGGAGGCTGGATCTGGGGGGCGGCCGAGGGAGGCTGGATTTGGGGGGTGGCCGGGGGAGGCTGGATCTGGGGGGCGGCCGGGGGAGGCTGGATCTGGGGGGTGGCCGAGGGAGGCTGGATCTGGGGGGCGGCCGAGGGAGGCTGGATCTGGGGGGTGACCGAGGGAGGCTGGATCTGGGGGACGGCCGAGGGAGGCTGGATCTGGGGGGTGACCGAGGGAGGCTGGATCTGGGGGGTGACCGAGGGAGGCTGGATCTGGGGGGCGGCCGAGGGAGGCTGGATCTGGGGGGTGACCGAGGGAGGCTGGATCTGGGGGGCGGCCGGGGGAGGCTGGATCTGGGGGGTGACCGAGGGAGGCTGGATTTGGGGGACGGCCGAGGGAGGCTGGATTTGGGGGGCGGCCGAGGGAGGCTGGATCTGGGGGGTGGCCGAGGGAGGCTGGATTTGGGGGGTGGCCGAGGGAGGCTGGATCTGGGGGGTGACCGAGGGAGGCTGGATTTGGGGGGTGGCCGAGGGAGGCTGGATCTGGGGGACGGCCGAGGGAGGCTGGATTTGGGGGGCGGCCGAGGGAGGCTGGATCTGGGGGGTGGCTGGGGGAGGCTGGATCTGGGGGGTGGCCGGGGGAGGCTGGATCTGGGGGGCGGCCGAGGGAGGCTGGATCTGGGGGACGGCCGAGGGAGGCTGGATCTGGGGGACGGCCGGGGGAGACTGGATTTGGGGATTTGGCCAAGGGAGGCCTGTTGGAGGGAGGCTGGATCCGGGGAAGGGCCGAGAGGGGGCCGGGTCGGAGGACAACCGAGGGGGGCCGGTCGGGGCCGTGGCCGCCCCCGACGCCGACGCCGGCCCCTCTCCCGGCAGCACGAGCGGGAAGCGGCCCTGGGCCGGGAGCCGGAGCGCCGGCCTGAGTTCCTCCGGGTCCGGCAGAGCCTGAGGCGCATCGAGCGGTGGCCGGAGGCGGGCGGCCGGCGGCCCCCCGGGGATCAGCCCTCCGCCGCCGCCCCCCTGCCCCGCACGCCTCCGCTCAGCGGCCTGTAAATCAACCGAGTGTGGGCCGGTTGCCCGAGCGCCTACGAGCCCGTTCGGGGCGAAACGGGGCCGCGGCCGCGTCGGTCCCTGGGAGCCGTGGGCTCCCCCAGCCCCGCGTCTCGCCCCCGAAATGAGAAAGCCGGGAACCCCTTGGGATTCGAGAGCCGCCGCCTGCCCCAAACTTCCCTGCGCCTTCCCCCTTTCCCCAGCCTACGAGGCCTGGGAGAGAGCCAGGCTGGGATGGCTTTGTGTCCACCTGCGGCCTGTGGCCTTCACCTGCTTCACCTGCCTCCACCCCCGCCTCCTCTGGGGGTTTCTTTCCTCTCTCTGTTTTTCTCATTGTTTTTCTGTTTCCAAAATTAAACGCGGCTCACCTCATACCCTCCGGCACCCTTCCACCCTGCAGCCCTTGCCCCCGTACGAAAGGAAGTGCAAAACACTGTTTTGAGCAGATTGCAGATCAACAACCAAACCACTGGGCGAGGTGAGCACCGCCCAGGGCGGCTGGGGAGGGGGCACGGCACCGCGGGGCCCAGAGCCGCCGTCCCTGCCCGCACTCGCGGCCAGGCGCTGGGGATGCCGACATGGGTCCCCAAGCAGCCGAGGACTTCGTGCTGTCCGCAGACTACGATTACCCAGTGGGGACCAAATCCACGGGGACGGAGGAGCGTTTCTCCAGGTGGGAGTCGTCCTACATGACCGTCTTCATCCCCATCCTCTACTCCTTCATTTTCCTCCTTGGCTTCGTGGGGAACCTCTTTGTGATCGTGCTGCTGGCCAAGAAGAGAGGCAGCAAGAGGATGGTGGATACGTTTGTGCTGAACCTGGCTGTGGCCGACGTGATCTTCGTCTGCACCCTGCCCTTCTGGGTCGTGGCAGGCGCCCATGGGAACCGCTGGCAGCTCGGGGAAGGGCTCTGCAAGGTGAGCAGCTACGCCATCACTGTGAACCGCTGCTCCAGCATCCTCTTCCTCACCGCCCTGAGCGTGGAGCGCTACCTGGTCATCAGGAAGGTGCTGGATACCAAGATGACGGGGTCCAAGAGGCACGTCTTTGTCACTTGTGGGCTGATCTGGGTTGTGTCCCTCCTCCTGGGTGCGCCGTCCCTGGAGTACCGGCGGCTAGATGGAGATGACTGTTGGGATGAGGATGGGGAGGATTTCAGCCTGGCAATGGTCTTCCTCACCTTCCTCCTGCCACTGGCGGTCATCTTGTTCTGCTACTGCTCCATCTACTACCAGCTCCACAGGCACATCAGGCTGGGGAAGGGGATGAGGAACTCCCACCGGATCATCTTCACCATCGTCGGAGCCTTCATCTGCTCCTGGCTGCCCTTGAATGTCTGCAAGGTGTTGCTCTTCTTCATCGCGAAGGGGATGCTGGTCCTCTCCGAGGTGGAGGAGGAGGCCTTGAGGTGGGTCGTCACCAGCAGCACATGCCTGGCCTTCATGAACAGCTGCGTCAACCCCATCATTTACACCCTGATGGATCGCCATTTCCGGCGCCAGCTGCTGCCCCCGGCTCTCCGGGTGCTCTGCCTTTCCCCCGCAGAGAAGGGGCACAACATGGCCACGACGTCCTCTGTGACCGAGTCCAGCCTCATGTTCGGCGTCAGGACCAAGCCGTCCGCACCGCCGGGGCGCTGGCCAGCAGTGCAAGAGGAGAAGGATTGGGGGCCAAACGAGTAGGTCATTTGGGGAGGGCTGAGCTTGAGCAAGTGCCTGGGCTTGTCTACCTTCCTCATCTCTTCAAAGCATTGCAGAGAGAGAGCTGCGGGGCTGAGGGAGCGCAGGATGAGCCCTTTCTGGGGGGGGGGGGTTTCCTGGCTCCAGCACAGCCCTGCGCCACAGATTCGGATGCGTTTCCAAAACAGCTGCTAAAGTTGGTCCCGGCAGGTGAAGCTGCAGCTCCCCACACCACGGGTTCGGATGCTTTTCCAAAGCGGCTGCTAAGCTTTGTCCCTGCCGACTTCCCAGGGCCTGCCCAGGGCATCACCGGGGCCAGGCAGATGCCGTCGCAGGCGCAAGGTGACGGTTTCCCAGAGCCCAGACCCGTCCCTCCGCAGCCGCCATCATTTCAGACCTGCTGTGTGATTATGAGCTTAATTAAACCAAGCAGCCTTGGGTTAAAGCCATTGCGGGTGGCATCAGCCCCAGCACGTGGTGCAATTCCTTGCATCGATTCCACTAGCTGCTGAGTTTGTGTCTCGCAGGGCTATTGCTGCTTTTGTGGGATTGCCTCTACTTCTCAAATATATCGATAACACGGGCGGAACAACTGCAGCTGTGATCATACAACCCAAAACGGCAGCACTCTCTCTCTGTTAAGTAATCGTATGATAAAATGCTCTTAATAAGCTTAGCAGGTTAAAAGAAATAAGCTTGCAAGCAGGAATCTGCGTGCCCACTTTCAGCATTGATTTCGGTCTTATGAACAGCTATTTTTATAGCCTGCTTGTGGAATAAATATGTTTTAATGCTCAGCTGTGGTTCAGAGAAGCTTTGCCGAGACCGGGGCAGATGTCTATGGGAACCGCCGCTTTCGGTGGTGGCACTTGGCAGCCTGGCCCCGGGCCGCTTGTGGAAATTTTGAGCCACGGTTACTCGATTAGAAACCATTGCGCCGGGCTTTTTGAGACGGGCTTTCTGCAACCGTGCCCTTTCTGCCGCGGCTTTCCCGCGCCCGCCGATCCCGGGCCCTGGCCGACGCAGGACGGCCACCTCCGCCGCCTGCCTCCTAAATGCGCCGCTTTGCAAAATGAGCTGCCGTTTCCCAGCACACAGCCCACGGGGGACAGCCGGGGTGCCCGGGCGCGGGGACACGCGCTCTCGGAGGCGGCCGACGCATCCCGGCCACCTCCGCGCTGGCCCCGAGCGTGGGCATCGATGGGAGAGCAGCAGCACTGAGGCCGCAAGCGTTTCCCTTGCCTTCTCGCCCCGCGTTTTCCCCTGCCAAACGGCTCTAAACCGTTTTTCTTCCCGTTCACTTTCTCGCTACGCGGCGCCCCGCACTGCCAGGGTTTCCTGCCTTGACCCCCTCGAAGGGGAATAAAATACCATCATGCCAATGAAACAGCAGCATCCACGAGACACCCTCGGAAATGCCACCGTGCGCCAGGGACAAGTGTCACTGCTGGCCCACGTTTACCGTGTGAGTCCCCCCCCCGGGACCTCGGCGGGGGACGAGCCCTGGCAATGACACTTTCTGGGTGCATTTCTGCTGTTTAAGGCCGTTTTGCCCTGGGCCGTGCCCTCCGGGGTGGAAAAACCCAGCGGGGTGCGAGGACGCGCTGCCGCCGGCCACCAGCGCTGGCCAGGCTGGGCCGCGGTTTGGTTTCTGATCTCTGCATTTGAGTTAAAAACAAACAGAAACGGCTTCCCCCCGCTCATCAGAAACCTGGGCAGATGTGTGCCAGCCCCGGCCGCACCAACGGCCGCGGGTGACTCTCCCACGATGCAGGCGACAGGCGCTAAATAACACCCCCCCCGCCGGCTGACCTCGGCCATCCGTTTCCTTCCCCGCCGCAGCCCCGCTGCCCGGCACCGGCAAACCCCCCGCGCGGCCATGCCCGGGGCGCTACCTGTGGGGCAGAGAGCCGTGCGCGCCGAGTCCGGCTCCGGGAGCGAGCGAGGTGTTGCTGCACGGTTCCCGAGGGATGCACCGGCGTCTCCAAGCGGTGAGCGGATAAGAAAACTTTGGAGATTTGCAGCGGGAGCCCGTGGCCTTCGTGGGGCAGCTCTGCTGCCTGCACCCTCTCCTGCCTGCACCTCCTCTGTTTGCACCCTTGCCTGCACCCTGCTTGCACCGACTTCCCCTGTGCGTACCCTTGCCTGCACCCCAGCCCGCAGCCGCTTCCCCTGCCTGCACCCCTGCCTGCACTGCACCTGCCTGCACCCTCTCCTGCCTGCACCCCATTACCTGCACCCAACCTGCACCCTCTCCTGCCTGCACCCCCTTACCTGCACCCAACCTGCACCCCTTTACCTGCACCCCAGCCTGCACTGTGCCTGCCTGCACCCCCTTACCTGCACTCCCTTACCTGCACCCAACCTGCACCCCTTTACCTGCACCCTGCTTGCACTGCGCCTGCCTGCACCCTCTCCTGCCTGCACCCCCTTATCTGCACCCAACCTGCACCCCTTTACCTGCACCCCTGCCTGCAATCAACCTGCACCCCCTTACCTGCACCCAACCTGCACCCCTGCCTGCAATCAACCTGCACCCCCTTACCTGCACCCCTGCCTGCACCCAACCTGCACCCCCTTACCTGCCCCCTGCCCGCCTGCACCCAGGGGAGGGGAAGGGAAGCAGCGCAGCTCCCTGGCAGCACCCAGCGCTGCCCTTGCAGCGGCCGGTCCCCGGGGCTCCCGGCAGCCCCCGCCGCGCCGCACCGCTCGCCGCCCCCGGCGTCGCACCCACGAAGCACCGGCATGTCGGAGCAGGCCCCGGCCACACGGGCTCAGCTCAGGAGGAAACTCCCTCCTCCTCCTGCTCCTCCTGCTCCTGCTCCTGCTCCTGCTCCTGCTCCTGCTCTGCAGGCAGCAGCGATGCCGGGAGGCCCCCGCGGCGCCGGCAGCCAGCACCTCGCGGTCCTCCAGGCCCACCCGCCGCCCGGAGCATCCCTCCCCGGCGCCGCGGGCTGAGGCAGACTTTCCATCACCTGCCCCGGCTCCCGGCGACGCAGGATGTGGCTGGCGCGCCGCCGCAGCCCGCAGTGATTCATCCCGCGCCGGCTGTGAGCTGGCAGCAGCGCCGATCCCACGGGCCCCGGGGCAGAGCCGGCGTTCACCTGCCCCCCTCTCCTGGCCCTTCCTCCCTCTTCCCGGCCCCTTTTTCTCCCCGTGTGCTGCCAGCAGCTTCGTCGCGATGAAGACAACGGTACCCATGGCGATGCTGTGCCGTGCCATGTGATCCCATGCCGTGCCATGCTATGATGCACCGTGCCGTGCTGTGCCATGCTGTGCCATGCTGTGCCATGCAATCCACTGCTATGCAGTGCTATGGTGCACCATGCTGTGCCGTACTGTGCCACACTGTGCCATGCAATCCCATGCTGTGCCATGCCATGCCGTGCCATGCTATGATGCGCCATGCCGTGCCATGTTGTGCCATGCAATCCACTGCCATGCATGCACAGTGCATCCACTGACTATGATGCACCATGCTGTGCCATGCTGTGCCATGCTGTGCCATGCAATCCCATGCTGTGCTGTGCCATGCTGTGCTGTGCTATGCAATCCACTGCCATGCAGTGCTATGATGCACCATGCTGTGCCATGCTGTGCCATGCCATGCCAGGCCATGCCATGCAGTGCAGTGCCATGCCATGTCACGCCTTGCTATGATGCACCATGCCGTGCCGTGCTGTGCCATGCCATGCTGTGCCGGGCCATGCAGTGCAGTGCCATGCCATGCTGTGCTTTGCTATGATGTACCATGCCGTGCCATGCCACGCTGTGCCGTGCAACCGTACGCTCTGCTGCGCCGTGCAATCCATCGCCGCACCGCGCTGTGCCCCCGAGCCGGCACAGCCCCCGGCCCCCGGCGGCGCGGGGAGGGCAGGGAGGTGCCGCAGCCCCGGCTCGTGAGGGATTTCGCCCGGGAAGGTGTTGCTCACCTGCTCCTCCCCTCTGACTCAAGTCAAAACAAGTCGCCCGGTTTCCCAGGCGCGGGCAGAGGCGGCGAGTGGCGGCCGAGCCGGCGGCGCCCGGCCGGGCCGGCAGCTCCAGGTAAGGCATCGCCTGCGCGGCTGCGGCCCCCGACCCGACACAACTGCGCGAGCCACGCCGGAGCCGGGAGCCGAGCGGGTGCAAAGCCGCAGGCGGCTGGCGAGGGGGTGACGCTGCCTCTCCTCCCCTCCGCTCCCCCAGGCCACGACGGGTCCAGCCTCTTGCCGGGACGAGCCATTGCCGGGTGCCGCCGGCGCCGGCGCCGCCGGGGACGCGCTGGGGAGATCAGAGCGTCTCGGCACCACGCCGAGCAGCGAGGGTCCCGTGGGGAGGAGCTCTTGGTGCCCGATCGCCCCAAGGTTGGCTCCGGAGAGATGGGGGGAAGAGGAGATTGAAACGGCCCGGCCGAGGTGTCTCCCTCCTGTGCTCCAGGGAGGCAACAGGTACCCCCAAAACAGGGTTTTTTGGAGATCACGCAGGAGAAACGAGGCTGCTCATGGCCCTGCTCCGGCCTTCCCAGTCCCTGGGGAACTTTGCCCTGGACCGGATATCTGCCCGACACTGCCCTCCAGCTCGCGCGGCAGAGACACGCGTGAGGCCTGCGAGGCCCGGTGCTGTGCTGGCTCCTCCAGCCTCTTCCCGGGGGCTCTGCGGGAAATGGGGCGTCCGGGGGGGGGCAGCAGCTTTCCCACATCCCACTCCTGGAAAAACGCCTCGCCCTCCGCGCGGGAGGGAGCCGGGCGCCCGTGTGAACCCGAGGCGGAGATGAAATAAAAACTGGGAGAGGCGCCCAGCGAAACCAGCCGGGGTGGGAACGGGACCGTGACGGTCCCACGTGCCTCCCCCGGCCTGGCCGGGCTCCGGCATCCACGGGACCCCCTTTCCCGATCCGGACACCCCCCTTGGGCTGCGCCGGGGCGAAGCCGGCCTTTGCACGCTTTTGTTTATCGTAGGACCTACAAGAAGGCCGGCAGGCAAAGCAAACACTGACTCGCCTTCCTCCCCCGCAGCAACAAAGCGCCGCTCGCCAACCGGCGCGACGGGGTGGGAGGGGGCTCTGTGGCCCCGCAGGATACGAAGTCCGGCCGAGAAGGAGCTGAGCGGTGGGTCGCCGCTGAGAAACGGGGCGCCCGGCCTGGCGCTGCGGGGTGCCGTGCGTGGTGGTGCATCGGGAGGGAAACTGAGGCACAGGGGGGGCTGGGGGGGGTGGCTGCTCCTCCGGGAGCAAACTGCCTCTGGCCCCGGAGAGCTGCCGCCGGCCAGGGGCTAAGGGTGCGCGGGGGGGTTGCACTTGCGTGTGCAAGGCTGGGCAGGGTGGGGAGGTGCACATGCATGTGCAAGGCTGGGCATGGTGGGGGGGGTTGCACATGCGTGTGCAAGGCTGGGCAGGTTGGGTGCGTGGGAGGTTGGACATGTGTGTGCAAGGCTGGGCAGGGTGGGGGTGCACACATGTGTGCAAGGGTGGGCAAGGTGGGTGGGGTGCACATGTGTGCAAGGCTGAGCAGGGTGGGCGCATGGGAGGTTGCACACGTGTGTACAAGGCTGGGTGCATGGGAGGTTGCACACGTGTGCAAGGCTGGGCATGGCGGGGGTGCACATGCGTGTGCAAGGCTGGGTGCATGAGAGGTTGCACCTACATGTGCAAGGCTGGGCATGGCGGGGGTGCACACACGTGTGCAAGGCTGGACACAGTGGGGGTGCACCCGCGTGTGCAAGGGTGGGCACAGCGAGCGAGGGGTGCACACATGTGTGCAAGGCTGGGTACGGTGGGGGTGCACACGCGTGTGCAAGGCCGGGTGCGTGGGAGGTTGCACCCGCGTGTGCAAGGCCGGCCACGGCGGGGTGGGGGGGTCCCCAGGCGCGTGCGGGGCCGGACGACGGGCTCGGCGCTCCCGCGCAGGTGCCCCGGGCCGGCATGGAGCAGGCGAGCGAGACGGACAGCGGCGCCCCGCGGCGCTCGGGTGAGCGCGGCCGGCCGAGCGCCCCCGCCGCGACGGGCGGGTCGGGGCGAGGAGCCGGCCCCCGGCCCGGTGCCAGCAGCTCCGCACGACGGGGCGGGGGAAAAGTCGACAATTGGGAAATTCGGGATTTCCCCAGGTCGGGGCGAAGCAGCCGAGCGGGATGGGGATGCGGGGGGGGGGGGGGAGTCCCCGCGTGGGGTCGGGGCCGGGGGGGACACGGCGATGCCAGAGCCCGGCACGCCCCCCCCCCCCCCCGGCGCCGGCGGGTTTCGCTCCGGGGAGCGGCTGAGTCAGAGCGAAACCTGCCGCCGCCGCCGCCGGCTTCGGAGCATCCTCCTGGCGGCGGGGCGGCGGGGGGGGGGTCGGGGGGGGGGTCGAGATTTAAAAAAAAAAAAAAAAAAAAAATCACAGCTTTTCACAGCGCGGCCCGAGGGGACCCGGCGGCTCAGCGCAAGCGGCGCCGGGAGCTGGAGGCCCGGCTGGAGGTCTGCGTGCAGGAGCTGCGGCGCCTGTGCCTGCGCGAGGCGGTGAGCGGCGGCGGGCGGTGGGCGTCCGGCCGCGGTGCCCCCCCGGCCCCGGCTCAGCTCTCCCCGCTCTGCTCCAGGAGCTGACGGGGATTTTGCCCCGCGAGTTCCCCCTGCAAAGCGGCGAGAAGCCCCCCAAAGTGCGGCGGAGGATCGGCGCCGCCTTCAAGCTGGATGAGACCCTGGTCCTGCGCGGGGCGGTGAGACGTCCCCGCTTGCCCCCCATGTACCCCCCCCCCCAAAACCCAGCCTGGCCTCAGCCTTCGTTGTCACGCCGGCGCCCCTTCCTCCTCCTCCTCCCCCCCGGCCGCGCGCCGACGGGGTGCTCAGCCCCGCGCGGCCGCCCTGGGCACCCCGGGGCGCAGCCAGGTTCGGGGTGGCGGGTGCCGAGCAGCCGTCCGTCCTTCCCCTCCCTCCTCCACCCGCCGCCCTCCGCCGTCCCCAGGACCCGCTGAGCACCCTGGAGCGGGACCTGGCGCTGCAGCTGCAGATCGCCGAGGCCGCCCGCCGCCTCTGCCGGGAGGAGAACATCGGCAAGCAGCTGCGCAAGCGGCGGAAGAGCGCGGCGCTGAAGGAGGAGAGGAAGCTGAAGGAGCTGGAGACCACCCTGAACGAGTGTCGCCTCCGGGCCGGCTGCCGGCCCCTGCCCACGAGCGGCGGCACCGCCGCCGACGGTGAGCCTGCACCCCGGCGCTCGCGTGGCGTCCGGCCCCGGCGGTGGCTGCTGCAGGCCGGGGGACTCGGCACTGTCGTCCCTGGGGACTGCAGGCCGGGGTGCTGGGTGCCGTGCGTGCACCCCGGGGTGCCCTGGGAGGATGCGCCCTGCTGCACCCTCCGGGGCGAATGCACCCCGGGGTGCCCTGGGAGGATGCGCCCTGTTGCACCCTCCTGGGCAGAAGCACCCCGGGGTGCCCTGGGAGGATGCGCCCCGCTGCACCCTCCGGGGCGAATGCACCCCGGGGTGCCCCGGGAGGATGCGCCCTGTTGCACCCTCCGGGGCGAATGCACCCCGGGGTGCCCTGGGAGGATGCGCCCCGCTGCACCCTCCGAGGCAAATGCACCCCGGGGTGCCCCGGGAGGATGCGCCCCGCTGCACCCTCCGGGGCGAATGCACCCCGGGGTGCCCCGGGAGGATGCGCCCCGCTGCACCCTCCGGGGCGAATGCACCCCGGGGTGCCCCGGGAGGATGCGCCCCGCTGCACCCTCCGAGGCGAATGCACCCCGGGGTGCCCCGGGAGGATGCGCCCCGCTGCACCCTCCGGGGCGAATGCACCCCGGGGTGCCCCGGGAGGATGCGCCCCGCTGCACCCTCCGGGGCAAATGCACCCCGGGGTGCCCCGGGAGGATGCGCCCCGCTGCACCCTCCGGGGCGAATGCACCCCGGGGTGCCCCGGGAGGATGCGCCCCGCTGCACCCTCCGGGGCGAATGCACCCCGGGGTGCCCCGGGAGGATGCGCCCCGCTGCACCCTCCGGGGCGAATGCACCCCGGGGTGCCCCGGGAGGATGCGCCCCGCTGCACCCTCCGGGGCGAATGCACCCCGGGGTGCCCCGGGAGGATGTGCCCCGCTGCACCCTCCGGGGCGAATGCACCCCGGGGTGCCCTGGGAGGATGCGCCCCGCTGCACCCTCCGGGGCGAATGCACCCCGGGGTGCCCTGGGTGAACGCGCCCCGTCGGGGTCCCTGGGGTGGGGGTGGGGGGACGACGCCATGCTGGGGTGCAGCTTGGGCCTCCTGCTTGCAGGAGAGCGCTCGGCTCCGGGAGCTGCCCGGAGCTGCGGCGGCGGTGGGCGGCGCGGCGGAGCCGGCCCGGCAGGTATCGCCGCCGGAGGCCCGCGTGTCGGGACAGGCAAGGTGCCGCCGCGCCGCCGCGCTCACCCCGGCGCCCCGCTCGCCCCCGCAGAGCCGAGCGCCTCGGACGACAGCTCCCTGTCGGACGCCGTCCTGCCGGAGGAGGGTAAGGGGGCCGCGGGCCGCCGGCGGGCTGCCCCGCACCGGCCCGCCGCACTCAGCCCTCGCCGTCTGCCGCAGCCCAGCCCCGGCCGCCGGCCCCGCGGCCCCGCGCCCGCCCCGGCGACGACGCCAGCCTCCACCGAGCCTGCGAGGAGGCCGAGCCGCTCGAGGCCGACGCCGGGTAGGGGCTGCGCCCGCCGCCGGCCCCCTCCCCGCTTCACCCCCGGCTTCTTCATGGGTTTTTTTTTTTTTCGGTTGTCGTTTCCCCCGCAGCGCCGAGCCCGTCGCCTCGCCCCTGCCCATCCCCACGGCGCCCGGCCTGGCCGACATGTCCCCCTACCGCCTGGTGCCCGTCAGGAGCCTGGCGCTGTGCCGGCGCGGGGGCTCCAGCGCCCCGACCACGCCGGAGCTGCCGGCCAGGAGAGGACAGTCCCAATCCCTCCGGTACGGCCGCCGAGCCCCCTTTTCCCAAGGGGGCCTCCCCCCCCCAACCCCATCCTTGAACGTCGGAGGCGGGCGGCAGCGAAGGACGTTCGTTCGTCTCGCCCAGGGCGCAGGGGTGCCGGGAGCCCGCCGAAGCCGGGGGCCGCGGCGCCCTGCCCCGCCGGCGTCCCACCTACTACACAGTCACGGCGCCGGCCCGCTGCTCCCCGGCGCCCGGCGCCGGCTCCGACGACAGCAGCTCGGACGTCTCCAGCGCCTCCCGCGCCACCTCGCCCGGCGGCGGCCGCAGCCCCGTCGCCTCCCGCCGCCGGCCGCCCGCCGCCGAGCCCCCCGCCGGTTCCTATACCGGGGGCGTCCGCCGGCTCCCGGCACCGGCCGCGTACCGGGGGCCGGACGCCGTGGTCTCCGAGCAGGACGCGGTCCCGCTGCGCTACCAGCGCCTGGTGCCGGGGCGCAGCCGCGTGGCGCGGGCGCCCTCGCTGAGGGACTCCGCGCCGCCCGCCGGCCGCCTCCTCTCCAAGGCCGCCGTGACCCAGGAGCTCATGTCGTGGCACGAACGGGCCCGGCTGCGCGCCGGCGCCCGGCCTCGCTCGCTCGACCGCCGCGACCTTCTCCGGCCGGGCGGCGAGACGTACGCGTCCCGCGCCCCGGTACGGCTCCGTCGGGGACGCCCAACGCGCTGTCGCTCCGCGGCGGTTCGGGGAGCGGGGTACCGGCGGCGTCCCGCAACGGGCAGAGTTGGGTCCCGGGATGGTCCTACAGGCAGGAGCGGTGTCTCGGGCAGGTCCCCAGGGCAGCACCGGGGTCCCACGAGGGTCCTTGGGGCAGCACCAGGGTCCCATGAAGGTCCCTGGGCAGGAGCAAGGTCCCACGAGGGTCCTTGGGGTAGGAGCAGGGTCCCAAGAAGGTCCCTGGGGCAGGATCAGGGTTGCATAAGGGTCCTTGGGGAAGTAGCAGGATCCCACGAGGGTCTTTGGGGCAACAGCGGGGTCCCATGAAGGTCCGGGGCAGCACCAGGGTCCCACAAGGGTCCTTGAGGCAGGAGCAGGGTCCCATGAAGGTCCCTGGGGCAAGACCAGGGTCCCTCAAGGGTTCTTGGGGCAGGACTGGGGACTCACAAGGGTCCCTGTGGGCAAGTCCAGGGTCTCTAGGGCAGCACCAGGGTCCCATGAAGGTCCCTGGGGCAGAAGCAGGGTCCCATGGGGGTCCTTGGGCAGCACTGAGGTCCCTGGGGCAGGAGCAGAGTCCCACGAGGGTCCCTGGGGCAGCACCAGGGTCCCACGAGGGTCCCTGGGACAAAAGCAGGGTCCCACGTGGGTCCCTGGGGCAGCACCGAGGTCCCTTCTGGCAGGACGGGGGGGTCACTGGGGGGCACGAGGGCCCTCGCACGGCATTTTGGAGGGGGAGGATGCACTGGTTCCCCGCCGGACCCCCGACCCCAGGGAGCCGAGGCGGTGGTGGTGGTGGCGGGGGGGGGGTCCCCGCCTGGCCGCATCCGCTCCGGTGTGCGGGGTCACGTTCAGCGCTCAGCCTCCCCCCCTTGCTTTGCACCGCCCGGGGTGGGGGGTTCCTCGGCGGCGCCTCGGCGGGATTTGGGCGGTTTGGGGCGCGCAGCCCCCTTCCCGCGGCGCCCACCGCCCCTCGTCTCCCTGCAGGTGGCCCAGACGCACGTGCTGCAGCGCTGCCTGGACGGGGCGCCCCGGCAGGTCTACGTGCCTGAGAACGGCGAGATCGTCACACGAGTGTAAGCACTCCCCCCCACCCCCCCCCCGGCCAGCGGTGCCACCCAGTGCCGGACCGTCCCGAGTGGGAGCCGGCGGCCGGGTGCTGGGGATGCCGCGGTCACCCTGCCGCGGCCTGGCTGGGCCCCCCCCAGGGGCCGTGCCCACGTTTGGGAACCCGTCGCCGGTCCCGGGGCCCAGCGGGGACCGTCGCCTCTCGCCCTGCCAGGTCCGACCCCTCCGAGACGGGCGGGGGCGCCGGATAAAGGCCCCGAAATCCGGGATTCGGGACCGGCCTCGCTTTCTGCTATAATAAACACGGACGTTTGGGTTCGGCCCCGGGGTCCTTCCCGGCTGCTCCGTCGGGGACGGCGGCGCCTCCCGGGACCCGTCAGCCCGGCTCTGTCCCCCTCCGGTCCCCGGTTTGGGGGGGGGTCCCTTCCCCGGGGCAGGTGCCGCTCGCAGCCTGCAGGAAAGCGGCTTCCTCGGGAAGGGGGGGGGACGGGGCAGGGGGGCTCGGGAGCCGCGGGGGGCGAGAAAATGGGCTTTCGCCGAAGGGGACACGGAGGGGCTCCGGCGCCCTGGGCGGGGGGCGCGCGGGCCGGCCGCGGCACGCAGAGGGGGGATGCCCCGAGCGGAGCCCCCCCGGAGCGGGGGGCTGGCACCCAGCGCGACGCAGGGGCGCGAGGGCTCGGCCGCCCCGGCCGCGGCTCGTCCCCGGACCTGGCTGCCAAGCGCCGGCCTTTCCCCCCGGCCCCCAGAAACCCCTTGCTCCCCCCGCCTGGGGAAGGGGTGCCGGGGAAGGGATGGGGTGAGGGGTGCAGGGGGCATGCGGGGGCGAAGGGGATGGGGAGGGGAAGGGGTGCAGGGAAGGGGAAAGGGTGCAGGGGGCATGTGGGGGAGGGGAAGGGTGCAGGGGTGCAGGGAAGAGCTGTGGGGGTGCAGGGAAGGGGTGCAGGGGGCATGCAGGGAGGGGAAGGGTGCAGGGGTGCAGGGAGGGGAAGGGTGCAGGGGGGTGCAGGGGGCATGCAGGGAGGGGAAGGGTGCAGGGGTGCAGGGAGGGGAAGGAGAGGGGTGCAGGGAAGGGGATGGGGAGGGGAAGGGGTGCAGGGAAGAGCTGTGGGGGTGCAGAGAAGGGGTGCAGGGACGGGAGGGGAAGGAGGTGCAGGAAGGGGGTGCCGGGGGATGGGGAAGGGAAAGCGTGGGTGGGGAGGGGAAGGGGTGCCGGGGGTGCAGGGAAGAGCTGTGGGGGTGCAGGGAAGGGGTGCAGGGGGCATGCAGGGAGGGGAAGGGTGCAGGGGTGCAGGGAGGGGAAGGGTGCAGGGGTGCAGGGAAGGGGATGGGTAGGGGAAGGGGTGCAGGGAAGGGGTGCAGGGGGCATGCAGGGAGGGGAAGGGTGCAGGGGTGCAGGGAGGGGAAGGGTGCAGGGGTGCAGGGAAGGGGATGGGTAGGGGAAGGGGTGCAGGGAAGGGGTGCAGGGGGCATGCAGGGAGGGGAAGGGTGCAGGGGTGCAGGGAGGGGAAGGAGAGGGGTGCAGGGAAGGGGATGGGGAGGGGAAGGGGTGCAGGGAAGGGGTGCAGGGGGCATGCAGGGAGGGGAAGGGTGCAGGGGTGCAGGGAGGGGAAGGAGAGGGGTGCAGGGAAGGGGATGGGGAGGGGAAGGGGTGCAGGGAAGAGCTGTGGGGGTGCAGAGAAGGGGTGCAGGGACGGGAGGGGAAGGAGGTGCAGGAAGGGGGTGCCGGGGGATGGGGAAGGGAAAGCGTGGGTGGGGAGGGGAAGGGGTGCCGGGGGTGCAGGGAGGGGAAGGGGTGCAGCTGGGGAGGGGGAAGCGCAGGGGGGCAGGAGGGGAAGGGGAGCGGGGAGCAGGGCCGGGGGCGGCAGCGCGGGGCCGCGGGCGGGCGGGAGGGGCGGCTCCGCCCGGCGGGGCGGGCCGGGGCCGGGGCCGGGGCCGGGGCCGGGGCCTGCGGCTGGAGGCGCCGCCGGGGGCGGGGGGGGGGAGCCCGGGCAGCCGCCGAGCGCCGCGGGGCTGCGGCGTCACTGCGGGCCTGCGCCGGCCGCGCCGGGACCGGGGCCGCTGCACCGCGCCGGGACCAGAACCGGCACCGGGGCCGGGGCCGCTGCACCGCGCCGGCACCGCTGCACCAGGCCGAGACCGCTGCACCGCGCCGGCACCGGCACCGGCACCGGGACCGCTGCACCGCGCCGGCACCGCTGCACCAGGCCGAGACCGCTGCACCGCGCCGGGACCCGCACCGGCACCGGCACCGGGACCGCTGCACCGCGCCGGCACCGCTGCACCAGGCCGAGACCGCTGCACCGCGCCGGGACCCGCACCGGCACCGGCACCGCTGCACCGCGGCCGCCGCAGCGCACCGGCCCCGCCGCACCGGCGCCGCCCTCGCCCCGGGCGCCCCCGGGCGGAGCGGAGCCCCGGCCCGGCCCCTCGGGGCAGGCAGCGAGCGCCGCGGGCAGCGGCTCCCCGGGGCCCCGCAGCCAGGATGGGGCCCGGCGGCGCCGGGACCGGCTGGCCCCTGGCCGGCACCGTGCTGGTGGCCGTGGCCACCTCGCTGGGTAAGAGACACCCGGGGCGGGGCGGGGGGCCCGCTGCCGCCCGTTGCGGCCGTGGCGCGTCCTGGGTGCCATGGCGTGGGGCCTGGTGCAGCCCGTTGCGGCCGTGGGGCACCCTGGGCGGTCGGGATAGAGGCCTGATGCCGCTCGTTGCATTTATGGGGCACCCTGGGCGGTCGGGATAGAGGCCCGATGCCGCTCGTTGCATCTGTGAGGCACCCTGGGCAGTCGGGATAGAGGCCCGATGCCGCTCATTGCGTCCATGGGGCACCCTGGGCAATCGGGATAGAGGCCCGATGCTGCTCGTTGCATCTGTGGGGCACCCTGGGCAGTCGGGATAGAGGCCCGATGCCGCTCGTTGCGTCCATGGGGCACCCTGGGCAATCGGGATAGAGGCCCGATGCTGCTCGTTGCATCTGTGGGGCACCCTGGGCAGTCGGGATAGAGGCCCGATGCCGCTCGTTGCATCTGTGAGGCACCCTGGGCAGTCGGGATAGAGGCCCGATGCCGCTCATTGCGTCCATGGGGCACCCTGGGCAATCGGGATAGAGGCCCGATGCTGCTCGTTGCATCTGTGGGGCACCCTGGGCAGTCGGGATAGAGGCCCGATGCCGCTCGTTGCGTCCATGGGGCACCCTGGGCAATCGGGATAGAGGCCCGATGCTGCTCGTTGCATCTGTGGGGCACCCTGGGCAGTCGGGATAGAGGCCCGATGCCGCTCGTTGCGTCCATGGGGCACCCTGGGTGATCGGGATAGAGGCCCGATGCTGCTCATTGCATCTGTGGGGCACCCTGGGCGGCCGGGATAGAGGCCCGATGCCGCTCATTGCATCTGTGGGGCACCCTGGGCGGCCGGGATAGAGGCCCGATGCCGCTCGTTGCATCTGTGGGGCACCCTGGGCAGTCGGGATAGAGGCCCGATGCCGCTCGTTGCATCTGTGGGGCACCCTGGGCGGCCGGGATAGAGGCCCGATGCTGCTCATTGCGTCCATGGGGCACCCTGGGTGATCGGGATAGAGGCCCGATGCCGCTCGTTGCATCTGTGGGGCAGCCCGGGCGGTCGGGTGGGGGGGACCTAGTGGCGTCCGCGGGGCGCCCCGGCCGTGCCGGCGCAGCCTCCTCCCCCCGTCGCTGCCCCCGGCTCTGTTTCGGGGGGGCCGGAGGTGGTGCCGGCTGCGAGACGCTCTCCCGTTTTTCCGGGCGCCCTGGGCCGCCCCGGCTGGGTCGTGCCGCTTCCTCGACCCGCTGAGGGCTGGAGGGGGCCGGGGGGGGGGGTGACGGTGGCTTTTCCGGTAGGCGCTGGCGATTTGGGGCCGTGGCGGGGGCTGCGGGTCCGCCTGGCAGCCGGCGAGCGGCGGCTTCAGCCCCTGTTAGACACCAGCGAAGCCGCCCGGGCGCCGCCGCCGTTCCCGAAGTCCTCGTCCCCGAGGCTATTTCTGGGCTCGCAGGTGGCACCAGCCAGAAATAGAGCGGGGAGGCGTTGCTGTCCCCGTCCCCGGGGCTGCCGCACGGAGGGGTGGGGGGGGGGGGCGGCGTGCCCCGAGGCCCCGGTGACGGGCGCCCGTCCCCCAGCGGCGGGGGGCGAGGACTGCCTGTGGTACGTGGACAGGAACGGCTCGTGGCACCCCGGCTTCGACTGCGACTTCTTCACCTTCTGCTGCGGCACCTGCCAGCAGCGCTACTGCTGCCGCGACCCGCTGCGCCTCATCACCGAGCGCCAGCAGCGCCACTGCCTCGCCTTCAGGTGGGTGCCCCGCGCCGCTTTTTGGGTGCTGCAGCTGGGCTCTGGGTGGCGGGCGCAGGGTGACGGCGGCGCCCACTTCCCATGTCCCCGCGGCCTCCCGCAGCCCCAAGACCATCGCGGGCATCGCCTCGGCCGTGGTGCTCTTCCTCGCCATCGTCACCACCATCGTCTGCTGCTTCATGTGCTCCTGCTGCTACCTGTACCAGCGGCGGCAGCAGCTGCGCACGCCGCTGCAAGGTGGGGGGGGCAGCGGGGGGGTCGGGGCGCAGGGTGGGGATTGGGGGTGCAGGGAGGTCCTGCAGGGATTTGGGGTGGGGGAGTGGGGTGCAGGGAGGGATATGGGGGTGCAAGGTGGGGATAGGGGGTGCAGGGGGGATATGGGGTGCAGGGAGGATTAGGGGTACAGGGTGGGGATATGGGGTGCAGGGGGGGGTCCTGCAGGGATTTGGGGTGGGGGAGTGGGGTGCAGGGAGGGATATGGGGGTGCAAGGTGGGGATAGGGGGTGCAGGGGGGATATGGGGTGCAGGGAGGTTGAGATCCAGGGGGATAAGGGGTGCAGGGAGGATTAGGGGTACAGGGTGGGGATATGGGGTGCAGGGGGGGGTCCTGCAGGGATTTGGGGCTGGGGAGTGGGGTGTAGGGTGGGGATATGGGGTGCAGGGGGAGATTGGGGTGTAGGGTGGGGATATGGGGTGTGTCCTGCAGGGATTAGTGTGGGGGATTGGGATGCAGGGAGGGATATGGGAGTGCAAGGTGGGGATATGGGGTGCAGGGGGATTTGGGATGCAGGGGGATATGGGGTGCAGGGAGGATTGGGGGTGCAGGGTGGGGATACAGAGTGGGGGACATTGGGGGTGCAGGTGGGGTTGGGATGTGGGGGGATAAGGGGTGCAGGGAGGATTAGGGGTGCAGGGGGGGGTCCTGCAGGGATTTGGGGCAGGGGAGTGGGGTGTAGGGTGGGGATATAGGGTGCAGGTGGAGATTGGGGTGTAGGGTGGGGATATGGGGTGCGGGGGGGGTGTCCTGCAGGGATTAGGGTGGGGGATTGGGATGCAGGGAGGGATATGGGGGTGCAAGGTGGGGATATGGGGTGCAGGGGGATATGGGGTGCAGGGGGTTGGGATGCAGGGGGATATGGGGTGCAGGGAGGATTGGGGGTACAGGGTGGGGATATGGAGTGCAGGGGGGATTGTGGGTGCAGGGGGGATTGTGGGTGCAGGGTGGGGATACAGAGTGTGGGGGACATTGGGGGTGCAGGGAGGTTGGGGTGCAGGGGGATATGGGATGCAGGGGGATTTGGGATGGGGGATATGGGGTGCAGGGAGGATTGGGGGTGCAGGGTGGGGATACAGAGTGTGGGGGACACTGGGGGTGCAGGGAGGGTTGGGGGTGCAGGGCGGATATGGGGTGCAGGGAGGATTGGGGGTGCAGGGTGGGGATACAGAGTGTGGGGGACATTGGGGGTGCAGGGAGGAGATGGGGGGTGCAGGGTGCACCCTGCCGAGGGCCGCAGCCGCCCGCGGGCACCGCCAGGCCACGGCGGGCCCCGTCCCCGGGTGTCGCAGCACCCAGCGCCGTGTCCCCCCCCCTCCGCCTAGGCCCAGAGATCCCGCTGTCGAGCTACCCCGGCGCCCCCACCGCCCCGTTCGCTGCCGCCCCCCCCAAGGCCGGCCCGGCCCCCCCGCAGCCCGGCTTCGCCCCCATGGCCATGTACCCGCCGGCCGGCCCCGCCGCGCAGTACCCGCTCTACCCAGCCGGCCCCCCCGTGTACAACCCCACAGGTGAGACCCTCCCCCCAAAACCCCCTCGAGGCCGCAGCCGCCCCCCCCCCCCCCCCGGCGCAGGCCGGTTTTTGGGGGATTGGGGGGGGGCTGACGCCACGTCCCGGCTCTCTCCGCAGCCCCTCCGCCCTACGTCCCGGCGCAGCCCAGCTACCCCGGGGCCTGAGCACCCCGCGACCCCCCCCCCGCTGCGGCCACGGACCCCCCCCACCGCCACCGCTGGGGCGGCATCGGTCCCCCCCGCCGCGGGAGCACTGGGAAGGACGACCCGCAAAAGCCTCGCTGCCGAGCGGGGTTGCGGCTAAATCGGGCCCTTCGACGAGACACCCCCCCCCCCCCCCGAAAGGCCAGCCATGCCGCGGGGCGATGCACCGCTTCGCCCCCCCCCCCCCCCGCCGGTTCCCGCGTGCCGTGCCGGGGCCGGCGGCACAAAGCGGCTCTTGTGCAGGTGCCGGGCGCCTGGACACTGGGTCCTTTGTGGGCGCCTCGGTGCCCCCCCCCAGTCCCGAAGGGGCTCCCGGAGGCCCCTCGCCGGAGGGACGTGCCCTGCGCCGCCGCGGCCGTCCCCCCCCCCCCCAAAACCGCCATCCCCCGTTTGTTTTTGGCCTCGGCTCGAACCCGCAGGCTCGTTCCCGACCGGGCTCGCATTAAAACATCCGCGTCTGCGCCCTCACGCCGGTGTCCCGCGTCCGTGCCTCGCTCGGCGGACCCCCCCCCCCGGGGCGTGCCGGCCCCCCGGTACCCGGGGATGCTCCCGGGCTCCCCCTGCATCCGGCCTCCAGCGCGGGAAGCGCCAGGAGAAGAGGATTTATTTTCTATTTTAGTACTTAGATCAGGTAACCAAGGGCTCCGGCGGGACATCCCGGCCGGAGAGCAGTCCTCACCCCGGAGGCGAGACCGGGGTTGGGGGGGGGGGCAAAGATTCAGCCGGCCAAATTTAGCCCCCCCCCCCCTTCTGCACCAAGAGCGACGGGCCGAGTCTCCCTTTAGAGCCGGCGGGGAGAAGCGGGCGATGGGGGGAGCGCGCGGCCCGGCCGGCGTGACTCGTGTCACCCGCCGCCAGCGCCGAGGGGAGCCAGGCGACCCGCGGACGGCGACTCGGAAACGCCGCCAATTCGGGCCCGGCGAATCCCACCGGCGGCTTCTGCCGCTCGGGCGGCCCCGGCTGCGGGCGGCAGCAGAGAGCGGGGAGCCCCGCGGCCAGTTCAGAGTTTTATTACGAGGTGGCGGCAGAGGGTGGCGAGCCGGGGGGGGGGGGGGGGGGGGAGAGAAAAGACCGAAACCAAACCAGGCGCCGGAGCGCGGCGGCCCCCAAAGCGAACGCTGCGCGCCGGCCCCGTCTCCGCCGGCGCGGCCCCCCCCCCCGGCCGGCTCCCCGCAGCCAGCTGCGGGGCGGCTCAGGGCTTGGGGGCCGCCTGCTCGCGGAGGTAGAGGTCGCGGAGCTGGGCCAGGCTGCTGCTGACGCCGCCCAGCGCCTCGGCGATGACGCGCAGGACGGAGGCCGTCTCGCGGCGGCTCTCGGCGTACTCGCGCCGGAAAGCCCGCATCTCCTGCACCAGCTGCTCGTTGGACTGGACGATGCGTTTCTCGGCCGGGCTGAGGTGATGAGCGTTTTCGGTTCCCGCTTGGGAGAGCGGCGGCGGCGGCGGCGCGGCGGCTCCCGGCTCGCCGGCGAGGCGCTCGGCCTCCCGGTCGAAGACGACGCTGGCGAAATCGGCTCCCAGCGGCTCCCGCTGCTCGGCCAGGTCGCCGCCGCCGGAGAGTTCGGGTTGCGAGGGACGCGGCGGGCTCCGGCTCCAGCCTTCGCCCGGCTCGCCGGACGCGTGGGCGCTGCTCCGCGGCAGGAGCCGCCGCCGCCGCTCGGCGCCCGGGGCCGCCCGCGCCTGGACGCTCTCCGAGGTCGGCGCCTGGAAGGCTTCGGTCTTCACCTCCACCGGCTCCTCCTTCAGCGCCTCCTCCTTCACGCCTGGCCGGGGCGGAGAGAGCGGGTCACGGCGCGGCGCCGGCGGCCCCCCGCCGCCCTCCCGGCGCCGCGCCGCCTCAACGGTGCTAGTCGGGGAGCGAGGAACCCAGGAAGCGGGGCGGGAGAGCGGCTCGCGCCGGGCCGGGAGGCGCTGCCGGCACTCGGCCGTCGCCTCCGCCGCCTCTCCCCGCTCACCCCTGTCCCCGCTGCCACCCCACCGCGGCCTCTTAAAAGCCCAGAGCGGGGCGGATGCGGCATTTGGGACGGACGGACGGACGGACGGGGTGGGGGGATCGCTGCGAGAGGAGGGGGAGGCTGGCAGGCGCTGGCCCTGGCCCGGCTCGGCCCCGCCGCGTCCCTCGTCTTGGTCCCCCTCCCGGCCGTGTCCCTCGTCTTCCTCTCCTGGTCTTGGACCCCCCCCCCAACGTGCCCGTCCCACGTCATCGTCGCGGTCCCCCATGTCCCTGTTGCGGTTTCAGTCCCCTCCACCAGTCCCCCGTGTCCCCGGCCCTGTCCCGCTCTTGGTCCCTCATGTCCCTGTTCCTCCAGGTCGCCATCCTGTCCGCCGTGTCCCCGCACTCCTGTCCCGTCCCCTGTGTCCCTGCACCCCACGCTCTGTCCTGTCCCCTGTGTCCCCACACCACGTGCCCTGTCCCCATCCCCCACGCCCTGTCGCCATCCCTCGTGTCCCCGCGCCTCATGCCCTGTCCCGTCCCCCACGTCCCCACACCCCATGCCTGGTCCTGTCCCGACTGTCCCCACTCCCCACATCTTGTCCCATCCCTCGTGTCCCCTCACCCAAGGTCCTGTCCCGTCCCCCCGTGTCCCTACACCCCACACTCTGTCCCCATCCCGTGTCCCCACATCCCAGGTGCTGTCCTGTCCCCCCGTGTCCCCTCACCCCACACCCTGTCCCCCAGCACCCCAGGTCCTGTCCCGTCCCCCGTGTCCCCGCACCCCACACACCGTCCCCCCTCACCCCACGCTCTGTCCCCGTCCCTCGTGTCCTCACACCCAAGGTCCTGTCCCGTCCCCCGTGTCCCCACACCCCAGGTCATGTCCCCGTGTCCCCGCACCCCACAGTCTGTCCCCGTGCCCCATGACCGGTCCCCATCCCTCGGGTCCCCTCACCCCACACACCGTCCCCCATGTCCCCACACCCCATGCCCAGTCCTGTCCCAACTGTCCCCTCACCCCACGCCCTGTCCCCGTCCCTCGTGTCCCCACATCCCAGGTCCTGTCCCGTCCCCCGTGTCCCCTCACCCCAGGTCATGTCCCCGTGTCCTCGCACCCCACACACAGCCCCCCTAACCCCACGCCCTGTCCCCGTCCCTCGTGTCCCCACATCCCAGGTCCTGTCCCATCCCCCGTGTCCCCTCACCCCAGGTCATGTCCCCGTGTCCTCGCACCCCACACACAGCCCCCCTAACTCCACGCCCTGTCCCCGTCCCTCGTGTCCTCACACCCCAGGTCCTGTCCCGATCCCCACGTCCCCGCACCCCACACCCTGTCCCCCCGCACCCCACGCTCTGTCCTGTCCCCCCGTGTCCTCTCACCCCACGTCCTGTCCCCGTGTCCCCCCTCACCCCACGCTCTGTCCCGTCCCCCGTGTCCCCTCACCCCACGTCCTGTCCCCGTGTCCCCCCTCACCCCACGCTCTGTCCCGTCCCCCATGTCCCCTCACCCCACGTCCGGTCCCCGTGTCCCCCCGCACCCCACTCCCGGTCCCGTCCCCCGTGTCCCCTCACCCCACGTCCTGTCCCCGTGTCCCCCCTCACCCCACGCCCGGTCCCGTCCCCCGTGTCCCCTCACCCCACGTCCTGTCCCCGTGTCCCCCCTCACCCCATGCCCGGTCCCGTCCCCCCGTGTCCCCTCACCCCACGTCCTGTTTTGTGTCCCCCCTCACCCCACGCCTGGTCCCGTCCCCCCGTGTCCCCTCACCCCACGTCCTGTCCCCGTGTCCCCCCACACCCCACGCTCTGTCCCGTCCCCCTGTGTCCCCCCTCACCCCACGCCCGGTCCCGTCCCCCGTGTCCCCTCACCCCACGTCCTGTCCCCGTGTCCCCGCACCCCATGCTCTGTCCCATCCCCCAAGTCCCCTCACCCCACGCCCGGTCCCCGTGTCCCCCCGCTCCCCACGCCCGGTCCCGTCCCCCGTGTCCCCTCACCCCACGTCCTGTCCCCGTGTCCCCCCTCACCCCACGCCCGGTCCCGTCCCCCGTGTCCCCCCGCACCCCACGTCCTGTCCCCGTGTCCCCCAGCACCCCACGCCCGGTCCCGTCCCCCGCGTCCCCTCACCCCACGTCCTGTCCCCGTGTCCCCCCGCACCCCACGCCCGGTCCCGTCCCCCGTGTCCCCACACCCCATGTTCTGTCCCCGTGTCCCCCCTCACCCCACGCTCTGTCCCGTCCCCCGTGTCCCCTCACCCCACGTCCGGTCCCCGTGTCCCCCCTCACCCCATGCCCGGTCCCGTCCCCCGTGTCCCCTCACCCCACGTCCTGTCCCCGTGTCCCCCCTCACCCCACGCCCGGTCCCGTCCCCCGTGTCCCCTCACCCCACGTCCTGTCCCCGTGTCCCCCCTCACCCCATGCCCGGTCCCGTCCCCCCGTGTCCCCTCACCCCACGTCCTGTTTTGTGTCCCCCCTCACCCCACGCCCGGTCCCGTCCCCCGTGTCCCCTCACCCCACGCCCGGTCCCCGTGTCCCCCCGCACTCCACGCTTTGTCCCGTCCCCCGTGTCCCCTCACCCCACGTCCTGTCCCCGTGTCCCCGCACCCCACGCTCTGTCCCGTCCCCCCGTGTCCCCTCACCCCACGTCCTGTCCCCGTGTCCCCGCACCCCACGCTTTGTCCCGTCCCCCATGTCCCCTCACCCCACGCCCGGTCCCCGTGTCCCCCCGCACTCCACGCTTTGTCCCGTCCCCCGTGTCCCCTCACCCCACGCCCGGTCCCCGTGTCCCCCCTCACCCCACGCTCTGTCCCGTCCCCCGTGTCCCCTCACCCCACGCCCGGTCCCCGTGTCCCCCCGCACTCCACGCTTTGTCCCGTCCCCCGTGTCCCCTCACCCCACGTCCTGTCCCCGTGTCCCCCCGCACCCCACGCCCGGTCCCGTCCCCCGCGTCCCCTCACCCCACATCCTATCCCCGTGTCCCCCCGCACCCCACGCCCGGTCCCGTCCCCCGTGTCCCCTCACCCCACGTCCTGTCCCCGTGTCCCCCCGCACCCCACGCCTGGTCCCGTCCCCCCGTGTCCCCTCACCCCACGTCCTGTCCCCGTGTCCCCCCACACCCCACGCTCTGTCCCGTCCCCCGTGTCCCCTCACCCCACGTCCGGTCCCCGTGTCCCCCCGCACCCCACGCCCGGTCCCGTCCCCCGTGTCCCCTCACCCCACGCCCGGTCCCCGTGTCCCCCCTCACCCCACGCCCGGTCCCGTCCCCCGTGTCCCCTCACCCCACGTCCTGTCCCCGTGTCCCCCCGCTCCCCACGCCCGGTCCCGTCCGTGTCCCCTCACCCCATGCCCGGTCCCGTCCCCTGTGTCCCCTCACCCCAGGTTCTGTCCTGTCCCCCCCGTGTCCCTGCACCCCAGGCTCTGTCCCCGTACCCTATGGCCGGTCCCCATGTCCCGTGTCCCCTCACCCCACGCCCGGTCCCCGTGTCCCCCCTCACCCCACGCCCGGTCCCGTCCCCCCGTGTCCCCGCACCCCACGCCCGGTCCCGTCCCCCGTGTCCCCTCACCCCACGTCCTGTCCCCGTGTCCCCTCACCCCACGCCCGGTCCCGTCCGCCGCCGGCCGCGCACCCACCGTGCGGCGTCACCACCTCGACGGCGACGAGCGGCGGGTCGAGGCCGGCGGCGGCGCGCAGGCCCCAGCCGGGGCCGGGGCCGGGGCCGGGGCCGGGGCCGGGGCCGGGGCGGGGGCCGGCGGCCGGGCGGGGGCCGGCGGCCGGGCCCTGCCGCTCCTGCCGGTGCCGGGTGATCTTGTCGTTGGCGCGGCGGCGCAGGCCCCGCCAGCGGTTCTTCACCTCGCCGATGTCGCGCTGGTTGCGGCCGGCCGCGTTGATCTTGTTGGTGATGCGCCACCAGATCTTCTGCTTCTCGTAGGCGTTGACGGTGCTGGCGGCGGCGCCGAAGAGCAGCTGCTCGTACTTGAGCACCTCGCTCATGAGGATGTCGATCTCCTGCAGCGTGAAGTTGGGCTTCCGCTTCAGCAGCCCCCGCCGCCCCGCGCCGCCGCCGCCCGCCGCGGCCATGCTGCCCCCCGCCGCCGCCTCATGGCGCCGCCCGGCCGCCCATGGCCCCGCCGCCCGCGCCTTTGTCTGCGCCGCCGCCGCCGCCGCCGCCGCCGCCGCTGCCGCCGCCGCCGCCACAGAGCGGCCGCGGCCGCGGGAGCCCGAGCGGCGGCGGCGGCGGCGGCACCGCGCCCCCTGCCGGCCCCGGCGGGTCCCGGTGCCGCCCCCCCCCCCCGGCGGGTCCCGGTGCCCCCCCCCCGGCCCCGGCGGGACCCAGGTGCCGCCCCCCCCCCCCCCGGCGGGACCCCGGTGCCGCCCCCCCCCGGTCCCGGCGGGACCCAGGTGCCGCCCCCCCCCCCCCCGGCGGGTCCCGGTGCCCCCCCCCCGGCCCCGGCGGGACCCAGGTGCCGCCCCCCCCCCCCCCCGGCGGGACCCCGGTGCCGCCCCCCCCCGGTCCCGGCGGGACCCGGTCGCCCCCCCCCGGCCCCGGCGGGTCCCGGTGCCGCCCCCCCGGCCCCAGAGGGTCCCGGTGCCGCCCCCCCGGCCCCAGCAGGACACTGGCACCACCCCACCCGGCCCAACTGGGCCCCCGGTGCCGCCCCCGGTGCCCCCCCCAGCCCCAGCGGGGTCCCGGAGCCACCCCCACCCAGTCCGACCAGGCTCCCGGTGCCCCCCCCGGTGCCCCCCACCAGCCGCAGGCAGCTCACACCGCGGGGGCAGAGCTCAGCCCCGCACCGGGGGGGGGGTCGAGGGGGGGGGGGACACCCCGAGGCCGCTTCGCGGCACCCGGAGAGGTCACCGTCACCGGGCGGCTGCCCGGCGCCCCCACGCCAGGGTGCCGGGGGTCCCTCGGCGCCCCGCTAACCCCCCCCCCAGCCCGGACACCCCCGAAACGCGCGGCAGCCCCCGGCCCGCGGCCCCCCGCCTGGCCTCGGCCGGGCCGCTCGGCTCGAGGCGCCGCTCGGGCCGCCTTGCTGCTGAATGCCCAAATATAGGCATTTCTCCGGGTTTCGGGAAGCGGCTCCGAAGCCGGGCACGCGCCCGTGTGTCCCCCCCCCTCGGCGGCAGCACCACGGGGCAGCGTTTGGTGAACTTTATTACCCGTGCAGTGGCCGTGCAAAGTCGCAAACCGGTTTGAGGCCGGGAAGGCGCGGAGAGCGGCGGCGCCCGACCCCGCAGAGCCCCCGAAGCGAGACGGTAGCGGTCAGGCAGGCGACGTCCCCGTGCCAGCCGCCTGCGCCCCCCTGCTCCGGGGACGCGTCGGCAGGGTGACGCCGGCGGCCGCTGCAAAATGCCACCTCTTGTCAGCCCGCCGGAGAGCCGGCGCTGCCCGCTGGACCTGCTCCCCCCGCCGCGGAGGCGGGTTTAGACAGACTAGTACAAATGACCGGGTACCGTGGCCACATCTTCCATCCTCTAGCAGAAGGTGGTGGGTCAGGGTGGCAGAAGGTGGTGGGACAGGATGGGGGAAAAGAAAAGCCCAAACTGGACCCAAAAGCCAAACTTCGCAAATGGATGGAGTGGGCTGCAGCGCCCCAGAGGTGACATTTGGCCTGTCTGAACTCTTAAAAATCCTCTCTGCGACTAATGGTCTTTTCAGAGTGAAAAATCATAGCCTTGGCACTCCGAAAGCTCTCAGGAGGGGACGGGCTGGGGCCGCTTTGCTTTTTTCTAAAGAGATTGCTTAAAACGCTGCGGGGGCTTTGGCTTTCGCTGAAGCAAAGCTCGCTGGTGGTAAGCTACGTGGCAGCAAGCCCTGCTGCTCCACCCCCGGGCGTAAGGACAGCGCTGGGGACGGGGACATGGCCTGGCTAGCCCGGGGCTCTGACCTTCCCAAAGGCACCATGAGCGGTGAAAGGAAGCGAGGAGGCCGCCACCAGCCCCGCGCAGCTGCAGCCCCTCCGGCCGCGACGCCCAGAGCCCTCTCTGCTCCAGGCTGTCGCAGCTCGGCTCCATCTCCTGCTCCATCTCCCTCTCCATCATCACCTCTCTCTTCCTGGCTGCTCCTCTTAACCCCCACCGCATGCAACAAACGCCTCCTGCCATTGAGCCCGACCTCTGGGGCCTGGCAACCTCGATGCCTGTGCCAGAGCCCCGAGACCTTCAGAGACCCTGTGGGAAGCCAAGGTGGGAAGCCAGCAGTGACAATGGTCTAGCGGTCCCCAGCCCCCAGGGGCCTGGAGATGCTGATACAGAGAGGTGGAGGGAGCTGCCTATGTGTCATCCTCCTGGGCTACCTTGTCCCCTGTCCCACTGCTGCAGAGCCGGAGGTGGGAGCTCAGCCCAGTCCCCTGCTCGCTCCCTCTTGGCAGAGGTTTCCCTGTGCACCTGCTGCTATCCACACACAGAGCCACACGGGGCTGAGGCCCGTGCGTGGACACGGATGTGACAGGGTGCCATTAGCAAAGCTGAGCCGGTGTCTTCCGTTGGACGTCCGAGAGCTCTGGGCGGAAACAGGAGTGACCCACCATCCCCAAGATTTTGCGACCCATCCTCTAGCCTCAGCATCTCCAGGTGGCCGGACGGAGCGGGGCATGGTGCTGGCAAAAGAAAGAGCTTTAGGGCTTCACAAACGTAAAAATAATAAATACAACGTCTTCCTCACACACTGCATCAAATGACCGTGCTGGCCCTCCTCGGGCCCGGTCCCTCCTCCGTCAGTCCCAGAGAGATCACTGCTCCTCGGCATCAGTCACTGCAGGGTCCCAAAGGGCTTGTCATGGAAACGGTCACGAGAAAGGCGAGTGTCCTGGGGTCTGCCACACTGGGCTGCACGTGGCAGAGCCATCCCGCTCCCTACTGCAGCAGCTTTGGTACCTCCACCTGCCGGAGGAAATACCCCGTTACCGGGCAGAGCAGGGAGCGATGAAAGGGGTTGGGAGAGACGCAGCCCTTCCAGCCACCGTGGGGCATCCCTCCCCCCCCATTGCCTCTTGCACCCCAGGGGAAGGTACCACGGGAAGGTACTGGCTCTCCGTCCACCAGGGTTAGAGGTTAAAAACGTTTTCTTGCTTGTGTCCCAAACCCTGGACCCAATTCTGGCTGCTGGACTAAGGCAGATCTGCCCACCCAGCGTGCTCTGCAAAGGGATGGATCTGCCTATCCTGTGCTCCTCCAAGGGACTGGGAACGCAGACCCCATGCTCTGTACCCTGCACAAGAGGACAGCCCTCGCCTCTGCAGCACCCAGGTGAGAACGGAAGTGACCTCAAATCTCAGCCTCCACGCTAACCTCATGGGTGCTGCCCAGAGATGTCCCCGCTGTGTCCCTGTACTTACCTTCTTGAGCTGTTTGAGGTTGCTGGAGCGGATGGCTGCCAGGAGCTGATCCCGCGAGTTCTTCTCCTGGGCTGGCAGTGCCCGATCTGCCATCTTTCTCTGCGTGGCCGGCGATAGTGAGTTCCTCAGGTTCTCAGTGATCAGCGGCGGGGCGAGCGGAGGAGGGGGTGGAGGTGGCGCAGCGGGCGCCCCCCCTTTCTTCGGAGTGTTTTTGGGGGAAGACTTGGGGGATGGCTGCGGGGAAGGCTTGGGGGATCCCTTTGGCAGGGCTCCGGGCTTGGGCACCTCCAGGAGGTCTTTCTTCTCTGCACGTTCCTGTGCCAGTTTCTGCTCCTGGAGGCGTTTCTGCCTCTGTTTGTCCATATTTCGGCTTAGCAGGTTGGTGACTGTCATGCGAGGCCCAGCCAGCTCAAAATGGTAGCCCAATTTCAGGAGGGTAGTGTTTTCCTTCAAGAGTTTGGCAATCTCCATCTCCGTCTTCCCCCCGCAGATGTGCCGCTGGTTGTGGAAACGCAGCTCCGTCAGCGTGTTGTTCTGCAGCAGTGCCCGGAAAATGGCCAGGATGCCCTTGCCGGTGATGTGGTTCGAGTCCAGGTTGATGCTCGTCAGCACCTTGTTGGCCTTCAGCATGATGGCGATGGCAAAGGCCACGTGGTCATCAGCACGGGTGTTGGCCAGCGCAAACACTTTGACCACGGTGTTGAACTCCAGGGCCTCAGTGAAGCGCACCAGGGTCTCGTTGTTGATGCAGTCCGAGTTGTTCACATTCACTTCTGTGACCTCAGCATCGTTGTTCTTCACTTTCTCAATAAGCTCATCGAAAATGCTGGAGGCCTCGTCATCCTTGGTCTGTTCTGGGGGGCTGCTGGTGGTCTTGGAGGTGCTGCTCTCAGCCTCCGTGGTCGTTTCGGCTTCCTGTTCTGAAGCGGCTTTCTCCTCTCCTGCCTTTTCTGGCTCTGGCTGGGATTTACCCTTTTCATCAGCCTTCGATTTCTTCAAAGTTGAATTCTTTTCTTCTTTTCTATCCTTTTCTTTCTTATCTTCTCCTTTTGTATCTTTTCCTACCTCTTTCTTTGATCCCAAACTCTTCTCGTCTTCCTTTTTATCCTTTCCTGCATCCTTCTTTAATGCTGAACCTTTCTCTTCCTTCTTGTCCTTCCCCGTGTCCTTCTTCAATGCTGAACCCTTCTCTTCCTCCTTTTTGTCCTTCCCTGTGTCCTTCTTTAATGCTGAACCCTTCTCTTCCTTTTTGTCCTTCCCTGTGTCCTTCTTCAATGCTGAACCCTTCTCTTCTTCCTTTTTATCCTTCTCTGCATCCTTCTTTAACACTGAACCCTTCTCTTCCTCCTTTTTATCCTTCCCCATCAGTTTTTTCTCCATAGCCTTGACTTTGTCATTGATGGCTTTCTCCTCTTTGGGTTTTCTCTCAGGCTCAGCTTTAACTTTTGGGTCTGTTTTCTTAACACTTTCTTCCTTTTTAGAGTCTTTCCCCGCTTCTGTATTTCGTTTCTGGACCAGGTCTTTGGAAGGAGCTTCCTTTCCCTTTTCTTCTCCATTCTTCGCTTCCTTCTTCTTCTCTGTTGATCTGCTTTCCTAACAACAGAAGAACACCAAGGCGTTACAGAGGCAAATTCCCTCTGACCTCCAGACCTGCCACCCCAGGCCCATTGTTACAAACTCAGCACCTCTCTTGCACGTGGCAGGAACACATGAACTGCCACATGCAATGGGGTCTGCGTCCCCTGGCCCTGGTCCTGGGCCCCTGCAGGCAGCACTGCAGCTGGGGAAGGTGCATGGCCGGTCATGGGAGGATGCAGGACAATCCGGCCTCAGGAAGGTCTTACGACTATTCCTACAAGGGATGAGCTGCCCTGAAACACAGTGGACACTGTCCTCTTTGCTATGAGGCCATTGAAGGGTTGGGTGGAGGGGAGACTCTGGGAGGAGATGGGAGATGGAGAAAGCAGAGATTGTTCTCTAGCCCCAGCAGCACTCAGGATGAGAAACGGGTGAGAGGAAGCACAGGTGATTTATTTGACAGAAACCTCCTGATGAGAGCATCAGACAGGGTGCCGCGGGAGGCAACAGGGAGAGTCTCTGCTCTGATCTAGGCTCTTGCAGCAATGAGAGGCAGGGACATGGTTCTGTCCATCCTCACTCCACGAGGACAGTTAACACTGGGTCTGTGCTGGGGCAGGGGGAGAAGACCTGCAGTCTCGTGGTCAGGACTGTTCAGGGAGATAAGCACCCCTGACCCGAATCATAATGATTTAGCCCCAGATATGGGCCAGGGTCTTGTCTATCCCAGCTGAGTGATTTAATGCTGAGCATTCACACACTGCTGCTTTGCGGCTGTGCTTTAGAAGAGGGAAGTTTAACCCAACTGAGGTCCTCAGGTCCAGGGAGAGCTCAGTGTCCGAGCGCCCCAAATGGAGACAGAGCCTGCAGGACACGGGGTGCTGAGGTCCCCCTGCAGCTCTCCAAGGCCTCTCTGCTCTTCTGTCTCCAGGCCCTTCCCAAAAGGCTCCAGAGGTCTCGGTGATGCCCTCCTTCGTCCTCATTGAACGGACAATAACCTTACAAACTGCAGAATGCATCTTCCTTTAAAGACTGCACTGTTCCACCCCTTCCCATCATACCTCCTAGTTTATCCTCTTTTTAATCATCTTTTTAACCAGAGGTGGATCTAACACCCATTGTCCACGATCCCCAGATGCTTTGCTAGCATTTTCTACACGACTTCCAGCCAGATCCCCTGCAGCTATGCCTGGTCTGGAGCCTGGAGCGCTCCTCGCGTTGGCCTTGGCATGTGTGCAAGCGGGAGAGCATCCACAGCTGGTGACACAGGTCACGCGCTGATCCAGGGGTCTCACCCAACTCCAGGCTCTCTGAAACAGGGCTCCTTTTAAAGTGAGTTTGCATGTTGAGCTCACAGCTCCCTGTAGAGAACCAGGGAAACTGGGACAGGGAGTTTATTGCTTTTTAATACATGATGTTTACCCATCACATCCTCTTCTCGTGTTTTGTTCTCCAGCGGCAGCATAGGAAGGAAGAGCTTAATTGGGGCAGTCTTGGGGAGGGATGTGGATCTGGTCCCTGCAGGGAGGATGCAAAGGACCATGTGTTGTGTAAGGCAGCGCTACTGCAGCTGGCAGCCCCTTCCCCTGCATATGTGCACTTGGGATCTCCCCAGCTCTCTGCGCCAAGCAGCTGATGCAAAGAGGTCATGCAGCAATGCCCTGGACCTCCTGACTTTCTTCTTTTGACTCCAGGCTGGCCAAGACACCCACTCATTCCTTTGTGGGCTGGCAAACATCAGTGCTTTCGTTTTGTCTGCATCTTTGTCTATTCATTCTTGAAATGCAAATTTTGCCTTTGCATTTTATGCTTGCTATGATTCTGCTGTTGTGTTTGCTGGATTTTGAAATGCAAGAGGAACTCGGTCTGCATTTTCAGCTCTCTGACTCTGACCTTCAGGCAGTGACTGTGTCCTCCCTTCATGCAGAGGGCTGAAAACCCTGAGGCTTGATGACTATTTCCTTACGGACTGCCTCTCCCAGCTAAGGATTTTCTTCTTTCCCTTCATGTTTAAGGGCTATTTGGTCATTTGTCTCCCGTCAGTCAAATCCCCTTTTCTTGAGTTGTCGTTAGATGATTTTTTGTACCTTTGCCAAGCAACTGAACCTCATTCTTGGTGCAGCCTCTGTTACTACTCCAGTGGGCTCCTGCACATTGCCACAGACCGCAACCAGCACCAGCAGCTCCTGGATGCAGTGATGGAGAGTCTGCAACTGTCTCGTGGCAGCCTTCACCCAGGGCCAGCACGGTGGCTAGAGTCCCATTAGCATCCTTCTGACACATTGTGCCTCATGTCCCACCAAGGCCTTTGATTGCAGCTCAGTGTAAGCAGCTTTCCAGCCTGCTGGTTTTTTTTACGGCACAGGATTTCCCTTAGCTTCCTTGTGTGCCTCAGGAGACGCAGGCACGGGACCCCGACTTTGCACTGTGCACTAAGAACTGGGCACGGGGGCAGGATTCATCTCCTTTAACATTAAATATAAGACACCTGCACTCCCACTCACAGAGATGAATCAATGTTAGGAACAGCTAAATTAAGACAGATCAATCCTTGCCATCGGGGCCAAGCTTGTGTGGGTCGGGGGGGGGGTCCATATGGGAAGTCTGCATGTGGTCTTGGTAGTTTAAACCTTCTTCTCACCGCTGCGTGGCTGGGGGGCACACAGCTCCTGCCACGCGTGGCTGGCCCTGCTCTTCCTTGGTGCCTGGCTTTGGCAGCGCGGCTCGGCTCTGCATGCCTGCTGGCTCTGGCAGAGGGGCAGAGCAGCCGCAGAGGGCCGTGGTTTTCTGTCCCAAGATAAGCAGAGGGCAATGTGTTGTGACACCGTCAGCTGGCAGCCCGGCTGCAGAGCTGTGTGTTAGGTCAGGGCCAGATTTACTGCTACGCGGGTTAATCTGGATGTCCTCAGCTTGAATGCAGAGCCGACAGCAATGCTGGCTGCAGGAGAAGGAAGCACCAAGGTGAGAGAGTGGCAGAGCAAACGCTGTCTTTGACTGGGGGCTTCACGACTTCAGGGAAAAGAAGAAAAATGTTCTTGGGAGATGCAGATGTGACCCATGCGTGAGCTCTCTGGACCTTCCCAGAGCTTCAACCTGTGGCTTCCACGCAGCACCTTGACACCAGAGAAAACCCCAAATCAGAGTCCAGAGACCCTGTTCTGCAGCCAAGGCAGGCCTCCTCCTCCACACGGGTCTAGCCGGGACCCCGCAGCGACGCCCTGGCCAAAGTGTCTTCCCTAGCCCAGACTCATCCCTGCCCTGGTAGCGTCCATGCTGGGGCAACGTGCAGATCTGCCTTCCCACCGTGAGGCACTGCTGGCCCTGTGGGACTGTTTCTTGTGGAAAGAACTGGCCGCTCTGAGCGCAGCAGCTGTGGAAACTGTTTGTACCTGGCATATAAACAGATGCCATCTGGGACGAGAGATCTGTTTATTTAGTTAAGAGATTTCTTGGCTCCCCACCATGAACCTAAACATGCGACAGAAAGGCATATGCCAGACCCCTACAGAGCGCTACCCGTCCTGTCCCCACAGCCTCACGCTGGTGCAAATGCTGAGGACCGTGGCCAGACAGGGCTCCCTGCGCTGCCCTGATCCCAGTCTCCCCCTGCCTGGGATTTGGGGGAGAGCAGGCGATGCCACCTCCTCCAGCACCAAGCAGGGTGGCTCCGCTCACCGAGATAGGCACCGGTCCCAGGGCCAAGCTCAGTGATATCCTGATCCACCTTGGCAAAGGAAGAGCCACGTAGAAGGCGTGTAGGGGACGGGGACTCTGCTGCCTCACTCTGTCCCTGCACTGATGTCCCACGTGCCCTTCAAAGGCATTTGGGGATGTCATGGACTGGAGGGTCCTCTAGGTGGCTGCAAGAAAAGACAGCATTGCCTGGGGGGCTCCTGCCTTCTCATGTCCAAAGGGAAGGCAAACCCAGCTGAGCAGAGAGTCAACAGCCTCATCTCCATGCCAAGTGCTCTGAAAAGCCTCCTCCTTCCCAGCCTGAGCACATTCAGTCGGGCAGTGGGGAGCCCTGGGTCTCCCCTCAGATCTTGAGGTTGCTCTTGCAGCATCTCCCAGCCTGTTTCCTGGCACATCCAAGACCAAGCAGAGCAACGGTTTGGGCCAGGAGAGAGCAAGTCTTGGGAAAAGGAAGGAAAACCCTATAGAGGAGGACCTACAACGCGTCCCATGTTCAGAGGAGGCAACAGAAGGATTTCTCCAAACAAGATGAAACCAGAGCAAAATAAGAAGCATATCAAATCCCTGCTTAGTGAAGGCACAGTAGCAAGTGCTGGGAATATCCTGCTCTCACACGGTTGCTGCTGTTCTCGTTACAGCTGCCTTCAGTCAGGTGTTCCCGCGGGTTTCCGCGTGGTGTCTATGACCAGTGGAGTTCCTGCTGGGTTGCTGCGTGCTTTCCCTCGCGAGGGCTCCGAAGAAGCCCATGCTCCCTTACTCAGCTGCCTTGAAGCACAAGGCTGGCGCATGCCCGTGGAGAAAGGAGCAGGGTAACCTGCTGGCTGGGAAGCCTGGGCATCGGCAATGCTGGGGACAGGGGGCTTGGTGTGCTGGAAACAGTGCTGTCTGAGAGCAACGTGACCACAGACACCGCAGCGAGCAGAGTCGGCCTGGAGTGGGGCCCTGTGGCCAGTGGGTCACCCGGCGCGGCTAACGGCGAGGCCACACGCCTGCAGGAGGGAGGACACCGGAGCCTGCGGATCAGGGAGTAGGTCTTGGAAAAGGCACTGGTGGAAAACAAGCCGGACGTGTCCGTCAGCAGGGGAGAGGGAAGGCAAGCCGTGGGCGTGCAGTGAGCGGCTGCGGGTGTCACTGGCGCTGCAGGCAGCGCTGGCGGGATGCGCGTGCCCAGCGCTGCAGCCCAACCCTGGATGAGCAGGAAGGATCCCGTCAAAGAGCGAGAACTTACTGCAGGCAGTGCTGGCTGGTAGCAAAAGGCAAAAGCCGTTCAAGCTGTTTCATTTAACACAGACAGGTCAAGAACGGCCTTGGTCATGGCACCCTTGTCTCTGCGGGGAGAGCGCTCTGCAAGTGCCCGGCTCTGTCGGAGAAGGAAAAGGGGAGAAATCGGAAGTAAAAACTTCCAGGTAAGAAATCAGGTCGGTGTCTCTGACACAGAGAGACGCTCTTACCCGTCCGCCACTGCCTGCGCAGCAGTCCCCATCCGTTGGTGGAGATTGGGGGTGTCTCTAAAGCCAGGTCAGAGGACTTTTTCCGGAGGCCGTGCTCTCCTTCCGAGGCTCCCAGCTGCTTTGCAATGGGGCTGTTGCAGACAGCAGTGAAAGCTGCTCCTGGCCCTGCCTGAGGCCATGCATGTGCCTTCATCCCCTCCTGCCTCTGCACCCAACCCTAGGCCCTCTGCGAGCTTCTGCCACCTCGGGCTCCCCCCAGCACCAGCCTGGGGCCGTGACACCAGCCAAAGCTCTGCTGGCTGCCAGCGCAAGCGCGCTGCTCCCGCTCTTGGAGCCGCCGGGGCTCGGCAGAGGAGCTGCGCGGCAGGACCACGCGGAGGAGGAGAGGGAAACCCTTCCTTCCCCCCCGCCGGGGCCTTGAAATCCCGGACCTCTCTGCAGCCACCAGCGCACCTTCTCCCGCAGCCCGGGCCGCTGGCCAGGCCGTCTCCGCCTGCGTCGCCCCGGGCCAGCCCTGCACCCTCTCGATTGCCATCTTGAGTCCTGCCTGCTCTCTCCTCTCCGCTGCGCTGACATATTTACCTTGGCTACCTAGAAACCAGTGCCGCTGCACCCCCTCCCGTGCCATTCCCTCTGCTGCGAGCAAGATTATTAGGGGAATATTTTTACACAGCGTGTCAGACCTTTAAAAATAAGCCTAATGAAAACAGCCTGGTACTTTGGCTGATTAATCACCAGTGTTTTGATGAACTGAAATGCCTTCCCCTTTCCTCTAAATAGACTAGGACGAGCATCGCCGTTGCTCGCTAGCGAGCGTAACCCTCAAACCCACCAGATGTTTCCTTAAAAGGCAAAGGAGACTGGGAACTTCTTGCCTGGAATCCGAGCGTTTGCAGCCCCGGTGCAGACGCCGCGTCCCCCCGCGCGGCCGCTGCCCGGCTCAGCCAGCCGGGCTCTGCTTCGCGGCCTTTGGCGAAGCCCGAGCAGGTGTTCGGCGCCGGCGCAGGGCAGCCGGCCGAGCCGCGGAGGGGCTGCAGAGCTTCGCGGCCACCCCCCCGGCGGCTGGTGGGGTCGGGCCGGTGGAGCAGGGTCTCTCTCCTCCCAGCCCCGGACGCCCCGCAGCCGGTTTCTGCAGGGCAGAGCGGCAGAGACGGCGCCTGGCGAGGCACCGGCGCACCTCAAAGGCTACAGGTGCAGACGGGTGCCGCTGGGTGGTAGATATGAACCTGGCTGTTGGCGCGCTGGCCAAGGCACCTGGAGCGGGCTCAGCACGGCCGCGACAAGGACCACCCTGCTGCGCCCGCAAGCAGGTTCCTAAGTGAAATTGGGAACGTGCTGAGCAGGAAAGGAAAGGATGTATCCTGGGACTTGCAAAATCTGTACCCCAGCTGAAGAGAAGGGGCGATTTTGCGGCCTAGCTGCTGCTGCTATGTCAGTCCCTGGCAGAGGGGACGTATGGAAATGCACTGGTAGAAGAAATGTTTTGTCTTTGCAAAGGGCCAGCTTTCACCAGTGTGCGGCTATTTTCAGAGGCATGTCCTGGGAAGAGTCCCGCATGGCCCAGATTACCACGCTGAACATACCGCCCTATCACACCAGCCATGCGCATGGGTTTGCTGAAGAACAAAATGTAAACCTTGGAGGACACGTGCTGCCAAGCAGCTAGTTGTTTGCTCTGGGGAGCCATCTCCCATTTGAGTTTGAGGAGGGCCTAGCTGAAAGGGCGAGAACAGCAGAAGAGGCCAGGAGCAGCTCCTCCATGAGGTGCGTGGCTGGGGGCACGTGACCCAAGGAGAAAACAGGACTGTCTATCAATCAGCATCGCATCCCTCAGCAAAAGACCTCGGTGCCAAAACTGCACCTGTGGCTCACGTTAAAATTCAGAAATCCTGAACTCATCTTGCAGGCTTAATACTGACTTAGTCTCTAATGTCATCTGCAGCTTCTGGGGGCTGACTGCAAGACATCCTCAGGAGACTGACATCCCTCCCCACTTTCTGGCCAAGATAAGAGCACCAAGAGCACAAGAGAGGAAGCCTGAGCCAGGTCGGGGCCCTTGGAGATGCCTGTGCTGGCGAGCGAGGACTCTGCCACGATCAGACCCACCTCAGCCGTCAGCACCACTGGAAAATGAGGGGTGAGCTCCAAAGGAGCTGACGGCTCCAGCTGCTGTTCATTGCCGATGGCAAAGGGGACATGAGCTTCACAAGCCCCTGAGCAGAGGGGCACAGTCCTCATCTGTGTATAGCTCTGGGGACACCTGCTCTCAAGGAATACGAGCAGGAAACGCAGACCCACTATGTGGGCAAAGTGGGAGGCAAGTATCCGCATGTTCAGAAGTTGCCCATGCATGGAAATTGCACCTATTTAGCTAAGCTTGTTGAGCTGCACGCCTGCTTGTGCCTACACTCTTGCAAGCATCTAGCAAGCAGTTAGCACTGTTACCAAACTACCCTACACCAGCACACATCCCTCCTAAACTAGCATATGGGTGTCTGCTCAAAAGACAGCCGCACCAGCTGAACTTAATTAATCCAGGAACAATTTCAGCCAGCATGGGTTAATTTCTGCATGTCAACTGGAGCCTACTAGAGCCCATGGGTCTTCTTGTGACTCACTTCCTCTCTTCTCTCCAGCAACTCAACCAGCAGAGCTGTTTCGGCATGCTGGCTGTCTGGCACGTCACTGTTGCTGGCTGTCTGGCACGTCTCTACCCAAGGCTGGGCTCCTTGCAAACCAAGCAAAATCTCTACTGCCTGGAGACTGTCAGGCTGGGGGATAAAGTCTAGACCAGGAGACTGTCCCTTTCTCCCAGCCTCTGCTGTGATAACAAATTCCTCCTGCAGCCAACAGGACTTTTCCCAGTTTGCCTGTTGCCAGGGCATGGCCTGGGCATCAGGTACCCACCAGCAAAGCTCCATCAGTCCTGCACAAATCCTGAGTGACAGGGGATTCGGAAGAGATGGGAGAGCAGGGAAGTGGGGAACTGCCAGGGTCTTGGAGACACAAAGAGATAGCTCTCCAGAGTTATCAGTCAGCTGGGAGCTCCCAGACCAAACTGGCAGGGGAAGGAAGGTGGTGCTGGTTACTCTAAGGTAGTGGTTTAGGCACAATTACGGCTCCATAACTAACTGGCCAATTTGGCATCACTGCCTGAGGAGTTTCAGAATGTCCTACAGATGCTAATTAGCCCTGTAAAGGTCTCCAGAACCACCATGAGACCCTGAGATCCAACCTACAGGTCTAACGTCAGGCATCTGCGTCATCCTCTGGAGACACCTACTTAGTTGCATTGGCTCTAAAGGGAGCCCCAATGACCCCTCCTTTCCACCCAGTTAACCCAAATCCCATCCCCAGAGGCTGTGAACGAGACACCTCAGCATCCCTTAGTGGGACTGTGAGTGGAGGGGGCTGAGGCGGCTGGGCACGAGCCACAGGAGGGCTCCCAGGGGACTGGGATGTCCCACAAGACTGTTCGACCACACGGAGAAGTCCCTTGACGTGGCCAGTGGGCAAATGCAGGTTGTTTTGCACTTGACATTCCTGAGTATTTGGGTACCCATTGCTGTTACACTCTAGGCATGTGGGAGGGTTGCTGGAGCCAAGTTAATCCATAATAGGGCCGGTCAAGCTGCTCCTTTCCTGCAGTCTTCGGCCAATTTTGAGCAACCCAGGGACAACTCAGAGCCAAGGACATTCCAGGAGAAATTCTGTGTCCTTGGCTGAGTCCTGCAGGCTACTAAATCCAGACTGCCAAAGACCATGGGAGGAAGTAGGAGCGCGAGGCTTCTGCAGACCCTGCTCACCCGGGACAGCCATGTCTGGATCTACACAACACCCACCCCAGTCACAAGTGCATCTGGCATTGCTCTACCTGCATCAGTCCTGGGGCATTAGCTAAGAGCAAACCTCCTGGGCCAGTGTTGAGAGATACAGTGCTTGCACTCTCCTGTATGCCCTAGAGAGCTCTTGCCCTGGTGGGCTCCCTGGTAGGACAATTCCCAGGAAGCAACCTGTTTTTCTCTTTGCATGTTTGGACATATTTGGCAAGAAGCAGAGTGGTTCGAGCAAGGGCAGAAGGACCACAGCTTCCAGCACTGTCATCCTTCAGACCTTGCATGACCGCCTGGCCATGCTCTATTTACCAAAGCCCAGAGCGCTGTAAACAACTTCTTGCCCCATCCTCCCTCAGCTATTACTCTGTTATTTTAACAAGGAGCTCAGTTATTCTCCTTCTCTTCTGCTCAGACCCTTCTGACCCCAAATATCACTGTCTCTTTGCACTTCCCAGGCCAACGTTTCTTAAAACATGCTCCTTCCGAGATGCAATGCTGTTCTCCAGAGATTGGGCAACTTCTGACCCTGACTCTCATCTTGCTTTGCCTTCGTTGCTGAATTTAAGGCAGATAACAGTCATTCCAAATGGGTTCTTTTTATTAGAATAGCTCCATCTCCTCCTCAGTAACATGAAGCAGTTTTCCAGAAAGCCCTTAAAGCCACCGAACACTTTGCAAATGGAAATTTTTCTTTCTCTATTAACATCTGTTTTTAGAAAACTGTGTTTTTTTCCTTGACCCGTCATTTTCCCAGCCCCTTCTGCCGGCACAGCCATGGCCGAATTGGACATTCCCAAGCGGAGACCTTTTCTCTGATTGCCTCCTCTTCAGCAGAGGTTGCAAAGGGCAGTAAACTTCAGTGACTCACACTACAGCCACCTCGCGGCTGGATTTCTGCCTGGCAAGTTTTCTGTGGGCAGACCATGAAGAACATTCCTCAGATTTTTAGGAAGAGAAGCACTGCAAATCAGACCTAGTGAGTCCTAAATCCCATCTCCTGTCCTCTGCAGCACTGGGTAAAAGATGCTCGAGAAGCAAAGGTCTGCTTCACGGTCTCCTGGGACTACACAGGAAGCGTCTCCTAGCCCCTTGATGGTGCAGGTTGCCCACAGGTCTGTCCCATGTCCCATCAGCCAGCCCATGGGGCTGTCACAGATGTCCGTGGGCACCCAGTGTGGGAGGATAAATTGAGGTCTTTGAAGCCTGTGAGATGAGTTACAGACCCAGAATTGCCAAAATCTGAGAGCTGATTTGTTGGCCAAAACCCCTAAATAGTTTATGAAAAGCAGGAGCATGGGCCCCTGTGTCACTTGGGCTCCTAAGTCACGTGGGGGCTGAAGTGCAGAATTCAGCACTTAATGAAATAAGACAGGGCATGCCAAGAGTCACGATCTTTAGTTCTTGGGAACTGAAGATCTTCCCTGAAAGGAAGCAGACTGCATCTCTCTTTGTTCTGCGGGCTGCTCCCACCACTGTGTGGGCCCATGCCCGTTCCCAGGCCACTTGCTGACCTGGCCCTCCTTCCAGGAGACAGGACCACTCAGGGTCCTCGGCAGCAGCTGGCATATCACTGTGTGAGTCCTGAGCCACTCACCTCACATCTATAGCAGTAAGGTGGAGGCAAATATTGGGTCTCACTTCTGGGCTACTCAACCCAACTTCAGTGGGCTGCATGCACCAAACTACCTTTGCAGCCCTGAGCCGTGATCGCTCCTGTTGTATTTCTGCAGCTCAGGTTCCTGTTTGTTTTCACCCGTGTTTGTTCACCATGCTTTGGGCAGAGGAAAAGAAGGGTCTGAAAAGACTTCTATCAACTCATGTGGCTGGTCCACCACAGTTGCTGCGATCTACACAATGACTGCAAAACATGTGCCCTGATCCTCCCCTGCCCTGTGGAGTGCTGCACGTGAAATACAGCATGAGATCTGCTCCTTCCACAACGCTGCGATTCCCACCGAGGCAAAGGGTGGGCTTGAGCGATATGACTGGTTAATCCCAGTGTCCTGCTGGGAGCTGAGTCACAGAGACCGTTTTAGCACACAAATGATGTCATAACGCCGCGAAAGAAAGCGATACTAAAGGATTTTAGCTCTTTTCCTGCTCTGTAAGTCAATTTATCAGCTCTCCATAAACAGATAATAAACTTTCCCATCTGTGGCAGCTCAACCCATATAAGCTAAACACTACAAGCATTTCCATGGATTTGTCTGCATCCCAGTTGTGGCTTATGTAAATATAGAACTAAGCTTTTCACTGTTGTTTTTTTAGACTGGCTGGAAACACAGCGTTTTTATCTGCTTGTGCCCTTAGATGGAACGTGCATCTTCCAGACAGAAAGTTTGCTTCTGGCACAACCTACGAGTCGCTGGGAACGCTTTGTGCTGCGATTTGCTCTGGTCATAGAAAAACATGGTTTCCCAACAGCATTAGAACAAAAACGAGATCCAGTTATGCCATTCTTTCTTGCACTGTTTGTTCGAAAATGCAGTCCAAACCTGAGTGCGTTGCCACCTCACTTGCTTCAGCTGTTCGTTAAATTGCAGATCTTTTGGTTAGCTGTCATTGGATCTTTCCTACTTTTCTTTTTGCCTTGAAGGCCTGTTTTCGCTTTTCTTGCTAGCTGGGAACTCTTGTTTCTGATGCTTGTCCTTCTCTTTACAGAGTTGGTATGACTTCAGAAATGAGGAACTGCATATCCAAACTCAGACAAGAGCAATTTTCATTTTTGAACAATAAAAGCTGACAAATAAAGTAACTCTCCTTGATGGGCTCTTCTGCAGCAGGTTGGAGAGGTCACACAGCAAAGTTCATCTGTGGCCTCCCTTGGAGACTGCACTAGCACGTTCCCTCTGCATCCAAATAGGAGCAACTCAATCTCTTTGATTTCTTTTGAAATATGTGAATATTTTGGATATCCCTACATATGATTTGCTGGAGTAATGTGAAGATCAGAGGCCCACCAGCTGCAACTCATGTTATATGTGTTGCTGGAGGGACAACACAGGTGTGACCCCCACACCTGCGCCCCCCTGTCCTCCCCAGCATTAGCCAGATGTCACTGGGGAAGAGTGAAGAGGAAGGATTCCCCAGTGTAACCTACTTTTACACCTCTTTCAGAGGCCAGGAGCTAGACAGAACAGCAACATATTCTGATAGGAAGGGCAGGCAGTGAGATTACTAAAGACCTGCCCAGGATATAGTTAAAAGAAAGGAAAGAACTGGGAATTGGTGATGACTCTTTGAGGAGACAAGGGAACTGTCTTGGCATATCTACAGAACTGGCTGATAAACAGATTAGCAGAGTTTAAATACATATGTATTAGTCACAAGCTGGTAGGATGCTTAAAGGATGATACAACCATTTCTTTTCCCCCTTTTACGATTTCCCTTGAGTCTGTCCCAGCTATTTAAATCTGGAGCTTGTTTTTCCTCCAGATATTTTCATGAAAAGATGAGAAGCTTTGAGCATTAATAGGGAACTAAATGACTGACTTGGTCTTCCACGGTGTTGATGAAGGATTCTCCGGCAGGAATCTTCACTTTTTATGGTATCTCCCTCCACATACAGCTAGCAATAATACTGGATTAAACACCACCCAGCAGCAAGTGGCCGAGCCTGCACACACAGGTAACAAGTTAGAAAAGAAGTCAGCATTTTTGGAAGACCTTTCCAAGGAATTTTGTAATCCTTGTCAGTGGCATTAGGACCTGTGGGTGTGATGGCCCACTGGTCTGCAAGAAATGTCTGTCAGAGCCTGCGCTTGTCTAATAACCCTTCCTTTGGCTTTGCTTGGGACGGGTAGGATACACCCACAGGATACACCCACTGCATTCACCAGCTGCCCTCTGGCATCGACATCCCCGTCAGATATGCTGCATCTGGATTAAGTAGACTCCCTGAGTTCACTGTTTTCCCTTTGCATCAAAACACTGCCTTGAGGAATGGTGTCCCACCACCGTCAGCTGTACGTAGCCTACAGCAAACAGCACTACTCAGTGGCATGAGAACATCCTGAGGAGCACCGGGCCAGGCAAGGTATCCTGCAGAGATAAGGACATACGGATCTGGAACAGGACAGTGGCTTGCCTGTGCAGGAGTGTGCGCAGGGAGTGGGAAATCTGAGAGGAAGGGGAAAAGTGTTTGAAGACACTAGCCTGAGCTGCCTCACATTCTCCCGTTGGAAGAGGTGTTTTAAATTTCAAGAGACAAAAATACAGGGAACGTGCACTAGGGACAGCTGGCCCTGGCTGTACACATCTGTCCTGGCATCCAGTGTCCTCTCTTATTCAGAGCCTTCTCCTCCAAGAAACATGTCCCTAGGTTTACATGTAAAGAGACATCCACCATGCATGAAAACCCTTTGCTAAGGTAAGTGCTTTTGTGGCCTTGGAATGAAACCCCTCCAGCAGTAGGATAGTGAATGCAATTTCCCTACGCTTTCCAAGCAAGGAAGCAGCTGCCCTGCTTGAAGCAGCATGAAATCAGTGCCTCCTTGTTGGAAGGTAGGACCAGGAACACTGGTGGGACTGGGATGTCCACATTCCCAGGGAGGGTGTTGGGGCCAGAGAAGGAGAGCACTAGGAGGAGCTGCCCCTGCCCCCAGGTGCTCCGTGTTGGGAGACATCTGGGTCCTGTAGTGAGGCCAGGCATGAGTCCAAGGAGAGCCAAGAATAGCAGCAGGTGGATTTTGTGGCATGCTTTGACAAGGAAAACCAGTAACTCCTGCTAAGGATATGGCAACTGGTAAAGAGCGCTCATCCACAAAATCACCTGGTGCTGCAGGATATATGGTTCATGCTGAGCTGTGTTGCTTCCCGTGGGTTAACATGTCTTAGCCAGGTTCCTCCATGCAAATGTGCTGCTGGGGGCATTTAAAAGTGACTGAATGCCAATGGAAAAGACAGGAATATCTCCAGGGTGTATATCATAGTGCTATATGCAAATATATACATGCCTTTTAAAGTGGACGTCACAAATAGCAGAGGAAGAACCGGACAAAGCCAACTGAAATAGCTCTCTCAAAACTCATCTCCTCATATAACTCAGCTGTCACTCAGAGAAAACCATCCAGAAATTCCCACATAGAGCCCCTATCTTGTGGCACAGCCGGGATTTCTCTTTACAAGAGAACATGAGACAAAGATTTCAAGCGAGAGCAAGTCAGCAGTGCCCCCAAGCAAATCATCCCAGCAGTTAATGCCACTGCTACAAATTTACAGCACGTTTCTAACCTGAATTTCTCTCTCATTATGTCCTCGTCTGCCATATTTAAGAGCCATGAGCTATTAGAAATCACCCCCCCATTTACGTGCTTGTGGATAATAGTTTCACTTCGGTTCCCTTGATACATAGACCCATGGGAAGGCCTTGTTAAGCGCATCTGAAGAGAGGCACTGTCCCAAGCCCCATTGTTGAACCGGGGCATACTTTCACTCACTAGCAACAGGAAATCGAGGTTAATTAACGCACCAGTAAGACGTGAATTTGGCTCCCCAGCACAGAGAAGTCAAGGGAGAAGCTCACATCTATTTTGGGCTGTTTATAAACAGCTTCCTAGCTACCCAAGTTTGCCCTCTTCCTCACAGAGAAAGAAGACATGTTATTGAGTAGTTACAATATTTCTAAATATACCCACTCCTCCCAAGATTTAGAAGGGAATTGGGGAGCCTGGAGCTAGTCTGAGGATAGAGAAACGGCTGCAAGAGAAACTCTAAGATTGGCAGAAATGGATCCTTTTCCTTTAAAACATTCTATTTTTCCCTTCAGAAAAGTTCCTGCATGTCCGACTAACAGGCAACGCTCCATGAGCAACTGCACAGATAAACTAAAAGGGGACAAAGGATGGAGGGAAGAACAAGAGGGAGGAGGAAAAACAAATGGGGAGACCCAAGTGCAGCAGCTTGGATCAATGTGCTGCCAGATCAGCTCTGCCCATCCCCAGGCCTGGCAGGCAGGGGTTAAGGGGATCTGGGGCGACCGTTTTATTGCGAGGACTGCAAATCACTTTCCAGATTTGCAAAATGAGTTTCTTAGGAATAACGATACAGCCCGAGGTGCCACTCTGGAGCTGGACTGGGAACTCCCTCTTTTCTGTCCGAGACCCTTTGTGCAAGTCAACTATGGACCTATAAACTCTAGTTCAAGGACAAGAATCTAACCTCCTGTTCCTCCCAACTGAAGAGACATCACAGATGCAGGATAAAATCTTCCAGATGTTCAGAGGGCTAGTCCCACTGGAAGGACCTCCCATTCCTTCTCTGCCCTTGCGCCCGCGCTTCCCACCCGTGCTCACGCTTCTGCTTCTCGCTTGCAACGTTTTCGCTCAATGCACCTAATCGGGGCTGCCATGTGCTGCATGGATTTGTTGTGATGCACAGAGCCGAGAGCTGTCAAGGGCGACAGGCTGAGACGGACATCGACAAGGGTGATGTTTGCACTTAGCCAGGTGAACGCCATCTCCTTCGATGAAGGACCCATGGGTGCAGCGAGGGAATCCAGACCACAGCCACACGATGTCTGTTGGCAGTCACAAGTGCAGGAGTGCATCTCAGCCCATTGCAACATGAAATCTACTGATAAGAAAGAGGGATTTGTCATCGCAGGCCTTAGCGCTCTGAGCGGCTGGGTGAGCGCCTGGGATGCTCCAAATGGCTCCATGTTCTCACTCCATCCAACACAACAAAACACAACACTGCGGCTTCCTTGGGTGGAGGGAGGGAAGAGATCGACCTGCTTCTGGGCTGGTTTCTGCGGTTGCTGCTGCGATCAGGTGCTCCCCCTCCTATCCTCTGTGCCTGTGACGGTGCAAAGGCCCTGCTCCAGTGCTGGCACAAACAGACCTGCCAGCACTGGGAGCTAGCATTTTCTAGGCGCTAATCCCAGGTCCTAACAATGCCAAGGAGGAAGGGGTGGAGGATATTTTTTCTTTCCCTCCAGGGATTGAAATAGAAGAAGAAAGTCAGTTCTGCAATATCCAGTTACTGCAATATAATCTAACTGGGCCAGTTTCACTGAAGAATTTGACCAGCAGCCAATTTGCTTTGTCTTCCATGGCCTAAAGCTACTAAAGTTCAAACGAGAGCAAAAGGAGCTCTTTTCTCAGGACCTCCATCCCTGCACTCCCCGCCAGCCACACAGCAATATACCCTCTCGCGGTGTACCTCTCCTCGCTGTGCCACCATCCTGAACCCTCTCCCGTGGCATGTAGACACGCACACACTCAGCCACCTCCATCCTTCCAGAATATAATGTTTAACAAGGGAACTTCCCAGCTCTCTTTTCCTGAAAAACACAGATTTCCCTCTTTCCTCCCAGTCACAGACACTTCCCTATCCCAATTTGCAGCTGACTTCTCATCTTCATGCGGTCAAAAAAAAAAAAAAAAAAGTCGCATCGCTAATGATGCCAAACTCGAGAGCTCTCCCTGCCTGAAAATGCAGCTTTTCCAGTGTCAGCTCAGCGCTGCCCCTGAACTGGGATTACCTGCAAACCAGGGCAAAGCCCTGCTACAAGCTCACCGGTCCCACACAACCGTATTTCCCTTTTCAGGCGGGCCTGTCCTGCAGTGCCCAAATTTTCCCACCGCGTGACAGCCAGCCAAGTGGGAAAATAAACCGAGCGCTCTCGTGGCGAGGGGCACGGTTCTTTCTGCCCATGGCAGCTAACCAGCGGGGGTGGGAATTGCTCCCTCAGCCCACGCTGAACGCCACATATAGAAGGCAAAGGCCGAGAGTACCTTGTCCTCGCAGCTAGAGGAAAACTCCCAGGCCGTATAAACCCACGCGCCCCGCTGCGGGCAGCCCACTTGGAGAGCGGGGGGAAAGAACCGTTTAACCCCTTGTTCAGGTCTCCAAAGAAACTTCATTTATTTCTTCTGTAACCGCAATTTTCATCTTTTTCTCCCTGCTCGCATCCTGGCTGCACCTCGGGCCCCAGCCAAGACAGGACCCTCCTATAATAAACTCTGTTCACATCCATAAGGAGCTATTTCCAAGTGCTCACAGCCTACTTAGAGCTCAATTACTCAGCTGGGAGAGCCGGGGTATTGCCCAGGGTATTGCTGGAATAGGTAAGGAATCAGAGCCAGAACAATCTGTTAAAAGGGGTATTCACATAAGCCTCTGTCCTGTTTACACTGCTGATACTCTTCAGTCCTATCCCTTCACAGCAGATGTGAATCAGGCCTGGGATGCAAAATCTGACCATGAGTACAGAGATAAATAGCTTAAAGAGTCTCATTCTTCCACTTTCTGGCTCAGCTTGTGAAAAAGTAGGGAAACCAAATGCTTCCCAGCCTCCCACGCATGAAGCACATACCAAATATTCTTAGTGCAGAGGTTAATAAATGTTACAGAGAAGTGGCAGTGGCTCCCACCAAGGCGATGCGCAAAAGATGAGAGAGGGACTGTCATGAAGCTTCCTAGACCCGAGGCTCAAAGGGAGCCATTCAAGGATTTGCCAGGTGCAGAGAAGGAGATAAATGTGTCCAAATCCTAATAAAAGAATGAACTTAAACTGAGTAATAAGCAACACAAAACAAATGGCTTAGGGCAAAACCTGCTTCTTAAGAGTGATTTTCACAAAGCAGCAAACTTTTCTCTCTTTTTATTCCGCGAGAGCCAGAGATGTTTTAAGCTTTTGCACAAGCGAAACGGAAAGGACCGAGAGTCTGGAGATCTCCAAAGGGAAAAAGCAGTGGAAAAAGAAACACAGCCTGCAGGATTGCTGTCATTGCGCCTTCTCCATCTTCACTACCAGCCCTGCTGAAAGATGTTAGAGCAGAGGCAAAGATAAAATCCCTGGCACCAGCACAGATGTTGGCTTTCTGAGTAACATCAGGATCTCGTGAAATACCCTGTTCCCTCCCAGAGGGCCTGGAGCAGGTCCCTGCCTAATTCCTTTTGCCTCTGCATGACAGCTATTCTCTTAGCAAGCACAACACACGTTTCTCAGGGTTCGTATTTTCCATATAGTCCCTTAAAATAACCCCGCGGAGTTCACAGGTGTGCCCCTGCCTTTCTCACAGAAACACCTTACTCACAGCTGAGACGTGGGGAGATGTGACTTACGTCTACCGAGAGTTCCTGCTGAATAATTTTCTTGGGCTCCTTGTCACAGCGATTGAGCGCTGTGTCGCGGCTGTGCGGGCCAGCTGGGCGCTTTTCTGTTTGGCTGCTCTGCTCGAGCTCCAGAGGGATGCTTCCATCTGGATCCACCACATCCAGCTCCTTTTCCAGCTCTTCCATCTCCTCTGGAGACAGAGTGGACAACAAACTATCAATATCTGGATCTTCGCTAACTTGTCGCCGGTATTTGGCTACCTTGGACATCCTGGTGGCTCGCTGGCGAGACACGGTTGCGGTGGTATGTGGTACCAAGGATAGAGAAAAAAAAATCGAAGCCTTGATACGGCTTCCCTCAGTGGCAGCAGGTGCTGAAGCGTTAAATCTCAGCAGCTCTCAATCGCTGCAGCCCAGGGTATAGTAGTTATAAAGAGGGGACACCCCTCAGTCCAAGGGTTGGCCAATAACAGGGCCCAGCTGCGATTCGGGTGCTGCGAAGCCAATGGAGCCCAGCGGGAGGCGGGGAATGGTGCTATCAGAGGAGCTTGAAACCCGAGGACATTCCAGGGAACCATGCAGAGCTGCATGACCAAATTTAGTCCGGAGCATTTAGCCTTTTAAAGGCAATGGGCCAACGTAGTGAGAAAATGCACAAAAATGCACAAGCTGGCAGGCTGGGGATCTGGCAGTGGGGGTGGGGAGCAGGGAGAGGCAGATCCCCAGCACATGCCCATCAGCGCCAGACAGCTAATAAAGAGGTCAGCGTTGCTCCGCAGACATCAGTCGTCTCCCCTGTTGCAGATGGGGAGAGTTTCTGGAGCTCATGTTCGTGCTAGTGACAGCTCTGTGCTGAAATCAGCAATAAAATGCCCACCCTGGAGAAAGTTTCTGTCTTTATCCGCCATCCCCTTGCACTCTCTAGGGTCTATGCGGTTAATCAAAGCCCTGGAGAAAGAGATGGGGAGCGGTTATGTTTTTGGTGCAGACTGGTTTCTTTACAAAGGATGTACAAAGTCCAACACCTTTTCACCTGGGAGGAATCAGCCCAGCCCGATATCTGCTTCTCATTCAGCAAAAGCTAACTAGCCCCCACTCCGTCCCTGGGTCGCTTCATCAGCACTTCTGCTGATTCCCTGTCCTCTGCTGGGCTTTTCTGCAGGCGCTCCTCCTCGCAGCCCTCCCAGTTCCCCTTCGCCAAGCCCCGGAGACATCCCTCCTTCTGCACAGTTTAAATTCCCCAGTCTCCTGCTTTTGTTTCGGGCGGTGCCCTAAGTCTGGACTTTGGCTGGGGGCACCCACTTTCCTCCAATCTGACCCGAAAGGAAGCTTATTGGCATCTATCAATTCTCCTGGAGGGAAAGAGGCAGCTATGCTCTTCTCTCTGAGTTTCGAGGCAGTTTTACCCCATGCATAACATTTTGTATCCATGTGTTATGCTGCCAGCTTCACCCTTTCCCTTCATCCTTTATCATCCTCCTGATATTAAGAGCCCACTGTCAGATCCCTCTCTTTCCTTGTCTAAGCAAACAGCACTTTGTTCTCCTTCAGTAAAATAAACTCTCATAAGATTTTCCTCAATGGTCTAATCACCTTCTCTGCCTGTCTCCATGGCTCAGTTCCTGTCCTGAATGCAGGTACAGGATGTTCCAGGTGAGTCTTCCACTGCTTTGTGATATGGACTAAATATTTTCCACCTGGATGGGAAATGCGGACTCTTGTTCCATTCTAGCATTTCATCTATCTCCAGCATCACAGCGTCCAGCTCCCGCTCCTAGCCTTCCTGTGATTCACCAGCACAACTGAGATCTTTCCCAGATTGTAGCAGAAACTCTTGTTTTCAGTTTCCAGGTGCATAACCTTAAACGCTGCAGTACTGAATTATCCCATTTCATCCAATCACTTCCATCTCTCTGATACCCTGATTCTCATCTACACTGATCATAGCAGTATCAGGAAGCGTGGCATGAACAGGATATGTTATCAGCACATTCCTAATGTCTGTGCCGAGGTCCTAAGTGACTACGTGAAGATTGCTCACAAGATCCAATGGTGAGGAACCTTACTGGCAACCTCCTGACACTTCCTCCCCCACTTCCCACTGCTGGGTGCGTGGGTACGCAGTAAAAGATGCACTGACACCGCACGTCGGCTTCCCCGAGAAGCTGCGAATGTGGCCTGGGAGGCCTTGAGTTTCTCCTAAAGCATCATATGCCCTTCCCTGATTTGAGAGTCCACGTGTCTGCTGGGGTTTCCTCCACTGGCCATACAGAGGTAAAACACTCAGAGTTTTGCAGGGAAATATTCCCTCTTAAATATCAGTAGAGGTCTTTGGACAACAGCCGAAAAGCAAGGGGAGAAGCAGAGGTCACCCCAAACTTGTCACAGTTCGTGCATTACAGTGGATGGTCTTATGACAGTTTATCTTGGCTGCTATGTCTCTCCTTAAACGGAGATAGCGTAGCTCTGAACGCCCCACAGAACGCCATAAAAACTCTGCAAACGGTCAATGAGTAAATTGGAAAGAAAACGCAGTGTCTGCACCCCATAATACTGGAGGAGCTCTGGATACATTTGCACTGACTGCTCCTTCACGGGCCAGCAGCAGCCAGGGGCTGAGGAAGCGTGCCGGGAACGCTCCGCCGTGCGTCGCGTCGCTCCACGGCAGGCTCCGGCCGCGCCAGGGCTGCGCCAGCCAGGGGAGCGCGGCGCGGCGGAGCTCCCAGCAGCCGTATGTCTTCTTCACCGAGGTCTTCTTCAGTCTCTGCGCTTATCAAGATCCCCATCTCCATAGCAACTGAGCACCTCACAGCCACTGATGAATATTTCTGCACAACACTCCTTTGAAACGTGGCAATATTATTAGCCATGCAGAGTGAGATCAAGTGCCTTTTCCAGGTGCATGTGCAGGGTCTGTGGCAGAGCTGGGAAAGCTTTTCATGCCCCCTACCTCTCATTCCACCACCTCTAACCCTCTGTCCTCCCTTACTTTTTCCTGTTAGCTGGCAGAGTACGATTGAAAAATGGATGCATCTCTGCGATCTGTTTTATTTTCCCCTTCCTTCAGAGCCTGTAGGAGGAAAGGAGGTTAAACACACCCATCTTCCCTGTCATTTTTATGATCAGATGTTCCTTGGGGAAGCAGGTGACATCTCCTTGGCCCTGCCTGCCTGGCAGCGGCACACAGCTGCCCTGGAACGTGTTGGCGCGCTTCTTGCCCTGGGCGAGCAAGAGAAACAGCGTCTCTGTCCTGAGGCCAGCTAAAGCTTCACGCAAAACCTTCCTCTACAAAATACCTCCTCACACGTGAAACGCAAACCCCTTGGCTTGGGTGCGTGGCTGGTCCCTCTCTCCTCCCTCCTCATCTACCTGCTTTTTCAGTCTGAACTGAAAATGTACCCGTGCATTGAAATGCAAAAGTTTTGCTCCTCAAAGCAGGGAAGCAAGTATGGAGACAACGTTATAAGCCAGGAAAGTAACCGGCTCCTGGCTGCAGGGCAATTTGGAAAACCCCTGCGCACCTTCCAGCGGCCTGCCAAGGGGATGCCACCACCGTCCCTGACTGGTCTGCTTGAAGGCATTTTGGAGCCGCCTGGGGCACTGCCAAACCTATGAGCTTGGCAGGGAGTTTTGGGCCATCTTGAGAGCCCTCCCTCAGCCTGTGGGTTGTTAAAGGGATGACCAGAATTATTGTCCGGCTTGGTCCAACTATCCCGTCACTTACTAGGCGAAAGGATAAGGGTTATTGAAAGAAATTGCAACCCTAAGAAGGGTCAGATCAGCATGGAGCCAGTCACAGTAGCAGTGGAGGGGTCTGCTCCCAGGCTCTACCAGGCAACAAGCAACTGGGACGAGACTGAGGTTTTCCACTCTTCCTTTCTACTTGTTCCTTCTCTGCTTTCTAGTCTTCTCCTCTCCCCCTCCCTTCTCCAAAGCAGAAGTCACAATACCACCTTCTGGTAATCTCCATTACTGCATCACCATGCTCTTTCACCCGCTGCTCCCATCCTGCCTTAAATAAGGACAAACATGCAATTGCTTCTTTCAGATCACGAAGAAACCTTTACATTTACAAGGACTCTTTAAAAGCCTCCAGACCCAGCAAATTAAAGCAGGAGGAGCATTTCCGTTCCTTTTCATTGCTTCAGCCCATGATTTATTTGGGCAATTAAGTGCCTTGTTGGTGCTCAGACGCTGCAGCACACCACAATCTCCATTGCGTGTTGTGACTGAACAATTTCTTGTCCCGACAAAAGAGCAGCGGGCAAGGTTAAATTAGGACTGTGAAAAGAACGAGTGATTTACAACTTAGAGCGCTTGCAAGCATTTGTGGGGGGAAAGGCTTTGGGGGACTTCACAGGCTGCCAGCACGGAGACTTCTTTTGGCTCCCTGGAGAAACTGCCCTCTCCAAGTCGCTGTCTCTTGATGGAGCTGTTAGGGCCAAATTCCCTGCTTGCCCACACTGCCCAGTCACAGGACCATCCCCAGGGACGCCTTGAGGTCACCCCGGGTGATTCCCCAGCTCCAAGAGCGCTGCAGGAGACACCTGACCATCTCCGAGCGTCTCGGCAGCTCTTGCGCGGAGAGGACGCGTCGCCCTGCGCCGCGGGGCCTGCCCCTGGCCGCACGCGCGCGCCCCCTCCGCGCAGCGGGGCACCGTGGGAGGTGGGCCGGGATGCCAACAGGCAGCCAAAAAGCTCTCTGCGCACGTTCACGCTGTCGTTTCCAGGGTGTCCTCGGCGGTTCCCGGTGGGACGCGCTCCCGGACTGCTCGGCTGCCTGTCCGCGGCCTGGCCTGAACCCACAGAACGCAGCAAAGCGCTTGGTAACGCTTTTAAATGCAGACACATCCCGGCCCGGGCACTGTTATTTATTAGAGGATGTTAAGGGCTAAGTAACAGCAGTTTTGTGATCCCTGCCTCGGGCAGGGTAACTCGACCTGGCCCTCGCCCCGGCAGCGCTTTTACCTGCCTTTTTTTTTTTTTAATGTGCCTGAGTTTTTTATTTTTTTTGCCCGCGCAGGGCACGCCAGCGAGGGCAGCGCCCACAGAAACGCTCTCTCCCCTCCCCGAGGGGCGGACAGCCCCTGCGGCGCCCTCAGCCGGGGGGCAGCGTCGAGACCACGGCGGCGGGGCCGACGGCCTCCCCCGAGTCCGGCGGCGGCGGCGGCCGCACGGGAGCGCCCTGAGGCGCGACGGGCAGTGGCCGGGGGGGGGGGGGAAGACGGAGTGCGCACGCGCAGTCACCGCCCCGCGCTGCGCGTCCTTCCCGCCGAGCTCCCGCCCTCCGCCCCCATTGGCCGGCGTCGGGGGGCGGCCAGCCAATGGCGCGGCGGGAGGGCGGTGGAGCGTGCCAAGATGGAGGAGTACGCGCGCGAGCCGTGGTGAGCGGCGGCCGGAGAGGGGGGTGGGATGAGGAGGGGGGAGAGCGTGCGGCGACCGTTGGTTTTGGCGGGCTCCGGGGGCGCGCGCGGCGCGGGGTGGGGGGAGGGGCGGCCGCTGCCTGCGCCCTCCTGTGCGCGGCGGCGGCGGCGGGTGACCTTGGCGGTGCCGCGGCCATGGCGGCCGCCGCCGCGGGACCCGCCTTCCCCCGCCTCAGGCTCGGCGGGGGCGGGGGCCGCTGCCGGTTCGCGGCCCCGGGCTGGCGGGGGGAAGCTGTCGTAGGGCCCCGCCGGCCGGTGCCCGGGCCTGGCAGGAAGGAGCCGAGCAGGGCCTGCCTGCGGCTGGGCTGCCAGCCCGGCCCTGGGGCCCTGCCGCTGTACCGGCGTGGGGCCGTCGGGCCCGCTGCCTCATTCGTTTCTAAACATACATGTGAATATACATACACACACGCTCCACGTGTAGCAGGGTCCTTTTCACGGAGCCCTTTGAAGGGCCCCCTCAGGGGCAGGGAGGTGCTCTGCGCTGCTGCAACCCTCGCTTTTCTGTTAAGCACGAATATATGGACGTGAACCCGGGCAAAAATTTGTCCGCGTGGCTCCACAGGTGTCTTTGCTAGTGAATTTGGCAGCCTTTAAAACCGATCGCCTTTCAGCAGGCTCTTTGTAAGCATTCGCAGCTGTGTTTATAACCATTTAAAGGTTTTTAGGTGTGGTAATAAAACGTTTAAAGGCAGGCTTGGGTTCAGGAGTAAGTATGTGGAGGTCTGCCCTTCTCCACCAATACTTGTTCGAGACTTTTCTCAAAGCTTTGGAAAATGCTCTATTGCCCTGTTTTGAGTTTCTTCATAAACCTCAACTGTGCTTTTCTCGAGTCTACAGCACCAGGTCTCGGATAGTAGTAAGTTGTTTGTTTTTTTACTATGAGCTACAGATAATCGTGTTTTCCAGTGAGATCACGTGACGGTGACCTTTTGCCGCTGAGCTGTGGAGCGGTTATCTGGGGCCACAGTTTGCGTTTTGACCTGCTTGCTGCTGCTCGCTCCCTGTCCCCCCCCACCCCCAGAGCTGCTGTTTTGGTGACGGCCCCCGCCCTGGGATGTGACCTGCTTGGATGCTGCTGCTGTCGGACTTGGCCGTAGTCGGCGTCTCGGTCACCTTCCTTGGCGTGGGTCTTTGCGCGGTCACGACGGCCTCAGGCCTGCGCGGTGTGAAGTTACGCCGTGCCCCTCAGCGAGGGTCCTGGCGCACGCCGCCTCAGAGGTGCGGAGTCGGAGCTGGCTTTTCTCACTGCTGGCACTGCTCATCGGATGCACTCTTCCCTCTACTGCCGTGGTCTGCTCTTTGCTCTCCTTTCAGGCAGGCATAGATTTTTTTTTTCCGGAAAGTTTTGCTATGCTATCGCTGCCGTTCACTCTGGCTACGTTACCGAGGTGTATGCTATCCTCGGCGTGTCCGTGTCCGTGCTGGCTGATAACGCGTGCTTGAGCTGGTGTGTAGCTGTTCCCGGGCTCAGTGGCAGAAGCGAAGCTCTGGACTTGGCGAGTGCGTTACCCCGAGCCCTCTGGGTCATGAAACCGTTCACGGGCGCTCTCGGTTGCCATCAGGAGCGCTGGGATTACTGCAGGAACCTTGCCTGCAGCTGAGAGCACGTCGTTTTTCTGTTGTGAGTGCTCTCCATAAAATCAGTGAAGCAATAGGAACGTAAAGCTTCTGTATAAGTGCCAAATAAATAGCAGAATCATCTATTTTATTCTATTGTGATAACTTACGTCAGGTATTGCTGGTGATGGTGGAGGTTTTGTATCAGTTTTCAGATACGTATAGCATCTCTCCAGGAGTTCAAAAGGAACTTAGGTATGAAGTAGTTGTGGTGGCATCAAAGAGATTTCCTTATTTGGAGGATAGTTTAAAAGCAAAATTAAGGACCCCACTGAGTTTTACATCTGAAGCAGAGTTAAGATGGAAAAAAAAAAATCTAAGAAAGCGTTTTGTGATTGGGGTCTAATTAATGACGCTTCTGTGAAGAAGTCACATTTTGCTAAATTGAAATTCTTTGACCTTGTGGATAAATGGAAGATGGCTTGGCGTAATCTGTTTATATTTTCAGAAAGCCTTTTAACAAGATCGTCCATAATACAGGAAGGGAGTTGCGATGAGATGTTTTATTCGTAATAGAGTGCATCAAAATCTGGATAGGAAACGTGGAGAAGAACAGACACCCCCCCCCGCCACGAAGAGAACAACACAGCAGCTATTCTTCCTGGCATTGCTGACAAAAACGTGCCTGAAAAGTTCATTAACTTTAATGTGTATAACATAGGAGACTTTTTGGAAAGACAATAAAACATGAAATGGAGCTTTTTTTTTTTTTAATTCAGTCAAAACCAGGGGGAATTTGTAAGGAAATGGAGATGAAAGCATATTACAAGTAGAGCAGTAAAAATACCCTACCTGTAAAAAACGTACCCTACCTGTAAAAAAATGCCATGGTGGGAAAATTTTAAATCTTTTCACTGTTGACTGGTTTCTAAATCAGATATGAGCTTGGGAGGAGGATGTAGCTGTCTTTGTGGAAGATCAGTGATGACATTTGGGTGGGGTGCTGCTGCATTCGGAACAGCAAAGTCAAGTCAGGATGCGGAAAGTAAAGCAATGAAATAATGTCACGTGTCCAAACAAGCGATTTATCTTTATTTAGAAGGTGTGCAGAACTGGTTAGGCCATCCCATTAAAGTGCTTGTAGTGTTAGAGAGATTCAGAAATAGGTCGTGAAAATAAGTAAAGAGCCTGGGAGAATGTTTAGGTGGAGAGACTGACAATTTTGGAAGTTTTGGCAGGAAGAAAAAAAGAACCATGACAAAATCATGCAGTATAACAAGTGGTCCGGGGAAAGGAGATGATGTTGTCCCCCCTTCCAGGGGAAGAGCATTAACATATTCTGTGAAGTAGAAAAGTGGCGGATTCTGAACTGGTGAATGAGGATGTGATCTCACCTGCAGGAGTGTATAATGACAGTGGAGCTGGAGGCTGTAAGAAACAGAAGCGTTAAATTCAAAGTGAGATTGGAAAAAGACATCAGTATTCACGTCTGTGGTTGTTCTGATTGCAAGAGAACAACGTGAACGTCGAGCTTGCCCTGCTAGTCAATTTTGTGAACACACGTGGTATTGCAGCCTGGTTTCTGGTAGGTTTGCTAGTTATTGCTAGTGCAGGAGTTGTATTCTTCTGAGTGGTTGGCCTTTTACTAGTAAATATTTTGATGCAAGATGAAAGAGCCAAAATAACTTTTGTTAGTGCACCTGCTTTGAACTTCTCAGCAGTGGCAGCAGAGGTAATTGCTGGTTAGTGCTCACCTAGTTTTAAAAGTTCAATTTTAGTGTCAGAGAATTACAAGGTTCTAGCGCTTGGCAGCATTTTTCAATGGGTTGGTGAAGCCCAAATTAAAGCTCATCTCACTGTTGGTGAAAGTGTTTGCTGAGAGGGAAGTATTCTTCCTGTTGCAAAGTTTTTCATGCTGCTCTAAAACGTTCGATTGCTGCTGTTGCTGGAGGCAGGGATCCTGGCCTTTTGGACCTCTGAATAGGTCTGTGTGAGCATTCCTGTGCTGCTGTTCAAGACCCAGGATGCATCAAAAAGAACTTTTAGTTTCGCAAAAGATGACGTTGAAAGTCTCCCTTTTAAATAAGCAGAACTGATGAAAAATATGAGTAATTCAGGACAGCAGAGTTCTATGTTAGCTCTGACCCGAGTCTTGTGTGCATTTGGCCACCTGAGTTTTCTGTAGTTTAAGACAAGAATAAGAAATTCAATTAGTTATTTAGACTGCATAAGCAGAGCCGAGCTGATTATTAGCTGGAATTCTGAAGAAGTTTTCCATGATGTAAATACATTTCTGTGTCTTGTGTGAGGAGTTCAAGTAATTCTTTTCTATATTTGATGTTTACCATTCTAGGGAGACAAGTTATTAGACTGTTGGTGAAAGTCTCATTTGTTTTGTTTTATTTCCCGTGCTTGCGTTCTGTTGTCTGTTTACCAAGCTGGATGTGAGACGCTACAGCTGTCAGTTTTGATTTTTTCACTCCATTTTTGGATGCTGTGGCGTTCATTTTGACAGTAAACTTCCAGCTTGAATACATTGGATGCGTGAATGGTGGATCCGTTACAGTTGCTTAGGTGTTTTAACATGGATTTTAGCATTTTAACGTTTGTTTTTCTTTACAGTCCCTGGAGGATAGTAGATGACTGTGGGGGTGCTTTTACAATGGGAGCCATAGGAGGTGGCATTTTCCAAGCTGTCAAGGGATTCAGAAATTCCCCAGTGGTAAGTAATGCAACGTGACAAGTGCGTTAAGAGCGCAGTCCTGCTTTCTTTTTCCCTCAACAGTGAAACTTGCTAGAGGAAGGTGAAAGAGAAGAAATCTTTGTGTATTGAGTGGGAATCATTAATGACCTGCATGCCATAAATCCAAACCAGGAGTCCAAATCTATTGAATAGCTCAAGATCCAGAGAGATCCTGGATCTTTCTGGGTAAAAGCTCTGTGAAATTTCTCTGCTTTCTCCACTTTCACTGATCCCAGCAGTTGGGCACTTATAGCTGGCTGCAGTCCCTCTTTGGAAGAATCTCCCTTCAGGATGGGAAAGAAGAAGGTGTAACAGAATATGTCTATCTGCTGATTTGCCGCCTTTGATTCTCTGTTGTACGTGAAGATGTGGAACCTGGGCTGGTTTTCCTCTTCCGACTTACCCTCTTCCTTCCCTTTAAGAAAGGGAAAGACTCAAAGGAAGAAACTTTTTTCTCATTCAGATTTATATTAGGGGATGTTACTTTCTTTAATTATTCTTTTCTTTCATTATTAACTTTTTATATTAACTGGATTTTTGAAGGTCAGTTTCTGCTTAAAAGCAGAAGTGTGCATAAACATGAAGTTTAGAAAATGCAACTAAGATGTTTTCACTTCAAGTTTTCTGCTGCAACTTTTTGGCTGTAAACATACTGTACAGAAATTTGATAAAATAAGATCCAGTTTCTACTCAAACACTTGTTTTTAAAGAAGGTCTTCTCTGGTTTTAGATGAAAGGGGTTTTTGTTGAGGGTGGGTTTTTTATCGTTATATTTCAATTTATTTGCCTAAAGTTTCTCAGCCATCAGTTTGAGGTAAATTTTTAAAATAAAATGAAATAACTTTTTCCAGAGCTAGTCTGATCCTGCAGGCACTTAACTTGGTCAGGGTTATGTGCTTCATTACATTCTTAATTTTGCTTAAGACTTGTTAAATAAGGCTATCCACACTTCTGAGTTCTTGCATCAAAAGTAAAACTTGAGTATATGCTCTTTAAATCTTAAAGTGTAGGAAAATGTGTAGTAATAATTCTGCAAGGTCTTGGATGAACTCTAGCTGGCCAGCAGGAATGGCTTACTGTGGGATAGCCAGTGAGGTTGCTGTTCCCAGCCATACATACCATTCCTGTTGTGTGGGCATCTGTGATGGTTTTGGAGTTGGTTCCTGAACTGTAGTAGTTTGGGCACTGATGCCTGAGTGGTTCAGGAGTCCTTGCAGCCAGAGAAGAGAGCGATAACCTTGTCAGCTGTTGCTGATGGCACTTCACACTCAAAGTTTTGAAATATCTCAGTCTCCTAGAAGAAAGAGATTTAAATCCTGATAAAAGTGAGTCAGCTATTTGTTGTTATATCCTAGATGTGTACAGTGTAAGTTAGTGATTTTAGTTTTTTGGATTAGATCCTAAAGTCAAGTTTCCTCCTGTTTGTGGATTTATGGAAGTGGCAATTTTTAAAGAGAATAATTGAATTTGCATCATCTGTCTCCTGGCTATTTCTAGCTTGGAGAAGAAAAAACATTTCCCATTTCTCAGTTGCATTTATTTTCCCTGTTTGTGGAAGGCACGCAGCAAAAATAGGACAAATCTGTTTCGTGCGTATTTGAGAAATGTTGCAGGGGACTGTTGAGTGAAAGGGAAGAAACACCTATTTTTCCTCTCATATCTGCTAGTTTGAGCTTAGGGAAGTTGCCTATAACTAAAGCAGATAAAACGCTCATAGAAATGTAATATTATCGTATGCAGTTTCCTCTAATGCAGTCCCATGGCACTCTTCTGGGTGGATTCCCTGTTCTCCATGGCCATAGTCTCCTCGCTGCAGCTACATGCGCCAGTTACCTACCTAGATGCTGCTGGTTGTTCCACTGGTGTCCTGTGTACAAGTCTGGTGAAGTAACCAGACATCAGAAAGGAAGAAATGATATACATGAGAAATAATACACTTATTTTGCTAAAAGTGTTACTTTAAATATCTTGTTCCTTTTAAATAAATAAATAAGTAAATAAAAAATCCACACCACCACCACTAAAAAAAGACGTGAACTTAAATGGTTCAGTGTAATGCCTGATGGCTGTAATTAATTTCTGTAGTTTGTGGGTGTGTTATGGAGATGTGATAAATATTAACGTATATGTAAAATGCAGTCTAAAATGACTGTGTTTCTAACAGTTTCTGATCACAGCTGTTGAGGATGCTTAGAAATATGTCTGGCCTGTGGCTGGTTTTGGTTATATACAGGCAGATTGCGTGCAAGACTTTGCTCTGTTTTATTCTAACTTTCATTTCTGATTTATCGTAGGGTGTAAACCACAGACTGCGGGGAAGTTTGGCAGCTATTAAAACAAGAGCTCCACAGCTGGGAGGTAAGTGTAACTTTGTACAATTAATAGTCACCTTTCCATTGACTGTTGACAGATAACCCAGTGTGGGAATATAACATGGTACAGGCGCAGAGGCGCCTGAGGTGCCTTCCAGCAGGCCAGCTGTGTTTGAGCAGGATTTGTTAGTCTAAACACTGTGTAAATATGGTTCTGCTGCATCCAGAGCTAGGTCTGGAAGAAACATCTTGTATTCATGGGGTGATAAGCCAGGGTTAATAATTTTGGCAGACTGGAACCAGCTCTGTGCAGAGCCACCTGGGAGCTATGCATTGTGCACAAAGTCCAGAGTTCTCTGATTAGCCCAGGTCCAGCTCTTACAGTAAGCTTAGACTGTTGAGAACAAGAAGCACTGCAGGTGCCTAGGGAAGGCAGCCAAATTGGCTCTGCTGGAAGCAGGCCAGGCTTGCAAACCTCAGCGTTACTGTGGACAATGAAAAAAAAAATAGGTATCGTAGTTTCCCGTTACCTCACATTAGAGAGAGAGAGGATTTGTTTTAAAGTGGAGATATTTGACTCATTAAAAGATATGATCAAACTTTGAGATAAAGGAAGTAGACTGGTGGATCTGGTTAAGATTTTAGACTAGTTCACCTGTGGTCAGCTATGTAAAGTTGACTCATTTTTGTGGAATGAATTTTGTGTATAAAAATCCAGAATCACAAAACTATGTCAAATGATTGACATCGTTTGAGTCAAAATGATGTTCTGACCTCTCAAAGGTAGTTCAGCATCAAAGTATGCCCAAAGAGCTGCTCATTTCCCATTATGCTATTCTGACAGGCAAACTGAATTATGATATTATAAAAGGAGAAAATGGGAGAGTGTTGTGGAGCAGGGGAACGTGGTGACTGCAGCCTGTGGTGACTGCAGCCTGTGGTGACTGCAGCCTGTGGTGACTGCAGCCTGTGGTGACTGCAGCCTGTGGTGACTGCTCAAAGAGAGAGGGATTCATCCTCCTGTTTCTGCTTGATTTTTATCTAGTATTAAGTTTCAAAGGCATTAAGACACAAAATTTGCTTTCTGAAAACTGTCACATTTTATTTCTGTCTGTCATACAATGCAGACCAATACTAATCTCTTGAGATGCCAGAAGCAGTATTAGGATAAGATGCTGATTTGCTGTACCTCGTTCTCTGTGACAAAATGTGTTTAAAACATTACTTTAGTTTTTTCTATATGAAAGTTCCCTGAGTGAATGTACCTTTATTAGGATGGAAGTTCCATTATAATCACTGATATTTGGTAAGTTTTCTGTTACTAATTTGAATTAGTGGTTTATATAGGTAGGTATGTATGTCATTGGGCAAGCCTTTTTTCTCAAAATAGATTTTTTTTTTTTTTAAGCCTATGTTTTGTTGATGGCTTGCTTTGGTTCTTTCTGAGTTTGGATATGCTTTCATGTCTGAAAGCAAGTGTGCTAATATTACACCATCTCTTTGTTATATGGCTCCAGTGTAACAATGGCTGGCTTACCTGCTTAAACTGTTGTTTTTCTCCCCAACTTTCTCTCAGGTAGCTTTGCTGTTTGGGGAGGACTCTTCTCCATGATTGACTGCAGTATGGTAAGAATGAGAGGTAAAGAAGATCCGTGGAATTCAATCACAAGTGGAGCCCTAACTGGAGCCATATTAGCTGCAAGAAGTAAGAAATTAAACTCTGGGAAGATATTAATTTAAAAAGTTCCATATGCTAAATATACAGTTCTCATCGTTATAGTGAAGCAAAAGCATGTGATATGCAGACTGGAATTTACTTATAAGCACAGCAAATTGAAAGATAATCTTAAACCTTTCTTCTGTGCTTATGAAAGTAGTAATTACGTTCTCAAACATTACCGGTGTTCTTTTGTTCCCTTGAGGAAGGGGAGGAGTTGCCTAGTAATTATCCTTTTATTGGTGATGTTAATGAGGCTTAATGGATGCAACATTGCTGCTTCTGAGTCTGCTCATAGGAGAGATTATAACTATAGATGTGTTTTGTACTTTTTATTTTTAGATGGACCTGTTGCCATGGTTGGATCTGCTGCAATGGGAGGAATTCTCCTAGCTTTAATTGAAGGAGCTGGTATTCTGTTAACAAGATTTGCCTCCACGCAGTTTCCGAATGGTAAGGAACCATCAGATTATGGTATTGCAAGGCTTTTATAATGCAATTTGAAAATGTGCCCACTGAAGAATAGCCACTTTGAGGAAACAAAGTAAGCAAATATCCTTTTCCAGTTTCGAAACTCCAGCATCTCTAAGATCATGTTCCATTATGTCTTTAGAGTGCGGTTCTTTAGGTGTATGTACAGTTGAGTTATAAAACTTGGATAAATACTATAGGTGTGGATTTGACTGCTGCGCACTTCCTTCTCTTTCACTTCAACGTCTTTTAACAAGTATTCTTTTAAACAGTCAAGTCTACGAAACAGGTATGGTGATAGAAATTCTACCACAAAGCCTGTATTGTGTCCTACAAGTAAGTTTCTGTTCGGTGATTCTCCCTGTCTCAGCTTGTCTCCTAAAATAAAAAAGATGCTGATGAACTTCACAGGCATTAACCTGATGTCTCTAACCAATTGTTTGGTTGTATAGCATCTGTACAGACTACTTGTATATATTCACAGGGGAAAAAATGCTGAAGGTTTAGTACAGGCATTATTCGTATCTGCATGTGATTCATAAGGATGCACATTGGCCCAAAGACTGAGATCTTTACCTCTTCCAGACATCAGTCTTATAATGCAGTCAATCTACTCTGCCAGTTGCTCAGAGAAGCTGCTCTGGGGGAGAAAGCCAGCTCGTAAAGGTTGGAGAAAGGCAAGGAGGAGCTGCACATTGCTGATGTTACGAAAGGTTTTCTAATTTTCTGTCTGTGAGATGACAATTCTAGAGAAATCTAAACATACATGAACTGGCGAGATAAGTTATCACGCAGCAGCGCAAAGGCGTAGAAACGTGTGCTTGAGGGTTTTGAAGGCACAGTGGGACATGGGTCAGTTTTGGGGCTTCAGCAGGAGGAGAAGATAATTTGGGATTCATTTGAGCAAAATATGCAGGTGTGGGTGGTGTTACCAGAGCAGACACCCCAAGCCCATCCAGCTGACTCAAGCCCAGGTGGGACTTGCAGGTACTTGCTGCTCCTTGCTACTGAGAGACTGGACCCTGGCTGACTGAGAGCAAGGACGTCCCTGGTATCCACGTGCCGATAAGGCTGTGGAATCAGTCTTGTGCCCTGTCCCCTCAGACATCCACACAGCCCTGTAACATGGTGGCAGAAGTATTTTAGTCAGCAGCTGTGTAGTGGGTAACACAACAGGTTTGAGAGAATAGCAAGCTGTGGGCAAGACAGATTTTTCTGGCAGGCTAGATATGGTCTCTGTGCAAATGTGTGGATGACCCTGGTTTAAATGCGGTGATAAGGATCAGTAGGCAGGGACAAATGAAAGATTTGAAAGAAGGGTAGTTGTCATGGTGATGGTGTTTTTCTTTTTAAAAAGATCCAGTTTTTGCAGTGGCTTAAAGTAAAACGCAAGCTGAGACTTCGGTTAGCCAGGTCCGTAACAACTTACATAAATACTTGCCCGTGCAAAATACTAAATACCGGAATGGTATTCCTAGCTGCTGGTGTCCCTGCAGCCTAAGAGCAGCAATCTGGTTATGTTTCCAAAACTCAGTCGTGACTGTTCTGCTGAGGAGACAGTGCTTTCCATATGTATTCTTTAATGTATATATGGTAAGAGTGACCAGTCCTCTTACAGTTCAGAGTGGTGGGAAATCCTAGACTGTACTGACTTCTGCATTGATGGTATTATAGTCTATGTGTATGCACTGTGTGTGTTCTTCTAATGAGATGGCTATGTTTTCCAGAGTGTAGAGAAGGAAATAGGAAGTGTGACAGCTCAGGATATGCAAAGCTGGTTGACCTATGGTTGTGCTATGATAAAAGCTGTGTAGATACAGCTGTGTTTATTGTAGCACCCTGGTTGCAGTAATGCTGTGCGCTCTTTGGGCAGTACAAATCAAAGTGACATACCAGCCTGAATTGCCCCACTTTATTTTGGAAGGAATGTAGACAAAAACACTGGTGTTGAAAGATCTAGTGCTAAGCCGCTAATTCCTGATAGGCTCCCTCTTTCAGGTTTGTTCACTAGTGTTCTTTGTGCAGTCTAAATTATTATAATTTCATAATAATAAAACATTTTAAAATTACCTGCTTTAGGGAAAGGGTATCATCTGAGCGTTACAATTTATTCTCTCTTAAATTGGCGTACAGCAAAAAGCATGGCTTCCCTCTAACAGCATGTTAGTAAGATGAGTCGGGAAGCTGACTCCACAATCATTTGTTCCGTTCCGCTGGCTTTCTTTATTGTTGGGCAAGTTACTGTGGGTAGACTTTTACAAGGTGCCCAAGTTCAACTGAACAAGGTGCCCAAGTTCAACTGAAGGGCAGTAAGGCAGAGGTTTCTAGCTCCTTTAGGTGACTGAAAACGTTTGCCTTCCTCTGCTTTGACTCATTTCCCTATACATAAAAGAGTTAAAAATATGTTCCTTATTGGAACGAGACTATCAGTGCACAAAGCTCTTGAACTTCTCTGAGTGAAAAAAATCCAATGTAAAGTCTTGTTATTGGCTTCATTAATTTTAGAAGGGATTTATATCTAAAAACACACCTGTGGCCGTGTATTATGCTTTTAGTATGAAGACTCTTTTGTCTTTTTGTGTTTCTTATTTGCCTTTTTTCTATTGCCTTATTCACAGGCCCTCAATTTTCAGATGACCCCTCCCAGTTGCAGCCCTCTCCATTTAGTGACTACAGACAATACCAGTGATTATCCTCATTCTGCTAGTTCATATTGTTACGTGAGCTGTAATTTAAAATGCTGGAGGACCAAGATGCGGTATGTTGTAACACCAGTGGTAGTCTCTTATACAAACTATGCCAAGAGGATCTTCAGCACTTTTCAGTGTAAAGCTGCACAGGAGAACTTTTAGAAGATGATTGATATATTTATTCATAACAGATTCCATTGCTGTAATGTTAATACATGGCTGATAGAATACATGGAGATTTAAGACAAGGACCAAATGGAGTCTTGTAATCCTTTGGACATGGACTGAAATGAATTTCTTTGGAGCCTACTCTGAGATGTGGCATTAACTATCAACAATGAAAGCATCTGGAGTTTAGCCTCTTCCCTATGAGATTTAGGTTGCAACACAGATTTCAGCTTAAGGCAAAGAATACATCTACATACAGTCGTGTTTTACACTCCTGAGGCGAGTATTATTGGGAGGATATGCAAGCCAGTGAAAGTTACTTCCAGCAGTATATTTTTCACTTTGTTCTATGTTTTCTACATTATTGCCATGCAAAATAAGTTCTTCAGTTAAAGCAGAATCTCTGTTGTGGATCGCAGGCTGCAGCACGCTTCTGGCCTTGCTCTAAACTGCCGAGGCCCCGAGCCCCTTTTTGCAAGAGGTGGCAGCTCAGTAATTCTGCTGCTGTGCTGAGACCACAGCCTTGGCTTCAGCTCCACTGCTGCTTACGGTGGCTCCCGCAACAAGCTCAAAAGGCAACAGTGTAGAAAGCTTCCCCTCCTAGAACTGTTCAGTGAGCAGATGGCTCTAGGAGCCCAGAACAAAAAGAGGAGAAGAAATATGTAGGTCTGTGAGGCCGGAGGGGTGAAGGAAATTCTGCCTGTATGCATGCTGTCAGTGCAGCCTTTCCTGCCCTGACATCTTGGATGCTGTTCTCCAACTGCTCTGGAAAGAAGCATAAGTACAACATTTACTCCATGTTTTTGTTCTTAAAACGCCAGTCATGGAGGCACGTTCCCTCTTTCCAGCAGTTATAAAATTATACCCAGCAGGGTTTTCTGTTGTATGTCCTGGTTAACCCTATTGCTTGCTGGCAGTTCTTGGTAGAATGTTCATACTCACACACTTGCTTTTGTAATACTCTCTGAGCTACTTCATGGCTTTCTGTCTGCCCAGGAAGGTGCTTAATCTCTGTACCCTCTATGAAGAAACTAAATCAAACCTATTTAGTAGGAAGAGGGGATGAACACGATGCAAAAGTGGTCACTGTAACATTTGGTAAATGGGTGAATTAGGATTGTATGATGTGTGCATGCAAGAGCAAGATCCTGAATGTAGGGCTCCTATGTCCTGTCATTCTGTAAAAGTGAGATTTTTTCCATGCCTGTTTCCATCATCTTGCCTGTCCTAAGACTTCTCCAGGACTACTGTGCCTTGCTTTCTGACTGCCTGGTACCTTACTATTTAGTTTAGTTGCTGCGCTGGTGTGTAGTTCTCAAAACTCTTTAGCAAAAAAGCACTGTGTTTGTGAAGACATGTTGCCGTGCTTTGCTGCTTACTTGGTTCCTCAGGTGAATTGTAAAGACAATTTTTGTGATTTATGTCACTCAGCCAGAGAGTGCTCTCTTTTGTTCTCAGTTGGGATCCCAGCCATGAGAACAGGGGGCAAGTCACTGGTATTTGAGAGGAAATTACACTCTCTTCAGTGGAGCCTCCCCTGTCTATCCAAATCTGCATGTTAATCAGCAGTCGTTTTTTTTTTCTTCTGTACCCTGTGCAGGATTAGAGCTCTCTACCATTGTTGAAAACCATGTGTCTCCCAGGGGGCTGGGCAGCAGGAGCACACCAGCTGCTGCCTAGCTGTTGTTAACCCACAGCTTGAGGATTTTATTTGCCAGCCTGACTCTTGCACCACAGAAGTATCCTTAGGGGTTTGCTGGGGAAAGGAAATATGACTCAACTGAGGCTATTTCAGGCTGCTGTCGTTACTGCAATGCTCTGCCCCCCTGCCCCTGGCACGAGGTTAGCTCATTCTGCCCAAGAGCTGAGTGATCCCAGGATGGCCATGTGCCACTGCCGGCTGCCAGGCAGAGCCAGGCCTGCAGGAGCTCAGGAGCCCTCTGCTCAGAGCAGCGCTGTGCCCGCAGCACGCTGAACGCAGAGGGGCAGCTGTTTGCCCATAATTAAGCAGCAGCCTGGAAACATGCAGGTGATGTCTTGGCTGTCTTAGGTGTTTTGTCTGAGAGCAGACTTCAGCCGGGCTTGTGACCTGGAGAGTGCAGGACTGGTTGTAAGTTGAGCAGCCTTTGCAGTTCCCAGAGCCAGGCCACATCTGAACACCTCAAGAAAGGGTCACCATGCACAGGCCACACAAACTATTCCAGCAGTGGCTGGCAGGCAGCAGGGACCTCCTGGGGACAGGCTGTGACACAGGGGAGAAAGTGGCCCTGCCTGGGAGGCCAGGAACCCCTCACCCCTCTGTAAGGCAGCAGGCCTGAGCGGCCTGAGATGAGCTTTATTTTCCTGTATGCCCTGTAGGCTAGCAGGGCCTTTGTTGATCAGCTGAAAGGCCCTTCCTGTGCAGGGAGAGCTCGTGGCCTGTCCTCCCCCTTGATCTGACTTGTCCTCAGGATCAGAGGAAAGGCAGCACCTCCTACTGCCCAGGGGGGAAACGCACAGTTGGTGGCTGGGGAAGGGTTTCCTGCTCTGTTATCGATCACTGCAATGCCCAAGAACTTCCTGTGGTTGATGTTTAGGCTGCCCTAATTCACTGCTGCAGCTAGGAGGACTCCCATTGCTACCCAGCACTTCACAGGTTTGGCAGTGCTCCTGAGTGCTGGCTGTGGGGAGCCTCCCCTTGAGGGTGCTCAAGGCCTGCTTTGCAGCAGCTACCTGCACCCTGTCCCTTCTCTACACCCAACCCATGGGTACCTGGATTAGTGCAGACAGCGCTCCGGGAGACTTCACGCTGCATCCCACCACCCAGAAGCACAGCCACAGCCAGCCTCTAGCTGTACAGCTCCCCACCTCATCTCTGCAATAGCACAGCTAGAGAGGAGCACCTCCCAGGCCCCTGGACACCAGACACCCAATAAACAAGACAGACACTACCAGCACAACAATAACTATTAACCTTTTTATTTCAATCAGCTACAGCAGCTCTACATTCTCCTAAAACACTGTCCTTCTTTTACTACCACAGACAGCAAGGCAGCTGAGTACACTGCGGTGGCAGCAAGTCTTTTTAAAGCTTAATATTAAATATTAAATATTCTCTCATTTATGTTTACATTACTTTGTCAAGGAAAGAAAAAAAAAAAGACAATTAAAACTTAAGTTACATAAATCTGTGCCTGTGGCCCTGGGCAGCAGCACTGGGGGGTGTAGGGCTGCCCCCAGCAAGGCAGCTCTGCTGCAAAGGGATATGCAAAATCTCCAGCCCTCGGCCTGGTAGTGCGTGACTCTGCTTGCTCCGGTGTGAGCTACGGAAAGGGATGCTCGGCTGTGCCAGGAGTGGGGTATCCGTGCCCTTTGCTTTTGGTAATCAGCATGCCTGGAAGGGTCAGACGACCCTGGTGCAGCTCAAACACTGTCTGGAGGAGGCGAGACCTGAGAGCACACGGCAGGGATGGCTGCTGGGGCCTCTGTCGCCTCCCCTCTGCCCCAGCAAAGTGCATGGGAAAGGGGGTGAGGATTTGGTCAACAGGAACTTCACTAAGAATTTTTCTGTTTCTTTTTCCTCTCTCTCTTTTCTTTCTTTTCTTTTTTTAAAAAAAAACAACCCCAAATAGTTTTGAGTCTTCGTTTGATTTTTTTTTTTTTAGCAAAGACAGAGTTTAAAAAGCACTTAGGAAGCTTGTACTAAAATCACCAGGTGTTCTCAGAGGAGAGAGTCATCTGTGCACCCCCCTTCGAGTCCGTAACGAAATTCCTGCAAGTTCGAGACGCCATAGAAGTGGACAAAGGCTGCAGCTACCACAAGGACGTGGAAGATCTGATGCGACTGGAACTGCGGGGAAGCAAAAAAGCCCTTCGAGTTAGACTTAATGCCAGGAAGACCTCCTCCATGCTGCTCTCTGCACCACCCCAAAACTGTCCTCCAAGCTGCACTACTTCTCCCTTGTTATTCTGGGGCAGCATTTTCTGCTCTGTATTTTAGCCCTGCCCTGCCTGCTCTCTGCAGCCATTTGAGGGCAAGCTGCCAGCACACATGCTGGAGCACACCACAACAGCCTGCCCCGTGGCAGGACACCTCCCAGCCACCTTCTCCCCATCTCAGGGCAGAGGAAAAGCCACCTCCCAGATCCTTTCACCCCCAACCTCACAGCTGCTTCCCTGAGGTGCCCCGCTCACCACCTCTGCCCAGACCTCATCCCACCAGGAGCCACACTCACCCAGATGTCAAACTTGCCCGGGAAGAAGCGCTCGGGTATGCGGGCGGCGTAAAGCCCTGCTCCCGTGATGTACATCACGGCCATGAGGAAGAACCAGCCCATCTGGCCAACGGTGGTGGCTTTCACAAACCCTTCAGCAATGGTGAAGTGCATCGTCGGCACGACGCCACTCAGCCCCAATCCCAGAAAGACGCCTAGGGTGGAAAGGAGAAATTGGCAAAAAGGGAGCCTGGCATGGACAGAGCTCTCCTCCCACCAGCTCCCCGCACACCCTTGTCCTGCACAAAGGGAAGCTTCCAGAGGAACTAGCAGCTTTTCTTTGTTCAGTCCTGAAACATCCAACCCCCATGGTCATCCTTCACAGAATGAGCGATTTACAGCTCTACATCCCAGTCAGAAGCAGTGCTGACCCCCAGTGCCTGCTGGACTGAGCTCGCCCTGTGGATGAGCATTCTCCACCTGCTGCAGGTTTGCCACAGCTCCGCTCCTGGCCACGGAACGGCCTTTTCAGAAGGCGTCAGCCCTTTGGATCGCGCACAAAGCCTTACAAGCGCGAGGAACGCAGCCCGGGAACAGCCCCAGCCAGCCCATTGACGAGAGAGTCGTTTGTTCAGTGAAGCTGCATGGAGCTCAAAGGGAAGGGGCTAATTAGCAGTGCTGAAATTTTCAGCTTTCACATCTAATTAATTCAGCAGAAAGCAAGCAGCGCTGCAGTGAGAGAACAGCCCGGAGAGGCTGCGGTTTGTACTCGCAGCAGGAGGCTGATTCCCCAGCAGGCAGGGAGGATTTGGCCCAGCCAGCAGTCTCACTGCACACCTGGGGAGGAAAGCAACTCTTTCCACGAGCAGGGAGCTGTGATCCAGCCACATGTCAACACCAACACCCAAGAGTGAGAATCTGGGCTGCCGCGGGGATAACAGCGGGCCTGGGAGTCCCATCCTGTCCCCTGTCCTCTTCTGAGGAGCTCTTAACACACTGCGCTCATGTGGGTCACAAGCCAGTTGTGCTGCCTGGCCTCCTGCTCAGCACGTCTCTCACCACGTAGCAAGGATGAGGCTACGAGAGATGTTTTGCTGCAGGACCCCCTGGGAGGTGAGTGCAAGCAGAGGCATCTCTCCATGCTCACTGGTGCTTAGTGAAGCTGCTTTAATCTGCCGGGATGTGCTTTTCAGAGCCTTCTTCCCAGAGAAGGCGGCTTCGCACTACAGCCCCAAGCCTCCCAACCACCACTTACGGGGCTATTTTTAAACTCTGTCTGCCTGTTCCAAACCTCAGGGGTGCTGAGTGCCAGGTGGAGCTCAGGCCTGCTGGGCCGGCCAGCAGCCAGGCCCTGCTCAGCCGCAGATGTAAGCCTCTGGCACAGCGAGAGGAAGGAGGAGACCTCTTGCTGCTGGAAGCTGCTGCAAGGCAGTGTGGTGGTCTAGGGGAACTAATTCTGCATGGGCAGGTGCTAAGAGCTTTTTGGGGTACCCAGGAGCTTTGCTCTGGGATCCCAGCCATGCAGGCCCTCTGGGAGCAGCTCTCTCTGTACAGGTGCCCACAGCAGGGACAGGGGAGGTGAGATGCTGCCATAGAAGAGATGGAGGGAGCTGGGTGAGGAGCTGCTGCCTGGGAGACACAATGAGTCCCAGAGAACATATGACCAGCCCAGGGTCTAGCACAGGCTCTGCAGCACAGGAAGATTTTTCTGCAGTGTCTGTCCAAAGCCCTGCTGAGTTCCCTGCAGGGGCGGGGGACTCAGGGTGAGCACGAGGCTCTCCTACCTGCTCTTGTCTGCCTGTGCTTGGGGGTCGCAAAACGGTCCCACTGAGCAACGATGATCGCAGAGATGCCCAGGACACAGACGATAGAGAGGTAGATGAGTCTTGGCTGCGGGGAGCAGTAGAACGAGTAATAGAGCCACGGGACGAAGCTCCCCATGATCAGCAGTGCAATTCCTGAATAATCCAGCCTGCAACCAGGGTGCAAAGAGAGAGTCACAACTGAGCCTGGAAACCCACCCCCCTCCTGTGTCCTCTTAGCAACAGCGTGTTGGTACCCTCCACCCTCTCTGCGCCCTAACGGAGTCACCATGGCCAGTCTGAAGCAGTGTGTCCACAGAGGAGAGGGGCACATTCAGGTCTCTTCAATGCAGAGGGGAGACAGGAGAAGGATCCCAGGCCTGTGGCTTCTGAGGATGGAAGTGGAGCTTGGCAGGAGAGGACGTGCACTCAAGCAGCCACAGCAGGATGCAGTGGGCATTAGCCCTTGCACATATGGATTTGACTGCTGTCCTTCACTGCAAAGTGCTTTCGATCTATCGATCCAGGAACCATTTTACCACCAAAATGCAGCCACTTGTGTTACCCTCCCCACCATGGCAGCTGTGCGAGTGCTCTCCCCGAGTACACAAGGACGTTTCTGCTAAGGGCGCTGCAGTACTGCCTGTTCAGAAGAACGCGGGCCCATAAGATCTCTGGAGTTGTGCAAAGGAGATTGGCAGGATTTCCCAGCAAGCAGCGCACGAGTAAATACCTTTGATAGACTTGCGTGTGCAAGGTCTTACATGAAAGCCTTGCTGCCGTTCTCCCTGTGCCATGAAGGCTGACGTGAGCTTAAGTCTACGTGCTGACCTCAGAGAGGAGCACTGGCCACAGCCCAACATTTCCACTTTGCTGGGAGTTCTGTTTGTTTTGTTTTCTTCCGATTTGGTTTCAGCCAAATTGGACCCAAACCAAAGATTTTGAAAACATCCAGTAAACTAGAAGCTCTCTGGTCCCATGGCGGCCCCGCAAGACTGAGACCCCTCCTCATTTCACTGCCACGAGAGGCACAAAGGCCTTGGGAGCCACAGGTTCCCAGGGTCCCTGTCCTCAGAAACCCAAATGTTCTTGGGGGCCCTTGAGTCAGCAGCTTCAAGGTGCCCCAGCACAGGGCAGAGCCATCCAAGATCCAGCTGTGGTTCCCTCTGAACTTCACACTGGATTCGCTGAACTCTCTCTTCCCCCAAGTATAAAACATTTGGGACTCAGCAGTGCAGCCTTTTCCAAGAGGAAATGCTGTGAGAAGTCAAAACCGCGTATGAGACCACTCAACCACACTTTCGCTGACTCACTTTGAAAAAGTCCGTGAGACCTTCTCCGAATGACAGTAGACAGTGTGGAAAAGCCAGGAGAAGCTGAGGCACAGCACTGCTCCGAGAAAGAACATCCCAAACACCACCTTCTCCTGGAGAGGAGCCATGAAATACATGTTGGGCCGCAACATGGTCAGGATCCCCAAGCAGAGGAACAACACGAAACCTGCGGACAACACACCAAGCCAGCAGTCAGTTAAATGAGGCGGACGCAGAGGGGCCCTTCGCACCCCATCCAGCCTTGACGGTGGGTGTGTGATAGATGAACCCCCCTGAAAGACAAGCAGAGTGAACTGCGAGTGCTGGCAGCAAGGCAGGGTGGGTGACGTGCAACAGACAGGGACAATCTCCCACCCACGTACACGGGAGGAACGGCTCCCCGGCTTTGTCCCGGCGCAGGGCTGGCCTGGGAGCAGGCCTGTTAGTTACTGCAGACAAGCAGAGGCAAGAGGAACCTCGTGGGATGGCAGGGTCAGAGGCATGGTTAGGCTCAGGGTTATTTTAAGGGCTGCTAGCCCGTTCCTGAGTTTCAGAGGAAAGCGTTATGAAGTATCTGTTACACCTAACGTACATTTTTCCTTCCCTAGAGTAGAAACAGCTCATCTGACCTGTGCTGGCAGATCCACCAAGCAGCACTGGTAGAACGGCCACAGCGCAGCCTGGTCTCGCCCTAGCCAGCCCCTAAAGCCTGCGGGAAAGGGTCCTCCGAGTCCTCAGCTCAAGCCCCGCCTCAGGCACCTAGCAAGTGCGTCCAGATGTTGCCCGTCTCGGTGTGTATTCGGAAGATGCTCTTGAAGCAGGCTCGAAAGGACGGCATCGGAGGTCTGTGTCCATGCAGGAGGTAATCGTTATCCTTCAGCCAGTCGGGCAGCACGTCGTAGGGGATCACACGCCAGCGCCCTTCCCACACCTGCAACACACCAACCCATGCTGGTGACCACTGGGGCTGGCACTTGCCAAAGCATCAAGCCAACCCAGAGGCCCTGGTTTACTCGCCCCAGGCAGCTCAAAGTCACACATGGAACAAAACCACCAAGACTCTTCCCTACGGCCAAGGCTGAAAAGGTCCCTGTAACTCTCCCTTGGAAGAGGAAGTTCAACTTTTGCAACATCAGACACCCTATGGGACCCCTTAAACCACCCACATCCTGCAGAGCACTCGCCACATTTCCCCCCACCCCCGGGGAGTTCAAGATGATCCACACCCTTGCATTTAACCCATCAACACCATCAGCAATCTCTCTGTTCTCTGCAGCAGGGAGTTCCCTTTGAGTTTGGTCAGGGAAAGGGGATCTCTAGTGACAGAAGTGCCCTGGGTCTCGGCCTCACCCAAGGCACCTGTGTCACTGCTCACCCAAAAGTGGTGGCTGAGTGCAGGCACTGCTCTGCCTGGGGCAGAGCGGAGGCACCAGGCAAACTGGCAGCAGTGCTTCATGCTCCCCATCCCTGCCTGGATGCCCACAGAGGCACCGGCGCTCTCCAAACCGCTCCTGAGGTTACCGCTAATCCGAGGGGGCTAGACACAACCTCCAGCTGCCGACTGGGAACGCTGGCGCTTCCCAGCTGCTGTCATCCACTTCCCACATCGCTCCCCGGAGACACTGCTGGGACCAGGCCCAGGTGGCGAGCAGAGCCAGAGCAGACTGCAGGCAGAGCCGCCCGGCTGCGCAGCGCTCTCCTCACCCGGGGCCAGGCAGAGCGACGCGGTCCAAACCCCACTCCGGGGCCTTTGGGCTTCTCTCATTCTCCAAAATCAGGGCCGGGGGATCACTACAAACTCCTGTACCTTATACACGAACTCTTCCATCTTCTCCATTGCGTGGTGAGCCTGCAGAGGCAGAGTCAGCACACGGACCACCTCCTCCTCTTCCTCACGGGTCGCTGGGCATGGCGGGTCTTCAGCCTAGAGGGAGAAACACCGGGAGGAAATCATTCCGGCTCCCCAGAGAAACAAGAGCACCAGAGAACGGCGAGTCTTTTCTAAGAGCACCTGGGGGCTTCATCCTGCCCTGAGGGCACAGACAGGGCCCACTGCTCACCACTGCTTATGCAACATGTTACTCTCTTAACCATCTCAGGCAGGCTAATCCCAGATTTATTCTTGTTTAAAGGCAGGATTACAGGGGAGGATTTTTATCCTTACAACCAAGCCTGCAGGCTGAAACAGCCACTTGGGTCCAGCCAGGCTGAACGGCCCAGAAAATCCGACTGTCTCTCTGGGCAAACAGCCTTCCCACTGCTCTCCCACAAGTGCTGGGTACAATCTACCTGTCCGGGCCTCAATTTCCTCTCTCCTCTTTTTCCATTAGCAGGTTTGGGAAGGTGATTTCTAGCCCTAAGGGCCAGAAAGCAGCTGAATGACTAAGAGCACCCCGTTCACTCCAAGCAGCTGTGCTGGCATACAAGGACAGCACATCTTGGCTGACATCTCTGCACAAAGTCAATGCCTGTAAAATAAGAGAAGTTTTCGGGACAGGTTCTTGGACAGCTTTGAGCACAGCACGGACAACTTGTCAGCCTTTGGGTAACGAAGCACCTCACACCCTCTTTGCACTGACTCAAAAGCAACTACTAGATTCAGGGCTTTGAAAAGTACACTACGTTTCCAGCTTGCATCCTTCAAGCTGCTAATGGGATAAGGGGCACGTTTCTAGGTTAATCCTGCAGGACAGCGTGGAAGAGCCTGAGCAAGCAGGAACGGATCGGGCCGCAACTCCGGAGCACGTCCCGCTAAGGCCGCCCGCCAGCTTCGGGCTGATCGACGGGGCGAAACGCCGGCGGAGCGGGAGGGATGAGCGGAGGTTGGGGGGGGGGGGCCTCAGGGCTTACGCTGGCCGAGCTGGCGGCTCCCTGGTCCCCCTTCTCCTCCAGGAGCGGCCCCAGCTCGGCCAGCTCCAGGTGGGCTCGCTCCCGGCCGGCGGCCGCCAGCCCGTTGCCCTGCCCGGCGGCGGCGGCGGCTTTGCGGGACGCCATGGACCGGGGAGGGGGGCGGCGGCGACGGGAAGGTCCTGGTGGCCGAGGGCTGGGGCGACGCCGCGGCTGCCGGTGCAGGTCCCCTCCGCGTCCGTGGGCCGCCGCGCTGCCAAGGGAGGAAGAGCAGAGTCACCGCCACCGGCCCCGGCAGCCCCCCCCCCCCCGCCCCGTTACCGGGCACGGGCCCTCCGCGCGGCTCCCCCCGCGACCGGCGGGGACCGGCACCCCGACCCCGACCCGTACCGCCCCGGCGCTCCCGGCAGCGGCACCGACCTCCCCGCCGGGCCGGGCCGGGACCCGCGCTTGGCCCGGGGCCGCCGCCGCGGGGCAGCGGGAGGCCCGGACACCCCGCTCAAAGTCCCGGTGGGGGGGGGGGGGCGGGAGCGGCGGAGCCTCCCCCCCCCCCACGCCGGGCGCGCACTCACCGGCCGCTACATCCCGCGCAGGGGCGGCGGCGGCGGCACCGGAAGCGACGCGGAGCGAACGGGGCGCTTCCGCCCCGCCCCGCGGAGGAGGACCCCCCTCGGGGGCGGGGGCTACGCGCTCGCGTATTCTGATTGGCCAACGCCGCCGTCTCTCCCTCTCTCTCCCCGCCCCGCCGGCCGCGGTGATTGGGCCAGCCGCGGGGGAGGGCCGCGCCGCGGGGAGGCGCTCTAGCCCGGGGGGGGGGGGGGGGGGGCTCGCTGGCCTCGCGCGCGGCGGCCGCCCCCCTGCGGGCGCCCTGGGGTGGGAGAGGGGGCGCCACCTCCGGGAGTCCCGTGATGGCGGCGGGGCCGGCGGGGGCCCGGGAGGGTGCAGGGGGGGCCCCCACCCGGCGGCGTGACCGGGGAGCGAGGGGACAGACACCCGGGCCTAGTGCTGCCGTGGGGCCTGCGTTAGGGGGGGGCAACGGGCCCTGTTGCCATGGCAACGCGGCCTCGGGATGGAGCCGTCCGGCCAGGCCTGGGCCCGCTCGCAGGCTCCGGCCTGGCGGCACCAGCGGCGCCCGCTGCAGACTCACGAGGCTTTCCCCGAGGAGCGGCCGGGCCAACGCACCGAGCAAATGTCCCCAGCAATAATTCATGGCACAGGTCGCCCTCGGCCCGCTGCAACCGGCTCGTCTTTCCACGCTCGCCAAGGGCCAGATTTAATTACCTCTGCTAACGACAGCCCGGGGCCGGGCTCTCCTGCTGCCCTACATCCACCTCCTCGCACAATGGCGAATCCTGTTCCCCCATCAATCATTCATGGCCCCGCCGTTGGAAGGGGTTTCTCGGGGGGCTGCACCCCCAGGAGCGGGGGGGGGGTGGCGGAAGTTTTTCCAACCTTTCTAGTGTTGAATAGTCGCAGGCAGCCCCAGAGCAGGTCAGAGGCATCCGGGCCACCCGCTGCCCTTCTCGGGTGAGTGATGATGTAGGGTTCGAACCGTTTTGGGGAGCAGCGGGGTGAGGGCAGGCAGACGGACTGTGCTGTGGGGCTGGCGAGATGCTCTGGGCATGTGGGTTTCTGTGGGGCTGTGCTTCGTCCCTGGGGAAGCCAGGGGGCCCGCAGGGCTCAGTCCCTTTGTGGGGATGCTGTGGCTCAGCCCTCTCTGCTCCTGGAAATCTTAAGTGTGGATTTGGGGGCTCTCAGCACCCACACGAGGCACTGGCTCCATTGGGGCACTCAGGAAGGGTGCAGCACCTTTCCACGCACGGGGCCGCTGCTGACCCCACGGCACCCTGGTTATCGCTCCCCCATGTAAGGAGCCGGGGCTGGAAAAGGAGATCTGGTGTGTGCCAGGGCAGAGCTGGGAAGCGTGGAGGAGGTTTGCAAGGAGACAGATTCCTCCCAGTCCTTTCCCAGTGCCTGTCCCCATCCCTCCCCTCCATGGTGGCAGGGGAGGTCCCACATCCCACTGGACCTGGGATGCAGGATAGGTGCTGGGACCGGCTGCGGGCCAGGGCTCTGCTCTCTCCTCTTCAGGGACGAACACCACCGCCGTGCTGCCGTCTGTCTGCAGAGTTGTGACCGTCTCATCCCCTCAGTGTCCCCATGGGTATTTTGAGCTGCATAAAGTACCTGATGTTCATCTTCAACGTGCTGGTGTTTGTGAGTCCACCGGGGCCCGGTGGGATGGGTGGAGGGGAGCTGGCACCGTGCCGTGCCTGGAGCCAGAGATGGCTGATCCCACCTGAGGGGAGCCGGTGCACGACACTCTGGTGTCTGTCAGGCTCAGGGATGGGTGGCGCCAGTCCAAGGGAGGTGACCCCAGGAGATGTTAGAGCATCCCCAGTCCCCTGTGGGGTAGCTGGGGCTGGTCCCTGCTCCCCGTGACCGTGGCGTGTCCTGCAGGCTGGGGGGACGTGCCTGTCAGGTGTGGGGGTCTGGGTGGCTGTGGACCCGGCTGGTTTCCAGGACATCGTGGCCACCAAGGCCGTGCTGAGTGCAGGCGCCTACCTTCTGCTGGCCGTGGGCATCGCCCTCTCGCTTCTGGGCTTCCTGGGCTGCTTCGGGGCCCTTCGCCAGAGCCGGCTGCTGCTGCTGGTGGTGAGTGAGGGGAGTTGCTTGGGAAGGGAACGGCGGGGTGCAGGGAGCCAGGCGGGCAGGGTGCCGCTGGATGTAGGGTGTTACGGGATGCAGGGATCCAGGGGATACGGGGTGTTGTAGGATGCAGGAAGTCGCAGGACTCAGGGCAGCCCCACATGAGCCAGGAGCCTGGTGACCCCCAGCCTGGCCCCATCGTACTCCAATCCAGCCCCCACCTTGTGAGACTTGGAATTTAAAACCCAGGGGATTTTATAAAGCCACTCGTTGGGTTCATTTCTCTCTGAAGCTGCTGGCTTGCCCCATGCAGTGTCCGAGCTTTTCACCTTGATGGTGAGGGCTAGAAACCCCTTTCTGAGGGAGGCGCCACAATTTCTTTGGTGTCCCCTGACTCTGGCAGCTGGCGCTCGTTTTTAAAGCTTAGCCTTGCAGCTGTGGTGCTGAGACATGCATCTGTCCCCACAAACTGCACACTGGTCCCTGCTCCCTTTGCTGGTCTCAAAGGCACCGGGGAGGCACACAGGCAAGGATGGCTGCAGAGGCGGAGAGGAACAGCCGGAGCGAGCCGTCCTTGGGGTCGGGCTGGTTTCTGACCCCTCCGTCTTGCTGCCTTCCAGTTCTTCATCCTCGTGAGCCTCGTCTTCGTCACGCAGCTTGTGGGGGCTGTCCTCTTCCTGGTGCACTGGAAACAGGTACCATGCCCTTACCCTGCTGTGGTGCCCGGCATGGCCAGCCCCATTCCTCCCTGCATTAGGCCATGGGGCATGGTCCTGAGCCCGCCAGGAACTGGCCAGGGACTGGGACCAGTGCAGGGATGTCCTGCCTCGCCCTCAACTTCATCACTAGCACCCTGATGCAAGCCTGAGCCTGGCTGGCCCAGCCTTATGGAGGGGATGGATCCCTGTGTCCCCTTGGAGAGGTGACTCCCTGCCTGGTGCAGCGCTGGTCAGGGGTGGGTGAGGGCAGGTGCGCGGCCCCCTGTGGCCCCCGTCTCTGGCGCTGGTCCCATGGCACCCGCAGACAGCACTAATTCTGCAGATCCGTCCAGAGCTCTTCCTGTCCGAGCTGCGGAGGAACTACTGTGGGGATGAGGACACCAAGGTCTTCTCCACGGCCTGGAACACCCTCATGATTACGGTGAGCGGCCGGGGGGCACCCACCAGGCTGCCCAGGGATGTGAGGCACCCATGGGCCCTGCTGAGGCCCACCAGCCCTCAGCTCAGGGGCACCCTGAATGTGGGGACCAGGCTCATGGACCCCAGACAGACACCGAGCTCCCGCTTGGCTTTTCCCCCTCCCAGGATGCCCTCCCTCCGTCACCTCCCTGAGTGAAGGCCCATTGTGTGTCGACAGCATGTTGATGGCATTTCCCTTCCATTTCAGTTCTCGTGTTGTGGCGTTTTAGGGCCTGAGGACTTTGGGAATGGATCCCGGTTCCTGGAGCTGCACCCGGGGATGCCCTGGCCGCAGGCATGCTGCACCCGGGACGGGCTCCTGCAGGCAGGCGAGCTGCTGGGCTGGGAGCAGTGCCGGGAGAGGAGCCCTGGCTACATTCATGAGCAGGTAGAGCCACATGGGCACCCGCCCTGCCCTGCCATGTCCCTGGCCTCCCCAGCGCTTCCCTGACACGTGCTGATGGGACACCACTGTCCTCTGCCCCTGAGCAGGAGCCCGGTGCATTACCTGTGCTGTGGGTCTGCAGCCCAACAGCTCCCCAAATCTCTGGCTCATCCTGTCCCACCGTGGTGCTCTCCCACATATCCTGATCTCCCCCAGCCCCCTTGGTGACTCTCTAAAGCTCTGCAGCAGGCGAGAAGTGCCATGGAGTCCCTAAATCATCCTCCTCCACCCTAGGGCTGCTTCTCCACCATCGGCAGGACCTTGCTGAAGTACACCTCTGTCCCTGGGGCTTGCAGCTTGGCCGTGCTGGGCATCGAGGTACTGAGCGAGGGATGGGGCTGATGGGAACGGTACTGGTTATAACCCAGGACAGGGTGGGGAGCAGGTCACCCCACATGGGCTCTCTGCCAGGAGGGTAAGGGACAACGCTCTATGCCTGCAGAGGGACCGCAGATCTGCTCAGGCAGGACCCACCCAAGCCTCTAATTCCCAGCACCACAGCCATGAAGTGGGTGCACCTACAGTGAGGCTGTCTGTGGGGTATAAAGCTCTTGCCCAACTCTCCTGCTTGCTGGGAAAGAGCTGGATAAATGGAGGGATGGCTCCAGGACTGAGGGAGGGGGGGAAGGTTTATTTTGCTCCTGCAGCACAGGCCCGGGGCAGGGGGTTGCTGCTCAGCAGGCTCTCTGCAGAGCTCACAAGAGCTCAGAGGTGCCCCCTGAGCCACAGCTTTTACTGTGCAGCAAAAGGGCAGCTGGTGCGTGGTCCTGCGAGGGGCACAGCCATCACCCCCTGCCTTGATTAGAGCCAGAACAGATGCACAGCTGGGTCCTGTAGTCCTCATGCTGTCAGATTCCAGCTGGCGGCTGTCTCAAGGGGCTGGAGTGTTTGCAGGCTGCTCTTGCCCTGCAACAGGGAGATAACCTGTTCCCCCCCGCCCCGCCCCTCCTTTTTCTTCAGATCTTTGCCATGTTCTTTGCCTTTTGCCTTTATTACAATTTCGACTGAGCAGGACGCTAGGAGCAGGACGCCACGACCGCTGCGGGTGCAGCAGAGACAAGCCAAGTGCTTTGGAAACGGCAACAGGCCAGGACACTCCATTCTCTTGCACATCAGAACACGGCTCTTTAGTTTAGCACTGTAGTTACCTCCTCAGGCAGGCAGAAGCCTGGAGTCCTGCATCTACAGGACACAGGCTAACTTCCTCACAGACAAGCCTGCGGACTTACTAGAGAATTTCCAGAGTTTAACACTACAAAGTAGTTTAAATGCATCTTCTGCTTAGCATCTGCTTTCAGCTTGCTTTGATGCAGGGACAGCAAACTAGAAACTGCAATGGTTGATCCCATTCTCCTTCCTCCAAGAGAAGGCTGGAGATCAAAAGCTGAATTGGTATTTCCAATCTTGCTTTCTTCAGCATGACAAACCAGAAAGAAAACCCATATAAATTAAAGCTGTGTTTTATTTATAAGACAGAACTATTCACAAAAAGCTAGGAAACAGAAAAATGAAACCTGCTACTGCTACATAGCCATTAAGAGGTTGTTATACCTGTGCAAAGAGGAAAAAAAAAAAACAGTGAAAGCAAAGGGCACAGCCACAAAAACCACTTAAGAGTCTAGGCGAGATTTCTTCTCCTTCTTGATGATATTGCTCCCTTTTCTTTTCTGTGGGATAGATTCTTTGGTAGTACTTGTTTCACTTTGGTTTATTTCCTCTTCCAAAGCCTTGGAAGCCTGAGATAACAAGAAATAAAACTACTGGTTTTGAATAATTCAGTTTTACAAGCTATTAGCACTGTTGTGTATTCCTAGTGCTGTGTGGGTGTGTACACACCTTAGAACATCCTGCACTCCATGAAGATAAGAATGATTGTGCTTCCAGCATTTATGCAGTGACTCTTAATTATCCTGCTCCTGGAAATTTTGGGAAGGGGAAGTGAACGGCACATCCAGCTACAGTACTGGAGTCTTCACATGCAGAAGGAAAGTAGAGGGAGAATCTTGGCAGGAAAGGAGGATTACAGTTCTGCCTAGAAGTGCTAGATACATTTATGAGCCAGGTCTCTATGGGGTAAAGATCTCTTCACCTTGTGTCTTTCTAACAATCCACAGGAGTTAACTTGCAAATGTGCTTGGCAGAGTTGGAATAGTGAGCACCAGTCATGGAGCTTTCAGGTTAAAAAACAAAACAAAAAAAAATTTCCTTCTCTCAGAAAGCACATTGTCCAAACGAGGTATAGGGAAAGAAAGCAGCCAGGTAAAGGAAAAAGCCCAAACAGAAGCTTCAAAAGATTTTTTAGAGCAAGTTTTTTCTTGCTTAAATGCAATTTATTTTTACGCCAATCTGTGAGATAGGTCAGGGTGCAAACGGAGACCAAAAAAAAAAAAAAGGAAGTATGATAGCAGGAAGGCTGCACTCTGCTGGGACTTGGGAGACGACTAGTCAGTCTCCTAGGACTAGCTGAGCAAAAGGCACAATGACAGCAGAAAACTGAGTTTGGAAGGAACAGAGCTGAGGCAGAAGCAGGGCTGCAGAATCCCAGGGAAAGGGTTTTGTCAGACCTCAATTCCACTCATCCCTCATTCTTCTTGGGAGACACTGCAATTATCTGTGACTGAACAAATCATTTATTTGGAAGGAGCGAGACTTTGTCCTCCATGCAACCTTTCCCCTTCAGCTGTGGTTGCCCAAATAGTTATCAAAGTAGATTTTCCAAAGGAGACAGAAATCTTGCCTAGTTGGAGAGTCTGGGGAGCAGAAACACCATTTAGCCACTCAGTGGCCAAAGGCAGCAGCTCCACCTGCTGTTACAGCTTACAGGTAATTAGTTGCTGCAGCTCAGCTATTCCCAGCTTGCTGAATATTTGGCTGGCAACAGAAGGCAATGTTACTAGCCAGAACAGAGCTACCTTTGATCAAACGTCCCGAAAAGCTAATACAGGGAAGACGTTGTACAAGTGCCACCCTTCAAGTGCTATGAGAGCCCCAAGTAAGGAACCCTCCTAGCACAGGACAGAAACGAGACACTTCCCTCTCCTCCATCCACAGACTTCAGGACTGACATTTTCAGTCACTACGTCAGATATTACAAAGTGAATGTAATAATCTTAAGGATAATGAAATTAAATACACATCCAAGAACAGAACAGAAGGGAAGGAAGGAAAGAAAGCTGCTGAAGATGGCCTCAAAGTAATTGTAAGAGAAGCAAATTCAGGCAAGAAACTGTTCGCAAAGATTAAGCTATACTCAGCAGAGCAAGCATAGTGTTTCTTACCATCTTTTGCTGACTTGCATACTTCTTAGTCCACTCTTTGGCATTTATCAAGAACAGTTGCTTGTTGTACTTGTACTCTGAGGACTAAACATTAATGAGCAAGACAAAGACAGAGACTTCGTTTAATACAAACATCACGCAGTGCAAGATATGGAGAAGCTGAGACTGAGGTCTGGCTGTAGGACTCCTAGAACTATACTCGAAACACTACAACCACATGACACAAAGCACTGATCCAGCTTTAAAAAAAAAAAAAATCATTTTGCCTGTTTTAGTTTGCCTGGAGAATGCACACTGCTGTTTGGACTAGCAGGCTTGATGGCAAGACATTTCTGATCTCTTTTCCATGGCTGGCACAAACTCCCTATCAATGCCCTGGATACTTCAGGAGAAAGGCAGTCATGTGCCCAGGCCTAATCCAGATCAAAGCTGCTAGCGTGCCAATCCCAGGCGAGCTAAGTGGAAGCACAGCCTAGATCTAACATGCTGTTCCACCCCATTTTGTGCCCACAGCCACAGGAAGGGAAGAGAGGAGATCACATACTATGTCTGCCATGAGAGGGTCATCAGGGTTGGGCTCCGCCATCAGCAGCTGTATGGAGGTCAGCAGCGTGGAGATATTCAGGGAAGGCCTCCATGCACCCTTCACAGAAGCAGGGTGAGAAAAGCAGTTAAAAAGAAACCCGCACACAGGCTACCTAGAGAAACCTCAGGATTTACAGCATTTACCAGCCTCCACACACTACAACAGAGGTGGGAGCCACCTGTGGGAAGCAGAGAACAGTTAAACCCACATGGAAAACACCTGATCTATTCTCAACACCTAGGGTGCAGCCTCTCCAAGGAAGCCCAACTGACAACCACAGGTTGTGTCCTACACATCTGTACTGTGTCAGTATTGGGATATCCAGGCTGTTTTTTCAGAGGCCTCCTAACACCTTTTGGCTCCAATCCTTAAAGCCTTGGAAGCTTACATGGAACAAGGTGCCTGTGTTCCAGTCTCTAAACAAAGGAGATGCCACACACAAACTTTACTCGTGTGTTCCTACGTACATAAGTCAGTAGCAGACAGACATTTAGTAAGGCTTTTACAGGCAAAAAGATAAGGAGTTAATTATCCTCTTCAGGCTCACTTACCCTTGCACAAGTAGCACTATCTTACCTTTGGTGGTAATTTAAGAACATCCAGGCAAATCCTTCCAGCGGAGTCAATGTTAGGATGATAGATAGGGGTCAGAAAGCGAATCTTTGGGGGCTCAAATGGGTATCTATAAAGGATAGAAAAAAAAAAAAAAGGTTCTTTTTATATTTGTATTCCATTTGCCACATCACCCAAGTAATGCCATCATTTTCTTCTCCCAGCCATTTACTAACTGGTGTCCTTTCCCACAAGTTTTTGGAGAAAGCAATGCTATGCCTGACCACTCTGCCTTTGATGCTTTCAGCTGTCTCTGTCTAGCACTTTCTAGGTAGATAGCTCTCCACAAAGAGGCAAATGTGATAGGAGGTTTTCTACTCGTGACTGAGCTACTTTTCAGAAAGCTTTGAAATGATACAGTAAGCTAGAGATCTTATCAAAACATTTTTAGATTGTTAATCACACACCTTGGTGCTTCCAAAGTGAAATAAGCATATTAGCAAACTGAAATAAAAATTACATTCCATAGATGAAGGGCCTCACCTAAAGCTAATCAACACATTCTTTGTGAGGAGGCTTAAGGAAAGATCTAAGCACTAGTACTCTATCTCCAATAAGCTAATTCTGCTTTTTGGCATACTTCTATCAACCATCTTGCATGAGTTAACTTATATTTGAAGGAAAAACACTACTCTACTTCCTTGACTAGAGTAACTTCATGTCACTGCCCACTTACCTTTCAGGAACAAGTATTTCCAGGTTGAATATTCCCTTCTCATATGGCGTCTCTGCACTTCCTAAAATCTCTTTAAAAAACAATATTAAAACACAAGGATTACATTCAAAACACTTGAACTTGTCCAACAATTTCCACATAACACCCAGTTACGCAACTGTAACGCTGCTGAGATCCACCAAAAAAGCTGCCACCTTATCACGAAACCACTCTCAGCTCCATGTAGTCAAAACGGTAGCCTGACCTACAGAGGGTCCAAACAATATTTAATTATAAAAGCTAAATTAAAAGGAATGGGGGAGGACAAGATAAAAGAAAAATCAAGCAAGGATGGGATTGCCACATACAGTCTGCATTACTAGCGCTCAGCTGAGTTATGCTCTGTGCAAGCAAGTGAAAGGCTGGGAGAAGATGTGACGTTTCACTAACTCCTGCTGGCTGAGCTTTTGTCTTCACACTGTGGCCAACTCTAGATATCTTCTCCCTGTTTGCTGCAACGCTTTAAAGCAAGTGCCAGTTTCAACTTTTGAAGGAGAGAAAGATCAGGTTCCAGTCTGCAAGTCATAATACAACAATAGCTAGAAGAAACAATAGAGAACAGAAGCTCAGCACCAACAGGTGGCATTTTGCATAAAGGTAGGAAAACAGTTAGCATAAGGAAGGGTAAAAACATCCAGTACTGCTTCTTTTCATGTTCCTTCTCAAACTCAGAGCCAGAATATGAACTGTTCCTAAGAGCCATAGGCTAAATTATATTAAAAGGAAAGCTAAAAAAGAGCCTAAGCATTTCCCAAGAACTCCACAACTCCATGCAGCCTATAAAGCTTATGCCGCCCCCCCCCCCCCCCCAACAAATCCAGTCTAGCAGTAAATTCTAGCGCATCCCTTACTCAAAGGCCCCACCAGAAAGGTACATACGAGCTCGTAGATCATCTAGCTGGTTTTCGTTTTGCCAGCAGGTAATGCCTGGAGGTGGCTCTGTGGTCAGGAGAGAGAGCTCCCTCTTCAGTCGCGATGCTCTTTGCATTGTGCTGAAATCACAAGAGACTGAATTTTATAGCTGGCAGCGCTGCTGCCCCTTCATGAACAGCATCTCGTATTGAGACGTTTTTAGCTACGGAGAATTAACTCAGGTTTCAAATTTATCCACGCTTTAGCAGTTGCCTTAATGCGAATCCCAGACTCTCACCCCTCTGCGAGGCCGAGCCTGCTCCTAGTGCTCTTCCTGGCACTCAGCTGGAGGGGGGGAACCAAACCCCCCTTCCAAACCAGTCCCATCGCCCCAGGGCCCAGCTGAGCCTAACAGACCCTCCTAGTCCATGACTGCACTTGACACCCCGAGAGGGACTGTCCAGCCCTGGGGCGCCCCTCGCTCCCCGGGGGTGGGCGACGAATTATTGCCCACGGGGCACCCACCGTCCGGCCAGGGCCGACCACCCCCCTCGGCCCCCACCGGTGCCCCCCGGCTCCACCCCCCACCCCGAAGGGGCGGCTCTGCCCCTTCCTCCGTGAAGGGACCCCCCCCCCAATTCCCCCAGAGGTGCCTCAGGGACAGCGATGCCCCTCCGGGCGGCGACACCCCCTTCCCCCAGGGCCTTCCCCCCCCTTCAAGGAACCCGGAGGCCCCCTGGGGGCTACCGACCCCCCGCACCCCCGCCTTAACGCTGCCAGGAGTCACCTTCTCCCCCCTCGGCCGAACCAGCACCCCACGGCCTGGGAGCCCCCCTCAGCCTAAACAACCCCCCCCTCCCGGCCGGGCCCCCCCTCACCCTCGCAGCAGGCGGCGGCGGCGGCGGCAGCGCGCGGGAACGCCAGACTCTCCACCCCCCGCCCCCCGCTGCCTGGCAACGGCGGGACCCCCCCCGCCCCCTTTCACGGCGCTGATTGGCCACCAGAAAACCTCGCCCCCCCCCGAGGCGGTCGCTCGAATTCGAAGGGAAGGCGCGCTGCCATTGGAGGAGCCGCGCAGGCGGGCGCGCTAGCCACGCCCCCAGGGCCGGGCCGGGCCGCGGAGGGGGCGGGACGGGAGTGGGGGCGACCGCGGGGGCCTGTGAGAGAGCCGGGCAGGGGGCGAAGGGAGGGTAGGGGCGGCCGCGGGGGCGTGTGGGACAGTGGGGGAGCGGGAGCGGCCGCGGGGGCGTGTGGGACAGTGGGGGAGCGGGAGCGGCGGCCCCTCACCCTGCCCGCCCCAGTCAGCCCCATAAACGCAGCGAGAAAGCACCCCAAGCACCCGCAGACCGAAGGAGCGCTTCGGCCCCGGTGGCCAGCCGAGCGCGCCCCGCCCCGCCCGGAGGCCCCTCCTCTGCCGCGATGAGCGGCCGGCGTTGCGTAAGCTCCCGCCGCCGGCCCCCCGGGGAGGAGGTAAGCGTCCACCGGGGCGGGGGAGGGGGGTTAATCCGGCCGTGAGGAGAAAGGTGCCCCGAGGCCCGGGCAGCTCCCGGCCTGGCGGCGGCCTTGGGTGACCGCTCTGCCCGACCCCTTCTTCCCCCCCTCCCCGTTCCCGACGCCCTCGCGCGTCCGCTTCCCCGGGCGAGGCGACTGGAGGGTTTTCTCTTGGCAGACGCCGCCCGTCAGCGTTGCGTCGCCTTCGCCTGCCGCCGCGAGATGAGTAGCTTGGAGGTGTTAGAGCAAAGGCAGCCTCGGGTCTGACCCAGTACCCAGCCTGGGTTTATGTAACCCCGTTAACACAGAAATGCATTCTGTTTCAGGGCCAGGTAAGGGATTGTTTGAAAGCCGGTCAAATTAGAAGACAATCGAACGGCTTCATGGTGACAGTAATTAAGCTTCAGAAGCCCAAGCACGCGGTTTCGGGTGCCACTTGCAAAGCCAGCTGGCCGACACGCGCCTCTATAAAGCTTTATAACTGCAGCGCTGTCCCTTCCTCAGTGGGCAGTGGATTTAACTAAATAAACTGGAGGACAGAGAGCGTCCACAGAGGGAATTTTTTTTTTTTAACGTTGAAGCTTTCCTTCCTAGAGGAGCCCGTAGGCCCCGCTTTGTACGCGGCCGATCTTGCTCCGTGGGCTCGGGGAGGCAGCCGGCGGGAGGGCTGGGAGCGCTCTGCCATCCTTCTCCTCTATCAGCGATTGCGCAAAAGCCTTGAGCTGCTCAAAACACCTCTATGCGTGCGTTTATGCACCGATATTTAGGCATGTTTAAACCTGGCTGATGAATTTCCCAATGCTTGCAGGACCGGCGAGGCTGGATACAGACGGTGATGCTCCGGTGACCGCCACATCCCTCCAGTGGACCTCTGCGTACGGAGGGAAACACTTCCCGGCGGGAGAGGTGCCATCAGTCCTGGTGGGGTTTCCCATCCCAGCGGGTCGGGCGGCTGCCGGTAACCCGCAAGGTAAGGCTCAGCCTTGCGATTCGGGCTGTTCCCTGCTCTGTGTCGCAGCGCGCCTCTCCCAAACTGTGTGGCTACGTCCAGTGCAAGGCACGTTTTCCTCGGAGTTGGCTGATTTTCAGTTAACAGAGGTAACGCAGGCACGGCCGGGGGTCGGCCCGCTCTTGCTGAGCGAACAGCCTCCTGCCGCTGGTTCGCTGCGAGTTAGAAGAACAACTGGATAAATCCTAACTGAAGGTGACTGACGACATCTGCTCCACCTTCCCCTCCATCACCCCCGGCCCAGGGGGTCTTCCCCTTCCTCCCGACGAGGCAGCCTGTTTCTGAGGGCCCCCGCGGGCTCCTGGTGCGGTGTTGCCTCTGGTGTAGCAGCCTCATTTCTGACTGTCCCCACCGGTGTAACAGCCTCGTTGTCGACAGCATCGCCTCTGGTGTAACGAGCCTCGTCTCTGATGCCACCAGTGGGCCTGCGCACCCAATCCCTCCTCGTTAACTCCCACCGCCGCCCTGGGTCCCAGCTCATCCCCTCACCAGCGTGGCCCAGCACAGCCCCGCTCACCAGTGTGGGACCCCCCACTACTCCTGGCCCCTGCACCAGTACCACCCATTACCCCCAGTCCCCTGCACTGGGATCCCCCAGAGCTGCCCCTCACCTGCCCCCTGGGGTCTCCCATCACCTCCAAGCCCTCTGAGCCCCCAGACCCAATGGCCCCCCTCACCCAGTATCTCCCAGTCCCGATACTGGTGTGTCCCCATGGCACTGCCCTGTCCACCCTGCAGGTAGCGCTCCCCCCACCTCTGGCAGGTGGAATGGTCCGAGCGGCCCGGCTGGAGCAGCACGGGTGGCTCCATTCCCGCAGGGCAGGGATGCCCCCGGGGTGGCTCCGCGCAGAGGCCCCACGCTTCGGGCAGCGCCGAGGGCTGTGTGGGGCTGTGACACCCTGGGCTCGGAGTGGCCACACGTAACGTGTGGCGCCTGAGTTCAGGTTTGCCCCCTGAGCTGTGGGGGCCCATGGGGCCCTGTGCTTGGGGCAGCCCCATAGGCTCTGCAGGGCCCCAGGCTTAGGGTGGCCCCATAGGCTGTGTGGGGCTGTGAGCTGGGGGCTGCCCCATAAGCTATATGAGGTTGCGGGGCTCCGGGCTTGCGGCAGCCCCATAGTCTGCAGAGCCATAAGGCCAGCTGATGCAGGCGGGCTGCTGTGCCCCTGCAATGGCATGCCAGGGACTGTTTTAGCGCCTTTGCTGTGATTTGTTACCCAAAAACGCTGGCTGGCTGGGTGCTGAGCACATGGGAAAGTCACCTTGTTTTTCCTGTTCTTCTGCAACAAAGGGGTGGTGCCACGGCAGGGTGGTACCATGGTCTCCTCCCTGGAAGCCTCAATGCCGGAACCAAGGCTCAGCACAGAGCTTCCTGCAAAGCCCAAATCCCCATGCTTGGCTGTGTGCTGCGCTGCTGGGCTCTTGCAAGCCTGTGAGTTTGCGGGTTTAGGTTATTGGGAAGTTGCAGTGCGCTGCATCGTGGCTTGGGAGCGCAATTGGGTTTGTCTCAGTAATGCTGATGGTGGTGTTTTGGGAAGAGGGCAAGTCAGATCATCTTTTAGGAGGCTGGTAAAGCTGTTGATTATGGGCTGAGCAAGTCACCTATTTGGGCCATTTAGGAGGGTGTGAATAGCGCAATTTGGCTGGAAGAGCTGAACTGGATTAGAGAATATTGTTTGTTTCTGTGCTGGTCTAATCCCTTAATTCTTGTTTGCCTGGTAATGCTAAAAATTAGAAGCAGGTGTGAACACCACCTCGGAGATGGGAAATGAGCTTCACTCCTTGCACATGGCCACAGAGAGAACGTGGAAGAGAGCAGGTTGGGAAGGATGTTGGCACATCGAGGCTTTGGCACAAACCCAAGGCGCTGGCTGAGCTAGTCGTGTCTGCTGCCGTTTGCTCTGACTCCATCACTCCATGAGCAGGGCAACGAGCAGCTTCTCAGACTGAGAGCCAAGGTCAGCCCTCCTGCAAGTTTCCTAAACTCAGCTGAAACAGTTCAAGGGGAAATTAACGTATGTTAATTCCTACATCAGCCTTATCTTAGAAAAGTGGTAGTTTTGTACAGTTATTGTTATGTAGCTTTGCCACAGGGAGAGGAGAGCTTTTCGCCTGAAACTTAGAGGCACAGAGTGATCTCCTGGGGCTAGGAAGAGTGGATAAAACCAGTGGGAAACTGAGGCTTATATGTTTCTTTGGGCTTATGTGTTTGATGGATTTTTCCTCTGAGCTGCTCATGCAGGTTTTGCAGCCAGCCAGGATAGCTCTCCTTAAAACAACTTAAAATCTTGTTGATGGGATGGAGAACGTGATGTGTCACTTGGTGAGAAAGTGGCAAACCTGAGCTCAGGACAGGACCTTCCTCTCACAGCATATGTTTTCCAGCCAGCATCCTGAGTAAGAAAGCGATGTTGTCAGAATAGCAGTATGTGCTCCTGTATCAGTGTTGGGCTGTGCTTTGCTTTTTGTTATTTCACCTTGCAGCCTTACTGCCGCGTAAAGTGAGCAGACGTGTCGTGCCTTTCAGATCTGCCTCCTGCAGCAATCCAGAAAGGCGCTTTGCTCCTAGGGCGAGTGCTACATCGGGTCTTTGATGGGATGAAGGCTCCTGCAGAACTGTTCTCCCTGTGAGCCCATTGTGTGCAAAAGGCAGCAGAGGTTCTGCAGCCACAAGGCTCTTTGTTCTTGAATCATCTTGCTGTGGTCTATGGAGAGTTTGCTGACAGATGCTGCAGGCCCCATCAGCAATGATGTTTCAGAATGTTATTGCAGTAAATGCAACTCCAGCAGCTCTGTCTGTTTTGATTCCTTCCTTCTGGTGAGCACTATCAGCACGTAATTGAACGTTAGGGTTTTAATTTTGGGGCTTGAGTGATTCATTTGGTGAAGAACTGTTTTCTGTGCAGCTAGGTGGTGATACAGTTGCTGAATGGTGGGACCTGGCATGTAGGTATGTGATGGAGGAGGAGCAGCTTGGTCCTGTTTCTGCTTTTCTCTCTCATGAAAGTTTGTTACAACGCAGACCAGACTTGCGATGGAAAGGACTGAGAATTGTTCAGAGCTCTGTTTCTAATTGCTAATTGACCTTGTTCTTTAATAGTGATTGGGAATCCCAAAAGACAACAGTTTCTCTTTTAAGAGATCTCAGAAAGACGCCAGGATGCCACATCACACCATTCATCTTTTCCGCAAGGGACTTCGGCTTCATGACAACCCAACGCTGCTGGCTGCGCTGGAGTCCTCAGAGGTTGTGTACCCTGTCTACATCCTGGATAGAAAATTCATGACGTCGGTGATGAACGTAGGGGCTCTGCGTTGGCATTTTCTGCTGCAATCCCTGGAGGATCTGCAAAAAAACTTGCTACAGCTGGACTCTTGCTTACTGATTATTCAAGGAGAGTACGAGTCTGTTCTTCGAGATCATGTCAAAAAGTGGAACATCACACAAGTGACTCTGGATGCGGAGATGGAACCATTTTACAAAGAGATGGAGGCCAACATACGAAGTCTGGGAGAAGAGTTGGGGTTTGAAGTGCTTTCTTTGATCGGCCACAGTCTTTATGATACCAAACGGTACGTGATTGCCTCATACACCAAGGAGGTGTCTCAAGGAAAGTTTATTTTAGATTTAACAACCATCAGGGAGAAAAGGCCAAGCATTTTGTTCCTTCTAGATCCTCATGTGTTCCTCAGAAAGCAGAGTTCTCTGTGATGAACCTGGTACTGCTTGCTGGAGAACTTTTGTGTGTTGATCTGCTAGAAGGAATTGTGAGAGGTTTTGGTGGGTTGCACAGGTGTTAGCATGTTGGGCTGTGATTTGAGCTAAAAGAGTTTGTTAATTTTCCCATTTTGACAGTTTAACTCACGTCAAATCCTAACATTAGCTACCCTTTTAAAAAGGGTGGAAGGAAGAAATTCTTCAACACGTTTAACAGGATTTTAGATCAATTTTTAGATCGATTTTTGTGTCCAGTTTTTTGGATCTTTCTAAACAACTTTCACTGAGGTCTGCATACACTTGGATCCAAGATGCTATTCAGACCTGAATGACTGAAGACACTGAAATTAAGAATAAGTGGGAGGTAATCGGTAATAGTTAAACCATTCTTAACATTCTGGTCCTGGAAAGTCCCTAATTCCTGTGAATGAATGGATGCGTGTGACTCGCCCTGTTAAATTCAAGCAGCCTGCATGCATGCGTGGTTGCTCGCATGGAAGAGTATTCACAGCCGCGAGCCTGTTCTTTGCGATCCAACTGCTTCTGGCAGCCTCAGATGCGTTGTGCGCTGTGTAGGCTGCTGCTCTGAGTACGTTTGGCAGAACAAAGCTGCCCAGCTGAGGCCGTGGCTGGGCTCCCAGTTGCGCATTTGCTATCTCAAGTCTTGAGAGACTCTCTCAGAATGGGTGTACATTCACCCAGGGAAGTTTTACTTGTAAAATGTGTGACTTCTGTGTTCACACCCACAAACTGGGGCTGTTCCAGCCTGTGCTGTTGCCTTCCTATTCACTGACAGCTCTGGTTTCCTTCTTGGCTTATATTATCATGAAAAATGGTGTTTTATTTAGGATTTTGGACCTGAACGGTGGGACTCCCCCATTAACATACAAGAGGTTTCTTCACATTCTGTCTCTGCTTGGGGACCCTGAGGTGCCTGTCCGAAACCTTACAGCTGAAGACTTCCAGTAAGTAATGCCGAAACAGCAGGTACTTGCTCTCTACCTGAAAGAAGAGCTTTGACTAAATGATAATAGGGTGGTTTAGATGTTATGCTGCGTTATTTTTATGCATGGTGGGTTATAGATTTATACGTATAGGCAATATGAAGCTACTGCTTATCCTATAGGCTTCTGCTAGTGGGAGGGGAGAGCAGAAGAGAGGTGACAATGTCCAAACACTTAAGGTTTTGTGAAGCACATTTAGACAAACTTTTACAGCTATGTAGAAGTTTAACAAAGGAATGACTAATGAATCATGGGTTTCTTTCTTAAAGGCATTCTCTAGCTCCCTCACGAATCACAGATTCAAGGCAGGAATTGGATGGATGGTTATGGTTTGCTACATGTGGGAAGTTCAGTGGAATAATCATGCGGTTCCCTTCTGGCTTTTCCTTCTCTCCTCCCCTCTCCTGTATGGGAAGGAGGGACCCAGCTCATGTCTTCCAGGACTTAAAGAAGCTCCAAGTCAAGGATATTTTATGTTTTAGGTCTGCATGAGGAGAGGTTAGTGATTCAAAGGGAGGAAAGATCAGGGTGGGAGAGAGCTGGCCACTTGGGCTGGGAGTGCAGATACTGGAGACTTCTGTGTCAGGTGCTTCCTGCGTGAGACACCTCAGCTCTGTGTTGGTAAGCTAGGCTTTAGACCTTCCAGTCTTGAGGTTTCCTATTAATTCCTGAATGCTCAGGAATGCTCTTGGATGCCAAGTATTGGGATAGATCAGTTCCTGGAATTTCTTGCACTGTTTTTTTTTTCCCCTAATGTGTTTATTCCCACATTTTTATTTTGTTAACTGTTGATGAGAGTTAAGTGGTTCACATGCTTCCTAGCACTGGCATAACACAGGCCTGCCATGAGAGCTGCACTGGCCCCTTCTTCTGTAGGTGTCTGCACCAGAGCTGAGCTCCATTTTTCCAGGTGAGTGGAAAGAGCTCTCTTAGTCTCTGATCTCATTCATGGTCTTGCTGAGAAGTCTGGATGCTGCCAACACTCTCCTGACCCTCCTCTTCTCTTCTGTCTTTTGCAGGGGGAAAATTGCACCTTGGTGCTCTTCCAGCCTCACAGGAGGCAGAGGCCTTGGAGAAAGCTCAGCAGCTGTGGCTGCAGAAGAGAAGTGGGGGGAATGCTCTAAGCCACAGGCATAGGAGAGCAAGGAGCCACTGGCTGGGGCTGGGAGAGCCCCCACCTTGGTTAGGAAGAAGCAGCTGGGGCGGTGGCACAGGTTGCTGCTCTACCTTCTTCCCTGTGAAACCTCTCCCAGAGCACACGGGAGCTGGAGCAGGACAGGCCCTTGGAGACGGTGCCGATGTCCCGTATTTATGTTAAGAGTCTGGGGGGGCTCTTAGCTCCCTTCCAGAGACAGGTGAGGCAGCTGGGGGAAGCTGGACAGAAGGTGCCTTCGAGCTCCTGGAGGCAGAGCTCTGTGCAGATGGTCACTCTGACCAGTGCCACTTTGTTCCTCTTAGCTCAGTCTGGCTAGGACCCAACCTGGTGCTCTGGCCTTTCATGCCACAGCTTTTTCTCATGCTTGGCCCGGACCCAGCTGTCTCGGAAGGTCTGTCTTCATTCCTGCCCCTCTAAAGGGTTAAAGAATGAATTCTTTGTTCCCCAAGGAAAGTTTCTGGGGTTTCCGGCTGTATTCTTGTTCCCTTTGCTCTAGCTGTGCTGTGACAGAGGAGATTTCCTTGGCATGTGCAACGGGCAGGGGTCTACCTCCCTCTTTTGGTTCTGATTCCCTCTTTGAAAGAAGCCTTCCTTTCATATTAGGAGATGTAGGCCCCCTGATCTGTGCCTGGCTGAGTGTTACAGGGTGCCTCTCCCCGTGGATTTGAAGATCCCCCCAGAGAACCTCTCCCCCTGGAAAGGAGGGGAAACTGAAGGGCTGCAGCGCCTGGAGCAACACTTGATGAACCAGGTCAGTCCTGATTTTATGTGGGTGATGCTAATGGCTCTGGGCTGATTCAGGTTAGTGTCATCCTCCCTCCTACGTGTGGTTGTGTCTGGACTTCAGGAAACCACTCAGCCCTGGAGCCATTTCTTCTGTCTCTAGCTGAGGTTTTCCCTGCCAGGGCTTAGCTCCCGGCAGGCCAGACCTGCCTTGGCACTGGCTGTTTCTAAGCAGACGTTTTACCTGCTCCTAATTTCATAAAGTGTGAAAGATCTTCAGGGTGGTCCTGTTTTATCTAGCGAGCTATTCCCTGCCTTACAAAATCAGCCAGCTCTGAGGAGAACAGCTTTATAGCACCTGTGGATTGGATGCAGCCTTGAAGCTGGCCTCAGAGGAGGTTGATGTGTTTGGAGATCCTGGAAGAGGATGGCAACGTGGCCTCAAGATTTTGTTATCCTTGAGGGCAGTGTTTGCTGGAGGCCTGGGTGATAGGACTATTTTCCGTGCCCAGCACTGAACAGATCTCCATGACGAAGAAGCCAATAGCTGAGCGCTCTTTCCTTTTTCATTGCTGGATGTGTGTCCCCTTGCACTGCTTAAACCTGGATTTCTGTTTTTGTTTTAGGGCTGGGTGGCAAGTTTTACTAAACCAAGAACAATTCCAAATTCGCTGCTTCCAAGCACCACAGGCCTGAGCCCATATTTCAGTTTGGGATGTCTGTCAGTTCGCACCTTTTTTTATAGATTGTCAAACATTTATGCTCAGGTAAGAAAATACCTTGTCATAGTCAAGCAAATGCAACACTCCTACACATCTGGCATGTGATGCTAGGATTTAGCACTCGCGTTATTTTGGTAGAGACCTGGTGCAAGCAAAAATGCTGCCCTACTAATGTCTTCTCACAATGTCCTACGAAATCTGTGAAGTGGCTTTATAGGTTTTGTGAAACACCTGTAATTGTATAGGGCTTTTCCCAACTAAGTTCTAGAAATGTGATAAATAGGGAGCACTGAGAGCTGGAAACAGCAGGGAATCCCAGGAAAACTCACCTAAAATAAAAGCAATTCAAGGTGTCTGCCTGGTGTTTAATGAGGTTTTTTTTTAATCAATTTAGTCTGTTCAAGCAGCTTTGTTTATAGAAAGTGTCTGTTTTCATCCTATGTTTTAACTATAGTATAAGCCAAAACCAGATTCTGAAAACTTGATTCTTAAGAAGAAAGTATGTTTTGAACCATCCCATGAAAATGTCACTCTGAACCTCAGAGAATCTCTGAGACGTGGCTGAGCCGCCTGAATTCAGCTAGCCAAGCAGTTAGTATGTTGATAAATACATGTTTGGTTTAAGAAAAAATTGCAGTGTGATTCTGCCTTGGAAGGTGGATTGAGAATGCTTGAGGAAATGCTAAGGTCTAGCAGAGTTCAGCTTTCTCTGCAGAAAGAGTTGCTTTAGATCTTGGGTTCTTTGGCTTTCATGGTAAAGTGCTGTAAAGCCTGTGATGTAGTTATATTCATCTTTATTTTATGGGCCTGGTAGGCACAAAATAAGTGGAATTGCAATGATATGTATGAACTGAAGCTTTGATCTTGTGTGTCTTTTGCAGTCCAAACACCACTCTCTGCCCCCGGTGTCGCTCCAAGGGCAGCTTCTGTGGAGGGAATTCTTCTACACGGTGGCATCAGCAACACCAAACTTCACCAAAATGGCTGGGAACCCCATCTGCCTTCAGATCAATTGGTACGAGGATGCAGAGAGGCTCCACAAATGGAAAACGGTAACAAGACGCAGTGCCACAACTGCTACGTTTTGGTTCAGAGCTTTTCCATTACCAGAGATTGTTCCCTGCTGGCTTTTTGAGATGGTGCTTACAGCAGTGCACAGGAGACTGGTGTAACGAAGGTCGGTGCAGGAGGGCTGATGTTTCTTTCCTGCCTCAGGCTCAGACGGGGTTTCCGTGGATTGACGCGATTATGACCCAGCTCCGCCAGGAAGGCTGGATTCACCATCTTGCTCGGCACGCTGCTGCCTGCTTCCTGACGCGGGGGGACCTTTGGATCAGCTGGGAAGAGGGCATGAAGGTTCACATCTGTTTTGTTTTTGTTTGTTTCTTTCTTTGCTTGCTTGTTCCCCCTAACCCCTTTTCGCTGTGCAGTTCTCTATTCTGGTTGGTCTTGACAAAATCCCTGCAAAAATGTGAACCTGGCAGTGGGAAGTGGTACTGTAGAACAGTGCTTTGTCACTGTGCATCCCCAGAAATCTCATGGTTTATAAAAACAATACTTCAAAGTCTTTCACTTGGATGGGATTCCTGCTTTGCTGGGTACAGTGATGAGAGGGCACTCCCATCCTTAAGACCCAATGATCTTGGATGACAGTGATATTGGAGACCTGCTCTGTCTGTAGCAGGCGTCAGAGCCAGACCTTTGGGATTTGGGTTCCTCTGTCACTGCGTCCTCCTCGTCTTCCTTCTGGAAAACTGCCTTGCTGGAGCTCGTTCCCTGTGCGAGAGGGATAGCCCAGATCAGCGCAGTGCTGTGCTTTTAGCAGCAAGCTTCTTCCTTCATCTCCCTGTGGCTTTTTGTGATGTAGGCAGCCATTTCAGGGGTATTTCTCTGTTTCTCTTCCCATCCCCAAAATGCAGGTGTTTGAAGAGATGCTTTTAGATGCTGACTACAGCATCAATGCAGGGAACTGGATGTGGCTATCGGCCAGCGCGTTCTTCCACCAGTACACACGCATCTTCTGTCCCGTCCGTTTTGGGAAACGCACAGACCCTGAGGGGCAGTACATCCGGTAGGGAGATACACAACCGCGTGGCACCGTCTGCTCCACTAGTGCTTCCCTCTTACAGCAGGAGCAGACGAACTCAGTCTGCACAACATGCAAACCCTTGTGAAACAGGGGTCCTAGCAATGATCTGTTTTTGTACATAAGGAAACGGAGGCACAGAAGCCAAGAGGCATACCTGTGGTCACGCAGTGACGACTGAGCGGGGAATCGTATCAGTTGATGAGCACCTGTTGGCTCTAGTCCCACGTTCAATCACTGGGCTGACTTATTTTCCTAGATGACTTCTGTGAAACTTTCCACAGCTCCCCCCACTCCAGTCCCTGCTGTGTTTCCTGGACTTTCATTTAAAAGAAACTTGGATTTTGTTTTCCACTCTGCTTTGAGTGAGTCACGCTTGCTTCTAAGCCTCAGTATCCTTATTTTTAGAATGGGAATAATGTTAGTCTCTCTTTGAGATGTGGCTGAGCCCTATTGGTAGGACATGCTATATATGGTATTATTGCAATTATCTCCTTGTTGCTGGTAAAGGTACTGATTAGTCTTTCTCATAAATAGTGGGTGGTTTTGCAGCTGATTTCAATAGGCGTAGGTTGTGTTGATGTCTGTCTGAAGAAGTAGCTCCTTTTCCCCAAATATCCTCCTCCTCATGTTGTATCTGGCTGTGCCTCTTACTTGTTAAGATGAAGCCCATGCTGACGTACCTGACAGATTTGGGCAGGCAATGACTTATTTTGTAAGACTTTATTTATTTATTTTTTTAAATTAAGGAAACTTTAGGACAAACGTCAGTGAAAATGTTGAGAGCTAAAACATTTGGGTAAAGTCAAAATTGAAACAGTATTTAAATCAGCCACTTTATTCTTTGCTTTAAAGTTAACTTTTGGAATATATCACCATGAGGAGATTTCAGAACAGAAAAATAGTTCATTTGTGCAAAATGAATCACAACTTTCCCATGGACTGTGGAAACAATATGATTATCAGGAATTAACATGGCTTAGGTTGCTTTATACTTCTCTTAAATATATGAATATTTGTCTGCAGGACTGTAGAAACAGTAGCTACAGAAACGCTGTATTATTCCTGTTTTGTAGGAAGTACCTGCCTATACTAAAGAACTTTCCTTCCAAGTACATCTATGAGCCCTGGATAGCATCTGAAGAGGAGCAGAAGCAAGCAGGATGTATCATAGGTAATTCTGACACCATGCAAATGAACTTGCTCCGGACAGCTGTCCAAAATAAGTATATGCATGAGATGGAAGGTTCGTGCTTCCAGTGAGAATCATCCATTTATCTTCTAAAATTGATTTATCCAACAGTCTAGCTTCCATCTATTCTCTTATAAAGCTGTTTAGTGGAGTGTGATGGTCTTGCTTCTGCTTCATGTCCGAGGACCATTGGATCACCCCAAGTTGTTGCCTTTGCATTTTTCTTTCTTGGACACTTGGCTGTCTGTAAATAGTATCTGAGCACCTTATGCTTTTATGCTTATTCTAACATACTTTTGAGGACAGGGCAGGGCCCTCATCCCTGTTAATGGATGGGAAACCGAGGCCTAGAGCGTCTAACACAGGGATTTGTCTCTTATAAGATCGCATCTAAATAGGAGCTAGTTGGCCCTGGCTCTTACAGTTCATGGAGAGAGAAAGCCACTTCTGAAGGGTGAATCATGTGGTCTATCTCGGATGCCCCATATTTTAGGAAAAACTGCTTGCTCTGATGCAAAATCAGTGAAGTGGCATTGACTAGTTCTGCAAACACTGCTATTTGCATGTTTAATCAGGTCAAGATTACCCCTTCCCAATGGTGAACCACAAGGAAGCCAGCGATCACAACCTGCAGCTGATGAAACAGGTCAGAGAGGAGCAGTACAGAACAGCTCAGCTCACGAGAGGTAAGAGGTGCTGCAGTGCTGTGTGTTCAGTGTGGTGCAGTGCAGAGGCTATCATTGGGGAACTGATGGATTTGGGGTTAGTTTCATGTTCTGGGACTTCTCTTGGTTACAAACACTAGGCACTGTCGTTCTAGTTATTGTTAAAACGTTTCCCCCTTGGGACACCCAGAGGGATCAGTGTCCCTTCTCTTTTGGCTGCCCTGGTAGGATGGGCGCTCCCTTGTTCCTTCTGGAGGAACGCTTTCCCAAAAGCAGACCTTCTCTGCAACACAGACCTTCTGTAGGTCTGCACAAATGCCCTGCCTAAACCGCAGTTTTGCCAGGCATGTCTCCAACACGCAGAAATCTCTGCAGCCCTGCCTGCACCTCTTAAGCTGGACCTGCTGCCCAGGTGAACCAGAGCATCATTGCTTGTCCTTTTTAACCAGTCTGCCCTGCTCCATGACAGGAAATATTTGAGATTCCCCTTGGCCACAAATGAGTGAAAAGCCCTTAAGAGAGTGAGTCAAGCTTTGCTTTAAGAAAGTTACCTTTTCACCTTATTTTCTAAATGGCTTAAGCATATGTATAGTAAGCTGGTAGTTATCAGATAAGGCTGGAATGCTCAGGAACTCTGGGCGAGCCAGAATTGATTAGGTATTTCCAATCACACAGAAATACCACTTATATGGTGGTACCTACGCTGCTAACGTTGAAATCCTAGACCCTCTGATGAGCTTTGTGCCTCAGAGGAATCCCATGCAGGAAGAGAAGTGGAAACAATACTTTTGTATTTACACAGTATGCCCCAGCAGCCTGTATATGTATTCCAAAAACCCATGGTGCAGCAGCTGATGGGAGTCTCCAAGTATTCCTGCATTGATTTGTATCGTCAGATGGAGCTAATCATTCCCACTCTTGTGAAAATTAATATATCCAGCAGGTTGCAGGCTGGTACCTTCCAGATATGACTGCATATGCTGACAGTTCTCCCACAAGCCCTGCAGTGTAGGGAAGTAAATGTTGCTCTGATTGCTCTTGAAGATATGGAAAGTCAAAGTCTGAAAATAAGAGTCGCCAACTCCCAGTATTGTTTTCGTTGCCTGTAAATTGAAAGCTTTTGCTTGCAAGCTTTGTAACTTCACCTGCTATGTCATTGTTGGCTGTTGCACTGAAGTCGGAGAAAGTGCAAACTTTTATTCTTGCTGCTTTCTTGCCGTAGATGATGCAGATGATCCAATGGAAATGAAGATAAAGCGTGACCACTCTGAAGAAAACGTAAAGAAAGGAAAAATGGCCAGGACCGCAGAACAAACCTAGATCCTGTCAGGGATTACCTTCTGGGAACTGAAGAATAGCAAATGGGGAGAGCCCGAGGCCAGTTCAGGAAACTCGTGTATAGTATCCAGTTGACCTGGACTAACTGTACTCATACTTGGCCCTGCAAATGGTATTTCTTGTCTGCAAACTGACCCCCAACAGAACAGTTCTTTATCTTGAATGTCTTTGTTAGTGCGGTTATTCTGAATGAAATTGTTTGCCTGTAAATGGCATTTGTTGCATATGTTAGATAAATTCAAGTGGTAACTGGTTTTGATAGGACATGTTGCTATAGCATCATTCAAATCCAGTTGATGTTCATGCATCTGTATAAATAGTTGGAAAGACTACTATTTAGCATTACAAAGTGCCAGATGAATGCCAGTTCAAGAATATATGCACATTAATGTTTTCACATACTAGTGTTAAAGGTATGATTTCACTGTCTTGCATAGACAGAGATTTAGGGATTTTCAGATTTGGTTCTTTAATTTCACCCAGTTTGTGCACACAGCAGCCTGTTATGAGATTGTGTGTAGTGCCCATGACTCAAATAGGATTCGTCGTGTACTCTAAGGGCAAGGTTGCAGAGTATCTTGCTGAATTAGGACTGATGTACAACTTCTTTCACCATCTTTAGATGACCCTGCTTGAGCAGGGGGGTTGGACTAGATGATCTCCAGAGGTCCCTTCCAACCTTGGCTATTCTGTGATAACTGTCCTTCCTGGCTAGTTTCTCTAGAACTATAGGATAGTTACATGTCTTACATGAACAAAATAGTAAACATCTACTATTTCATTGAAATGTCTTATTGTGAAGTTTCACAAGAGTGATTATCTTTGTTACGACTGGGGTTTTGGTGGGGGAGGGGAGAAGGGTGGCTTTTTAATCAGTGTGTGATACTATTTTTGCTTTTACAAGAAATAAAAATGGTTTCTGACGTGAAAAAATAAAGGTGTCTGGAGCAATCCATTGTCACAATTGGCATCCATCTGTCCTCTTTGGAAACCTGGAAGCAAGACAACTCCAGTAGCAATCCCATGCGTCTAGAGTGAAAGGGTCCATGGACCCAGTGTAGAAGCAGCACATGGCCCATGTGAGCCAGGAGGTGGCCAAGCACTGCTCCTACCAGCTCATTTTCCAGTGTTGCTGATGAACTGCAGGACCTGTCAGAGAAAAGCACAATGGCAGCAGAGTGGCGCTGCTTGCTGCTTTTGCAATAAACGTAAAAGTGGCAAGAACTGTCACCTGGATCTGAGACACTGGTTGTGTCCTCCCTGCTGTGTCAAGTCTGCATCGAGCTGCTGGAGGTGCTGATGTTGTTGGCATTTTAGCTCCTCTACAGCAAACCTCATGATTGCAATGATGACAGAAAGAAAGGCAGCTACCCAGCCCCGTGATGTGAGGAAGAAGGCCAAAGCAGTACATATTACTTTGGGGAAGGTGACTGCTGCTCTACCTGCTGGCATCCGTAATCTGGGAGGTTAATTGGGTTCCTTACAGTGTGAAATGGAATTTGTTGCATCAGTAGCTGCAGTGCTGTAGCCCAGTGCAGGTGACCTCAGGAATGCAGAGCTGACTGTTGCCTCACATTTTAAGGCATAGTCATTGCTTTCAAGTCCAAAATGGGCTGGCCTTTGGTTACCTAAATCATCACTTCCTTGGAGACCTTTTTGTTGCTTGAGGCTTCACCATGAGTCCTAGGAATTGTCTCGTACAGCAAAAGACAGAGCCATCAACAGCAGCTGACTGCCTTTTGGTGTTCAGCATTGCCACTAACCCTGTGACCCAGGAGATGATTTTGTGGATGCTTATGGGACATGAACTGCATGCAGGCACAGGCGCATCTTCCTGTGGGGAGAGACTCCTAACCGAGCAGGTGGCACGAGTCAGCCAGGAGGTTCAAGCTTTCTTTGGGGTTCCTTCTGTTGCAAAGCAGCTGCACAGAAAACATATGCCTGATCTCACTCAACAGTTAGCCCTGGTCTTTGGTTGGAAAGAATAGAGTTCGCGTCCGCTTAGAGGCAGGAGTAGGAGCAAAGTTTTGAGCAGGAAGCTGCAAGGGAAATTGAGTTCTTCGACATCTGCTTCTGGGTAACAAGGTAGCAATGGTTTCAGAAGTTCCTGTGAAAAGGAAGGGCCAATGTCTAGTTAATGACCACCTCTGCTCATGGCAAAAAGACTCTTAGTAAAAATGAATTTCCCAACAGAAATGTTTGTCGGTGCATCCTCTTCTCTGTTGGGAATCTAACCTGACTTACAGTATTTGCATGTGGAACTGGTCAGTTTTTAAGCCAGCCAAATGCATCTGGGATTTCTGCTGATGAAGGTTTCTGACATCAAGGGCATGGAGACAAGTGATGGCATCTTGGCTGTGCCTGTCTAGTGTGACGCATAGCTACTCTAACTTGGTGGTGGCAGTATCTCAATCTAGCTTTTGTTAAGTGCATTTAATACAGTAGAGAGAGGTGCTTTAAACTGTTGCTGATAGATATTGCTTAAGTTTGTCATTCCTGCCCCTCCCTTGGCTCCCTTGCTCCTTTCTAATATACAGAAAACCAGTTCTGTATTTCTAGGTGATTTTTTTTTGTCCTTCCTTCATTCTTTATGAGGCTTACCTTTTAGACTGGTTTACGTTGTGAGGGTTTGTGAGTTCGGGCAGTAGGTGTCTTTGATCTAGTTGTCCTTGTTTTGTGTCTCAGTTGGTGGAAACAGGCACTTACAATGATGTGAATCATGCCATAGGTAGGTGTCCAAATGAGGTCATCTGACTGCCTGTGGTGACTTATGCTTTGGGGAGTCTTTTCCCAGCTAGATGCAGGGTTTTTAGACCTGCTTTAGCCTTTTGACAACAAGAATATTGATAAGACAGCTTCCTTACTTGAGGTTGGAGAAACTTTCACTGGTAATACTGGTTTACCTGTTCAACCAGCTTCACTGGTTGATTTAAAGGACTGAAATCACTAGCTGAAAACAGAAGTGACGGCAAAGGCAGCTTCATCTCAATAAGGTTATCTCCAAGGCATGGGATCTACTAGAATGAAGCCTTGCCTGGGAAGTACTGCTGTGATTGACCCTATTGGTCTTGTGCTTCTGGTGCTGAAGCATTTGGGTTCCAACATCTTCACTGAAGCAAAGCAATAGGTGTAAATACTCATAGCTGGCTGAGGACTACGTGCAGTGAAGAACTAACACGGAGATATTTCACAGAAACCTGGAGCTGACCCTGAACTTGGAGCCAGCTGTCTACACTTCCCATGGACAATGCTTTTTGGAAAATACATATTCACTCCAAACCCAATGTACTTTAGTTTCACAGTACGCACTGGGTGACGGCTTCAGCTAGCCTGGGTTGGAGTTAATGGTAAGTTTTGTCTATGCAGTGTGTGTTTGGATCTTCACAGACTGTGGAGCATGAAGAACAAAGTGACAACACTATTTGGTTTTAGATGGATGACATTATTTGACTTCTGTGTCCTAAAACAGAACTGTGCTGAACACGTCTCTGTGGCCAAAGCATAGGCTGATGATGCTGACCAGCCTGGACCTGGAGGCAATTTAGTGAGGATAACAGCTGGTTTCTAGACTGGGGGCAGGCTTTTTGGAGAACTAGGCTGTTTTCTCCAACTTCTGCTGATTGGAGCAGTTCTGAGTATTAAAATTTAAATATAAAATCTTAAAGTCATGATCATAATCTTGGATTGTGGTGTCTGATTTTGTTCAAAGTCCTTTCCCAGATCTAGACTCAAGGGATGCATAAATCTGTATCCTAATGACTTTCGTTACACTATACTGGTAAGTGATATGTCACTTTTAAAAATGAGATTTAGAATTCTAACTAATTTACTTGTTCTTGAATATTTTACTGAGTCCATCAGCAGGACCAATCAATTCATTACCCTCATGCGTAGTGTAGCAGTGCAGGCAGTGGAGTGCGCACCCTACGGCAGAAAACACTGCCTTCACGCAAGATTTACTACCTCCGTGCTCTAAATCGTCCTGTTAAAGTTTAAATTCACTCCTCCCTTCTTTCTTACTCAAATATTTTTCTTTAATCTAGAAACTTTCTATACTTGGTCTCATCGGAAAATGTTAGTCTTATAAATTAAATTTTATATGAACCTATTACACACGGAAATAAATAAACAAACAAATAAATATAAACCACTGCTTAGAAACATGATGCTTGTAGATCCTCAAACTTCCCATTGACATTTCAAACTTTGGATGAGTTTTGACTTTTAATTCTTTGTGGTTTAGTGTTGATTGTACAAAAAACAAAATAAGCAATATTAGCTAAGATTTGGTGGCTCTCTAATAAAATTTCAAGCATTATTTTGTTAAATGTCTAGAAATCAAAACAGTGGAATGCAAAATTCTTATAAACTCCCATGGAACCCTGCTTTATTTAAAATAATGTTTTATGATGTCTAACACTAAGTTTACAGTTTCAAGCTGTATAATTAGCAGTGAATTTAGACAGTCTTATTGCTTTATACTTGCAAATTTGCAATGCATGGTTGAAAATATTCAGTATGCATTACCATGGAAGGGAAACCCACTTTTTGTAGGAGACGCACACATCGGATGACTCCTCACAAAAAACTGCATTGAGAACTAGAAGGCAGTTTATAATTCACGTAGCATGGATTGAATAAGGAATACATGGATAAGCTCTTACATTAATTTTAAGTTAGCATCATCTAGCTCTGTCACAAGTGTTACAAGACTGAAGATGTATTAGGGCATCAGTTGTGTTAGTCAGCTAAATTTGTCGTCTCCTAAAATCTCAGTGGGATCAAGTCTGACAAGGGCAAGGGTTTACAGTAGCCATACTGACTGGCAGAGGATGCATCCATTTAACTTCATTTATTTTCTGATTGAGTTGTGAGTCCAACAAGCCAAATAATCTTTTGAAGAAAAGACTGGACTAATAGTCAACAAAGAAATGGCTTAGTTTTTGCACAAGTAACTGTTTTCATTAGGGACACAGTGAACTCAAGTCAAAAAGAAGTGATGCTATACGAACAGCCTGGAAAAGGAGGCAATCAGTTGAACTGGTATCCCTCAAAGACCAAAGACTGCATCAAAGTCAACGCTTGCGCGAAGTCAATGGGTCTGTTCGTTTTCCACTTTAGGGGAAGCTGAATTATGCCTGGATTAACATGTTCAAACTTAACATGAGGAAAAAATTATGACTATGAAAAAGCCTTAGAGAAATGTTTAGTCTAGCTTCTTATAAATGAAAAAGCAAAGATCTATCTTGCAGTTAACAAAAGCTAGAGGACTTTGCAAATTCAAAGGGAATTTTAAAGGTTTAACAAGAACTGCCAACATTTGAAGGAGCCATAAATTTTCAGAAGTCTAAGTAGCCTCGATGAAACCTGAAAGGTAATTAGTTAGGAAATGGAGAACATACTATGGCTAGAATTTTACTGTAGAGAGAACAAGTGGTTCATATCAGTTCCCATTTTAATTGTACGAAGTATCTGCAGAAAAGTAAGGACATTGGATTCACTGGTATCTTTTAGGATAACTTTTCAGAGACTGGCTTCCTTTTAAGAAATAAAAACAACTGAGTTAATCCTAAAGATGTTTGCCTTTGAGATGTTCTAGATTACGGGCTAGTCTCTGTCTAAAAGTGTGATTTTAAAGTACTGGCCAGAACATCATCGGTCTGCTGTAAAACAGTAAAAAACTATACAGAGAGATGGAACAGTGGAAGAGAGAATGTCCAAAACACGTCAGATGCGATACTTCCAGTTCAGTCAGACATCAAACCTCACTCAACAGAATATCTGGATGGGAGGAGAGAGGAAGGAGGGGGAAAAGCTTTTGACTGGGTAGAGTGGTGATTTGTGTTGAACCTGTTTGTGAGCAAACATTTGACAAATGCTTCTTTCTTGACGTATTACAGTCATGTATAAATCATTGTGAATTGCTTCAGGCAAATTCCTGCTATTTGTATGGCATGGGAGGACAGGAAGAGTCATGAGCCTTGCCCTTTCTTTGCATTAGCATATGTCCCTCTGTGTAAATATAACTGAATGTGGGGATATTTCCATGTCCACCTGAATGGATATTGAAAGTTTGGGACCTTTTGGGGCTATTTTCTTTAGGGTAGAAAATCAACCTTTTAGGTTAGATGAGTTCTCAGGACAGCAGCTGCGTTAACTTACAAGAATTGTGCCCTGATTCTTATTCCCTTAAACACATCGAGTTCCTGTTGAAATGTTTACAAGCTGGCCCCTGGAAAGTTGCTTCCAAGAAAACAACTTTCATTTCACTCTCCTTTTTCAATGGCTTCCAGCCTCCAATCAGTATGAATTCACAACCAGAAAGTTTATTCTGTCTAGATTATTTCTTCATTCTCCTGAAGTGGTAGTTTTCTCACTGAAGTGGTAGTTATCTCTGAGCAGTGAATGAACTGCGTTGCTAGTCACTAATATTTAAAAAAACAAATTCCTCAGTAACATAAAAGCCATTCCCTGCATTTACCTTAGACAATTTTAACAATCATAGTTTATTCTCAGAAAACAGAAAAGCTCAAAATTAACATTTGAAGTGAAAGTTCAGCTGTAATTTTATGGCTCTGGAACTTTAAAGAAAATAAACTCAATAAAGACTATAGGACTTGTAACACAATTGCAAGGGCTTCACAGGTACTAACCATGCTATAAGGGAACTCAGTTCCTGAGTACTAACCTGCTGATGAAGAAGTATAAATAACATATCTCACAGGCTCCCTTCTGAACTGAAATAATGAGGTCTTTCTCCAAACAACATCCTGAAGTGGTTCAGAGGTTAAATCAGTCCAGGGCCTTCTCTGAGAGGTGGTATGGATGGATTGTGAAGGTCATGGTGCCTCTAGCTCTTCCAGAAGAGCTCTGTCCTCAGATGTTCCAATGCCATGTCCCTCAATGTAAGCACAGTGTTGGTTTCACGCAACACAATCAAAAAAGGTGGCAAGTTCCAAATTGCCTTCTCATTAGTTTGGACATGTGGTAAAGAAATAATTGTTAAAGATTATGCTTTCTCAGATGCATCAAGAAACCACACAGTTGGTCTAAACCATTGTGGCAGTGTACCTTCAGCTAACCCAGACAAGAGAGCACAGGGGAGAAGAGATTATTTAGAATGTATTTCTAAATATTACCTCAAATGTTGTTTACTCCATTTTCCAAACCCTTGACAGGTTGCTTCTACTGCTTTGTGAGTCAGGTAAGTCACAGAAGGAAACTTTCCATTCTTTGCTGAAGGTGAAGCTGATTATAGCCATTCTAACAGAGCAATACAAGAATTTAAGTTGGAATCACAGAATGGTTGAGGTTGGAAGGGACCTCTGGAGATCATCTAGTCCAAGCCCTCTGCTCAAGCAGGGGCATCTAGAGAACATTGCCCAGGATCGCGTCCAGACGGGTTTTGAATATCTCCAGGGAAGGAGACTCCTCAACCTCTCTGGGCAACCTGTTCTAGTGCTCAGTCACCCTGACAGTCGAGAAGTTTCTCCTCAGATTCAGATGGAACCTCCTGTGTTTCAGTTTGTGCCCGTTGCCTCTTGTCCTGTCACTGGGCACCACGGAGAAGAGTCTGGCCCTCAGTGATGCCCAGTGAAGGGAAGTCCAGGGAAGTCCAGCCCTTGCTCAAAGCAGAGCCAGGTCAGGTTGTTCAGGGCTTTGTTCTGTTGAATTTTGAACAGTGCCAAGGAAGGAGGTCCCACAAAATCCCTAGACCTCTGTCCCAATGCTTAACCACACGCACGGTCAAAATTTTTTTTCTTCTATCCAGTCAGAATTGCCTTTGCTGCACCTTGAGCTTGTTGCTTCTTGCCCTTTCACTGTGCACCTCTGAAGGCAGCCTGGGTTGGTCTTCCCTATTGCACCCCCAATTAGGCAGATGAAAGCAGCAATTAGCTCCCCCTTCACCTTCTCTCCTCGCGGCTGACCAAACCCAGCTTTCCCTGTATGTGACATGCTCCAGCTTCCGACCTTCTTAGCGGCCCTTCCCTGGACTCTCACCAGTTTGCCAATGTCTTTCTTGTACTGGAAGAGGGCCCAAAAGTAGATGCAGCGCTCCAGATGAGCCCTCACAAATGTAATGCCTGGGGAAATTCTGCCTTCTGAATCATAAATTGCTGCCACTTTTGACCCATTCTGTTGCTTCAGGGAGAAGAACGGCAGAGGGAGGAAGTAAAGGGACATTATGGTCATGAAGCAAGAAGGAAAGGAAAGAATACAAGAGAGTCTCGTAGTCTGCTCCCAAGAAAAAGTTCAAAGTCAGTAACAATAATTCCCAAATAGATTTCTTCATTTAATCTTCATTTGATTGTATGAGGTCAACTACCCTGTTTGGCAATATTAGTGATTTTGTCAGTGCTTTGGCTGGGAGCCAGCGAGATGGATACCGCATTGGAAAGATGGGATTTGGGTTGTTATTAAACTGGCTGCATTTCACACCACTGAGAGCTACAGACCATACTTGGGGTTTTTTTGGTTGTCCCCCCCCCCACCAAGTCTGACTAAATGAAGGTGCTCTGTTGTTCTTAATTAGAGGTCAGCCTCTGCCTCACCCAAGGCACTTTACTGACTGTTGACTATAAAGAGTCAAAGTCTTCGGTATGACTGCGTTCATCTCAGAATGGGTGTCTAAAATAGACTGGATGAACTGTACTTGAAAGGAGAACATTTTTCTCCACTGCCTACAAAGGGCAGTGGGGATGATTAGCACAAATATGGACATCTACGTGGGGGATATCTAGAGATGGATGGGTTGAGGCGCTCATGGGTTTTTATATACCAGTCATATGAGCTAAGTTCCCATCAAAGAGAGAAAGTGAGTCTGTCAACACAGATGGAAGAAAATAGCTTTGGCAAGCTGTTCATCCACATATAGAGAGGAATCCAACATGTGCTTGAAGTTTCATGCCACTATGATAATCTGTGGTTGGTAAAAGCAAAACTTCCAGAGATTATTTTGGAAGTTTTCCCCTCCCATTAAAGACAAAGATGGATGCCGAAAATCTTGGAGGCAGTATGAATTGATTTATAAAGGCACATCATATAAAGTCATTTATGTGGCAGGATACCTCTAGAAAAGAGAAGGGGAGATAGAGGATAGAGAAAAAAAGATGAGAGTGAGAAAGAAGTGCTGTGGGTAAGGTGAGGTGGATGTGAGTGAAGGGGTCAGCGTGTAGATGAAGGACTGAGAGGCAACCTGGTACGAAAGTTTATTTAGATGAGGTTATTAGATGAGCCATGGCCTCATGTTGGTGAAAATGAAGCATGTGTGACAAGACAGACAGCATCCTAGGAGAGCTGTGAGTGTCAGGGAAGGATGTCAGTGAAAGCAAGAAAATTCATGAGTGGAAGGAGCCTGGAGAGTCAGAGTAAATAGAAGTCAGTGACGCAGAGGGCTGAAGAAGTCAGTTGAAGGTGATGTATGGATAGGATAGGTAGAGAAAGGCAACCGATGTCTTATGGACTTTGGGAGGGTGGTAGAAGGGGAAGGTCATGCAGACGAACCAGGAGGATGAGAGAAGACTGTGTGTGGTGGAATCTGTGAGGGGATTCCTCAGGGAGAGGTGAGAGATGGCCAGTGAGAGCCAGTGAAACTGGAAAGTCACATACACAGCGAGCGTTTGTAACTCCTGCCCTATAATGATCTCCCAGATTTTAACAATTTGCAGGTCAGGGATTTCCTGAGGATGTTGTAGTTTGTTTTTTTCCAGTAATGCCTAACAGAAGTCTTGTACAAGTCTTCGTCTAGTCTCCCCTCAAACCGTTCCTGGAGGGAGGGACTGGTGGAACTTATTTAATGGCAGAAGCAGACCTGAAGAGGGCAGTAACTGAAGGAAGCCTGTTAATGAAATGACTTCAAAGAAGTAGGTTGAGTATGAGTAGGAAGAGCTAAGTTCAAGGTAATTAGGGAACATCAGAGTAGGAACAAGGAGATGTAAGGACTTAAGAACCAGCTGAGGAGCTGCTAGAGCGATAACTGGGAATAAGAGACCCACACAGAGCAAACGGGATTGCGAGTGAGGAAACACTGCAGGGCCCAGCAAGGCAGTCAGTTGGGCGGAGAAGCCAGACGGAGCATGTGAGAAGCATGAGGGACGCTGGAGAAAGCAACAGCACTTGTGCCTCGTCGTGAGGGCTGGAGCTCCGCTGAGGAAAGTGATGGCATCATACCCGCTGTCGCTATCGAGGAGCCACCCTGCGGGCGATGGTGGCCCGGCCCGGCCCGGCGCGGCGCAGGGCTCTGAGGAAGGCGAGGCGGGTTGGGGACAGCGGGGCGGCGGGGCGACACGCGAGGCAGGGTGCGACGTGGAGGCCAGGCCTCCCGCGGGGATGGGGCCCAGGCCTCCATCTCCGCCCCGCGGCTGCCGCTGGAGTGGCCTCGAGGCTCGGTCCCTGCCCGCTGCCGGGGCCGGGGCCGGGCCTCGCGCGGAGCCTCCGCTGGGGGGAGCGGAGCCACGTCCGGCGCCGAAGAGGCCCGCGCAGGAAGCAGTCCCTCGGCGGGAGGGAACCACTTCCGGTGGCGGGCGGAAGTGCCGCCGCAGCTCGCCTCGCCATTTACAGCCGCCGGGCGGCGCCGCGCGCACTTCCTCCCCGCCCCGGAAGTGGGCGGGGCGGAAGTGGCCGCCGATTGGCGGCGGGCGCGGGCGCTCCCCTCGGCGCGGCGGCGGCAGCGGCAGGAAGCGGCGGCGGCGGCCGCAGGCAGGGGGCGGGGCGGGGCGGGGCGGAGGGGCGAGGCGGAAGTGACGCCGCGCCCCGCCCCGGCCGTTGTCCGCGCTCGCGCCCCTCGCGGCGGGGGCCTCTTTCCCCACCCCCCACCCCGCCTCCCCCGCTCCCCCCGCGGCGCCCGCCATGTCCCGCCGCCCGCTGGGGGCCCCGCGGAGCCGAGAGGAGCGGCCGGGCAGCGCCGCGCAGTTGTGAGTACCGGGCCGCGGGCCCTCGGCGCGGCGCGGCGCGGGCCGGCCCAGCGCTGCCCTGCTCCGCCCCACCCGGCCGCCCGGGGCGCGGCTGGCGGCGGCGGCGGCGGCGGTGGGGAGCCTCCGCGCCCCGCTGCCGCCCTCCGCCTGAGCGCGTAGGAGAGCCAGGCCCGGCTATAGCAGGGAGAGACGCGCCCAGGTACGGCCCCGCCGTCGCGCCCGCGGCCCGGCCCCGCCACGCACCTCGCCGCCGCCGCCGCGCTGCTTCTCTCCGCGCCGGGTTTCCGCCTTCCTCTTCGCCAGAAGGCCCTGGCGGAGCGGAAGAGCGGCGCCCCGCTGGCAGCAGGCCCGCCGGAAGCGTGGCGTCGAGGCCGTGGTGCCGCGCCGCCTCGCCCCGCGCGCTGGGGCCTCTCCCCGCCTAGCCGCCCTCGAGGGTCCGCGCGCGGCGCGCGGGGGCTCGAGCTCGGGCGCCGCTGGAGCGACCTGCGAGCGCGCGGCTGCCGGGCGATGATCTGGCGCCTCCTGCCCTCTGCCCCCGCCGCAGCCGCGTGCTCGTCCCGCTGCCTTTGCTGCTCTCCCGCTCTTCGCACCTGAGTGTTGTGTTTGTCCGGCCGCACGGTAGGCTGATTGGGCTCACTGAGCTGGCATAACGTTGCTCCTCCCTTTGCTGTTACTGTTTTGTGTTTGTGAGTTCAGGGGACTAACGCTGCGGTGAGGCTTGTGCCAGAGGCCGCCGGGAAAGGAATAGGGACGGGAGGCTTAGGGGGTTAACCCCTTTCAGTGGTAGCACGGTTTTATGGCGTTAATTCAGTGTAACATAAGCCTGCAGCTGTAGATTCTTGTTGCTCATCGGACGATACTTGAGTGCAATCATGCCAAGGCAACTGAGAATTTTCTAAGCTGCCCAAGACTCAATGTGTGTTTACATTCCTGGAAACGTACCCAAGCGAGCTTTAAATTGGCAGCGCAGCTCAGATGGGCTGAGCGCTCAAGTAGCAAGTTGGCCTCAGCTGGGTTTTGTAATCTCCCTGGAGTGCTCTACTGCTGCATCTATTTGCCTAAGAGTTTCCGGTTAGCTCACTTAGTGCCAAACGGCTGCCAATGGGTGGTTGTTGTGGCCATGGGATTGTAGCTTTGTCTCTGTTGACCTTCTGTGCAATTCTGCCAAAAATGTCATTGCTGAAAGAAGACCTGGTCTTTAATTGGTAGAGCTGTAGTATGTAGCACACAGTCTGTTTCCTGGCAATTAGCAAGTCCCGGAATAATTATCTGTGCTACCAGGAATGTTCCACAATGCATGAAAAGGTTTCTGTACAGAATTACTGTCAAGAAGAAAATGTTACTTCTGCTGTCTGTGAAAGCTACTGGATTATAATAATATGTTATGTCTTTAGGAATGTTCTGAACCTAAATTCTGGACAAGATTCTTAGCTTCTGTAGCTTCTTTCTTATGCAAGCTCAGCATCAGTTTCTGGATTTCCTTCATATAATAACAACAACTCTTTTTATCATAATATTCAGTTAATACATGGATAAAACATGGCCATATAAAATGAATAAGGACTATAATCAATTTATTTTACTTTGTTTGTTGGTGTATGCTTCTAATTTATAATCAGTGTTAGTTTGCCGCTTCCAGGATTCAACTTTACCCATTAAAATAAAGGAAGTTAATTCTCTGGAGTTTGTAGTGGCTTGATTGTCCCTGTTTGGTTTATTCATAGAAGATGAAAGTTACCCTAAAGTATTACTTGGGAATAAAGGCAGACTACAACGCCGCTTGACGCTGCTTTTTTCTGTCAGCTTTGAAGTATAATGGAAGCTTAAGCAAGTGTTTCCATTTGTTTTTGATCTCCACTCGTATATTTCTAGATGGCTTTCACATTAGGCAAGATCTTGATACTTATTGAAATGATGTGTTGGGATGCTGTGGTGGTTGCAATGGATTTGAAGAATTGTTTTATTCACTGAAAATATGCCAAAACCATTTTTGTTAAGGCCTGCTTAATATATCTGTATGGCAAAAATTAGGGACATAAGATTAATTTTTAGATATTTGGCATTCTACTTTTTGAGATTACCTCTTAGTAAGAGTAGCAAACAGTATAGAGTGGGGCATTCAGGCAACATTGAAATTGGTGTGTCTGATTGTATGAATGACAAAAATGGGAATTTTTTTCCAGCTGGGAGAAACTTAGGCTATTTTTATTTATCCAGACTTGTAGAAAAATAATATTAAAAGCTTATTCTTAGTATCTGTACCCTTCTGTTCTCTCTGCTTTTGTAGGTTGCTTAATGCCATTCCCATTTTTGAGTAGGAATACTGCCATGCCAGCTGTTCAGCTAAAGCAAATCTGACCTTCTTTGACTAGTTCTCTGTCCCTCTGTCAATGTCACAAAACAACATTTTTTAAAAAAAACAACCAATAGTTAATAGTTAACTAGTTAATATGATGGCATTAGAGACAAATTTTGACCACTCTTTTCCCCTTTTCCTTCCAGGAGTTTATTGCCCTCAAGTTTTCTACAGGGCTCTACCTTAGCATTGCTCAAGGCTTGAGCATAGAGTATCACAACACCATAACAATAGAAAGATTTCTCTATGTGTATAAGTGACATTTGTGAGGGCTTATTAGAAGAAAGTGAAGTTGTATAAAACTCTCTTGCTTTTATTTTGGGAGTAGAGAAGGGAAGGAGGATGAAAGGGAGAAAAAAACCTAATTCAATAATTATAAAAAAAAAAAATGAATTTTTTTGACAACAGGATTGCTAAATAATCTGAAATATATGACATACAATTGAAAGCTGGGACCATCCTTCTATTTGTTCTTGTGCTACCTTAACAGTATTGAAATTGTTAATCTCTGCACAATTTGTGGACTTCCTATTAATAATTTTTTAGGAAAAGAGATTAGTCTCATTTAACATGAATTACTCTCACACTGCTAAGGGGGAGAAACTGCTGGAAAGATTTTTCATTCTGCTTGAGGAATTCTTAAAAATACTCTTAAAAAAAGAAAAAATGGCCTACTGAGTGGAGAAAAATAGCATTTAGCTCTCTTCTTCATCACTCAGAAATGTATAAAGAAGACTGGAAATGCTTTATTTTGTGTTGATTATATATGAAATGTCAGTCCTACTTATGTCTTTACATCAGAGGTCTTTAGTGACATGAGATATATATGGTGACGCATTCTCAACATGTATCTGAAATAACAAGAGCATCTAAAATCTTCCTGTTTCATAGACGTTTGAGGTAGATATGTATAATCAAGACTTCTCAATATCTCACTTGAATGTTTCCTTTCCTTTCTTCTTTCTATCTTTTAGCCTTTTGTATTTCTACAATCCTGTAAGTATCTATTAAAGAATTTGTTGCAAATAGAAGAATGTTGTCTAGAAAACTGTAATATAATTTTGGGTTTCCTGCTCTTTTTGAGTGTGAAAATAAAAAGCTACAGTTGTCTTCTGTAGTCATGCAAAGTAGAATGATTCTGGACTTCAGACAAATGGTGGACTTTTAGGGGAGTTTTCTTCCCAAGCTGGATTACTTAAAAGATCCTGTTCCCAGCACAGCCTCAAAAAACAGTTTTTAAAAGTACCGCTGAAAGGGAGGTATACAGGGGTGCAGGGCAGAAATGAGAAGAGTGGAGGTGAGCACCAGAAACTGGCTTTGCTGCTGAAGAAAAGGTTTATGTAAGTGCATCCTCTGTCTCCTCTCTCTCTTTCTCTTTTATTTTTTCCTTGCTTCCCAGCTCTTAAATCTACCACTCCTCCTCCTCCCCAAAAAACTGTGTGTGACAGATGAAGGAGCATGCCTGCTGAAAGATTTCTTTTGCCTTTTGATGCCTTTGTGTAGTGATAGCTAGTTTGAGTGGCATTTAAATGCCTGTTTGCTCGTTGGGAAATTGAAATGGTTGAGGAGGTTCAGCTGTTCCATGTCTCCAGAACTTGTTGAAAATAGATGTCTGAATTCTCCTTCAGAATAATAATTCTTATATGTAGAAGAGAAGAAGGGTAGGGAACGTAGATCATGGGGTTATGGGAGAAGCATTCAAAGCATAAAAAGGTACAGATGCAAATTACTGTCCAGGAGCTCAGTGCTGATCTTTCCAAGTCTACCTTATCAGTAGCACTAGGAGGTTTAAAGTGGCTCCAAAAGTGAGCTTTTTCTGCTTTAATTATGTTCAAACATTCAGATGTATCTAATTGCTGCTTTTTGTTTACGTAAAAATATTTAGGTGAAGTCACTACCTTCAGTGCTAGTCTTTCTCAGTTATCATTTCTGATTCCAAAATGATTCCCTTCTACTACTAAAACCTCTGATGACTGCTTCCACAAGGAACTATGTGATATATTGCCCGTGTTTTTCAGTTTCAGTACATAATTATTTTTAAAACAAAAGTATTGCAGAATTTCCTGCCTCTTGTACAAATATGTCACATCAATGTCTGCTTTGACATGCCATATGCCTAGAAACGAGGCTTTGTGCCAAAGCATTGGACATGGGAGTTAATTCTAAGGTTGCAGCAAGGAAAACTCTTCATGTCTAAAGCCTTCCATGTTTTAGACAGACAATAGCATGGTTATGTGTATCAGCCACCTGAGGGAACCTGACCCCTCAAACTGTAGCAGGAGCTGTCCTACTCTGGGAGTGAAGAGCACCCTTGTGGCTTGTCATTTGCTGGGAAAAGACAATATCTTGACTGACTTCTTGAGCAGATGCAGCGGTTGGACTCATGAATGGTATCTCCTATTCACTCTGTTCCATGCTGAGTTGGAAGCCTTAACTATTACTTCACCGCCAGAAAAAAAAAAGCCAGTGTTTTAAAAGTACTTGAGAGTAAACAGATCTCAGTATTGTTTTCATCTGGACTGGGATTTGCAAATAATCTCAGGTCCTTGTTCTCAAGGCATTAATTGATGTGGAAAGTCAATAGGGCAGAGCTAAAACGCTCTTGGTGACTGAAAATGGAGTTGGCAGCTTTGTGTTTTAGTCATTCTGGATCTGACATCAAGACAATGAAACCTACTTTCATTTCATTGGGTCTTTTCTCCTCTTCTGGTGAGAGAAACCCCATTTTGTTCTTATGTCTCTCAAGCTGCCATGTCACTTCTGCAATGCTTTGGGCGTTAGATTGTTCTGCTGAGAATCCAAGAGTTTTTGGGGAAGATGCCTTCATTCAGGCAAACTCACTTGAAGCAGGAAAGATTCTCTGTCCCGCAATGAACTTGAAAGGTCTTTTGTCATTCCTATCTTGCCCTTTGAGATGATCAAAACTAACTTTTGGACTGACAAAGTTGTATCTATCTGTTTGCTGTTTTGAGTTTTTAATCTTCACAAATCTGTTTGTACTCTTCAGACTTTCCTGGTGCTGATTCCCTGTAATCCTACTTTATGAAGCCCTCTACTTACTAGAGTTTGACTTCTGTTCTCATAAGTTTTGTAGCGCTTCCACTTGTGCTTTGATCACGCTTGCTCTTTGTGCCCTCTCTTTGAAGATGACAAGCTTCCTAGTCTATATCTGCCTAAGAAATGAGTGAGTAGGTGAGGTGTAGGCATGAGAGTTGGTCACCTACCTCTTATTCCACAAATTAAATGTATTCTGCATCTTAACTTTGTTTTCTGTGTATGTCTGGAGTAATTTCTGCTTCTGTCCTTGCCATGCAACGAATCTGCCAGTATTTTCCTAAAGCTTTTCTAAAATCCCTACTTCTTAGCACTAAGTAGGGGGTATTAATAGTAGCAGGGAAATAGGAAAGCAAAAAATACAGCTTCTCTGTGAAATCTAGAGATAATGAACTATTTTCCGTTTTAGAAAGAAAGGCCCTATAAATAGTAGAGGAAGATAATTGGAGGTGTTTTGGGGATCTTTTAAATTATTTTGATCTGAAAAGGATACCATTCCTTGCTACTCTGTGATATAATAGTTGGATATTATTTTCAGATAGTCTATGATATTCTGAAATGCTAACTCAAAATGTACAGTAAGTAGATCAGTATAATTTTTGCCAGTGAAGTTCCTGAAGATTAGATCGGGCATTTTTCTGTAGTTAATGTGCTTGTAAGGCATAGCAGCACTGGGTATACAATTCACTGGTGCACTTTAATTGAAGTATCTATGCTGTGTTCACTTACGCTATCGTTCTTTTTCTTTTTCTTTTTCTTTTCTCTTTTGTTTTGTTAAGCATTGCAGGCTGTATGTACCGAGTAGTTCAGACGACGGGACCAGATGGAAAAAACCTTCTGAAATTACTTCCAATTTCTAAATCTTCAGGAAGCTTTGTGCCAATAGTTCAGTCTTCAGCCATGCCAAATAATCCTAAAGCGAATATTTCTAGTCCAGTTCATCTTACTTTTAAGACACAGCTTCCCAATGCTACTTCACCTTCATCTGTTAAGATACCTGTTTTTCAGTCTGCTAATCCTGGAAAGATTATTCTTACAAGGACATTAGACAAACAGGAAAGTGTTAGAGCAGCTTCTGAAAACGAAAGCTTAACTGCAAAATCAGTTGCTAACATCCAGAGCAGTTGTGTTTCAGTTGATAGACTGTCTTTGCAGAACATTGCTGTAACAAGTTCATCTAACCAGAGTAGCACTGCGTACATGTTGGTAAACACGAAAAGTCTTCCAGTGACTGTGAAGTCTCCAGTACTGCCCTCCGGCCACCACCTCCAGATACCAGCTGATGCAGAAGTGAAATCTGTTCCAGCTTCTTCTTTACCACCTGCAATACAGCAAAAAATACTTGCAGCTGCAGCAACAAATTCACCTGGAGGAGCTGACAGTACAAAAATGCCAACTGTTATTTACGTATCGCCAGTGAACACAGTGAAAACAGTACTTCCCAAGCGTCTGCAAGCCATTTGCCCAAAACCTGCCACTGAAGTTTCAAAACCATTAATAATGACAACTGCACAGAAGGCAAGTAGTTCTCCTCCAGAGGCAGTAACATCTGATGGTCAGCAGTGCCAGCAAACTCCAATAAAATGGATTGTGCAAGAAAGTTCACAGTCATCAGCACCTTGCCTTATTCCTGTAAAGTCATCAAACAACATGGTTTCCAAGATCTTGAAGACTTTGGCAGATATGAAGAATGTAGAAGTTAACTCTGCAAATATGTTACCACTCTGTTCCACTGGTGGAAGCCAAACAAAAATCATGCCTATTAAAGATAACGCTCTGGTCATGTACAATGGGAAAGTCTATTTGTTGACTAAAAGAGGCTCTGATATTTTGTCAGCCCAACCTGACAAACAAGCATCTTCCTCTCCTGATGTTTCGCTTAGGAAGGAGGCGTCTAAACTAATTGATTCTGATGCAGTCACTAAAATAACCAGTAAAGTAGTGAATCTGGTATTGTCAAAAAACAAAGGAATGGTACTGTCTCAGAAAGATCCAAAAACATGCATAAAATCAGAACTTGCTTCACCAGCTGGCTTAAGAAAAGACTTAATGTCTGCGTCTGCATTTCTGGTGACACCAAGGGTTAATCAGCAGAATTCCACTGTAAACCAGGGACAGAGTTTGCCCATCAGCAAGAGCATTTCAAGCGGAGTGGCCCCTATTACAGAAGTAGGGACACAGGAAAACATATACCAAAATGGCAAAGAGAAGAGCCATTCTCCCAAGGCAGCAACTGCTGCTTTACCTCAGTCTAAACAAGACTGTACTTTCAGTGAAGACTGGCAAAAGGTAACTCTCTCCAATAAAATGTGCCAATCTCAGTCTGTGCTAAATTGCTATATGTTCCTGGTTCTATTTGAATGAAATAGCTAACATTAAGTTCACAGTTTTTTTTTTTTTTTTAAACAGGTGTCCTGGCACCAAAAATACTGGCCTAAAGTGTGGTTCTTGATTGGAAAAAAATTAAAAGATTGTTTTAATAAGATTGCGCTATGCAAACGAGAACACGCATAAGGAAATGAAAAGGGCAGAGAGAAGACGATTTGTTTTTCCTCGTAGGATAAATTATGTATAGCAAGTGGAACTGTAGGGAAGCTGTTCATTCTTTTGAGCTCTGGCAGTTATCTGATCTCTAATGTTGTTGATCTCTACTGTGTTGCCACGTTCTTGCAGCAGAGCAAGCATTGACTGTGGTGTAGGTGTGATGAAATAACGTAAAGGAGTTTGCAGCTAAATGAGAGCGAACAAGGTGGAAGAGCAGGGTTTGTCATTGAGACAAACTGCAGTGTTACACTAAGTCAGCTTCTGTTTCTGGTAGCTGAGAGAACCAAAGGCAGGAGTTGCATTTCCTTCCTTTTGTGCTGTGATAGGGAGAGATCCACCACCTTTTCTTGTGGTTGATGTCAGGCAGAAGAAACTCCTGAGAGCTTTAACGCCAACAGTTGTTTCCACCGTTATGCTACTCTTCTTATAATATGACCTAGAGAATATCTAGAAAATCCTTGACCTCATATCCCACAAGCTCTGTACCCGTGAAGAATTGCAGGTCAGATTTTCAGCAGCTCAAAAGGCCAGGAGGAGTTCACTTCCAGATGAAAAATTGCTCTGAAGACAGTTTGTGCTTGATCATAAATATGCTTAGCTGACACTTTTCTTCTGCCTGGTCAAACATAATCATTTTAGACGTTTCAGTTATTTCTGTTGTTCCTCACCTGAAACATGGCTCAAGTAGACCTTTTTTCTTTTGTGCTGTGTAGTGCCCAGTGTTAACATTCTCATTTGCTTTAATCTCTGTGAAAAATAGCATATCAGATATTTGCTGCTTATTTTTCCTTTTTTTTAGTCCATAGACTTGGAAATGCATGGGTGCTAGACATACTGATGTGAGATTGGCCTTGAGGATTAGAAACGGTTCATGTTACAGTGAGGTTAAATACACGAGATTGCTAAATGTGCTCTGTTAATCAACTACAGTGCAAATATGGAATGTTTTCAACGGTCTGAAAGGGACACGGTAAAGAACGTTATCTCTGATCATTCGTCATCTTTCTTTGTTACTTTGAAGCTTTAGGATGAGTGATTTCCTTGTTGCTTGTTTTACTTCTATGGTTTGTTAGTTGATTGTGTGTTTTCTGGCTATTACACAATGTACTCAGGGTTTTAAATAACTAACAATGATGTTAAATCTATGATAATATATATGTAATTTCTCAAAATTGGCTTCCATATGTTAAATGTAACTCTTAGAAAATGACAGCAAACCTTTTACCAGTGTTTTTAGTAATCTGAGCTAGATAGATATATGGAAAGGCACAGAGAGAGAGAGAGAGAGAGACAGAGAGATTGATGGCTCTCACCGTTTATGTATTTCAGATCCGGTGTGAGAAGATGGATTCACCAGGAAAGTTTATTCAAATCAAACACCAAGAAAAGCCACACTGGAAACAGTACTTGGAATTAAGGAAAAGATTTGGTCTCTCTAAAGAGGAGAGAGTATACCTTAAGAGAATACCCTTAAGGACCTCGTGTGAGGTATCAGAAGAAAGGGTGTGTTCCAGTAATAGCTTGAAAAGGAGAAATGATTCTTGCAGTTCATTGTCACTAGATATGGGAATAACAAATCAACACCAGGAATGCGTTGAAGAGGAAAAGGTATCTTGAAATTTTTCCGTGATAAATGAAGCATTCTGCAGCGCATTTAGAGAGTAGCATACGTATAGGCAGAACAGAGCTGAATGTTTATTCTGAACCCTCCTCATCCCCTGGATCCCTCAGGGCAAGTTAGTAATTGTTATGGTCCCTGTGAGAATTGTCCCTAGAACTTATCTACTGCAACAGAGCTCAGAGCTATGTGGTTTCAATACAACTTCAGTACCTTCTGAGAATTTTTCTCCCCTTTTCTGGGTTCAGCTGAAGGAACTTCAGAAAACTCTGAAGAAGTTGCTTTGAAGAAGACTAGCCCCTCTAGTGGTGGCTGAACAGTCAAAAGGATAGCCTTTATTCGAATAGAAACTATACCTGTGTATGCTAGAGTACAATACCTTATCTACCTTTAGCCCTCTGCAAACAATTGTTTATATTCAGTAGTGCCATGGATATATGAAGAATAATTAATTCTTAAAAAGCTTTACCTTTGAACAGAGGAGAGTTTGAAATCAGGCAAGTGCTATTATTTCAAGGTTCTTCAGTCACTCACATGACTAGATGTGGCTCACTTCCAACGCGAGGTATCCACTTCATCAAGTGTGCTTTTGTTAAAAGAAATAGAATTTGGTCTCTGTCTACATCTTTAGAGTTAAGGTTCTCTAGATATAAGGACTTCCATCTTAATACATTAAAGTGATTTTATCCATCCACAGTGGTTCTGGTCATCTCCACAGTGCTCTAAATTTCCCTCTAAATGTTTCTACTCTACCCAGTCAAAGGCTTTCTCAAGTTTTAATAATTCTATGTTGAGAGTCCTGCTTTGAACAGATCTGCTTCCTTTTCTGAGTAAAGTACTTGGAAATGTGAACATGAAGAATTCTTCTAGGCTTTGAATCTTCCCATCAAGTTAGATTCCCTTGATAGGCAAAACTTTTTATCTTATGTTCCAGTTAAAGAAGTTAAGCTAAACAACAGTAGGAGATGGTAGTTATGTACAGAGAAGGCAAAAGTGGACTGTTGACTAGGGAAGGAATTTAATGCTCCGGAATCATAGACCTGGGAATTTTTGCCGGTAGACAGTAATGAACATAGAAAGAAGTGTGTTTGCTCAAGCTATTAAAGGAAACTACCTCTATGCAGTAATCCTAAAAGCCTGCAACAAATAACTCTTTAGTATGTGCTTAATGTACTGTGATGTAATGTAGAAGGGAGCTCAGTTTAACAGAAGTATGTATGTGTGTGTTTCTTGACTGTACAGATAATTGTGGATCTGGAAGAGGACTTGTCTAAGAAAAGAAAAATGAAATCCTCACTACTGTCAGACAGTGGAAAAAGAAGGAAAACATCAGTCAAATCAACCACAACTCCAAGTTCAGAAAACACCAGCCCAAGTTCTGTAGTACTCAACAAAAGTGTTTCACTTGCACCAGTCCTGTTGCAGCAGAGTGTTTCCACAGACTCTGTTATATCCCCTCTAGGGAGGGACTCTGAGCAAGACCCATGCTCTCAAAATAGTGATATTACAGACTCAAGTATTCCGATTTCAGTGTCTTGTGAAAATGATACTTCAGTTATTGAAGGTTCTTTCAGAGATGATGCTTTCCCTTTGACTCCCCCAGATTTGGATGAAACAATCAGGGATGAAAAAATAAAACGACTTAAACAGCTCTTAAGAGAACGAGAAGCAGCACTAGAAGAGATGCGCAGAAAGATGCAGCAAACCTGAAATACTGAAGCTGGTCATCTGGACCATGTTCACCTTCAGTGACTGCAACAAGAAATTCTATGCTTAAATGAACTTAAGTTTTTCTGGCAGATGGAGGATCTTAATGAGATTTACAATATGTGTGTATTTAGGAAAGTATAAGTTTCCTCCTAGAGACCAGGAATATAAGAACTGAGTTGTCTAGAATTCTGCTTTTGGGACATCTTTATGTCTCAAAGAATGCAGAGGATAAGCGCTTTTATTAGTGTATTCTCTATATTTTGAATTGAGAGCTTTATGTATTAGTCCTAGAAAATAAACTTTCCCACTGTGGAATTTCATGGTCTGTCTCTTAGAAATGGAATGTAAATTGTAAACCCCAATTATAGATATTTTTTTGTTTTGCTAATGTTTTATAGTGCATGACAGCTTTTGTGAATTACTGAAAACTGTCAAATTTAATTGTCATAAAAGGTCATTTGTCAGTGTTTAATAAATACTATTTAAGCAATCTGGGGCTTAGATTTTAGGCAGTAATAATGCTGATATTTATAGAAAATGTCTTGCAGCTGTGAAGATGGAACCAGAACTAACACCTGTGGAAGCGTGTTAATGGAGTTATTAGATACATGTCTCTTGCAGTCATCATTGTAAGCCTTTGTAAGGCATTTGCCAACTGGGCAGTGTAGAAGTTTGGTTGTGTGTGTGTTTCTTCTTCTTTTTTTTTTTTTTCCCTTCTAAACATAATTATGTTGAATTACTACTTGTTGAAGCAAAAAGGGCACGTTTCTTTAACCAGATGTGGTATCTTTAATAACCCTCGATGAATTTCTCTTCCATGAACTTGTTTAGTCTTCATTTGTATCCATCTCTTGCTACTTAAGTTTCTCTTTGTAGGAGAGAATGAGCACTCAGACTGTCTGTCTTTGCCATCATGATTTTACATATCTCTAGAGCACCTTTTTTCCAGGATTATCAGACCCTGTATATTTTGTCATTTGTTGTATGGAAGCCTTTCCTTGCCCACTGCCATCCTTGTCATTGAAACTTGTAAGGCTCTTCTGCAGTTCTTCAAAGTCAGCCTTTATTGTTACCGCCATGAATAACTTCATGCTGTCTGCAGAATTTATTGTCTTAGACTCAATTATTTTTTTTTTGTCTGTTGCTGGCTCTATTGAACATCATAGATCCCTGTAGACCTCCATTGATGAGCTCTGTTCACGTTTCTCTGCAGTTGCTTTTTGACTACAAGGACCTTCTTTGCTAGCATGTGGATGCCTAGTATATGCGTAGGATTTCGGTGAAAGACATTGCTGAAAAACTTTGGAAAGCCAAATAGGGTTGATACAGCCCTATCTCCCTTATTAGTATGCACACTGACTGTCTGGAGAACTCCAGTGGATTAGTGAGGCAGGGCAGCCTTTTACAAGGGAAGAAAGGGATGGTCCCTGTTCTGAATAGCATGGGGTAGGCCAAATATAGAGGAGATGATACTCTGAGCATGCACAGTGATGGGTGAAGAAGGAAGTTATATAATGGAACTGAGCTGTTTAATGATTGAAATTATTGAAGAGGCAAGTGTCTATAATGGAGCAAACAAGTTTGGGTGATTTTACCATGGGCATCCATGGGCTCATTGTACAGAGTGAATGTTTTGGGGGCAGAAATCCCATAGTTTAGCGTAGGGAAGCAAGCACCTAATGAAGGGCCTGTGCACAGTGGAAAGAATATTATGTATGAATTGGCTGTGCTGGCCTAGGTATCTCATGAAATTTAGCCTCAGTGTCACAGAACTAGGAACGCCTGTGAGACAGCTGAGTGCCTGAGGAAAGCACTGCGTTGGCTGGACCAGTGAACTCCAGACTCTGCCTGGGAGGCCGAGTTGCTCATGGAACAGGTGTATACAGGTGTTCATTTCCTTTATTCATAAATATGTAAAGCAAAGAGGATAATTTGTGGGAGATGATTTTTTTTTCTAGCAGTGAATGGCCTCACACCCCTGAGGAAGACATATGTTTGCCATCTCATATGTGCATGTTCCTGAAAGCATGGAAGAAGCATAATTTATACTAAGCCTGCCTGTCGAACGTAAGCAATAGTGAGAATGCAATTGTTCCATGTGGGAAATGGGAAAGTTCCTCATACGTGGGCTAGCAATCCGAAAAGGGAGCGACACTGCCTCGTGTCTCATGTGTGATGCTACAGTCGCCAGTTGTGATGTTCTTTCAGGAGATGTCATTCATCGATCCTGACTGCCTTCTGACAAAAGTCTTTCCTCTTTAATTTCCACCTATCTCTGAAGAAATTAATGAAGCTGAGTTCATTTGTCCCTTTCTTTGTCATGGAGGATTCCAAGCGTAAAGTTTGATGATGCACCACCTTTCTACTTTCAAGACCTCTTTTCCTCTAGCAAAGTGGTCTGTCAGGCCTGAGTTTTCTCTAGAGACAACGCTAAGATAGTGAAAACTGGAAGAATCCTCACTGCAAGATTTTTGAAGAAATGTGACTAGCGGGATTTAGTAGAAAAAAGTGAATGGGCTATTTTTTCCTTGTGAGCAAATAATAGAAAATGCTTAGTGCAATTCAAAAAGGCAAAGTGAAGTCATCTGTGGAAGAGAAAGAAATAATTTAGATGTTGCAAGAAAGGCGAAAGGATCACTGAGTGCCAAGAGAAACCCTGTGGGGTGCTGATGCGGGAAAGTTATGCTAGCAGCAACAGCAAAGGGACTCCCAACAGCTAAGGAAAGGTCCTTAGGTTGTCGGAACTACTCCTCTTCCATCCACATTGCTATCTGTAGCACAAATTATATTTTTCTGCACTATTCTTTCTTGAAACACCTGTGATTGACAATGAGTTTATACCACAGAGGGCAGAGTTCTTCTGGGGACTTGCCTGCAGACCCAGGAGTGAAAGTTATTAGCCGCCATCATTACACACAGCCTTGGATGTCAGAAGGTGTTGCAGGTATACTCCATGCTTGCTGTCAGGTGCATCGATGGATTTAACCTATGAGTTAAAGCCATCGCTTTGAAGCAAATATTCAGGACGAGTCAGTGAAAGACCTTTTAGGAATGACTAGGTCCAAAGATCAGAAGTGGAAGTGAGTGCTGGACAAAACAGAGCGGGAAGCAAAGAAAACATTGGGCTAGCTGCCCACATCAACCTGACCCAGTGACTTGGAAGTTTCTGGGTCGAAGAACTATTAGTGTGCAAAGATGTAATTTTTCAGCTAAAGGACAACCCACTGAAGCTCTAGCATTTCTGTATGAGGACACAAATTTTGGGAGAGGTCTGCGCCAGCCATCTAGCTTGAGAGTTCACCTGGAAGCTGTCTACCCTAGAATGCATCAGATCCAATTTGGTCCTGGCAAGCCAGCAGTCAGCTGCTGGGGTTGGAGATGTGCAGAATTACTGCAGAAGGAGTTAATCTGCAGATACTTGTCATCAGGGATGTGCAGATTTGGTTTTCAAACAACGGTGCTTGCAAACTGCTTTGGACAATGTGCAAGTGACCCAAACTTTCCTGCAGCAAATGTGATTTGAGTGGACAAATTGTGACCAATTTCTGATGGCATGGTCAGCAGTGGGAACAGATACTGAGGCTGAGTTCGGCATAGCTCATCATGTCCTCATCCTTGGATTTAGGAGGCGCAGAACAGTTACAGTGTGTTCCAAGGAGTGCTTCTGGGAGATGGAAAGGAAGATGGTGCCACTTTCAATAACAAGACTTAAAGCATAAGAAGCCTGTGCTAGATCAGGTCAAAGATCCATCCAGCCCATTATCCTGTCTCCAACAGAGACCAATGTGGGGAAGAAAATTGGAACAGAGACCAGTAGTGGATGCCTAGGAAGAGTATAAAGACACAGCAGTCATACATGAGACTTCATTTGGGACTTGACTGAGATTCTCATTTTCCAATGACAGTAGCTCTTAACCAGACATCATATCTTTATGTTTAATACTGCTTGGGGCTGTTTGTTTGCTTGTTTGTTTGTTTTTGGCCTGTGACATTTTCTAATAACAAGGTGAGTGTAATCAGTCCTCAAGTCACCATCTCCACGCAAACAATGATTTGGAAGGCCGTTGTTATCTCACTCCTCAGCCTTCTCTTTTTCAAAACAGAAATTCTGTGTAGATGTCCCCTGAACAGAAACCATCCCAAATCTTTGATGTTTTTGCTGCCTTTCTCCATAGCTTTTCCAGTTCCATCATGATCTTTTTCAGATGGATGGAGCAGAACGGCTATTCTGATCAAAATCTTATTGGGTTGTGGAGTTACACAGTAGCATCTTGATGTCTTCTGTTTTTGTTCTCTATGCCTCCCCTAATCATTTCTTGTATTCCATTGCTCTTTACTATTGAGCTGGTATTTTCATGGACTGATCTAAATGTGATGATCTCTTTGAATATAGTAGCTCATTCAGAGCTCGTTACTGTGTATGGAAATACATGGTTTTTTCCTCCACTTGAATTAATTTTTATTTGTCCATGCTGAATTTCATCTTTTATTGCTCAGTTATTTGGTATTACGAGAACCTTCTGTGTCTTAATTGGCTTGAGAATTATACCTTTGTCAAATTTTGTAATCTCACTGATCACCCCCTTTCTAGATAATCTCTGACTGTTGAAGAGCATATACTCCAAAAGGAATCTTTGGGACTTGTTCCTTCCATTGATAAATTGACTATAAGTCCTAGCCCTTATTTCTTCTCTTTAAACCAGCTCCTTTTCCCACAGCAGCCTGTTTATTGGTGGTGGTGGTGGTGATGATTTTTTTTTTTAAAGAATCAATGGTGAAGGCAATTCAGGAGGTAGATTATCAACCAGAGATCCCTGTTTGTGAGGACACTAATTTCTTCCATAACACTAATGGACTGGTGAGACAGGTCATCTCTTTACTGAACCCACAGAGGCTTTTCTTCAATTGTAGAAAACTATAACAGCAAAGTGAAGACAGGTCTGAATAGAGCATGAATGGCCACGGGAGCAGCAGCAGCAGCACGTGGCAGGAGGGCTACAGGAATTGCTGCTGTTGATGGTGCTGATATTAGCAGGTCATCAACATCCCAACACATCTACTTTTGCAGGTACTGGGGACCTCCAGCTCAGGAAACTAAGGACAGCCTAAAAGAGGTAACAGCCAGCACTCAGACTAAAATGAAGACTCTAGTCTTTAGGAGGTGATGATGGGAAGATAGAGAACAGGGTAGGAATCACAAAACATCCAGATAAAGAGAGAAAGGACAGTAAGTAGATCCCAATGGCTCACAGATGTGGGGCAGGATGGACAGACAAAAGATCACAATCTTTCATCTCCAGAACGGCACAAAAAGGTGCATCCAAAGCCAGTTCATGGTTGCTGAACTAAGAAGAAACCAGGAGCTGTGAGGAGGACTCCATAGCTGGTTTCATCAAGAATCACAGAATGGTTGGGGTTGGAAGGGACCTCTGGAGATCATCTAGTCCAACCTCCCTGCTCAAGCAGGGTCCTCTAGAGCATATTGCCCAGGATCGCATCCAGACGGGTTTTGAATATCTCCAGGGAAGGAGACTCCACTACCTCTCTGGGCAACCTGTTCCAATGCTCAGTCACCCTCACAGTCAAGAAGTTTTTTCTCAGGTTCAGATGGAACTTCCTGTGGTTCAGTTTCTGCCCATTGCCTCTTGTCCTGTCGCTGGGCACCATGGAGAAGAGACTGGCCTCATCCTCTCGACACCCCCCCTTCAGATACTTGTACACATTGATGAGATCGCCTCTCAGTCTTCTCTTCTCCAGGCTGAACAGGCCCAGCTCTCGCAGCCTTTCTTCATAGGAGAGATGCCCCAGTCCCCTCATCATCTTGGTAGCCCTCCGCTGGACTCCCTCCAGTGGTGCCATGTCTCTCTTGTACTGGGGAGCCCAGAACTGGACACAGTACTCCAGGTGAGGCCTCCCCAGGGCTGAGGAGAGGGGCAGGATCACCTCCCTCCACCTGCTGGCAACACTCTGCCTAACGCACCCCAGGATCCCATTGGCCTTCTTGGCCACAAGGGCACACTGCTGGCTCGTGCTTACCTTGTTGTCCACCAGGACTCCCAGGTCCTTCTCTGCAGAGCTGCTTCCCAGCAGGTCAACCCCCAGCCTGTCCTGGTGCATGGGGTTATTCCTCCCTAGGTGCAGGACCCTGCACATCCTCCACATCATGGCAAGCAAACCTGGACAAACCACCTTGATACAGGTGTCTTGATGCCGGAATGCTTGCTAGACAACTTGGACTCATACCTTGGTACTTCTCTGTGGTATGAGAGTTCGAGAGCTTTACTTCTGTTTTACCTTAAAATAAAATCACCCTCTTCTCCAATACGATCTCATACTGAAATGTGCTATATTGTCACAACAACGTCACAACATGTTTTCACACATATTATAGTGTTATTTTTCCTTTTTAAAAAATAATATCTACATATTTTCCATGTCTACGTATTTTTCATGTCCATGTATTATGGACATGAAAATACTGGTCTTAACGGCTCCACAGATATCCCTGCGAACCCTTTAAAAAGTTGATGTCGTGTTTGCCACTCTCTCCTGTTCTCTAGTACTGAAGCAGTTCTCAGTGAGGACTTACTTCAGCATGTTCATCTTTTATACCTTTAGCGTTGTTGTATGAGCATAATCTCATATGAACATATAATCCCCTTCATTCGTAATCTCATTACTGTTCATTTTGTCAGTTTGTTTTGCAACTTCTTACCCAACATCTCAATTTCAGATGGATTCATCAGCGTGTTCCCTGTGGAGAAAGGTTCTACGATGGGAACCCTTCTAAGCTCCTCTGTGGTGATCATATATACCAGCATCTTTTTTTTTCTTTGGTGAAAGCCTTATCTTCTTTGAAGGCTCATTTTATACCTTGATCTACCGTTCTTAAAAACGTTCCAGCAGACTTCCTCCTGATGTTTGAAAACAGGTTTATTGTCCCTTAAGTCACTTGCTCATTTGGATGTGAGTTCAACTTATTTTTTCTTGCATCGAATGGCTGCCTTAACCCAGTCTAACCATGTTGGCTGTTGCCTTTCATCACAAACTCTTTTTTGGCTAGGTGGCAGATCTTGCCCTAAGCCTGGAATATTGTGTCTTGAAACAATCTCCAGTGACCCTTTGGGCTGCTCCTTTTAATTCTCTTGATTTTTTTAAAAATTGATGATGGCATCAGTTATCTGGTTGTTTTTCAAATTAAAGAGTAAGAATATAGTAAACCTTATTTTAGAGCACAATGAGTCAGCTAGAAACAGTTTCCTTTCATACCACTCTGCGCTCTTAGCTAGCATCCTGACCGAACAGCTTTACATAACGCTCCTAGTATCTGCCAGGTCCTTCTCCAGTTTTGGCTTTGCATTTTTGCTACATCTTTCTGCTATGTTCTTCTCCCTTGTTAGGGCAACCCTCACAACAGCTATCCAGCCTAACTGGCAACCTCCCATTTGGCTTAGTTTTGAATGGAAATATGTACTTATTTTTGTATTCCTGCTCGCACATGTGAGAAGTGATGATTAAGTTTAATACAATATGACAAACAGGCTGTCTAAGTGGAAAGGCCAGGATTCACTGAAAATTTGAGTGGCTGCTGGATAGTGCCTTCTTAGCTGGCTTTTCTTTCTTTTTAACAGAGGTCTGATGTTACCATCCTGTTCGTCTTAACGAGAGGGCAGTGACTCCTTGGCACACTCGAGCTCTAGTGTTGAAGTGTGCACAGGAGCCTTCATCCTCAATGTCCTTGCAGCAGCTGGTGTTGTGCTCATTTCAGGAGCATGCTTTAGTGCTACCTCACGCACTTGCTAAGCAGGTGAGAAAAACAGTCCTGGGTTCAGTTATGGTCTCACAGGAAGACACTGGGTTCATGTAGGTGGCTTGTAGTTCACTGCAGTCAGCTGTGACTCGAGGGAGAACTAGTTCACAGGGGCTGGCAAGGAGAAGAAGTAGGAACTCAGCCACCCCCTCACAGTCCTCAGCAAGGAAATGCTGGTGAACTCAGCGAGGCTGCTGCAAAACCTGTGCTTGTCTGCAGAGCAGGCACAACATCTCAGAGCTTGTCCTTGTCAGGGAGCAGCAAGAGCAGGGGTGCTCCCTGAAGGAGAATGAGCTGGGAGCTGAGGGTGACCCCTGGACAGGCAGTGCCTCACCAGCCAGGACACAGTCCCACAGGAGCTGGGCTGGGTGGGCAAAGCAGAGTGGTGGCAACAGGATCTGTGGACAGCCCCAGACAAGGTGAGATGAATCAGGTCCAGGGTCCATCCAGAGGGTTCAGTCAGGAGCAGCAGGAGCTGGAGACAGGACCACAGTGCATGTCTGAGGTCTGTGCAGAAGTCAGAGCTGGAGACAATGTAGGTCTGAGGAGCATCCAAAAAAAAAAAAAAAAAGCAAAGCTAGAGATAGGTCTGAAGGTACACCTACAACATAGCTCAAGCTAGGACTGGGTGCTCAGGCCTGAGCTTAAATGGAGCTCCAGCACCATGGACAGAGAGTGTGGGAGGAAGTTCCAGGCCAGGGCAATGAAGGCCTCTAAGCGCCCTCAGGACCATATAAGTTCTGTAGCAGGGAGGGTAACAGATCCTAGAGAGTCTTGCTTTGACTGCCTGAGGCCTTGGACTGGCCTTTTCTCAACCTCTGTCCCTAGCAAACATCATCTGAACTAGCATGTCTATCTTCCTCTGGGAAGATGCACCCTCAAGGGCCCTCAGCAAAGGAGGATGTTGCCTGTTGCTTAGTTTAGTGCTTGGAGCAGCTGGGCCTTAAGCAAGAAATGGTCTTCTATGTTGATGGGAATGGAAGGGGAAGGTGAAGGGGGCAATGACGTGATGGGAGCATGTGATTCAGGAACAGCCTGCTGGGAATATAAAGGGACCAGAGGAGTGTGTGGGGGCTCTACCAAATGCTATTGCTTTGAGGAAGGGTGAGTGAGGAGGAAGAGGTTTTTCTTTCAGCATGTGTTAAGAAAGTTGTTAAATGATGGTCTGAGTCCTGAGAAGAGTTTGATGGTCTGAGGTTGAACTTCTGTGGATTTGCAAACAAGCAAGAACCCCAGCAAGTAGTACTGAAGTACTGAGCTGGCAGGGGGAAACCTGAAGGTGGTTTGGGTGAGTTTGTGGGTTTTTCTGTGTGTAACTGTCTTTATTTGTTTTTTATCTGCAAATTCAAGAATGTGCTGCTTTTCCTTCTGGCTTTAAGTGGAACTCAAGCACTTCCTAGAGTATGGCCTTTGAGAAGGTCTCTATATCTGGTGTATTAGAAAAATAACGTTGTCCCCTGCTGGAGTGGGGTTAGCCAAGACCAGAGGCTTGGGGTTTGCTGAGCTTCCGACTGTGCTGTTCTGTTGTGGCCAGCTAATCAGAGTAGTGTCCGTACAGAGAGGGCTGGTGCTTTCCAGAGCAGATTTAGCTCCCCTGCTCAGGCTGGCCCATGCTCAGTGTCAGAAACTTAGTGTCTGTGTTTGATGGTGCTCCATGGGAGAGAGATACCAAGCAGAGATGAGGGGAAAGCAATGCTGGACACCAAGGGGAGGGGGAGAAGAGCCCTATGAGCAGGCATGGTCCTACTAGAGTTCTCTTGAGAAGCGGAACAAATAAACTGGGCTTTTGTTTTTCCTTCTCTAGTATCAGGAAAAGGGCATCCCCTTTCTAGCAGGGGTCATGTCTCTACAAACCCAGGGCAGTAAGATGCTGTTGTGACGAACTCCTGGTTAAACGTTATGCTTAATGAGAAATAAATAGGGCATGGAAAAAGGGGTTTCTGCTAGCTGAAGTTTCATATTGTATAGGTTGCAATAACTAACCTTACCATAAGGGCTTACATATTGCATCCCTGCAGCACATGTAGCTAAATGTGCAACTCTCTAGGGAGGTCTTGATCCGTAGGGATTTATCAGCAACTAATATATGATACTTGTGGAAACCTTCCCCAAGCTATGGAGCCCTTGGTGCCTGAGACTCAATATGTTAATAATATCTACTTGTCCTCTTACTCTAATGGCTTCAGTAGTTCATAAGTTTCTTGTCTGGTTGGTTTTTTGATTGCAAAGCTTGTTTTCACCCTGTGAACCATCTGAACTCTGGGCTAAACCGGGCTGCAAGTGCTAATAAAGCCCAACTAAATTAGGGACATCCTGTTTTGAGCTGGAAAGGAGGAAGCTGCCCAGGGCAACTGCTGTGGTGCTTCCTGGGGAGTTCTGGTTTAAATGCCTCTCCTGGTCCTTTATGTGCATCACCAAGCAGGGAAGTCTTTAGCACCAGCCGGGGGAGGAAAGCTGCCAGCATTTCATGTTCTCTAGCAGTGTGAGCCATCCTGGTGCAGAAGGAAGTGCTTGCTAGAGCTTATGTAGCCATATACTCAAGTAACAACTTAGGAGGGAAGCTGAGCTGTTGCTGTTAAATAGGGTTTAGGGACAGCTGTTGCTTTTGTACTCTGTAGGTCTACGCGTAATCAAATAATTAACCTTTTACTTTGGTAGCATTGGATCAAGCGTTTTAAGGCTTCTGGCTTGGGCTTGATGTGGGAGTGTTCATGTGTGGGAGACTGTTCCTGTGAAAACAACTCTGTGTAGACACTGACATGCATGTGGAGCATCTAGCACTGAAAGCTTTGGAGCTCAACATCTGGAGGGCACACTGACAAGCTGCAAGAGCAGCTTAAGGGCTGGCAACACAACAGATGACAGCCTTTGGAAGCAGCAAGAGGAATGAGCAGATGGCTTATAGGTTGGTGACTGTCTCACACAGAATCGTTTAGGTTGGAAGGGACCTCTGGAGATCATCTAGTCCAGCCTCCCTGCTCAAGCAGGGTCCTCTAGAGCATATTGCCCAGGATCGCATCCAGATGGGTTTTGAATATCTCCAGCGAAGCAGACTCCACTACCTCTCTGGGCAACCTGTTCCAATGCTCTGTCACCCTCACAGTCAAGAAGTTTTTTCTCAGGTTCAGATGGAACTGCCTGTGGTTCAGTTTCTGCCCATTGCCTCTTGTCCTGTCACTGGGCACCACGGAGAAGAGACTGGCCTCATCCTCTCGACACTCCCCCTTCAGATACTTGTACACATTGATGAGATCGCCTCTCAGTCTTCTCTTCTCCAGGCTGAAGAGGCCCAGCTCTTGCAGTCTTTCTTCATAGGAGAGGTGCTCTAGCCCTCATCATCTTGGTAGCCCTCCGCTGGACTCCCTCCAGTAGTACCATGTCTCTCTTGGACTGGGGAGCCCAGAACTGGACACAGTCCCCAGGTGAGGCCTCCCCAGGGCTGAGGAGAGGGGCAGGATCACCTCCCTCCACCTGCTGGCAACACTCTGCCTAACGCACCCCAGGATCCCGTTGGCCTTCTTGACCACAAGGGCACACTGCTGGCTCATGTTTAACTTGTTGTCCACCAGGACTCCCAGGTCCTTCTCTGCAGAGCTGCTTCCCAGCAGGTCAACCCCCAGCCTGTCCTGGTGCATGGGATTATTCCTGCCTAGGTGCAGGACCTTACACTTGCCTTTGTTGAACTTCAGGAGGTTCCTCTCCGCCCACCTCTCCAGCCTGTCCAGGTCCCTCTGAATGGCAGCACAGTCTTCTGGTGTGTTAGCCTCTCCCCCCAGTTTAGTATCCTCAGCAAACTTGCTGAGAGTGCACTCTGTCCCTTCCTCCAGGTCATTGATGAATATATTGAACAAAACTGGACCCAGGACTGACCCCTGGGGGACACCACTAGCCACAGGCCTCCAACTTGACTCTGCGCCATTCACCACAACCCTCTGAGCTCGGCCATCTAGCCAGTTCTCAATCCACCTCACTGTCCACTCGTCTAGCCCACACTTCCTGAGCTTACTTAGGAGGATGGGATGGGAGACAGTGTCAAAAGCCTTGCTGAAGTCCAGGTAGACAACATCCACTGCTCTCCCCTCAACTACCCAGCCAGTCATTCCGTCATAGAAGGCTATCAGATTGGTCAAGCATGATTTCCCTTTGGTGAATCCATGCTGACTACTCCTGATCACCTTCTTGTCCTCCAGATGCTTAGTGATGACCTTCAGGATGAGCTGTTCCATCACCTTTCCAGGGATGGAGGGGAGGCTGACAGGCCTGTCGTTTCCTGGCTCCTCCTTCTCACCCTTTTTGAAGACTGGTGTGACATTGGCTTTCTTCCAGGCCTCAGGCCCCTCTCCTGATCTCCAGGACCTTTCAAAGATGATGGAGAGTGGCCTAGCGATAACATCCGCCAGCTCCCTCAGCACTCGTGGGTGCATCCCATCGGGGCCCATGGATTTATGGATGTCCAGTTTAGACAAAAGATCTCTAACCTGATCCTCCTTCACCAAGGGAGAGTCTTCCTTTCTCCAGCCTTCCTCTCTTGTCTCCAAGGTCTGGAATTCCTCAGGACTGGCCTTAGCAGTGAAGACTGAAACAAAGGCAGCATTCAATAACTCTGCCTTCTCTGTATCCTTTGTTACCAGGGCACCCGCCCCATTCAGCAGCGGGCCCACGTTTTCCCTAGTCTTCCTTTTGCTATTGATGTATTTGAAGAAGGCCTTCTTGTTGTCCTTGACATCCCTTGCCAGATTTAATTCCAGCTGGGCCTTAGCCTTCCTTGTCGCATCCCTGCATACTCTGACAATGTCCCTGTATTCCTCCCAAGTGGCCTGTCCCCTTTTCCACATTCTGTACACTTCCTTCTTCTGTTGGAGTTTTGCCAGGAGTTCCTTGCTCATCCATGCAGGTCTCCTGCCCGCTTTGCTCGACTTCTTCCTCAGAGGGATGCACTGATCTTGAGCCTGGAGGAAGCGATGCTTGAATATTAACCAGCTTTCTTGGACCCCTCTTCCCTCCAGGGCCCTACCCCATGAGATTCCCCTAAGTAGGTCCCTCAAGAGGCCAAAGTTAGCTCTCCTCAAGTCCAGCATTGCCGTCCTACTCGTTGCCCTGCTCCCTCCTCGTAGGATCCTGAACTCCACCATCTCATGGTCACTGCAGCCAAGGCTGCCCCCAACCTTCACATCTCCAACTAGACCTTCTTTGTTTGTTAGTACAAGGTCTAGCATTGCATCTCTCCTCGTCGGCGTCTCCACCACCTGAGTCAAGAAATTATCATCAATGCTTTGCAGGAACCTCTTTGACTGTTTGTGCCTAGCTGTGCTGTCTTCCCAACAGATGTCAGGGTGGTTGAAGTCCCCCATGAGAACCAGGGCCTGTGATCGTGAGGCTACTTCCAGCTGTCAGTTGAAGGCCTCATCGATGACTTCCTCTTGGTCAGGTGGCCTGTAGTAAACCCCCACAACAGTGTCACCCATGTTACCCTGCCCTTTAATCCTTACCCATAGGCTCTCAACTTGCTCTTCATCCACCCCGAGGCAGAGCTCCAGACATTCTAGTTGCTCCCTCACATAAAGGGCAACTCCACCACCTCGCCTTCCTGACCCGTCTTTCCTAAAAAGCACAGAGCCATCCACGACAGCATCCCAGTCATGTGAACTATCCCACCATGTCTCTGTCACTGCAACGAGATCATGGCCCTGTGACCGCACACAGATATCTAACTCTTCCTGCTTATTCCCCATGCTGCGTGCATTGGTATACAGGCATTTCAGAGAGCCAGTCAAGCATGCAAGCTTCCCAGGAGAGGTGCAAGAGAAGCCTCCATAGCCACGTTGCATGCTGTCTCCCCTGGCTGTATGCACCCGCTGGAGGCATCCTGACTTGAGCGGTGTTTTACTGACTCCCCTGCCACTATACCACTCCCCTTCCCCCATCTTGCCTAGTTTAAAGCCCTCCTTACCAGGCTGGCCAATCTGTTGGCAAAGACATGCGTGCCCCGCTTGGTAAGGTAGATCCCATCGCTCCCCATCAGCTGTTGATCTTCAGACAGGGTCCCATGGTCATAGAAACCAAAGCCCTGTTGCCAACACCAGCAGCGCAGCCAGCTGTTAACTTGGAAAACTCGTCTACTCCTCCTCCCATCCTTTCCCCTCACAGGCAAGATTGAGGAGAAAACAAGCTGGACTCCCAGACCCTTGACCACCATTCCCAGAGCTCTGAAGTCCCGTTTGATGGTTTCCAATTTGCCTTTCGTGTCGTTAGTGCCCACATGGAAGATCAGCAGAGGGTAGTAGTCCGATGCATGGACAAGCCTTGGCAATCTTTCCACGACATCTCTTATTCGAGCCCCTGGCAGGCAGCAAACCTCTCTAGACAAGAGGTCAGGTCGGCAGATAGGTGCCTCTGTCCCCTGCAGCAGGGAGTCACCCACAACAATCACTAGCTGCTTCTTCTGGGGGTTCCTGCACAGCACAGGGTCTGCCAGGCCCATTGCCTCCCTTGGAGCCATGCCCAGCTCCTCCTCGGCTTGGAGGGCGCTAAACTTGTTCTTCAAGGCTAAGTCTTCAGGAGGAGCAAGAGCCTTTCTCCTTCTACAAGAGGTCACCAGCTTCCAGCCCTCTTCAACAGCGTTACGATGCACCTTTACACACAGTGCTGAGCCCTCTGACAACTCCGCTGCAGTGGGGGCAGGGGACTCCCAGAGCTGAACAGTCTCCGAGAATGCCCTGTCCATCTCCTGCTCATCCTCTCGGATGCTACGCAGCCTACTAACTTCCTTCCGCAGCTCCTTTATCTGGTGACACAACTGGTCAACCAGAGCACACCTCACACAGGAGAGCTGACTGTCAGCCCAGGCCTCACAGAGAGGCCCCAGGCACTCCCTGCAGCCTGACACCTGCAGAGCTGCATCTGCTGTCTGAGGGTCTGTCTGGGTTGAAGCCTCAGACACAGCTAATGCAGCACCTCCAGCAGCCACTGGGGAACATGCTCTGCAGCATGTCATGACCATGCCCCAGAGAAGGACACACCACTGTGCAAAAATGGAGAGGTGCCTTCCTTGCCTTCTAGTGCCCTGCTGCACAAACTGCTGCATCTGTTCACTGCCTCTGTTGGCTGCACTCTGGGCCTGGCTCTTATATAGGCCTCTGCCTAGCAGTGACTCACAAGGGTGCTTGACCCACCCAATCAGGAGCCACCTGAATCAAAAGCCCCAACTCCCTCTGACCAGGGCAGCCCAGAGAGCTCGTTAGCAGCAGCCCCACCTAGCTAGAACTTCCCAGGAGAAGTTAAGTCAAGGCCCCCTGCAGGAGTCCTTGTCTAGCTCTCCCTTCCTGCTAGCAGCAAGCACCATCTAGTTCCTCGGGGGTCCCCAGAAAGTCTCCACAACTTCCAACAAGGCCCCCAAAAGGCCCAGGCAGAGCCCAGACACTGCTGCACAAACTGCTGCATCTGTTCACTGCCTCTGTTGGCTGCGCTCTAGGCCTGGCTCTTATATAGGCCTCTGCCTAGCAGTGACTCACAAGGGTGCTTGACCCACCCAATCAGGAGCCACCTGGGAGCTCCCTCTCGTGGGAGTATAAGGGACATCAAGGCTACAAGGGCATCTGTCATGCTATGCTCTGTGCTCAGTTCAGAGTTGGTGCTTCCCCCCTCTCTCTAGAATGTCAGTTGAGTGAGCAGGATGAGTGCTGCGTGCTCTGAATCTTTCCAGACTTGAGCCACAGGGACACTCTGCACATGGACTCTTGGGCAAACCTGTCTCTCAGCTCAAGCATCTTCAGGCCGAGGGAAGGAAGAACAAGTTTGGATTAGAGCAGTTTTACCCTGGAGCAGCCTGTTCTGGTCACTGTTTCTACTGACACGCCTTGTGACTCCTCCTGAGGCAATATTAAACACCAGAACTGGCGCATGCCAAGGATTCACACCCTCTTGGTAAGACCCCTTATAGCAAGAAAGGGAGCTGCTCAAGCAAATGCTACCTGGCTTCTCCTGCCCTCTGGAGGGAATTGAGGTGTAAAGAGACGGCTTTCCTCATAGGTGTCTGCTGAAGTTGGCTTTGGTGTCCTTGAGCTGTTTGCAGAGACCTTCAGCTCTGGCATAGTGTGCATGTCATGGGTCAACTCCTGCTACCCAAACAAGGGTGCCAAAAGCATAGGAAGGAAGAGGTTGGAGAGCAGCTCTAGGCTGAACTTGCGGGCTGTATACAAGCCAAAGGCCTTGGCTTAGGGAACGCTGGAGAGAACAGGGCAAGGGGCTGAAGGGGATAAATTCTGTGCTGCTGCTCCATTGGGCATGGGCAGGGAAGTGATGAGGAGACACAACTTTTTAATACCTTCATTTAATGTTTTTCATGACATTTGCATGTGTAGAAATGTTACAGGTTTGTTTACAATACTGATTAACATTTGCATTGCTGAGTGGGTAGCGGGTTAATAGCAAAGCCATTTATGTCAATTTGAATACAATCACTTCCTATTTTTTATACAAAATAAATCCTTAGAAATATCACTGTTATTGCTACTAAAGTCCTGAGTTATGTTGAGAACGTGTTCTCTTCAACTTCATTAGATGCTCCCTGCTATCAGCAGTGTCTGTTCGTCAGTCATAAAGCTCTGTGGCGTGTTATAAAGGGTTTGTCCATGAAGGCTAACAACTGCACGCAAGGAGATTTTCTATGTAAGAAAAAGAAAATATGGGGGCAACTTAGAGGTTTGTCACTTCTTCAGCATGGACAAGTAGTTTCTACAGTCAAACTAAATACCCTGAAATGCAGACCAGCTCCAGAACTATTAACCTGATTACCAAGCTGTTCTCCTAGAGTGACTCCTTAACTTGCCACGCAATTTGACAGCAAACTTCCCCTCTGACTATGATTTAGAGCTGGCATTTCAGGAAGGAGGTGATTGTGTTATTCACTGCTGTTAACGCACTAGGAGCAGGTGATTGTGTTATTCACTGCTGTTAACGCACTAGGAGCAGATCCTCCTGAGGACTGTATATAATGCTGTTCATGCTGCAGGTCTCTCAGTCTTGATGACAATGATATATATATTGTTTAGTTTAGAAACTGGTAAACACAGCCCGTTTGGCATAATATCAGGCCATTTAGAGTATGGCAAAGCACTGTTTAATGTAACTTCATTTTACCTGAAAGTCACGGATATAGGTGAGGAAAAAGCTGAGAAAGGAGAATGCTAAGGACCACTCTGAGACAGTACTGATGATGTGAGCTGTGTAGCCCTGTGTAAAAGAAGGGAGAAAAAAAAATTAGCGTGAGAAGCTACTCTTGAGCCTGCAGTGGCACAAATAAGGCGTTCTCTGATGACATCTCGCATCCACAACTATTCCCTGTGAAAAAATAAATTCTCAGGACTATCTGGAGTCTCCAAGAGTGAAGTACTGAATTTGGAGTGAGAATGACCAGGAAAACACCTGCCCCACACAACTGGGATCACTCCCCTGCCTCCCACCCCAAATTGAATCTTGAGCAGCAGTAACTGAAGGGTCCATAAAAAAGCTTGACTTGGCCAGTAACAGAACCACTTTACTGAAGTACTCCAATCTTCCTAAAAAGATCAAGGCGTTCCCTTGGAGGTGAGCAGACTTCTAGGAAGCCTCTTGCACTTCAAAGAAGAAGGGGAAACCCTCCTAACCCAGCCTGGAGAGTTTGTTCTCCCATAAACGCCCACCCCCTAACCCAGGCTGGAGAGAAGGAGGAAGACCAGGGAAGTAAGCAGAGCTGTCAAGAAGTGCATACCTTGCTGCCCCTTTTCTGCTCCAGCTGGGATCCCACCACTGTGGTATACTGGTACTTATCACTTCAAAAGCAGCTATATTGTTTGCATCCTTTGACCTTTTTTCTCCTCTTAACTCCACCAGACACCCATCTAACAGCAGCCAGGAACTCCTCTTCATTGCAGCCAGCTAGCATGTGTGATCCATAATTTACAGTTATAGTCTAACACTGGCCATGAATCTCTGACCAGCACAGACCAGACAGACCAGTATCTTGACAACAAGTTGAGGCAGTTCAGTTACTGCCCATGAGCTTAATGTAAAATAATGCTAGAAGCTGTGACTGTTTTGCCTACTGCATACTGGCTCAACTGGTAAAGCTCGCTTGTCCTGCCCCATTGCAAGTACTGAAAACACAGAGCTATCTGCAACAGCAGTAAATTCCCAGATGCATTTGTCACTGACCTCGCAAAAACACACATGTTCCTTCACTGGAGAACCCCAACAGACAAGCGAATCTGCACGGTGTGATTAGGAGCCTTAGCTTACCAAGTGTTAGGTTAGGCTGTATTAAACTTCATCTAATGAACACCTTTTACAGTGCTGAGCAAGGCGCTACTCCCATGAACTTGCTTGATTTTTTTCCACTCCGAATCACTTACTTTCTCCTGTGGGTCCCAGTGCAACTTTTGCACTAGATTAGTTCCATACAGGCCACTATATAAAACAACGGAGGAAATAAACACTGTAAAGGAATGTGTTAAGGAAGATTCAAGACAAAGCATTAGCAACTTAAAAGTTTCAATCTCAGCTCTGGATTGTTTCATCCTCAGGTTGCATGAGGATTTCTGGGTATTTTTGTGCCCCAAGGTCTCCTGAGTGTAATGAATAGTAATGATTATATGAAGTAGACTGTTTCACATCATTCCCTTCAACCTGTAGGTTGCTCCAACAGTCAACTATTGTCACACTAAAGAATTAATTATAATCTAAATCAATGATCTTTGTATTCTGGATGCTGGATCTTGTTATACCTTCTTGATCAAATATAAGATCCTTATGAAAGCACGTGGACTACGATCAAATGTGAACCATACTATGCACCTTGAATTTTTTTGGCAGTGATATTTTTCCAGTTTAACAGTGTCGGCACCTCTTTCTCTGCTTGCTTTTCAAGTTCTCAACCACCTGGAATTCTTGATGTGTGGATTATGCACTAGAATACCGTATCCTTTGAAACAGTGCCAGATACAGGGTTATTAACCTTCCTGTTTCCCTCTTAATCCGCTCAGGGTTTGCTAACTGGTTTGGTACAGTGGCAAAAAAAAACCCCAAAAAACAAAACCACATGACAACCATTCTTCGTTTGCTTGGAGACCTGGGGAGCTTCTGCATGTAGAACAATACAAATTCAGCAGGCTGCTCTCAGTTATTAAGAAGTTGCATTTTCAACACCGTACAGAGGTGAAGACACACTACATCAAATGCTACTGCCTTTATAAATGAAATTTGTATCTTAATTAACTTCTTCAATCCTTAAGAGGGTTAAAAATCAAGAGCCTCCTGATATCCAAGATTAATTTTGCTGGTGAACAAGGATGAACTTCCTGGCATGTTTATGCCTTTGAGCATACAGACTTCCAAAGCTTATTAAAAATTTGATGTGAATGATCCAGGGAGCTCTTTGGTTAAGTGATTCGAACGCTGCATGCAAGACACCCAGTTCTGCTAACTAAAATGTCCAGCTTTAATAGTTGTGTGTTACCTGCCTGAGGGACTACTGAAATGGAAAGAATTTAATCATCCAGATTCAAAAATATCTGGCTCTCACCCTCCCCTTGGTTACAGGACAGGTAACAACCTGCTTTGCTCTTCCTGCGTTGAAGATTCTTCTGTTTCAGTCCAGCAGCGCATCAGGGATTCTTAGGATTCCTTCTGGCCTCTAGTACCAGATACAACCATTTCACCCATGGCCATAGATTTGTCCCTCTTATTTTCTTTCCTTAATAGATCTAGAGCTGCTAACGTAGAAAATACTCTGACAACTACCCTTTCCTCCCACTTCTACAGCTGTCCTCACTTCCCTCTAATTCTGGTTAGACCACACTGGTTGGAAAACTCTATAGACTTTGGGCTTGTGGCTTTCTTTTTGGCATCTGTAAAAGGCTCTTAACTTTCATCCAGTTCATACTGTTGCATTTTAAAGTCTTCTCCTGTTGTGTTTGGCTCCTAATTGTTCCAAGTTGAAAAGCGTGTTCTTCTCTAGCACCCAAAATGGCCAATATGGTGAAGACTGTAATCTGTTTGGAAAAAGGAGAGCTATACAATGTCACAACTCTGTTTCATGCTGCCATGCAATTCTGCAGCTAACTCCCTGTTCCATCACAATTGTCTTCAGGATTGAAATTCCCCACTGGGTTAAGCAGTCCTGAGTTAGGGCTATCAGCTGGCTCTTTGATGCTTCCTAGGATGTTTCAGGACTTCAATTCTCTGAAGTTTTGCAGATGACTTCCTTATTCTGTGTCAAGACTCCTCAGTAGATAAGGATCCTTCTCTCTTCTTTACGTGCAACTGCCAGTGCCCAGACTCTCACGTCTTGTCCGACAAGAACAGATTATATAATCTTGCAGTAGCAGGAACGGGAGCTCAGGGATCAGCTAGACTCTCTGCCAATGGGAAACTGGGTGTGTGGTTCAGTGTCGGTTTTGGCTGTCAGCCTAGAAATAAGTGGAACTGGTGGGGATTAAATAGGTGGCCTTGCTTCAGTTGCAGAAAGACAGCATCTAATGATGATTTTGGACTTGTGCCTTTGGAATGTAAATTCTAATCCTTGAGTTTTATAGTCCTGTTTGTCACAAACTTGAGTCATAATTTTCAAAATACAATGTTTAGGTGCAATTTCAAAATACAATGTTTAATAAAGGCACTGCTGTGGTTCAGTTTCCTGATATTAAATGTCTCTGGACAAAAAGAAGGCTCCTCTTTCTGGAGGGGTTTGCCCACATTTCTGTAAAACCTGTAGCTGCTTCCAGCACTTGAGAAATGAAAATTATGGGAGATGATGGATTCCAGAGTCAAGGGAAGGTTGTAGGGAATGCCTGTCAGAAATTTCTTGTCAGTTGAACTAAAGATGGGCCGAGAAGAGATCGGGGTCAAATTGCACTTCTGACTCAACCTTGGCAGAACGCTCCAGAGTTTTCTCTCAAGCAGACTTGAGGCCATCAAAGGCGATCACTTTAAAAGCCAGCACTTTAAAGCTCCCCTGGAAGCCATCTGGCATAGTGTATCACTAACATGCACTGCTAGGTTAGTGATATTTTCTCTTATGCTATGTTCTGTACTCTTCTTGGTTTTATCCAACTATAAAAAATGCTGCAGTGTTCACACCACCAGGGAACAACAACTGATTTCTCGCCTGTTTTTTCCCCACTAAACCCACCTGCCTCAAGTATACTTCTTTCTCCTCATCTGCAATAATCTGCAGTCAAGATTCTTTGCGACAAACTCTTATTTTGTCATTTTCACTCTCTTGCGTGCATGGGGAGGGGAGAGGAGAAGGGTTTACCATCCCTCTTGTCTTTTACTAGCCAGTGACTCACTAGTGGGCTTAACCTGATGATTCCCTTTATGCTAAAGTTCCCATGTTGCAACACAGAATATGACTCCATAGTACAGTACAAGCTGTATATCTAAAGATGGCAGGCCACCTGTGGTGTATTTTTTCATATTGGCAGGTTAAACTAACCTATTTGCAAATGCTACTGCTTGTAGAGAGGTTCCTCTATTCTATGGTCATACTTCCGAGCAAAGGATACTGCTTGCAATGCTTGAACCACACCAGAGTAACACTGTCAGTCGGATCCAAAAGATGTCTTTGCTGTGAGCTTCTGGCTGCATCAGGTAGGATAGGATGGTCTGAACCAGCATATACACAGCCCCTACTCCAAATGTCAGGCAGGCTCCAATCACATGTATGTAGTATAGAATACATTTCTAAGGAAAGAAAGTACTACTAATACATAACCTGGTTTCATTTAAAGCTCAGAGAACACTTTTGTTTTGTAAACCTTTGTATGAGACTCCAGCTGCTCAATTATCTTCGTACATCTGAAGCTAAGCAGTTTTGGAACAGGTCAGTACTTAAGATATTTTCTTGGAAACCCCATATAGAGTGAGCTAGAAGCCAGCACCTAACAGCCCTCTCTATTGCTGCTTCTGGTAAGTTCCTGTGGCTAAGTTACAGATCACAGCTATATCTTAACCACAGGAATTTATAAAAGCTGTTCTCATTAGCTGTATTCAAAGAAAAATGCATGGTAACACAGAAATTGGATGAAGGAATCCCTGCAGCTGGGCAGGTAAGAAGGGTTACAACAGGCTATCTGTTGAGCTTTTCCATCTCAGGAATTTGAGTGTTTACGGAGGATAACATAATACAAGATAAACACAACACATAACCTAGTCCCAAAAATGATGTTAAAAATGAAATAGCTAGGTTTAGTCCTTTTCAACTTGAGTTTGAATATACTTTTTTTGTCAAACTAATATTTTTGATTCAACCTTGTTCTGAGAATTCAGAAAGTAATACTTTTCAACTTAAAAAAATAAATAAACAAACTAACACTTCAGGAGAATCAGATGTCAAGTAGTAAAAATCCTTAAAACTAGAAATTATTCCAGCAAAACCAAACAAACTCACAATCTATGCCATCAAAAAATTGAGTACGTTCAGTCTGCTCCTCTAATCACTAACTGGGCACAGTACCCGAAGGCAGAAAATTAAGTGCATCTTGCCAATTGTGCAGTGCAAAGCCTGGCAGCCTTACTGTACTCCCAGTCCTGCAGATGATCATTTTATGCCCTAAAGCATGAGACTGTCTATGTGTTTTACTGAGTAACTATTAAGATCAGGAATCAGAGTCATGCTTTCTTTACAATCTGAAAGTGCACCTTATGGAGTGCAAATGCATTTTAAGGAATATCCACAGCAGTGGAACAAAGACAGAAATGTAAATTGTATACATACTGCCAGTTAATAGCCAAAAGTGTGTGTTCTGAAAGCATGCACTATTCAGTGATAAGACTTCAACAGAGAGAAGTCTTTGTCCTGTATGAAAGGGAAATCAATAGCCATAGCTAGAACAGAGCAGGTGCACCAGTTCAACAGCATAAATGAAAATCCTTGTGAGCATGAACCCTGTGCCATTGCTTTTACTCCCAGACAATGAGAATTGTCTAGAGCTCTCTGTTTGATGGTTATGTCCTCTGTGTTCATCTTCACACATGTTCTTTCACGTTTTGGTTGTCTTCAGTAACTAGTGGACTTCAGGGATTTTTAGCTCCTTTTGCCGCTGGAATGGCCCTCAATAGAGCCTGACCACCACTCAGATATGCTAATGCATCACTGGCAACTTTTGCGTTGCTAAAGATTAAATGTTATACAAACCAGTTAAGAAATGCACACACATTTTCTACATTTTGATTATCTAGAAATCTACAAAAAGTAGACGTACCCTCTTCTGATCAGTGGTGGAGGCAAATCATGGAGCAGATCACAGCTTGGGCCCTCTTGCTTGGTAGATGTGGTAGAGGAGACTCTGTGATCCTGGCTACAGCGAGGGCTGTAGAAAAGCAAACTGACTGAAGCCTCCAGGAAATGTAAAGATCAACGTGCTGAGCTTCCTAAGATGGGGTGTTGAAGCAATGGAGACCTGTGCTATTGGGAAGTGAGGAAAGTAGAGCTTTCCAGGCCCTGCTGCCCTCTGCTTCTAATCCTGGCCCTGATCCAGGAGACTAAGCAGGTGCCACTGCAGCCTCTAGTGGCCGAAGGTACCAGTACAGACCCCTGAAAAAAATCCAGCTGATAACTAATATGACAAGGCTGGTGACTGCACAGCTTTCTTGCATATAACAGCCAGTGAGGCTAAATGTGGCCCTGCTGATGGTGTGAATATCTGAGAGTATCAGGTTTTGGAAAAACAAACAAAAGAGGTATTGTAGAGAAGAATAAAAAATTGAGATACTGGGAGGAAAAATTTCAAAAGCTGACTGAGATTGCAGTATTTTCAATAATTGGGTAGGTTTTGAAGGAAAATATACCAAAGAGGCTAGATTTTTTTAGAGCTAGGCTTCTTGTGGGGTCAGGTGTTTTTGTTGGTGTTATTTCTGGTTATAAATTTTTTCTAATATTTGGCATTTGATTCTCCTGAATCAAAATGCAATATACTTTATTTGTGGTCTTTTAATCTGGAACGAAGACTTTCAAATGTTCTATGAGAAGGAAACTGAAGATGTTGGCTTTCTGGAAAACTTTTTAGAAATGTTTTGGACCTTCATGAATGGCTGCTGACAAGTCCCAGAAAGCAAGTCATAAATGTGTAAGAAATTCCATACTGAAACTTCAATTTTCTAACAGTTTTCTATAGGGAATTTGATAAAAAACAGGTTCCCCCAAAAGTTTTGCTTTGAGCCAACCCCTCATATCTTATCAGATATCAGTAAACAGACAAACAGAATTCTGGACAGCTTCAGAAAATTGCAAGCAAACTACAAACCTGGAAATTTGCAATAATGCAAAGTCCAAAGCAGCTCATCAGTCCTAGTGTAAGGCCAATCACATTAAGCTTGGTGATCTTGGATTTTTCTGGATTCAGAGCATGAACTTGCTTATAACGGACATACATGGTAGCCATACCTACAAATGAAGAACTCGAATGCATGAAGATCTTAAGCTGACAAGCAGACTGTCCTTTTGAACTGGAAAGATGCTGAGTGACAAAGGCAATTACGTAATTGTTTTGAGTAACAAAAGCTATGTTATTGCACACTAAAATAGAAAGCTGAGAACTTGGAAGTTAAAACTGAAATATATATATATATATAAAAATATATATTCATATAATATCATTATAATATTATTAATATAGAATATTAAAATAATATATATTTATAAATATATATCAATATATATATATTTATTATTAAGTATAAAAATAAACACACTGACTGACTAGATTTTCTGATCTCTTTCATTTGAAAGACATACTAGGTTGTTCCCCCTGCCTCCTCCCATAATTACAGCACAAAGGGGACTGATTGCCTTAAAGTTGCCTTTCTATTTCTTTTACCAGTCTAGGTTTCTTTGGAAGGCATTTTTGGCCTTCTGGAATCTGCAACTGTCATGCTGGCTTTGTGGATAACATCCCTGCAACATGCTTTCCTCTCAATTACTTAAGAGTATTAAGACAGATTACTTAGAATTCAGCTTTTGACTGTGGTTCATTGGCTGTTTAATGTTCTGAATACAGAAACTGTTTAAAATAGTGTGCATTCCAGAACTGCTTACAGTTCGCCAAGGATAACTTTCTATACTCACCCATGAAAGCCGAAATATTTAGCATGATCCCAAATAAGCATCTTTCAGGAGGTATTGTCCCTGTATCACTGGAAGAAATAAACAGTGATCTCCATCTATATTAAAAGTATAGATGCAACACGACTTTATTTCAGTCTACAAAGAAACAGCAAGAAATAGGTTTGCAAAACCCTCCCAGCTATTTTTCACTGAATTTTTCATGACTTAAGCTATATCGTGTTAGTTTCTAGAGCTGTATAAATAAGCGTGGTAAGGACAATAGCATTCTTAGAACAAGGAACAAACATACTCGGTATAGCTATTCCTTTTATATTTATCTTAATTCTATATAAAAGGTGAATAAAGAGTAATAAAATTAGAAAATGAAGAACCTGGAAAACTGAAAGGCCAAAAGTAAGGTCATATGTGCAACCTTATTGCTATCCAGTCAGGAATGTAGATTACAGTATAGATTTACTGATGAAACCAAACTTTGTGACGGCAAGAAGCTTTATTCCAAAAAGAGGGCTAGAGATGCACCCCCAATTTTCTCATTCACCATCATTTTAAGGATACGGTCACAGAGCCACAACAACTTAAAGGTTAAACATTTGCACAAAAATAGATAGCTTTAAATAGACTCACTGGTTGTTTACAATTATATGTGTATAACTTTAATTAAAAAAATGTTGTTTAAAGTTTGGAGTTGGGGAAGAATTGGCAGGAGTGAGAGGGCAATTCAGTAGTAAGATACAGTCAACAGTGCGATTGTATCAACTTTACTGACCTGATGTAGGGTACCAAAGGGTCGACATGGTGTAGGATGATTGCAGTAATGTATGAAAATATAAAAGATGCAGCTGACCACACAACCAAAGCCACAGGCAAGAAAGAGAGGCCTTGCTGAAACCACCACATTTCCGTGTTGTCTTCTAACTCCAAACACTGAGGAATCAAATACATCAGTTTACTAAGATTTATCTCAAAAGTTTTGCTTTTCTTGAGACAAGCTCTCTATTCAGTTTGCATCTGTCAAGGATGACTCTTCACTATAAAGGCTATGCTGGGATGAAATGGATTTGATGCTGCTCTCAGTCCTGCCCTCCAAACCTGAAGTGACAGCACAGAAGCAATCAGAAATAAGCAGAAATTACATCTGGAAACGTTTGTCCTGAAGCTCTTAGATCATTAGAAAAGAAATCAGTACTGGCACTTGACAGTGCGCCTTGCCATTTGTTGCTGCCAGAAGACGGTCAAGTGGGTCACTGTAAATAACTGACTGCATTTTCTTCTTAACCTGGTGTCGTAGCACCACGTTAAAATTAGTGAGGCTGACAGAGAAGAAAATGCTAATAGAGAATATGCCCCAGCAGTGACAGTTTAATTGATAGTGGCTGTTGCAGAGCATCTAACTTCCATTAACAACCAACTGTGAAGACATGGAAAAAATGACCTAAAATTACATTAATATTTGCACTCATCTAGTACCTGTCATACTGTGCAACTAAAGATCTGTTTTAAGCGTTACTCAAATAAGCTCCCATTTCTATAAGCAAAAGCTGGCTGCTACCAGCCACAACCTGCAAATTCAAGGACGACCTATTCCTGGTGGATAGAGGCTACTATGCTTTTATAGATGGGAGAAGTTCCATTTATGGTGGAGTTAAACAGCTAACTCAATGTTCACACGCTATCCGATTCTGTAAGTCCCAGGCTGACAGCAAATCTGTGCCTCTACATCTGGTTCTGTCTGAGCAATAATAATGTATCTGTGTCACTCTGGCATGATTACATAGAAAGAACTATGCCTCCTCTGTACTCTTGTTGCGGGAGGGGTGCAATTTTCTATTAGCTTGAAATACGAAGTTCAGTAGAATTTATTTGTCCCAATTCCTATGCTTGGGCCTGTGTTTTACCCACAGAACGATATTCTTCTGGTGGAATTCCCTTTAATTCTCCCTGGTGAGAAAAGGGTGCAGAAAGTGTTTAAGCATAGTGAAACTGGAGACTGAATGGAACAGGAAACAGGGAAAAGAAGAAAGGAGGAATGAGCAGTAAAGAGTACCGATCCAAGGGCATCCGGACAAAGATCAAACAGCAATATGTCAGAAAAGTAAAATTCTATTAGGAGAGAAAATAGAAATGAGTTGCAGTACTGAGAGGATTTGAGGTAGATATTGCTTACAGTGTGAGTGAGGGCCTGAATGGAAGGAGAAAGAGAAAAGCAAAAAAACATATAGGAAACATGAAGACTAGAGAGTCTCACAGGAAGAGAAAAGAATTTAAAACAAAAGCAGGTGAATCCTGCAACAGATCAAAGCTGATCGCCTCCTTCCATCTTACTCTGTGCTCTTCTGATATAGACTAACTGCACACTGCAGATATTTGGTCCCAAGCAGTCACTTGTCTTTCCGTAGCATATCATTTTGCTGACCTCTCCCAGTATGCATGTCTAGGGCAGCCTTGCAGAAGGCCAGTTTGGTAGATTCTCGGCATAATTTGTAACAGTCAGTACCCTTTGCTCATTTACCAGAAAATGGTCACTCACTCAGGTGCTTGGGCTCCTCCTAGTCTAGAATATTAGTGATTCTAACAATACCAAATGAGCTCTGGAACAACCCAGCAATGTGGCAAAAGCCAGCTCTGTTACTAATAACTCTTGAACAGAACACAGAGATAATATCTTTGTAAAGTTAAAGGTTCAGCTGCTTCTAAGAAAGATGTTAGGTAGCAAGTAAAGGTATTTAACAGGAGATAGAGAGAATAAGAGTAAAATGATTGAATTAAAGTTGCTTAATTTCTGACCTTTAAGATTTAATTTTTCAAGTATGCATAACATAGCATTTACCCTTTAACATTGACTTTCATTTTAAGACTGTAACACAGTAAAAATAATAATGAACTTAACTTCACAGTCACATCTCTTGTATAAGTAAACTGGGAATCTGCAGGAAAGAGAAATACATACTTTGCCTAGCATTACCCGTTACAGATGTATATCCCTGAGAATGTAACTCAAAGCTCCTAGGGTCAGTCCGATAGTTACGTTTTATTTTTCCTTTAACATTTAAAAGGTGGTGGCGTTTTAGCTTTTCTTAACTAATATATTTTGCCTGAAAAAAACATAACAATATGCCACATACCTGAGAATAACGATATCACAGAGAAATGCCACCTCTAGGGGAATCCAAAGTCATCTTTCTGCTGAAGTTCCCCATTCCCTTCATTTCATTTCTAAATCTTTGAGATATAAAAGAAAATAATCAAGCCATGATGTACTTCTATACCCTTTGCTCTATACTATTTGTTCTTTACCTGCTATTAGCCATTGCCACTGACAGGACACTGATTTAGACGGACCTTTGGCCTGACTCAAAACGGCTGTTCCCATGTTCCAAGTGGTTTAAGAAATGAAGTGCTGTCTTTGCTTAAATACATACAGTGGGATGACAGAAAAACAGAAAAACAGAGGTGTTTAAGACTTTCAGATCCAAACGACTTGTCCATATCAACAGATTTAACTCGAAATGAGAAGCTTACAAGAACAAATTAAATGCAGCTGTTTTATGATCATCACTTTCACCCAATGTGATGCTGGTACCACACTAAATATGTGGCAGGATAGGTGTTGAAGCACACTAGAATGCAACTTGAATTTAATCACAGTCCCACAACTCCTGTCTCCCCTTCACATGAGTGGCTGCCACTTTCACACAACAGAGACTTCACGAGAGATGAGATACTGAGCTGGATTCCTGATGGCTGGTGACATTTATAGGGTTGCAAAGATGTCTGCAGTGTCTGGGTGCTGGGCAGATGCAGCTGGGGATAGGTTCACAGACAAAGCAGATTCTCCATCTCCTGCAGTATTTGCACGCATATGCAGAAAAAACTAATCTGGACTAAGGTGAGGTTAGTAAAGCCGAACAGCTATTCTCAATTGCCCACCTGGAAATCACTCTTATTACTTGAGAAACATGTCCACACAGGCAGTTGATCAACAGTGTCTGTTCTAGAGCAAGCCCTGCTGCAGACAAGCCCTCAGTCAATCACAATTCAGTATCTTTCTACGAGCTATCCTGTTACTCAGCCAGAAGCTATGGCCTGGACACAAATTATGAGCATTTTCATGTGGTCAGGTGTAAATAGCAGTGTGGTAGCTTCAATTGCAATCTGAGTGCTTTGGTGAGGCACAACTTTTTAACGTGAGTATAGCTGCAGGCTGGTACCTCCAAATGGCATGGTGATTAGAAATGGTTTGTGCCCAGCCGGAAAATTACAGCTCCTGTCCTCTCTTACTTTCAGATTCATACACCCCAGACAAACTCTCCTTATGCTTGAAACTGTTTCCTAAACTGTGTTCACCAACTGCTCTCTCTCAGCTGTGCCAAGTTCTTCCCTGAATTAGTCTAATCTCCTTTCATCTTTCTTGCCTTTTAAAATTTGAGTGTAAAGTGCAATAGAGTCCTTTTTCATGCATCATATGGGCAGAGTGTATATACAGGAAGCAGGAATAAGTAAGTACAGTCTTTGACCTATGCAAAGTGCTGTGTACATTTATGGTGCTGTCTACTCGAGGCTGTCCAAACTTTGCACTTCTGTGGGTAAGTCATCTCACTGCCAACCCATGAGGCTTTGAAGGTGGAGTGTCTGGGCAAGCACAAGCCCATAAAAAACCATCTGAAATCATTTGGAGGCAGGATGGGATTGTCTTGCAACTTGCCAGCTGGACAGTCCTCAGATATAATTATTATTAATGCCTCATCCTGTCCTATTGTTGTCGACAGTAAAAAGTAAAATAAAACATACTCAGCCTCCTTGATTTTCCACAAAGTCCTGTGCCAACTGAGTACATATTAGCAATGGCTGGCCTCTCTTTTCAATATAAGTAAACATTTTCTTAAGCATTTATCCTGATCTGTAGATATTTTTGTGTCCTAAGGGGCTTGAAACTGCAGATTAATTTCCACAGATCTTTCTTGTGAGATAGACATTATCAAATCATCATCAAGAGCAAGTCAAGGAAGTGCTTCAAAAGCAAAGATTTCAACCATCTTTGATTTTTTTCCTTTAAATGCAGGAAGTGTGTAACAGCACTCTGCACATGCTTGAGTATGAGGAACAGAAACTGCAGAAGATGCAAGAAAATGATCTAGACCCTTATGGTGGAAAGTTAGCCCTACCTAGAATGATAATGTTGAAAAGATGGCAGAAAGTAGGTGTGGAAAAGAGAAGTTTCTAAATTAACGTCAATGCCTAGATTAGCAATAGAAAAGGCTGCCTCAACCTGCCTCTTTGCTGCTTTCTCAGGAAGACGAGCAGAGATAAAACCATTCTAAGGGATACTCCTTTTTTCTCCAACAAAATAATCCAGCAGACACTGCTGAAGGAAGAAGACAAAATAATTTGCTTCATGCGTTCCTAAATGAGCACAAAGGTCGGATGGGGATGAGTCATAAAATGACTGAACGTGCTCATTTGCATAACTTATCGTCAGGGTCAAACTGATAACAACGGCTAAAGGTTGCTAATCCTCAAAGGACTAAAAGTAAGAAAGTAGGAAATGTTAGCTTTATTGTTCGCACTGCAGTGTAATGACAGGCAATTCTTTTTGAGTCTTTCATGCTACTGACACCAAAAAAAGTTTAAGACAGAGACGGTATTAAATCTTTTGGGTACAGGAGTCAGCTTCCAGAGAGGTGAAACGAGGATTTTTATCCCCTTGCTAACCCCCTGCTACCCAGAATGGCACGGTGCCAAACCAAACAGAGCCAGGCACAAGATACCATGATATAAGGGTGCTTTTAGAAACGTGACCCACAGTGATAATGCCCTGTTGCTACAGCTGACTGAGGAGCTCAGTGCCCAGGATGAATGCATGCTACCTGTCAGTCCAACCTGTCTAACCAGCGAAGAGAAGCTAAAAATACACGAGTATCTAGAAGCTGAGCAAGGAGAGAGTTTCCCATATTACAGAAGGGGATCAAAGCTGCTACAACGCCACGGAGAGGGACTACAGGTGCCTGTTGCGCCGGGGTGGCTCAGGGCAGTAGGAGAGAGGGAAGAAGGGAAAGGAAAAATGAGGACCAGAATAGAGGGAAGGCTGAAGAGAGGAGCTGGGCAGGAAGGAGCAAGGAATGGAGCGGGGAAAAGGAGGCGCTAGGGAGAGGCCTGGGGACACGGGCCTAGGTGCAGGGAGGTGATGGGGAGGGACGACAGAAGGGGCCAGAGGCTCGATAGGAGTGATAGGGAGGCATGCGGCAGTGGGAGGGTGGCTGGGAGATCGCTAGAAGTGGTAGGGGGCCATGGGGGCAGCACGGGGGGTGACCGGGGATCACTGGGGAGGGTGGCCAGGGGGTCGTTAACAGTCATAGGGGATCACTGGGCAGCGGGGAGGGTGACCGGGGTGCTGGTGGGGGGGTGTGTGTCAGAGGGAGCCCAAGGGACACGGGGTGAACAGAGCTAGAGGATCTCTAAAGGTCCCTTCTGCACCTCGAGCGCTCTGTGACCTGGAGGGTCCCCGAGGGGTGACTGAGAGTCGGGGGAGGTGACCGGGGAAGTCAAGGGACACTGGAAGTGTCCCAGAGGGGTGACCAGGGAGGCCAAGGGACACGGGGAACGTGTGTGGAAGGTGAACGCAAGGCCAGGAGGGTCCCTGAGGGGTGACCAGGAAGCCAAAGGCACCGGGAGGGTCGCCGAGGGGTGGCCGGGAGGCCCGGGGGCACCGGGAGGGTCGCCGAGGGGTGGCCGGCAAACATTTACCTCAGCCGCTCCCGCGCCGTCTCCATGGCGGCCCGCCCCGGCCCGCCCCGTCGCGCACCGCCGCCCCCCCTCCTTTCCGGCAGTCGCAAAAGGGCCGTAAAGCGCCGCCCAGTGCGCGGAGGCTGAGGTGAATGCTGGCTGTCCCGCGGTCCCGGTGTGTCCGGTTGGGCGGCGGGGCTGGGCCCCGCCGTCCCCTCCTTCCGCGCTGCTCGGAGCGGGCCGGGGTCGGCGAGGGTGGGCGGCGCTGTGTGTGCGTGCATGCTGGGGGGTGGTCCTAGGGGCCGGGCCTGGGCCTGCGCTGCGGGGCCGGAGCCCCCGGCTGGGCGCCGGGCCGAGGGGCGGCTGTGCCCCCTCCTTTGGCTGCTCGCCGGCGAGCAAACAGGCCCGGGTGAAAGTCCCGCGGGCGCTGGGGCAGCGCGGGCTTGTTTGCTCTGGAGGAGGAGGTGGTGTTTGGCCGCTTTCCCTGCTTGCTCGGGGCGGGGGCTCTCCTCGGTGCGAGCAGCCCCTCAGTAAGAGGGAAAAGCGTATAGTTTAGTTACTTGTGCTCTAGCTGTTTTTCCTGGTTGTTCTGGACAGCACCAACTGATGCCTCCTAGCTGACTAATTACCTGATAGCAGTGAGTGTGAGTTGGCCTGCTCCCAAACTTATCAAGCTACCAAACTTATAAGCAAGGCTTTCCTTTCAGTCTGCTCTCCTCTGCTAGAAGGCTTTTCTGAGTCTGGCTTTCCGTGGTCAGGAACTGCCTTAGTCAAGCCACGGAGGGTGGAAATGAGAATACTTATTCTTATGCCAGTGTTGACCTTGGATTTAGGTAGCTTGTCTTCTCTTCCTAGTGTAGGCCCTGTTGTCTTCCTCTCTCTGGCTTTCTTCTGTTAGACTTAAGAATTAGGGCTTGCTTTCTTTCTTTCTTTCCTGGTTTCTTGGTTGACTCTTGTAGGTAAATAGCAAACCTTGGTAGCCTTTCTCTACTACTGTTTTTTTAAGTTCCTCTGGAAGGCTATGTGTTTCTGGTTGCCTGTCTCCAAGAGAGATGGAACATCACAAGGGCCCCTGTGCATACTGAAAATGCTGTTCCTGACCCAGCTTTTCCCTTCCACAGCTATCTCATGCTGGTGTCATTGGGCTGTCTTTGACCAGCTAAAGCTGCTGTTATTTCATAGCTCCTGCATGTTTCTTGTCCATCCTGAATGTTGCACAGACCATCAGCTTTTACCTGAATCAGGTTAAATTTAAAAAAAAAAAAAAAAGAAAAAAGAAAAGCAATCTTAAAACTGTAGCAAAGTGAAATGAGCCTTTTTTCCTTTTTTTTTTTTTTTTTTGCTCACTGTTTCTTATGACTGCCTTTAGGTGGTTGTTCAGCTTGACTAAAGAGGCAAGGCTGTTTCAAGCTTGTCTAAGGCTTTTCAGCTTTCTGATAGACTTCAAATTTTTCTGTATTTGTAGTATTTTTAGTGTTTTCACTTGGTAAACTAAGAGGTATGCATGTGTTGGATAGAGCTAGCTCTCTTAGGGGAGAGAGATGAGGGGTTTGAGTGTACTTTAGTTTGTAACATAAATCAGAGGTGTGGTGTATGTTTTTGCTGCTGGTGAAATGCAGGCTGGTGAAGAGAGGATATTTGCTTCAATAGGCAGCAGGAAGGGTTTTAAAAAAAAGAAGGAAAAAAAAAAAAGGCAGCTTACCCTTTTGTAACTGCATTGAGGATACTTTTCTACCTTCTCTTCAACAATGCCTTTTTCCCTTAGAAACTTTTCCCTTTTTCCCTTTATGTTGCAGGATCTTATGGTTCTTCTTAACAGCGGTTACCTGCCAAATAAAAACTCTGAGGCCAACCAATCCATGAGTGGGCATCGAAACATAAAGAGACGATGTGGGGAGTCGCATTTGGAATCCCCTGCGGGCTGTGGTCACGGTCCTGCTGCTGGATGTGTGTTAAGCAAGCTAGTTCAGTTGCCTACGCCTCCATTGTCAAAGCACCAGCTAAAACGGTTGGAAGAGCACAAATATCAGAGTGCTGGACGATCCCTGCTTGAACCACTAATGCAAGGTTACTGGGAATGGTTAGTTGGAAGAGTTCCAGCCTGGATTGCCCCAAATCTGATCACCGTCATTGGACTGTTAATAAATATATGTACAACTCTGCTATTAGTCTATTACTGCCCAACAGCTACAGAACAGGTAAGTAACAGGCCTCGGACAGTCTTCGTTCATATTTACTGTGATCTAGTAGCAGTTGGCACTGTTCTCCGCAGATAGGAGAACGCACCAAAGAACTGTTTCTCACTGAACTGTTTCCCACGATTTTCATGTGTATGCTATTCTTTATAAATGTTTGTAATCTACTTCTAATGTGTATACTTCATATAAGTACTCGCATGCAGAAAGAGCATGTTTGAATTTTTGGGTCAGCATGCTGCTTGCTGAGTGAAACAGCTGGGTTCTCCTGGGGGCAGATGGAAGGGGTGTCACAGGCCAACAAGCACTGTGTGAAATGGGGTCTAGCACCAAAATAGCTGTTCTGGTAGCAGCTGGGAGGGACCTGCTGCAAGAATGCTGCAGCCTCACAGGATATACTTGAGTTCATGTGCAGATGATTACAGTTGCAACTCCATTTCTTAAAAACATACGTGGCATGTGAAAGTGTTGCCTGTTTGCTTTCCTGCTGTGTGACAAGGTTAGTCACCTTTGGCTTTGTCTGATCTAGAGTTACCACACAACAAAAAATGCAAGTTGAATCGATTGATGGTTAATTGAGTTTGCCTGTGAACCCAGCTAGAGTTGCAACACAGCAAAGGACTCTAGGTCAGGCAAGGACTAAGCACCAAAGTGATGCAGCTTGGGAGAGCACAGCAATCTCCTTCCTCCCTGACTTATGTGACTAAACCCAGCATACTAAAATAAACACACACCTTTCTCTATCCCATCTAGGGCGTTGGCAGGTTATATTACTGGGTGGCCTGTATCAGGACCTTAGATACAACATATAACAATTGTGGGAACACAAAATTGTTTTCTTGAGCAGTATGCCACCTGAGTAGTCTGTGATGTGAAGAGGCCGGATGAAAGGCAGAGGTTCTATTCTTTATTCTGAGTGTACGAAAAGCTCGTGACCTGTCCCCAGGGAATTGTTTAACTTGTAAATTCTGGTTTCAAGGGTAAAAAAGTCTTTACAAAGCGTTTCAAGTTACTAGTTTCAAAGGTTTCTCTTCCTCACTCGAAAAGCCTTGTAAGGTATCTTAAGATATGCTATTGTTTGAATATTCAAAATTCTAAAAGCTGCTCATGTCTGTATGGATTGAAAAGGGGACTTATTTGGTACAGAAAATATTTTATTTATTATGTATATAAAAATTATTTTAATATATATTTAAAATATATATTTTTATATTATATTTTATTTATTTAGTAGCTGGGGAACCTCTCTTGAGTTCTAGATCTTGAAATGACTAAAATCCTACATAACCAAGGCTAAGAGGTGAGGTTGAGGGAATGTTTCGTAATCAAGTGACATAGTTTATTTCTACCTGGACTCTACAGAAACGCATTAGAAGTTGGAACTTTCAGTGCTGTGCATCCCAGTTTCATATATGATATAGTGAAGAGGTGTTTACCTCTTCTCCTGGAAATCTGTTGAAATATTTTGCAATAACTTGTGAAATTTTGCAAGTTTAAAATGGAAAGTAGGTATTAGGTTTGAGTGGTGAGTACTTCCAGTGGCTCCTTCCTTTTCAGGCTATGGCATTCTTCTTTGTTTTAACTTGTAGTCTACTCAGATAGCGATATTCCCTGGGGCTGGGAGTTTGAGATTCATTTCAGTAAAGAGACTTCAACCTGTCTGTACTTCAGCTACTTAGCAGCAAGTATAGGCCACTGAAGCAGGGCGTAATTAACATCTAGAGTACGGTTGTGTTTTAGGTGGTAATTAAACTTCTCAAGTACAGACAAAGCTATGCTCAGAGTCAGAATGTCATATTGTTAGCTGCAGTCTGCTCTCTTAAAACACTGTTTTTGTGTGTGTAACAGTGTGAGAGTTACTTTGTGCTTAGCAAATGGGATTATTTTCTCGCTTCAGCAGAAAAAGCTTTGTGCAGAGGTAGCTTTCAGCCTGCTCTGATTTGCCATATGGTACTGCAGCCCTGTGTGCTGGCAGGGCAGGGAGGATGCCATCTCAGTGGTAAAGCTGTAAGCTTGTGCTTTTAAGTGGTGAGCGACTGAGAAGAAAATAGGGCTTCAGGATGCCAGGAAAAACAGTTAACTTCTCCGAAAGCAACAGTGCTTTCAGGTAAATAGCCTCTTCGTAATTCGTTCTTAGTTGTACTTTTTTTTTCAAAAGCCACTTAGCACTTCAAGCTGATTAAAGGTGTGTTTAGGGGAATGTAGCTATCTCTTAAAAATTCTCTGGTAGCCCCAAAGAAAATGTGGATTGTTCTACTGTCTGCTTAGTTTGGGGCAGGAGGGGAACCCAGCTAGCAAAGCACTGAGCAATAGAACTGCACTTTTCTCTTTTCTTTAAAAAGAACAAAAAGATTTGGATAATAAAGGGAGCTGTGAAATCTTAGGCGGATACAAAGAGCACCTAGTAGAAACACACTGATAATGAAAGTAGTGGTTTAAGAAAAGAAGAATCAACAGTCTGATTTTTAAAGTTTATAGAGGAAAAAAATTGCATGATCCTGAAAGATAACTTAAACATTGAGTGTCAAATTTATATATGAGAAATAGAAATGGTATCACAGAATGGGATTCTGTAGGGTCACAGCCTCATCTAAGCATGGTCTTCTGCATGTATGTGGCATGTTCCCCCTTCTCTTGTGCTAGTTCATGTGAACACATTGCTAAAAGCAGAGTATGCTGCCAGTTTTCAAGGCAGGATGGACTGAAATCTGTTTTATATAGCTATAGATTTAAAAAAAAAAAAGTTACTCTACAGGATGTGAGTATTAAGGGTTATTAAGCATAGTTTTTTTTTTTTTTTTTTGGTTAAGCTCATGTTAGCTACAAACGGAAGGAAAATCAGTGGTGGAGGTCCTGTGCTATGGAGCACTGAAGTTTTAAAAATCTCAGTTGACATAATAACTAAACCTTAACTCCAGGAATCGGAGTGCTATGCAGTGACACAGCTCTCAAACGAGTGCCCCTGCAGCTTGGTAATACCCTGTATTTGGTAGTGTTTTTAGTATGTGACATCTCTTTGGGGTCTTGTCAAGGTGAACTGTGTTCCTGAGGCAGTCATATGTTTTGGGGGCTAAGAAGGTGTTCGAGTTCCTAAATCACCCGGCTGGAGTACATCTGAGGAAGTAGAAGCTAGACAAGAGCTTAATTGTGCCCCACTTTGCATATGCAGTGCTATAAATTTTTCAGATGTGCAGTGAAGCTTTTCTTCCCACTTGAGAAAATTTGCTATGCCTATTAATCTAAAATAGTGCTTTGTGTGTCACTGTTTTTTGCATTTCATGTGTCATAACCCCCTCTGCCTGCCCCTGTAAGGACAAGCTTTTGAAAGGTAGAGAGTCCATGCATGTAACTTCCTAGATTTTTAGATGAGGAAGTATGTACAAATGAAAAGCTGTTAAAGGAGGGTGTAAAATAGCTTAACTAAAACAAACCTGAAGGTTTAAAAGTCTCTTACCATCATTGACGATTTCTTTCTTAGGCACCTCCCTGGGCGTATATCGCTTGTGCGTGTGGCCTTTTCATTTACCAGTCTCTGGATGCTATAGATGGGAAACAAGCAAGAAGGACAAATAGCAGTACTCCATTAGGAGAACTTTTTGATCATGGCTGTGATTCACTTTCCACAGGTACTGTCATTTTTAATTGAAGTATGAGGGTTAAGTGACTCTATTTTAGGGGTCAAATCTGGAATACAGAAAAGCATTGCTTTACCTGCTGTTGGAGAAATGGACAACTGGTATTGCTGACTGTGTAGCTTTTCAGGCAACTCTTGTCTGCATACAGTACTCTTAATGAACTGCATATGACCTTTCTTGTATTACATAGTCACATCCTTAATTCATTCAGTGTCAAACTTGGTCTGAGCCATCAGGTTTCTGTGTATGCTTTATCACAGTGCTAGTTATGAAAACTTACTATAAGAAGCACTCAAAGTGCCCTTCCATTTTATTTTCAGTCTAACTTATGTAGAACAATTGCAAGATCAGATATTGAACCTAAGGAGTGGGACAGTAGAAGTCCAAGTTTAAGACTAGTATGAGTAAGACTGGTTCCCTTAAAGGTATGTAGAGGCCAGCCAGCCAGCTGGAAGTTTAGCCCCTTTTGAAAAGAAGAGATCAAATTCTTTGAATTACTTAAATTCTGAAGCTCTTATTCTTCAAACTTTTATAAATACTTTTTTTTTTTTAATGCAAGAGAAATTATAGAAACCTTATGACTCTTGAATGACAGACCTTAGATTTTTCTCAATGTTGTGAGAGCGAAGAAAACGAGGAAAAACATGCCCAATAAACCTTAGATATTTGCGAAAACAAACTCTGGCCGAAGACTGTAATTCCATAAGTTGCTGAAGTTCTTGAGATTTAGAAAGGCATTAACATCAATGAAAACTGAGGGTACTTCGAAATCCTCAATACTGAGGACTTCTGACAACTGATAAGAATTTAAATACACTTTTGCGGTTTGTGGGGATTTTTTGTTTTTTAATTGAAGCCTTAATCTCAACATCTATGAAATAAAACACATGAGGATAATTTCATAGTCTTTCCTTTTCCGGGTCCTTTGTTAGATTTGATTCAGGTAAGGTTCTTTACACGCATGCACGTTTTATTTTTTTTTTACTGTGTGACTGATTTTCTTCTGCAGTCTTTGTGGTTTTGGGAACTTGTATTGCTGTGCAGCTGGGAACGAACCCTGACTGGATGTTCTTTTGTTGTTTTGCTGGAACATTCATGTTTTACTGCGCGCATTGGCAGACGTACGTCTCTGGAACGTTGCGCTTTGGAATGTAAGTAACCTGTCCGAAAGTAAAACTGAAAGTTATGCTGCTTTCCTGTCTAGTTCATTTTTATGAAATTGTAGTTAAGAACCTTAGAGTTGTAGTAAATTGTTTGTATTCATGTATACATGCATATAGCTTGTGGAAGCTATTATATGTTGGATCCACAATTAATATGGAATGTTACTTAGCTTGGGTTAGGAGTGGAAAAATACTCTTTTGCCCTATTACTTAATCAGGAGCTTATGATTTGAATTTGACTTAAATAAGGGAAAGTACATGGTGTCTCTTCCCCAAGAACTGAACGCTTTTATCAGATGGTGGCAATCTGGTTTTAGTTATTAAGTTAAACTCCTACTTATCGCTTTACACATCCTGGCAAGTCAAGTGATATTGTTAATTCTTACTACTAAATACAACTCTTAATATAGTCTGTTAATTGACATTGTGCCTGCAATTTAAAGCTCTGAATCTCTTTTAGTTAGTGTAGACTCTAGTTCAATGTTGGGACCAAAATTGCAATTCCGAAAAAGGTCAACAGCTAAAGTCTCATTGGTGGGTGGGAGTTCGTGAGGGAACTTATCACAATGAGCTGTGAGAGTCATTAGCCTTAATGTGGAAACATATGTTTTGTTCTAACAAACGTATTTCAGGTAAATATACTACGGAGTGGTTCTTGCATCTAGAAACCTCTGAAATTTGACCTTAGTTTGTATGGGATTTTGAAACAATTCTACAAGATGTTGTAATAGTATTCAGTGTTTACTGGGGGGAGGAAATCGAGAACCATATTCTAATCCTGATTACACCAAAGCAAAAATACAAGTTTCTGTCAATTCTCTGCTATTTTATTGTTAAAAGTAAAACATTTGGCTCAATTTATGTATACTTTAGGTATCTTACCTTCACACCATATTGAAGGTCTCAATGCCTAGTACTTCTAGCTTCCATTGAACTTTATGGGGCCCTAATAATGAAACTTTTCCAGTTATTGATCAGAGAACCAAAAAAACTTTGGCATGTGCTTGACTTTACAGGTGCAAGTATGAAACTACCTGATTTGCCTGTGTTCTCCAGACAGATATGTACATTACTACTGGTATTCACTGCAACTTTTTCATGTGGTGATCTCTATTTTGTGAAAAGTCTTTAAACCTGGAGACAGTGTTTTGCAGCAGACACATTGTTATGCATGGCTTTATATTATGAGGATTTGACTCATCAATATGTCGCTAATGTAGAGAAGGTAATAAGGGCACAGAAGCATGCGTATCATTATTTGAGATATCAGACAGCGTTGCATAGTAAACACATCTGTTTCATTTGCCCTGTGTCATAAGGTTAATAGACTGCCGCAAGCTGACATTCATTTCTATGGCAAAAACTCTAATTACTGATTATTCCTGTAAATGATTCTCACTGATATTAAGTGTGGTGAAACAAAAGCTTCAAAAAACCTAAAACGAAAGCCTGTATTTTACCTGCCCTTTCAGATCTGCTGGGGCATACAAGTTTATGGTGGTATTGCTCTTGAGTAAGTGGAACTGAAGATGGCTATTGAAGGGAGCTGATAAGTAGCTAGTGTGCAGGAACTCGTTCCTGTCTCTGTGTGCTACGTAGTCACTCTATGTCAAAAGTAGACAGAGGGGGCTATGAAAAGTGGTGATGTTACAGGAAATGTGATGGCATTTCTAACTTGCCTTCCCTTCCAAAAAAGCAGGAAAGGGCATGCAGTTGGTGACTGCTTATTGTATGCCTGTGATGAGCTGGTGTCCAAGAAACTGTATTTCGTTATGGAGATCGGCTCAGTAGGTAAAGTGAAGGGGGCTCGGAGAAGAGCAGCAGACTGCTAAAGGGCTTGATGAGATCAATGTTTTAGTCTTTATACACAGTTTAAACTTGAAGAGTTAAAGGTATAATCAACTTGGCTTGCTGAGAAGTCTGTCTTTCTGAAACAAAAAAAAAAAACCCAAAGCCCAGCAACAGACCTTAGCATGTCAAGTTTAGTGCACTGTATCCGCAGAGCAGGAGCGTTCACCCTGAAGGAGGAGAAAGTGGGATTGCTTCTGCCAAATTCCTACAGGGTATTGCAGGTGGAGAAGGAAAGCTGTTGGTTTAATTGTGCCCAGTAGTTGAATATACTGACTGTTCTGGTTCTTTCTCCCTGCTGGCAACTGCTGAGCTGTCCTGGGCTGCTCTGGGATTACAGAATAATCACCTGTGATAGTAAGGTCTCAGTGATCTGTCTCTATCTTTAAATAATCATATACTTCTATTAGATCTTGGCAGCAGATACAGACCTCTTGAAAAGCAACTTGAATTGTTTAAATAGCTCAAATATTAGCTAGAGGTCAGTGTTGCTTAAAAATCCACAGTGAGGAAGCTGGAAGTATCCCAAAGCAATTTGAGTATGTTACAGTAAAAGTCACTATAATATCAGCAGTGCAAAGAGAGCAGGAAGCACCACAGTGAGAGATAGAAGTTGTTTTTTAAAAATTTTTTTAAAGAAACAAGCAGCCCACCTGGGAACAAGTTTATGAAAGAGCAGCATACGCTGCACACTTAAAGAAGCAAAACAGTGATTCTGAGTTGCACAAAAGCATTCAATATTGAAGCAGTCCAAATGAATTACTTTGTTTTCCTGCCTTGTTTTTCAGCACAGTAACTGGCTTATCTGGCTTGTGAATTACCTGTGCCACGATACAGGATGAGCTGTGTTTCAGGCCTGGTCTTATATGGGTGCAGCTGTGCTGTAATCGGTGCATCTCTGGTTTGCAAACAGTGCGCTCTTTTGCACAACATAAAAATTGAGCTGTTAAGCCCAATTGGATTTCCACATACCCATGTGGAAGCAGATCTGGTATTTTAGGAAGACGATCCAGGATATGAAACACAAACCCTGGAAGGAATTTGCCTGCAGTCAGCTGAGTCCAATTGTGATTATTAGCTGTGATATTATTAGGTGTGATTATTAGTTCCTCCTGGCCCAAGCTTGCTCCACTTGGTTTCACTGCTTCTGTACCTCCTTGTTGTGCTAGCTTCAAGGAGTGTATTAGCAGCTGTCCCTGTGTTATGTAGGTTCAGTAGTGTATCCAGCCTTACAAGCTCAGTGCAGAGACGGTCTGACTCTCACTGTGAGAGTCTTAAATCCAGTATAGCAAGCAGCGAACCTAGAGCTGTTAGGCTTCGTAAGATGTGAACTGGCTTCCGCGCTGCAACTTGATTGCTGTCTTAAGAGAAGTGAGCCACGGTGCCCCTGCCACTGGGTTAGAGCTGTGCAGGCACAGTACCTATAGCACAGAAACAGAAATGAAGACAATGTAGAATTGGCTGTGCTGGGTTGGGGGCAGTGCTAAAATCAGACTTATAAAAACCGAGGGGACCCATCAGGGCTCCACGTGAAGACATGAAGATGTGGCTGCACTGTGAATTCCAGCATTTGTTCCCCTTATGAGTTAATGCATTATCTTGTTTGTTCCAAGTTTTCTTTAACTGAGATGATGGGAAGTTGGCAATCATAGTAATCAAAGATGTATATAGACAAACAGTGAGATGGAAATTAGTTTCTAAGGGTGCTTCATAAAGCTAGCCAATGAGTTACAAAATGTGATCTTGAAGTATTCGTAATTAAAGGTTTGGATAGAGGATGTTGGCAAACATTAAGAGGAAGGAATAGTTTTTAGCAGGACTGAAAAGTTGCAAATACTACTTTACTGTTTGAGTAATAGTCCCTAGTGAATAATAGTCCCTAGAGAAAGCAGAAGAGTTTGAGCTATCTAATGGAACAGCCACTGTTGAGGAATGTTGGAGAATCTTGGGGAACATTCCTGTTAAATGACACTGTAGCAGTTGTACGTGAGCAAGGGCCCCCTTGATAAGAGTGGTTTGGGAAGGGAAGAACACTAAACTGTCTAACATTGAGCCCTGCAGCCAGTACTACTACTGAGGTATAAGAGAGATAGTAAATGAGGATATGTTTCAGAAAACAACTAAACCCACACCTTTTTCTATAGCACTTTACAGAAAAGGAGGTAGTTTGTCCTGGAGAGGCAATTTGCACCAAATCCCAAAATACATAGGTGGAAGCCTTCCAAATTAGGGAAGTTTAGCACAGTGAGTGCTTCCTCTTGGGAGCAGTTTCAGGATCTCAGGATTATGGTAGGAGATAAGGCAGTAATCTGTATAGTTATACAGTTTAACACTTTCCTTGTTAGTTCTTCAGCGGTTCTTGAAGAACTTTAACATCTCTGTTATTTGCACGGGAAAGTTTGAAGTTCAGCATGGCCTCTCTTGATGTCAGGAAGGACTTTGTTTCTCTACGCTTGCCAAAAGTATGTGTTGAGGTGTAGCTGTGATAGGTGTTAAGTTTGCTTGCAGTCTGTCTTCCTCTGTGTACTTCAGTTACTCATTGCCACCTCTCTGCATTTCACTAGTGCTTCATGTGTGTTTGTATTATGTAGAAATAGGAATAAGGGCCTTGCTGCAGTATAATACATACAGCTGAAATTAATGAGGGCTGTAGTAAACCGTAACGGTTGTCTCTGTCATGATCCTCCTCCTCTGCTTCCCTTCCCTCTTGGAAGTCCTTTGGCAAAATGTTTTAAACCAGGAACCAAGCAATCATGTGCTGAGATGCTGCTGCTGATTTTTTTTTTTTTTTTTCCTTCTGCTGTTTTCATTGAAAGATGTTCTTACCGCTGTGTGAAGCTGAGCTCCAACATGATAGACACAAGCTTTCCCCTATTTATCTGGTCTACAAGACTTTTAATCTACCTTAATGAGCAGCAAAAGGAAAAATTGGCATGTCAGCTGAAGTGTATTACAAAAGGGAAGGGAGAACAGCTTCTAGTTGACTTTTAATTTTGTTTTTTACCTAGAGATGAATTTCCTGTAACTGGAAATAGTTTTAATTCGGTGAAGCGTTTCTTCCTTCTGTGCAGTTTGCTTTATTAATACTATTTATGTATATCACTGCATCCAAGTGAGAATGCTGGTTTGGAATGATTTAAGATTAAACTTCATAATAACCTTTAGAACTAAGCATTTGGACTTCTAACTTGTGACTTCTTAGCTTTTTTTCTCTCATGTGATGATGAACACTTTCTCCTTGGTGCAATGATTCCTTTAAGAAAACGATCTTTTGTCTCGTGCTCAGATTCGTAGTTTGTTGCCCAGCCTGAGTAATCCCACTTGCGCGCTTGGTAGATGTGGATAAGACAGACAGAATAATCATCATTTCTTGGACCAAAGTGCTGCTGCGTGGAGTACTAAATAATAAACATAGCGCCCCTTGAGTTTCCAAGCCTCACAACTTCTGTTTTCTGATAAGGTGAGGGTGTCTTTTCCTGCTACACAGGAGCTGTCACAAGGACTTCTGTGAGTTGAGGAGGAGGATGCATAAAAACCCCTCTTAGTGTCACAAAGTATTAAAAAAAAAAAAAGTTGTGTTGTCAGCTGTATCAGTAGTGATTGACTTGATTTCAGAGCAATCTCCAGTGTAAGTATCTGTTTCCCAATGTTTTTGCTTGATTGACCTTCTCAGAAAATCTCTTACGTTTGAACTAAAGCCTTTTAGTTCACCGTTTTGGACAAGGAAAGAATTGACTGCAGCTGTCTCTAGGCTTTGAAACTCGATTCAGCAGTAGCCATTTTCAAGTCTAGTGTCTTGGCTTGTTTAATCAAAACAGGATGTTTTAAAAATTGCATGTTGAATATGCTCAATAAATTAGCATTGACAAGTGTGTGTTCTTCATGCATGACTAACCAGTTGCATGTTGACTGGCTCAAGATGTTTACTACCTTAGCAAGGGAACGTAGCAGTGTGAAAAGCAAAGCAAATAGGAGTTGCCACTGGCCATGTTTAAGTAAAGTTAAGCACATGCCTAGGTTGGTGGTCCCCTTTTAATTTTTCCTGAATGTTAAAATGTAGCCACGTCCGAATTACAAATATCGCTTATTGAGTAACGTAGGAAAAAAGAAAATTCCAGTGTCCAAAAGTAACAAAAGTTAGCTGTTGTCAATATATGCAACTTTCTCTTCCTGTAGTCCCTTAAAATATCTAACATTACCTTTTCTAATTATGTACTGTGTATGTGATGTGATAATTCAAATGATTATCAGACTGAAATTCAGTGTACCATGTCACTGAGCATGGGACTGTACATCATACTACACTTTTTTAGAGCTCTGACAGTGCAATTATGAATGTTGTTTCTCTTTTTAATTGATTGGCGTGTTACTTGATGGCAGTCTGCATGCTTCTGTTAGAACATTTTGATAAGTTCTTGCCTTAAACAGGATCTCTGTTATGGCTGAATTTATTTCTGAATCTTTTTTTTTTTTTAAACTAGGTGAATTGATGTAAGTTTATTTTATAACTAATTAAGTTTAATCTAATGCTATAAATCTGTACCATAGCATTAGATGTCGGGTGAAAAATAAATGTATACAGGAGATATAGTTCAGTTACCACTGAATCAGGGTCTGTAGCTCCCTTGCTTTAACGTTATTTTCAGAGAAGTCAAGGAATTAAATGAGCATGGAGATGTGAGTCCGTGCCCTCTCTTGGAGGTGACTAATTGAAGATGCAGCCAGTGAAGCCTGAAGAAGATTGCATTGTCATCTACATGTCTGTTCTACAAAAAATAGGCAGTAGCATCTTTGTATGGAAAAATCAAATATTGAGCGTCATTCAGAGGCATGAGCCGTGGGTTAGGAAGATAAGAGATTGAGTTGTGTCTTTGATTATAGCTTTTATTTGCTCCGACCTGGAGCAAGGAATTCCACGCTGCGTTTCCTCATCTGCAAAACGGTGATTATACTTGCTCACCTGATGGAGTTGTGCTGTAGAACCGTAAATTGCATAAGCTCTATATGGAGTTTTGAATGTGTAAAATGCTACACTGGTGACAATATTTTTGTCACACTTTTAATGCTCTATTTTTTTTTCCTGATCATTAATTCCCCTTTTCTGCCCTTTAAATTATCTCATAGTGAATTTATAATGCTCTGAGTTGCCCATATTTTGTTCTAATGGGTTGAATTAGCTGAAGCGCTCAGTAAAATGTTTTGAAATGTTTCTTTCCCTCATGCATAGATTTGATGTTACAGAGTCTGTGCTCTGTACAGTAGTAATCCAGCTTCTCTCAGGAACTCTGGGGCCCTGGTTCTGGAACTATACGGTAAAGTGAACATTAATGCTACCCAGCAAACAACGGCATGGACTAAGAGACAGCACCTTTGTCATGCACGTAGTAACTGGCATATGAGAAGCATCCTTCTAAGGGTATTTCACAAGTGCTCCAAAACGAGGGCAGAGAAACAGTTACAAAGTATGAATGAACATTAAAAATCCAGTCCAATTGGAAATTGGTTTTGAAAGCATCAAAGCAAAAGACTGCTTGTTAAACAAAAGTTTGTTTTAAATGTGTGTGGGTTTTTTTTATTTCTGCCCCGGTTCTGGCATCACCTAAAAGATAACCAGGGCTGTGGAAGCAGCTCTGTAAGTGTGGGTCTACAATAATTCTGTTGGAACTGCTCTTTAAAATTGGAGAGATCTCTTTCAAAAGAATTTAAATACCTTTCCACCAGAAAAAAGAATTGCTCGGCTAGTTCATGGAATCGTATGCCATGCAATAGCTTAAGAAGTTGGCAGTTATTGGTTGGAAGTAGCTGTTTTGACCTATGTCACTTTGTCCTCATAGCCTAGTCATTTAACTGTGCTTCGAGCTTCATTGTTGAGTAACTTCATTTCCTGGTTGTCTTTATTTTCAGAATAAAGACTTTTCCTTCTGTCTGTGCTAAAGGTATCCTTTCCCACTCTGGTTTACCACTCTTCAGAAAGGACTCTCTTCCTTATTTCAGCTTTTTACATGTGGTATATGTAGATTTTCTTTTTTCCCCAGTAAAATGGTACCATTAAAAGTGAATAGTTTGGCTTCCTTGAAATTTCTCGTATTTGTTGGATTATTAGCTGGGAGTTTTCCTTGAAATATCCAGGGATATGAGAATAGCTTTTTAATAGCCTACTCAAAACTGCAATGTGCTTTAAGCAAAACTATCTGGAGATTTTGTGGCAGGCAGAGTGTTTACATATCTCTTATTAAATCTGCATTGCTGCAAATTATGCTGTTCTTTTATTTTTCATTTAATATTTCAGCATAAGCTCTGCTTTCAAGAGGCTATTAAAAATTCTTTAATTATTGGTTCTACTTTAGATCAAACAATATTAGCAATCTGGTATATCATGTTACAGCCACTGGCTCCGTCTGACGCGAAGTGAAATGTCAGTTGAGCCTGCTCTGAAAGTAGTCAAATGACATAATTTTTAAAGACAACATATGAAAGGCTGGAAATACTTAGTTTCAGGAAATGGTAGTGTTTCAAGCAATGACTTGAAGGAAGGAAGGGTTTAATCAAGATTTTAGCCTGTTGTGCTAACAACTTTCTGACTATGCCTGAGAAGACACTTAGTTTTAAAATGTTTTTCCTTAAGTACTGAGTCACAGTGTTTTTGGTGACAGGAAGCAACTTAAAATCTATAATGAAAGTGAATCAGTTAACAGTTTATCCTCGACCGCTTTGAGTCAGAGGGAGAGGAAAAAGTTCTAATCCTTTGCATAGGTAATCTGGAACCGATCGGCTCATTACGGTCTCCACCCTTGGAAAGGATGCCTTTGCCTTTCGTGGAGAAAGTTAGTTTCACAAATAAATAAAATGGTTGGTAAAACTGCTATGTGTAGTGGATGAGCTGGGCATAAGCATTTTTTCCACTTTTCTTCCAGTAGCAGAATGTTAAATATTTACTTATGACACTTTTCCCCACAAGCACTCATTTTAACCATTTCTTAGGCATACTGAAATGCAGAATAGATTTAGTTTTATTAAACGCTTGCATATGTAGCTTCATGTTTTCTAGCATCTTTAACTTCAGTCTTGACTACTAAATGAAAAGATGCTAATGCTTCCAAGTCATTCACCCAGAGCACAAAAAGCCTCCACTTATTTTGAACAGGTTGAGGTTGGGTGTTATAGATTTTATTTCAGTATTGCTTTGTTTATCCATCTCAAACTACAGGAAATATATATTCGTGCATTTCTTTAGCTGATAGAAATGCTTTTGTTACATGAAGTAGCTAATGAGGAAAGTGTAATAATAAATCCCCATTTTAAATACTAGATGACCTGGTAAAACACGAAGTGAATAGATTACAATTCTTGCAAAATAGGTGAACCTTATACTTGCATGTGTTGGGTACTAAGGCTTTTGTAAAGTCATCAAGGGGAAAAAAGGAGGCTCTTTTTTTTTTTTTAAAAAAGAAAAAACAAACCCAAAGTTAAAACAGCTTTACTGTATTTTGAAATGTGAATGTGCAGAATTCTAAATAGCTTCAGTTCTGCAAACCTCTTTTTGCCCCTCTGCAATGTCACCATTTGCTTGTAACAGTGTAGTTTGACTCTTGCTTGTGGTGTTTTATCTCACGTTTTGGTGGTGGTTTCATAGACTAGAAGTAGGTAGTGTTAACTGTGTGCTAATGTGGCTTAGCACATTATATAATGCATAAAGAAGAATCGCAAATGAGGGAGTTGAAGATGTTTGAACTTGTAAAATGGTCAGACGTGAAATGTTAAAACAGTGTGCTCCCAGTATCTTCTATTGTTATAGAAAACGTAAGTGTAAAAAGTAGCGGGTAATCTATACTCGTGTTTGGCATGACAAGAAAGGACATACAATAAAATAGCTGAATATAATAAAAAGAGTAAATCATGTTGCAGTGTGTATAGTGCACTGCTTGCAGTTTCATTGCAAGAAGTGGATAATGTTTTTTGAAGATACACATGAGCATACTGCTGTCTTGTGAATTCAGATACGGAGCAAGGGATAAAATATGCATTCTAAAAAACTCGCAACTTTCATGCTCCCTCAACTTTATTTGAATGCAAATACTTAGATGTCCTCATTTGCAATCTTTAGTTCACGGTGGTAGCTGGTACAACACTAACGTTATTTGACCGAGTCCCTGCTTGCCATCTTTGGCTCTGCACAACTACTGTTTGTTATTCTTTCTTAACATCAATTTGCTGCAGAATCATTGTTTTTTCAGGGTCATGGTTTAAATGTTTTTTTTCTCAGCCTTGCAATTAAATGTTCTGTCTACACATTTTTAGTTTGTTAAACTACCGAGTCTAGGTTCTTTGTAGTTTGTCTCCAGTATCTAATCTGTCTTTGTTCCTTGATTCTTTGCCTGGATGCTCCTGGTGGTCGGAAAAACTTGATTCTGGGTCTTCTATTTATTTTCTAAAAGATGAAAAAGTCCCTGGTTTATTTGAATAAGAGCTCTTTGGGATTAAACGGCTTTGTGTCTGTTGAGGAACTGCTGCAATAAGTTTACGTCCATCTATTGTAGTGTCTCAGGAAAACAGTTTTTCATTTTCTTCATTTCATAGGTATTAGAGATCCGCCGCATGTTGTGCGTTGTCTCTGCATCATCCTAGCAACATAAACTGTTTGGGCAATGCTGACATGACTCAATTTGTCAGGAAACATCAGGCCAAAAAAACTGTCAGGTTAGGGGAAGTGTGGCCTAAGCGATTGCTGAAAATATCCCAGTTAAGAAGCTTTAAGAAATCTCCTTAATTTAGCTGCAAAACTTACACTGCTAGGCTTGCCCATTTGTTTTTCTTAGGATGTCCACTGTAGCATTGAAGCAAGTAAATAAATAAAAGCGCAAGGAGAAAATAGACTCAGACTTTGAACTGGCTGATTCCCTTCTTGCTTTGAAATATTTCTGCTTTCCTGCAGGTCTGCTTATGGTACCAGGCTGTTGGTCATGTTTATCTGACATGCTGACTTCTGCAGTAATAAAAAACAGGGCCTGTAGTACCGAAGACTTTTCCCCTGCTTTTGCTTTCAGAATGCTGTGGGGTTTTTTCTTTTTTTTTTTTTTGCACCACCTATCTTTATGCATTCAAGCTAAAATATTTTTCACTGTTAGCCAATAAATGAGCCACTTCTCAAGTTTCTGGTTTCTATGGTGCATAGGAAAATGCACTTTAAATATACAGCAGAATCTTGTATAAAAATATAATTTACTCTCTGCAATATTGCAGAAGGCGTTTTTATCCCCCTTCATTGTGAATAACTTCCCTAATAGCTAAAGCAAGCTAGATAGTTTTCCCCAGAAGGTCAGTGTGGGCGATACAGAAGGGCTTTAGCCAGTCTAAGTTCAAACTGATCAAGCCGCTTTTCCCTGTTGGCCAGCTTTTTGTTTTGTTGTTTTGAGGTACCTTCCCAGTTCTCCCAGGACTTAAAACCAATAAGGTGACTGAGGTAGTTGATGGATCTTTTTATTGCTAGCAAATATTTAGCAAAAATAATGCCAAAAAAACCTAGCAAAGTGTGAGTTACTTCAGTAACTCATAAATGCAAGTTAATCATTAAGGCCAAGGAATGAACGGCCTCTAGATTGCCTGATATACGGTAACGTTTTCCAGGCAATGCTGTATGTTACCTTTTCATCTTTCTTAACGCAACCGTTGTTGCATTGCTTTTTAGTTAGTGTTCTTTCGTTTCATTAGTGTTGCGTTTTAAGGGCTGTCCAGCACTTTTATGAATGCTAGCAGCAGTCCGCTTGTGTTGCATTCGGAGGCCTTAATTTTCTTCCCATTTATTCCTCCTTTTACTTTGTTTTCCGAGCCTGTAGCCGCACAGTTGCTTTGGCTTAGCGCAATTTTGTTCTGCTGCCAAAAGAGGCAGTACAGACCTTTCACTGCCCTCTCCGTGGTGCTTGCATGGTTCATGAGCCTGCTCCAAATGGATAAGCCCATCTGCTGGAAACTGGGACAGGAACTTTTTTTTCCCCCTCCTCCCTTTTTTGGTTGGGTCATTTTAGCTGAGCCAATTTCCTGATGTAGCTGGTGGTATGAGACTAGTGCTGGTACTAGGGGGAAGGGACTCAGCAGTTGGTTTTTGAGGGGGCAAAAATGGTTGGCCTTTGGAGAAATGGAGAGGCTGGGATGGCCGTTCCTTTTAAGCGCAGCATGGGTTTATTCCAGATTACAATGTCTGCGCGACTACAGCAAAAGTTCCAGCTAAGTGAAGAGAGGAATGACAAGCCTCCGCTCCCCTTGCGCCCAACTTCTCTTTTCAAATGTTGTTCTCTTTTGAGATCTGGCTTCGAGGAGTTGCCTGTCTGGATTCCTGTAGTCACAGATTTCTAAGGATGGAAGTGACCATTTAACAGTTGAATCCTGTGATAAAATTTCCCTGGATAATTCCAGCTTCAGGCCTGTGCTCCGCTGGCATAGTGCTTATCTTTTTAAAAAGTCATCCAGCAGTGATTTGAATGAGTACAGGGGTAGAGTCCCCTGCAGGTAACACGCTCCAGCCATTTTTCCCCCCAGCTATTAAAAACTTGCACCTTATTTGTAGTAATAGTTTAGATGGTCTGTTCTTGCCAACAGATCTTGTATCTTTGTCTTCTGGCTTAGGGAACGCTTCAGTGTCAGACATCTCGTTATGTAGAAATTGAAGTTAAGGTTTAACTCTTTTGTTGTCCAATATGAAATTCTTATAAGTCAATAAGGAGTTTTTTGAGTAGTTGTCATTCTCATAGTTCATTTCTGAACCCTTTCCAGCTGCTTTGTCCTTTTTTCTTTAGTTGTGGAGGGCAGAACTAAAGGCAGCGTAGCAAAGGTTGTTCTACGACTGTATCTAAAGATGATAATGCTGTTTCTCTGATCTGAATCTGGACACTGCACCTGTGGATTTGGTTATTACCTTCAACAGGCTACCAATTTTTTTATAAGTTTCTATTTTTCAGAAACCTTGTCTTGAATACCTTTCATACCTCATTTCAAATCTGATTTTTTTTTTAAGTATATGATCTTATTTTATTTTATTTTTTTTAAGATTAGTGCTGCCAGAAGAAACCTGATTTACCATCCAGGTAAAGCTATAAACTTGAGTTGCCTACAGTAGTTACTAGTCATTGTTTCTGTGAGCTTTTTCAGCTACTTCATATTCTTCTAGATCATTGACAGGAGTTGTGAAATAGGCTAAAGTACATATGTGTTAAACCTGTGTAGACTCAGAGCTGCTTATGTCCTGCCTTGATTGGACACACTGAAAATGCATTTCCGTACTAATTCTAAAAGCTAAGAGGAAGCAATTTGCAATTTAATCAGGTATTTTGTAACTCACTTTTCTTGTATATCCTGAGCATCTGCAGTTTTTCTTGCAAGGTTCTTTAAATGCTCCATCAGTTTGCATGAGGACTGAAAACACAGATTTTTATTTTTTAAAAACCTTTTTACTTTTTCTGGGAGTTGTTTCCCCCTCTTCCCCCCCCTCCCCCCCCGTCAAACCAGTTTCGATTGCCTTACAGGATTGTATTATTGATGGAATCAGGATTATAAGAGCTCTAAAGCTATTTCCTGTGTATTTCATAGCTACAGGCTCAATGCAGTGAAAAGATAATTTACAAAGCAGAAGCGTGTAAAGAAAACTTATCTTTATTGGAATCTTCTCTAGCTTTACTCTGGCAGCTCTGACCTCCCAAGCCAAACTCTTTTGCGTTATGTGCTGACAGAGGCTGGCTAGTACATGGCTATTGCTGCTCTCCCCTCTTTCCTGCTCTTTATACCCTCCTCTGCCTGCTGCTTCACTGCTCATTTACTTTATGACTTTGGGAGTGAGCAGTAGGCGTTTGCAATAGCAACAGCGATAGGGTTGGGTGCCTCATATCCTGTTTGTGTGCTGTCAGCAGTGCTGCCACGTGCTGATTCTACTCTGTTCCCTAGGTGCATGTCCTGCTCTTAGGGAGTTGTTCAGAAAGTCTCTGGGCTGGTGCAAAAGGTGATGTTGCACAGTGGGAGCTGGATGCGGTGTTTGTACAGTCTGCTGAAAGCAGTAGCCAAACGTGTAGAGAATTCATAGTAAGGTAAAAGATTATACCGAATCCCATGTACACTTGCCCTTTTGCTGCCTTATGCTTTTGGGAGTGTTCTACATGGGGAATTAGATGCTGCCTCGTAGCTATCACTTGTTCATATTGCTCTGCTGCTAAAATGAAAATATATTTTGGCTAGACTGAGATCCTCAAATTAAGAGAATCTACTCCAAAGCTGGAGCAAAAGCTGTAGAGAGAATTTGAGGTGGTATGCACTGATCTGATATTAGACTTGCTTATCACAGAATGGTTGAGGTTGGAAGGGACCTCTGGAGATCATCTAGTCCAGCCTCCCTGCTCAAGCAGGGTCCTCTAGAGCATATTGCCCAGGATCGCATCCAGACGGGTTTTGAATATCTCCAGGGAAGGAGACTCCACCACCTCTCTGGGCAACCTGTTCCAATGCTCAGTCACCCTCACAGTCAAGAAGTTTTTTCTCAGGTTCAGATGGAACTGCCTGTGGTTCAGTTTCTGCCCATTGCCTCTTGTCCTGTCACTGGGCACCACGGAGAAGAGGCTGGCCTCATCCTCTCGATACTCCCCCCCTTCAGATACTTGTACACATTGATGAGATCGCCTCTCAGTCTTCTCTTCTCCAGGCTAAAGAGGCCCAGCTCTCGCAGCCTTTCTTCATAGGAGAGATGCCCCAGTCCCCTCATCATCTTGGTAGCCCTCCGCTGGACTCTCTTCAGGAGTGCCATGTCTCTCTTGTACTGGGGAGCCCAGAACTGGACACAGTACTCCAGGTGAGGCCTCCCCAGGGCTGAGGAGAGGGGCAGGATCACCTCCCTCGACCTGCTGGCAACGCTCTGCCTAACGCACCCCAGGATCCCGTTGGCCGCCTTGGCCACAAGGGCACACTGCTGGCTCGTGCTTACCTTGTTGTCCACCAGCACTCCCAGGTCCTTCTCTGCAGAGCTGCTTCCCAGCAGGTCAACTCCCAGCCTGTCCTGGTGCATGGGGTTATTCCTTATGTGGTCTTGTAGGTCATTTGGAGGAAAAAAAGCAAGCCGTTATTGCTGCTGCCTATGCAGTTGTGGTTAATATAGAATCTTTACAACAGCGAAGCATGCATCCACAAGAACTGATTTTGAGTATTTTAGAAAGAACTTCATGAGTAGAGCTAACACATAGGCCATAAATATTTGGAACTGACCCAAAGGATTAGTTTTGGAACAGTATTGCTGTATGAGACAGTATTATATGGCTTCCCATTATACACCAAAAGGTGCCCCTTCTTTATATTTTACTTAAACTTTTCTTTAATCGCATTTCTGGAATTGATTTGTATGGCCTTGTTTTTCCCTCTTGCTAGCACTGAGACTTCTGCGTGATCTTTAAAACAAAGTCTTAACTCGAATCTTTTTTGTAAACTTTTCCTTCCTGCCCTTCTACAAAACGCTAGCTATGTTAGAACCAGAAGTGGTTTCTCTTCTTGCTGCGTGCTGGATACCAAATTGTGTAATGTTTAGCAATGCAGTTGACTCTACAGTTCACGTTTGCATAAGCTCTTCAGGGATTCAAGTTCCTTTTGCGAGTTTGATACTTTTCTGAAAGAACATTCATTTAATAAAAATAGTAGAATAGGGAATAAAGTGGAGACTAAAAATCTTTGCGAATCTTATCATTTGAAATCAATTTGTTTTTTTGGTGGGCAAGGTTAAAACTGAATATTTTTGCAACTGATATTGGTCAGTTTGAAGAAGAGTTCCAACTGTTCCTTTGACAAAATGGATTTTTATTGCACTGAAATTAAAAAAATAAAAACCCACAGCGTGGCTTTTACTTTTAACAAAGAAACTGAAATATATTTTGCTTTCTCAATTATCAATGCCTCTCTTGTTTTCCTGAATCGTTTTGAATTTTTACACTGTGCATGATAGAGGAGCTGCTGAGCTTGCAAATAATTGACTTGAAATTGCTTTGAATAATTCTGGCTTTTTTGGCTTTTTGTACCTAATCAGAATTGATGTGACTGAAGTGCAAATCTTCATAATAATCATGCATTTACTGGCAGTGATTGGAGGACCACCTTTTTGGCAATCTCTGGTAATTTTGTTCATGTTGTATATCCTATTTAATGTATATTTCCGTTCTTATTTTATCCTGCTTAGCTAGTAGAAAGCTGGAAGAGCTACCTGCGTAGAGCAGTACAATTTCATTTGTGAGGGAAAGATCTCCATTTTCCTCCTAAATGGAAATACGCATTCTTAAGTATGGATTAAATGGCAATAATTGTGCATTCTGGTTTTGCCAGAGTTATTTAAAGAAGCCATTATTTTGTGTTGTTTTGCAGGTAGAAGGATATCAAACACTTCACAAACTTAAGTGTACTATTTGGATATTATTTTATCTTTTATTGAAGTCCAGCTTCTTTTGAGTGAGTTGACCAAAGCTTGAATGAACTTCATGCAGCAAGTTAGATCACAAACAGAAGAGTACTAAATTGGGTTGAAGCTATGGGGGGGAATTCTTGGGGAGCAGTTGGTAACCATCAGTAGATAATTTGGTCTGAATGTGGAGAAATTGTCACATGATTCTTTTTTTTTAATGATGATGATCCTAAATGTGCATGTTGACTGCCATGGGCTGACTGGGTATAGATCCTGCAGACTTGATGAGGCTCACCAGTGCCTGTCAGTTGGTGGGTTTATGGGATATCACAATTAAATTTTATATTAGTGTTACTGAAGTCTCCCCATGGCTATTGAAACAGCTGCCCAGAGAGAAGCATATATACAACAAATTAAGAGCTAACTTCTAAAGTATTGATTTTGTGGAAGGTTTTCCTTCCTGAGTATTGATCTTGTTTGTATATTTGATGAAAGTACTTCTCAAGATGGATAAGGAAATCTTGGTCTATAGTAAAACCAAGAGATGGTCAAAAATTACTGAAACGTACTACCCCGGATCACTGAATTTCTAATCTGCTCCATAAAAGTAGATAAATGAACTCTCTAATGTTGTAGAGAATATTTAAAGTAAGGTGCTAACCTTGGCTACCCTAATTTTGCTACATGTGTTTCCAGGGTTAAAAGGTGGGGCGGGGGGGGGGGGGAAGGATCCCCACCTCCCAGCCTGTTACATAATCTGCAAAGTAAATACCACCTACAAAGTATGAATGTGGACAGAACTATTTCTAAAATATGATTCTGAGTCAGCTTACTGGTGCCAAACTTCTCCAAAGACATTAGGGTGGTCAACATCCACAAAGCTACTATTCTGCATTAGAAATAGATTTCCCAATTCATGCTTTCAGTTTTCTTTTTCCCTGAAAGAAAAGGGAAAATAACTGCTGCCACAGCAACTTCTGGCTTGATTCAGTGCAAGATAATGTTTGCATGAGACAGACTAAAATTCTTCCCTTTTATTATTAAATAACTTTATCCTTTTCAGCCAAGTGCTGCTGCGACAGAGAACTTTTATTAAATTTCAAGACTTTGCATAGACAGCTCCCAAAAGATTAAAACATTTCGAAATCCAGTGTTGGATTTATGGATGCATTTCTCCAGAGAGCAAACTTCATCATTTCCCATGACAATTAGGAATTTCCCTTTTTCATTCAGCTGATGAGTTTCTGTTTTTATTTGCAAGTACTAAACAATGTTTATATTTGTAGAGCAAAATATATCACGAGAAGAACTCTTTAGCATTTCATGTGACAGCAAAATTGGTGGTTTGGTATTTTGGTTTGTTTTTATAAGGAAAAAGAAATTAATGGAATAAAATATATGGTTGTATGCTCAAACATTCCACTCTCTTATGCTAACATGTGAAAAGCGAAACAATCTGAATTAATGCAGAATTGTGTATTTTGTTGATTGTAGCTTTCGTAATTGGCCTGTGATACTTTTTCAGCATTATTATATAGTTTTTAGAAGTCAAATACAAGCAGAACTTCTGGTGAAGCCTGTGTGAATTACCATCAAGATCAGAGTAATTGCGTGGACTTTAGTGATTTGTGGAACATCAGACAAGGAAATCTTGTAGTTCACCCTGTGGTGTCCTCTTACTGAAAAAGCCAGGGACTGAAATGTCAGTTTGTAGGAAGATCTCCGAGTACAACTCCCTCTCTCCCTCTGCTCAGGGTTTTTTGCCATGCTGTTTGCTTGCCTTTCCTGCTCTTAACTCTTGGCCCTGCTGCATCTATTTTGGATGCAAAGCAATTTAGCAGACACTGCCTTTTTATACCTCTCCTCTGACTTTATCTCTGCCAAACTTTTACAAGTAGCTCTGTTTCCTGTTGCTTATTTCTGCTAGATAAGTGCAGTCTAAGACCTATTGCTCTCTGCTGATCCAGCTATCAGTGGAAGCAAGAGAGTGCTAATAAGGCTCTAGCAAAGGTGGATGTTATCAGTGTGGTCTCATCTTTCTCCCTTTCTTAGCATCATTCTCAGAGCCATGTTAGGAGTGGTTTGCAGATCCTGTTTGCTTTTTTGCCCTTTTTTTTTTTTCTCCCAGCCTACTCACTTCCCTTCTCTTTGGGAAACCTCAAGTTTAATCTTTTCTGATTCCTGTGGGCACAAAGAACTGCCCTTGTATTCCTCCTCTTGTAGAAGAGCAAGTTCACCCCATTCTTTAATTACCAAAGTATCTTTATTGAAGCAGGGTGGCAGCACAGTTGCCTTCATTTATAAGACTGGGGTCAGACCTTCTGAACTCCTGAGCCTAGTAATATTAATGCATGTTTGATTACAGTTAGCACTCTTATTGTGTGGCAAGCTATGGCTTTTGTTTACTTGTCGTTATTCTCTTTTCTATCTTTCTGAAAACGTTTTCTTTGACTAACAGTGCAGCCTGAGCAGGGAAGAAGCATGTTTGAGAGTGTCGTGGAGCTATGCCACCTGGGAACCTTGCAGACAGTGATTTGGAGAGACGGTCTGTCTGCTCATCTGTAGGCTCTGTAAGAGCAGAGCATGAAGAGGTAGAGCTTGCTCTGGCTCTTAATTGTCATGTATAGTCCTGAAAACACTGAGAGGTTACTGAGCTGTTAAACACAACAGAAAGCTAAGAATCTGTATCTGCTAAAAGCTATGCTGAGAGTGTAATTTAAGATACTAAAATAGAAACAACTTGACCTCATTTGAAGCTCTGTATGTAACTGAACTCTTTGCTGTTTGGGAGCCAAGTGTGTTTATTCAGTTGGGAGTAGTATGACTGCAAATGTTGAACCAAGAAAGCTTTTAGTAGTTGCATAGGTAAAGTAGGAAAGCTTTGCTGGGTAGCTTTCTCTCAACACCTGCTTCCATGACACATCTGCCGTGGTTTGTGAACTTTCTTCTTCACTTCTAACTTCCTCTGTTGCACTCAAAACACTACTAGTAAATGAAGATGCCTACTGCCTTTCTTTTAAAGTGGGCTGTGCTCGTTTTTCATTTCTCTAGCAACCCCATCGCTTGCTCTCTTAAGCTGGATAACTCTCTGAGATGACCTATCTGATCTGTTTGCTTTCTTTGTACGGCCCATAGGGTAGAATACATTTTTTTTTTTTAAGGATCTTTGTTTAATTCTCTGCAATGGCTCTTGCATTGCCCAACTTAGTTTTGAGCTGCAGCCATAAGCTTTTACGACAGGCTCAGGACAAGATCACTGATGCACTTCTCTGCCTGATAGGTAAGGGACTTAGCTAGTGAGTTCTCGGTGTTTGGAAGGGCAGTACTGAGAGAAGGTTTCTGCTCATTTCTCTGCTTTTGATGGTTCTTTTCAGGTAATTGAAGATAAGTCCCACTGATTAGGGAAGTTTGATGGAAGGGTTGTTGGGAAAAATGCATATTTCTCTGATATGCTTCCTAGAAAATTAAATCTCTGTGTACCAGAGAGAAAAGCAAATGTGGTATTGGAAAGTGGAGTGTTTGAGTGCACCAGAAATATGTAAACCCAATTTTAGTTGGCTTGTGCATACTTTAACTTATTATCTCTCTACCATTAAGATTCCAGTGCTGAATATTCAGGTGAAAATATTCCCAGCTCTCTGTACTGTCGCTGGAACCATATTCTCCTGTACAAACTACTTTGGTGTGATCTTCACAGGCGGAGTTGGCAAAAATGGATCCACTATAGCAGTGAGTACTTGGTTCTGCTGCTTTTACTTCTTCTTCAGCACCCTGTGGCTTTCCAGACATGTCTTCAATTTTGATTTAATGTAGGAGCTCCTACATGTAGTCTCCTTTCACTTCCTTCCTGGCTTGGAGAAAAGGTAAATATTGTCTGCGTGAGACTAGTGGTTTTAGGAGTCAAAAAAGAGTTTTAAAATTTGAGTGGTTAAAAATGCTTATGGTACTTTGATATTAGCTTTTGAATTGATCATAGAAAACAAGTTATGCAGATACACGCTCCCTCAGAGTTCAAAAAAAAAAAGCCCAGTGCAAAAATCCGTTCAGAAGGACGTCTATCAAGCAGGTTGGCTATGGTTTTCATCCTTCTAGAAGATGTGCGTTTTCAGTGAAAACATGAACATTACACAAGTGAGGGGAACTAGAAAAGTATCTTCAGCTTCAGTAGAGAAGATGATTGATTTTTGGAGTCCAAGGGGTTGTCCAAGAAACCATTCTATACCAGCATAATAAATATTTGTTTCCTAAAAGAACTGTTTTAGTTAAATTTGTCTAGCTGGCACAGAAGGTCAGTCAGTAGTACTGTCTTCTGTCACTTGTTAACAGAATCAGCCCCTACCTGTTAGACAAGTGTCAAAACTGTGCGTTTTTTTGCTGCCTAAAGCCTCTTCTCCCTCTCATCTTGTTTTTGAGGCTGTGACTTAAACTAATTTACAATCCAAACACGAGGCGTGTAGTGGGTGCCAGCGCAAGAAAGGCTCAACCACATCATCAAACAACACTCGTTCAGGTTTCAACATATTTTGTTCCCGCTAGTATGCGTGTACTGAAAGACACATTTTTAATGTGATGTTAGTTACAAACCACCTGTCTGCATACCACACAAGTGTTTGGTTTGCTGAATTTTTTTGCAATGTGTATGTTTTGTTAATTTAACACTTTATCTTACTGTAGGGAACGAGCGTCCTTTCACCTTTTCTTCATATTGGGTCAGTGATCGCATTAGCTGCAATGATCTACAAGAAATCTGCTGTACAGCTCTTTGAAAAGCATCCCTGCTTGTATATACTTACTTTTGGTTTTGTATCTGCTAAGATAACAAATAAGCTGGTGGTAAGTGCCTCTGAATCGTTAAGTTTCTTTTGTTACTGCAGTAGAACTTTTTGTAGCTTTTAAAGTTCTCTGCATGTTTCATCGACTGACTTTATCCTGTTTTGTTTCCTGAAATGATTCAGTGCTTGCGCTTCACGACTTCTTTGACAAGGGGAATAGAACATGAGCCTTTCTTTGCATTTGAAACAGGAGTAGTAAACTTCAAGCTCAGGCCGTGGTTACATAGTGCCAGTACAGTTTACAGTTCCCTAAGTTCTGTTCCTCTTCCCCAGCTGTTCATTCACATTTCTGCAATGCATTTGTGCACGTGGTTGATAAACTGGGCTGGGAACAGAGCTGGCCGAAACCCTCCCCGCGTGCAGGTGCAGAGGGGAGGAGAGCCTGCTGGAGGAAGGAGCAGAGGAAGAACTGCTGAAGCCAGCTAAAGAGTTCTGACGAAAGTTATGTGACATTTAGAACAATTACTTGGAATTTACCTTAATAATTGTAACTGCCGTTATTTCTTTCCAGTTGTTTAACTGGTTTGTACCAGGGAACAGATGGCAATGCTGCCAAGAGAGGAGGGGATGCCCTGTTGAACGCAGAGCTGCTGCCCCACACCACCTCCTTAGTTCTGAAGACGTACCTTGTATTGCCATGTGAATTGGATCAGTGTTGGACATAACTCACAGGGAAAGAAAGGGTTATTTTTAACCAAGACCTGTTCACCCCACAGTCACATAAACAGTTGTGTTGGTAAAAGTGAGGATGTGGTGCAGGACAGCCTCTGTGCAGTGTGTGTGTGTGTGCACACGTGGGGGAGAGCAGGAAGGCTGTGCTCAGGCACGAAAAGGTGTGATCACTGAACTTATACCAGAGAGACGGTTATCCTCATCAGACAGCGATCAGTTGGTGAGGTGTGAAGAACACCAAGGGTCTCTGAGATCTAGCAGTTGTGAATTTTTGTTTCCAGACTCAACTAAACATAAAAATTCACTCTTCTCTTGCCATTTACTGTTTTCTTTCTGGCAAGAGGAAAAACTTACGGGTGAAAAAGTGTAAATTTTTTTTCCTATAGCTACGTTCTTTGTCTTAATGAAAGATATTTCTTCTCTGCAAACCTTGCATCTTGTGTGGCTGTACACTCTTATAGCTAAACAGGATTACTGCTGCTACTTAAGTACTTGATATAGCTCATAATAAATGTTACTTGGATGAAAACTTTTTTTGGCTGTGTATTCTGAAATCACTCTACCTTTGCTGGAGTATGTTTACTACTTAAACTTTTTTTTAATGTAGGTTGCACACATGACCAAGAGTGAAATGCACCTGCACGACACAGCGTTCATAGGCCCAGCACTGCTGTTTCTGGACCAGTATTTTAACAGCTTTATTGATGAGTATATTGTACTTTGGATTGCCCTGGTAAGTGTGGGCTCAATTTCTGTTTGCCAGCAATTGTTACAAGCATTTCAGTGCTTTTTCACAAATACTGTTTGCCTTGGTTGAGCCTTGCTTAATCCCCTAGAGGATGGTGGTCTGGGAATGTTCCTGAGCTGATTTTTAAATAGGGCTCATGCCAACTGAGGTAAACAGGGTTTGCTTGGTAGTGTAGACTCTGTGCATAGTTTAAACAGACTTTTAAAGCCACGTAGCAAATACTCTATTCTAAGCTTTGAATATTTTGAAGATCTGTGGTGATGCCTAGTTAGTAAGGGAATGTAGTAAAGTGAAGTGTGTGGCTATGCCTTAATCTCTTGACATGTACATCTGTCATTACTAGCTGCAAATGTTAAGAAAAATCTTAAGGTAAACATGTGCTTACAGAACACTCAAGCTTACTCTACTAAAACAGTGTAAACCCCTTTAATAAATAGAACTGATATGTACTGTTATCACTATTCAGAGTTAATGGGGCACTTCATATTATCTGTATAGTAAACTCCTTTTCCCCTCCCCCTGACTCTAGACTTAAAATGGTTTTATAAAGCTGGAAGAAAACCCAATATCTTTAGAAACTGTAGGAATAAACATTCAGTAAAGGCAGAGCCGGAGACTTGGTTCTAGAAAAGCAGACCCTGAGTGCTTTTATTCTGAAGATCATGAACCATGTGATACTTTTCTGTCATGGAGACATAGATCTAAACACATGTAATTTTTTTTCCCTTGGCAGATCTTTTCTCTCTTTGATTTGCTTCGTTACTGTGTCAGTGTGTGCAATCAGATTGCTGCCCATCTGCACATCCACGTATTCAGAATCAAGTCCTCCTCCACACATTCTAATCACCATTAGTAAATGGGGGGTCGCCATATGGAGAGATAAGAAAGTTGGCTTTCTACGTCAAGGGATATGAAGATATGTAGGAGACTAAGGCAAAAGCAGATAAGAACAAATTAATTTATGATAATCAATGTTGTATAACTTTTATTCTTTGTTATCGGTAACACTCCTTAACTAGTCTCCTGCCTGAGAGAGTGAATTCCAAGTACACCCTAGTCAACTCTACGTGTAGTCAACTCTGTTGGTTCAATGCCCAGGAAAGCATGCAGGGAGTAATGCTCTGTCTTTGTAACTACCTTGATTACAAAATAATCTATATATGGTGAATGGATCCCCAAACGACTCAAGTTTCTAATGTAGTATAAGTACAAGCTGCAATACAACTTGCTTTTAATTTTAATATTTCATCATCTCTTAGTGAAATACTTGTTTAGTGTCCACTTGAAATTTATTTACTAAAGACCTGAGCTGGTAAAAACAGAGATATCGCACTAGCTTGTGCAGCTGAAGTAGCTGACAAGGTTTGAGTCCAGGTTGATGTGGTTCATTTGCTTATGCTTTGCTGATGAAAGCAGTTTAATGCTAAAGAACAATACATTGAGCAGGGTACTGCAAGTGGAAGGGATGACTGGCATGCAAAATAGTGTGGTATCTTTGTCAATTAATTTTATTTTTTTAAATAAACATTATCTAAAAGACAGCTTATTTCTCAATTTTCTTCAGTGGAAAGACTTTAAAAAGAAAATTTTACTGTTTACTTTTTTATGTATAAAACTTAAGCAAGATTTCCTTTCTGCTCTTAATAAATAAGAATTCTGAGAGCAACAGTTGTCTTTGTGTCTGCTGCTCTGTCCTGCTGGGAGAAATGCTTAAACTTAAGAAGTGCAATCCATCCTGCTGTTTAGAAAGCAATTTCCAAATGCTTTACTTGTGTATAGTGCTATCATCCCAGGGTCTCTAAGAGCTTTCTCTGCTACATAGCACTTTTTTTTTAAATAACATTTTAAATGTGGTGGACTGAGTCAAGGTGGCTAAGTTAAATTTAACAGAGGGTTTAACAAGTGAAGTGCCGCAGCATGCGCCACAGGCCCCGGCATTCAGAGGGGAATTTCAAACCCTGAATTAAGTGCCTAGGCTTGCTGTGCAGAGCACAGAGAGCGCCTCCAGAGCGTGTTCTGCTGTGGCCGTCAGGGAGCTGCTCAGGGACAGTCGGTGGGAAATGCTACGAACCCAGTGGCTGAAATCCTGGCCCTCTGACTGTGAAGCATCTTTGGATGGTAGGAAGATGCCTCTGTCTATAGGGAATGCAGAGCCACAACAGGCCTGAAGACACTGGTGAATGTCTCTCCTTTCAAGGAACTGAGCACAGCTCACTTTAAGAATAATAGAAGTACAACACCAATAAATCAAAACCCCACTTGGCTGTGGGAAGTGATGACATGTATTTCCTGTGATACCCTGGTGATTAGAAAACTTGCTTGGGAAGTGGGAGAGAAAATTCAGTTCCTTCCTCAACCTAGAGAGCTTTTAAACTCCTTTTTCCATCTCCCTAGGATAGTACCTGGTGCCAGGGCTGTCATGGATAGAGGGGGGAGTTTTCCAGGAGCTGTGTCCTTGGAGAGAGCACAGGAATGTTTGGGCTAGAGAGAGAACACAAAAGCAGTGTGGCTCTAGCTGTTGAAATGTTCCCCTCTGAGAGGGAGGAACTGGGTCCTGGTCCCTGTTGATATGTTGCAGGAAGTGCAAGCTGACTTCCTCAGCTGAGCCTTTAGCGCCTGGACATGTTTGGTCTTGCAGTTTCTCTGGCCCAGACAGTCTTGGGTTCCTTCCTGCAGGATGATGCTGTTTCAACAGAAGTGAGTTGGAGATCTGCTCCTGTGACCCTCTGGGTCATGCTTGGGGAATGGGGCGCTAGGGAAGGGGAAACTTCTTCAGGATGAGGAGGAAATCTAATGTAGGCCTCCTCACTTCATGGAGGAGCCCTTGAGCTCCCAACCATTCACAAGCCTGCAAGCAGCTATTTTATGGAGGGGACTCTCTTGGGGACCTGACCGTATGTGTGTGCATTGGGGGTTCCCAAAGGGCTCCTGCCAGACAGAAGCCTTTGGGAGAGTTTGGTTTCCTTACCCTGACTGTGACTGTTTTGGGCATACCTGGGGCGCAGCTCTTAAGTGTCCTGGAAATGTTAAGGTCCAAGTGCCTCTATAATGTGAACACCTCCAGCGCAAGGTAGCAGCTGACTCTTCAATATCACAGTTTTATAAAAAAGTAGAATTTAGATAACCACCATATTTAGTCTTAAACAACTATATTCAGCTGAGTGAAGGGTTGATTTGGATAGTCTGGCCTCTATTGCTGCCCTTCAAGGGGTGAGCAAGGCAAAGTGCAAGACTGGAATAATGTTAAGGCTCTGAGGGCTTGCCTTCTTTCATGCTCCATTTGTTTCTTTTCAGCAGCACAAAGGGGTTGCAAAACGCAGTAGCTCAGAAAGTCCGTCGCTAGGGTGTAAACGATTGTCCAAAATGCAGGCAAGTAGAATCATGCTCTCAGTCATTAGGGTTTTAAGATTAAGCTGCTCCAAATAATTTATCAGTGATGCTTGAGGCTGTGGTATAGTGAAGAATTAAAATCTTGAAAGGGCTGGTTCAGACCGTGCTTTCTTAGGAAACGCGTCTAAACTAAAGACTACCGATGTTCACAAAATGCAATATGGTAACACCTTTTCTTGAGCTTGACTGGAAGTTTGACTGCCCTCAGTATTCAGCCAGCCAGGAGCCATTTGCCGTTTCTGTCCTGATTAAAGTTTCAGTGTTATCAGGGGATAGTCCTCTGTTCTGAAATGTTACTGCTTGTAATCTAAGCTACGTAAAGTGTTACTATGGATATAGGTATTGTATAAATGCCTGTAATAATGGAATAAATGAACTTTACCCCTGGCACTTGCACATTACAATACTGTCTTGTTTGTAATTGTAGGTTATCTTAGATAGGCAATGTAGACCTAAGGCTGTCCAAGGAGTTGGGAAAGGGAACAGGATTACTGAGTAAATTGTGCCGTATTTCGTATGCTCAGCCTGATTTTGTGACAAGCTTTTTTTTTTTTTTTTTTTTTTTTTTTTTAAACTTCCTGTTGCATTTGGTGGGCATGGCACAAGGAAGACCTGTGTGTAAATCTTCAAAACAAATGTAACCTGCTCTCCTTTGGGCACGTTTTCCCCTAAAACCACACAGGCAAGGTGAAAGTGTCCACGTGGTGTTGCAGTAGTGCCTCTTTTTTGAAGAACTGATAAAGGGGTTCCCCTGCTTAGGCAGGGAGCATAACACAGGAGAGAGACAGGCAGGATTGCCTTCAGAAGGCCCTGTTTTTGTTTAATCTGACTGTCTCAAATTTTATTTCATGCAACTATTTTTCGCTTCGTGCCCTCCTACCCTGCTTGCACCAGACCAGGTACGTCCAGTGTTGCTGTGCTGCATGTTGAGGTTGGGATGGAGTTGCAGAGAAGTTTAATCACTTCCAGAGAGCAGGAAATGAAGACTGCAGCAAGTTCCAGAGCTTATAGCCAGGTGGGGAAATGACGTGAGGTAGGAGCTGTGTCTGTTATTGCACTGGAGCAATCTGAAAGCACTTAGCAATAATGACTGCATTGACCCTGGTAGGTTAAATATACTCAGGACTGTTTGCTTGCACTGAGGCCAGCTGGCACACGCCATAACGTGAAACTTATCTCCCAAACAGGGCAGCTGCATAGCAGGGATCGAACTGCAACTCAGAAATGATTCCCGAGCTGACTCCCAAACTGTGCCTGGGAATTGTTTGTACGAGTGTTAGTTGGCTAATACTATGCTGGGAAGTATGTTAACAACTTAGCAGAATAAATGAGTGCTTTCCCGTTCCGGGAAACATTCCTTGGCACTGTTTTATTTACTATTTCAGATTCAGACCAAGTGTTAGACAGATCCTGAGCAGGGGTATTTGGAAGAAGAACTTAAAATTATGCTGGGAGATTTGCTAGTACACTACAATGTGACCTGAACCCAGCTGGATGTGTCCCTGCTGCTAACAAACAGCAGCCGAGCATCTACAACAGCAAACACAATGCACTCAGCTACAAGCAGCTGGTTTTAGAGAAGCAGACGAATTCAGAGAAGAAATAAATAGGGTATTTTTCTTCAGCATCTGCCCTGACTTTCAGTACGGTGTTGTCTGTCTTTGCTGATCTGGATCGATCACTGGGATGTGCAAGCTTCTTGCGATATCCAGTCTGTCTACCCTCTGCTCAGGAAACAGAGGATGTTAAAAGCTCTTGCTGGGTTGCACCAGCCTGATGAGTAAGCAAACGTGGCAATATCAAGGTGTTTTCCAATGCCAGGCCAACCTAACTCAAGAAGCTATACACATTGCTGCTCCAGAGTTGCATCAGTCACACAGGGCTTAGGGAACAAGGACAGAGCCTTCAGGAAGAGTAAAAATGTACTGAAGGGGAAAAGACACGGTAGGAGTTAGGGGGATTGGGGAGGGTCCTGGAACAGATTCAGGGTCTGGGCTCATTTTCTCTCTCTTTGCAGTATCCTGAGCCACTTACAGCTGTGAAGCTCATGCTGGGATGGGGAAAAAGTAGTGCCAGAAAGCCCCCTTGCTGTGTGCCTGTCCCTGCTGTCCCCATTTGTCTGTCTTTAGCTGATGGAGAAACACAGCTAGGAACGATGTTCTTGATTACAATAATAAAAGGAAATGTGCTTTAAGTAACAAAAGGTTGTATTTCGGCCTATTCTTTGACCGACAGTCATGCAAGTGGAACCAACCCTTTTAACTCGCTGTAGCTAACCCTTGCCAGATCTCTAGCACTAGCTCCATTTGAACAATGTTTTTTTAAACTTAAGGACTAGTTTTTGCACATCTTCATCGCTTTCTTCAGCAGCTAAGGACTAACCTTCTATAAAGTTTTTCCTCATGCAAAGGTTAAGCCACCACAGATCATAAAATCCAGTCCCATATGTGACTTCCAATTCTTCATTACTAAGGAGCTACGTTCAAAGCAAGGGCTTCCCATTTTTCTCGCTGAGATGTTGTGTTGCACTTCCCAACCGAAAGGGTCAGTGTCTTCTCCGAAGGGCAACGAAAGAAGCAGGAGAAAGGGGACAAGCGGTCTTTTCAAAAGGGACAATTCTTGATGGGTGCCCTTGACTTGCTTTGTTGTTTTCTGCTGGCAGGTGAACATTTTTAAATGAAAAAAAAGCACAGGAAAAAAAAAAAGAAAACAACTAATCTTTAATGTCCTGTAAACTACCTGTAGCATTCTCTCTACCCAGGAGGGGAAACTTGTGGAACCAGGGAAAATCATCTGCAGTGCCAAAACCCTCTATCTTTTAACAAATAGTCCCCTCCCTGCCCCCAACATACATTGGGTTTGAACAAAAATAAACAATTTTTTTCACCACAGCTAGAAAGTTTCATTTTTGTTCACAGTTTCTGTACTCTGTCCAGCTCTTTTTTTTTCCATCACACCCGTGCATGACTGCACAAACGCAGTTACTTTTAAAATAAATGCCCTTCGCATCTGTCTCGTTTTCGTTAGATGCTCAACAGCTCTGAAATCGAAGGCTGCCTGGCAGCCAGCCTGCTTATATATATATTTTTTTTTGTACAAAAAAAGAAAAAAAAAAACCACTCTCACCACGACGCTCGATGGCAACTCAACGCTACGGCAAAGCTTGCAGCAACGCCCGCTTTTGATAAACGCCCGAACGCGCGCGCGCATCCCGCGGGTACCGAGCGAGGCGGTGGGTCGGCTGCGCGACCCAGGCTAGGAGGACGAAGCTACGTCTTGCGTACTGGGCGAGAAGCATCTGGACCCGGTTTGGCTGGGAAGAAGCAGGCAGATCCGCAGCCGGCGCCAGCTTTCCATGCTGCGGTATTCGTGCCCCGGCTGAAGGCCTTAGCCAAGGGCGAGGACCATAATCTAGCTTTAAACCCGCTGCAGGCATCACCTTTCAGAGATGGCGCTGAGATGAGCTGTAAGGTTTTTAAGAGAACTTGGCACCGAAGCCAGCAAAAAGTAGGACGTCGACGTGTTTTGCTGTTGAATTTTAACAAATAACTTCCTCCCTAGCCAGGGCTGTTGCTCTGCTGTTTCCCTCCGCTACCAAACGTAGCCCTGTGGCCTTCGCAGTTCGATTACAGCACAAATAAATAACCTGCTGGAAGAGAATATTTTCATTTTTTTCAAAGAGCTAAACTGGGAGCGTTGCTCGCAGCGGTAACAGCTGCCCCAGAGGAAACAGCCCTAAAATTCGCCGAGACTTTTGAGTTCCTGCCACTACCGAGCAATGAGCCTATCTCGATAGAAAATAAAGTGAAACAAGTGTTAATAATAGAAACCTTGGAAACGCATGCAATGGGCCGTAACTTATTTGCAAAATCTAGCTTTGTTTTAATTAGAAGTAATTTCCTGTTTTTTTTTTCTTTCTTGAACATTTACTCTCCAACCCTTGCCGTCCTGCGGCCGGCAGGCGCCTGCTCCCTGACTTCCCTGCGTCTCCAGGCGAGGTCCCGCCGGCTCCGACGGGCGCCGCGAGAGCCGCGGTTTGTCCCTGATGCTAGCAAGATTGGAAACGAAATCACAGCCTGCTCGCTAGCTCCGTGCAAAAGAGTTTTCCAGTGCAATCGTGCCCTGAGGGGGAGGAAAAAAAAAAGGGGGGGGGTGGTAGAAACTGGTGTCCGGTGCTGCCCGCAAGGTGCAGGCGGATGGGCAGGCACTGGTGGATGAATCCGGCGGAGTCCGGCGCGCTCTGCCCGCCGACGGGACGCGGGTCGGGTCTGCTGGCAGAGACCTGCTCAGCCCCAGCCCTGCTCCTCGCTCCCCGGGCTGGGCTTCAGGAGTCCCTTCGGTGCTTCTTTTGTTCGTGGTATTCTGCTATTTTCTGCTGGAAATACGCTGCGGGCAAGAAAAGGGCGCTGGGTAAACGTAAGCCTTTGAGCCGTTCGTTCCTGTTCAACTTTTGCGTTTCCTCTGCAGCCAGCAAAGGAGTGAGAAAGCAGGAGGCGCTGAGGATGCAAATACCCGCAGAGGTGCTGCAGACCGAGAACATAACTAGAAAGCTGGGCTTGTGCCCCCTCCTCGCTCGGGACCCCAGGCAAACCCTGGGCTGCGCCTGCCCGATAAAGTCTGCCCCCAAAAAGGGCAGCGAAAGCAGCAACCAAGCCCCGAGCACCCGGGCAGGTCACAGAGAGGGACCCACCGCGGGCACCGGGCTGGCAGGATGCTCCGCTCTACCCGGTGCCCCCTGAATTCCCGGGAAGGAGGAAGGAGCGCTGGAGCCAGCACGGCCCCACGCCGGAGCTGGGGGCAGATATGCGTCAGGGCCCGCTGTTCCCGCAGCCAAGCCAAATATTTGCGCTGCTACCGGCGTGTTTATCTAAACACTGTGCTCTGGTTAATCCTGCCCCGTCCCCAATCAAGTGGCAAGATCCAACATGAGCTGGTTGCTTGTCCGGGATGGAGAAACGTGGCTGCCGAGGGCAAGCTTGGTGCAACCCGCTGCCCTGAGCGTCCTCCGAGGCAGAGTCCCGAGCTGCAATTTCGGGATGAGAAAGAGAGAGACGGCGACATTTACCTTCCTGGGGGATCCTGCTCTTTTCTGCTTCCTCAATAAATAGGGAAAACATGTTGGTCTTGACAAACTTCTTCACAAACTTGCGGTTGGTCTTGGAGGCGACGGCTTTGCAGAACGCTCGCTCCTGGAAGGTGCCCTGCCCGTTTTTGCCCCACTTGATGTGCGAGGCGTAGTGGCCGACTATGCGGACGAAGAACTGCACGAAGGCCTCGGAGACGAGCGCGTTCACTTGCTCGGACGCTGGAAGAGGACACAGAGCGTGAGAGGTGGGGATGGGACCGCTAAACACGGGAAGGATGGACCTGGTTCACCCCGACTGGTTCGCAGTCTCTGTATCCCCAGAAAGGACTATTTGCTTAAAATCTCCATCTGCCAGTGAACCAAGACCAGCCCTTAGCTAATTTTGCCAAGGGAGCACGCGCTGCGTTTGCTTTCCAGGGCGGCAGCGGCTTTGTCTCTGGTGCGTTGGCAAAAACTGAGTTTTTCAGCAAAATCAGTTGCTCCTGCTCGCCCGTTTCTCAGAGCAGGGAAAAAAGGCCAAGGGATTCCCTACCTGTGGCTGCATTTCATTACAAATTAGGGCAAAACCAGGTACATAGAGGAAAGCCATTTCGCTGAGCGCTCCAGCCACTGGCAGAGGGCAGCTGGCGCGCGTCTGGCCGGCTGTCACGCCATCGCCTTACTCTGCACGTTGTTGTTGCTGTTGTGCCGGTTCAGGGACGTCAGCACCTCGTTCTGCAGCTTGGCGGGCAAGATCTCCTCCTCGTCGCCCACCTGCAAGGCAACGGACCGCTGAAGCACCCGGCCCTGCCGGGCACCATGGGAATGGGCAGTCGTTAGCGGGGTTTTCCGCGGGGGCCCGTTAATTATTGCAGGCTGCGGTGGCGATGCTGGGAGCGGGGCTGCCCGAGGACCTGCGGGACGCGTGTCCCGTGCAGACGCTGCTGCCGCCTGATTTTTCTCAGTGGAGAAATCCCTTTGTGGGAAATTCCTCCCGGATGGGTGACCTCGAGACATCCCCGATGCCACAGTGTGAAAGCCACCGTGCGGCGGGGAAGGACGGGGAAAGAGGGCCCTTCCTAGGGATACCCAGGCCAGGCAAAGCCACGCGTTGCACAGCGGGGACCTACCGCCTGGAGGATCTTCCCTTTGCACAGGTCAACCAGCAGGGCCTAAAAGGAACCAGAGAACAGTTGGTTCTAACTCTCCCAAGGCTAAAGGCTCAGGGCTTGCCTGATGCTGGGGGCCTGGCAGCATCCAGGTGCTGCCCCAGCTGTGGACGGAGGGGACACACAAGAAGCCCCAACCTCCATCTTCCTCGGCTGGGAAAAGGGCCCGACCACAGCTTTCAACCCCAGAACCAGCAGAAATCTAGGGTGATGGATTAGCCAGCGGCTCCTTCCAGACACCTTCCCTGCCGTGACACAATACCTCTTCCATCGGCTGATCCAGGACCCGCTCCAAGTGACGCATCTGGATGCCCACCATGAAGGGCGTGGGGCAGCAGACGGTGTCGAGCAGGCACTCGGGGACCACGGGGATGTAGGTGTGAGCCCACGTGAAGGGGTAGAGGAGAGCGGCCACTGCATGGATGCACTGCGACAGGACACTGCGGGACAAGGAGCCGTCACGGGGATGCCCAGCGCCTGCGCTCTGGTCGCGCCTGCGCTGCACGAGGAAGCAAGGGGACTTCACAGCTCCGAGGAGGAGCATCCCCTCCTGTGCATCCCACGCTCCATTCAGAGGGTTTTTTTTTCTTTTCTTTTTTTCCCCCCCCACTCCTAAACATGTTGGGACTCACCTGAGCTCCTCTGCCAGGAAAATGAGCCGCCGCTCCAGGACGGCGGAGGCGAAGATGTGCAGGATGAGCTGGGGGCTGAGCCGCTGCAGCAGCGCCTGGAACTCCACGTGCTCCAGGTGGGCATCCACGGGCCGTGTGAGCTTGATGAGCTGGGGAGGGAGAGTGGGACCTCTCATGCACCTGGCCGCCAGCCCCACCACATGGGACGAGGACTCGCAACAGTGGCGGTTGAGGACCCGCGACAGTGGCAGTTGAGGACCCGCTCTGCAATATTGCTATTAATGACCATGAGCGCCCCTGGTGCTGCCCCGACCTGCCCCGAGAGTTTGCAGCATCCTTAGCAAGTTCCTCCTGCAAGGGATGAACCTGGTCTTGTCCTGCCTGGAGATTTCCCTGGAAACAAGGATGTGCAATGCTGAGGATGCTGGGGAAGCTAGCGGGGATCTGCACTGTGGGGTTTATCGAGCGGGGCACTGGATTTTTAACCAAAACGCTTCTTTTCTTCAATGCTCATCAGTCGCTGCTAAGAGATCAGCAGAGACATGTCAGGATCGGAGCAGCTGGCAGCTTGCCCGAGAGCAACAGCGGAGAAAGTCCCCTGGGAATGGGGAGGAGGGATTAGGGCAAGACTTCTGCTATAAAAGCCGCACAAGCTCCCTCCAAAGGCTCTCTGCGAGGGCAGACTTGCCGCGTTGCTAGCAAGGATGTCCCAGAGGCTAATTCTCTAAGGGGCGTTTGTGGGCCAGCTTGGCCCTGGCTGGCAATCTGCTAAGCCTGGTCTGTGTCTCTGCCGGGTGCTGCTCCGAGACAGTGGCTAGCAAAGGGTTAACAGGACTGCCTAGCTCATCACACAGCCCTGGCCCCTCTCCCAAACTTCCCCCGAGGTGGGAATTTCCCCTCGTCCATGCGCTCCAACACCCTTCCAGCAAAGCGGCATCATCCCCGCTGCCAGCACGGAGCTCGGCAGGGCTGAACAGCCCCTTTCCAGCCCGGATCCTGCAGGATCCGGCACGCAGTGCCTCTGTTCATCCTAGTTTCCCATTTATCTCCCATGCCTTGCTCCTGCCCGGTGCCCCAAAGTGCAGCTCTTTCGAAGAACAGCCCTGCGCACCCTCCTTCTCCTTCACCCCCTGCCGCGTTCCCGGCAGCCTGGCCCGCTGCCAGAGCATTGAGCAATGGGCAAAGCACTTGCACAAGCCTTCCTGGATGAAGAAATCGCTTGCAGCTTGATAGCCAGCTGGCAAAAGGTGCTCGAGACGCAGATCTGCGCTCTCGGATGCATCCCCGTGCTCAGCATTGAGGCTAATTTACCCATGCACGGGCCTGGTGCCAGGGCAGGTCCCCCCCTCTTTCCCACCCTGGCTTCAGGCTTGCTAGATGCTTGCACGGCAGCAATTGCAAGCCCTTGCCACTAAACTGGGGTGGGGTGGGTGCCAAGGCTGCACTGAGCACCGAGGTGTAAAGAAGAAGCTGCCGCTGAGGCTAGAGCTGGCCCAGACCCAACAGGAGCGGGTTAAATCTGTGCCAGGGTTGCTAACATTGCATGGTGGAGCTGGGTTTTCTCCTCCACACTGGAGAAATCTTGGGAACTTCTGGGACAAAATGTAAGTGCTCGAGGTGCCGTTTCAGAAACCCAGATGTAAGGAAATGCACCTCTGGCTCCAGCTCAAGGCCGATGCAGCAGCAATCCTGGGGCGGCATCACATGTCTCTCCTTGGGAGAACTGCTGGGTCCCATCCTCATCCTCACTGCTTGTCACCCTCCTCCCGTCCTGGGTGCGAGGTGGCACCTGTGCCCCCTGGGTCAAAAGGCTTCCAGCAGCCCAACCCACCACCTACAGCTCTGGCAAGCACCCAAGGGTGCTGCAGATGCCGAGGGTGCTCCCGGAGACAGCCCTGGCTCCCTTTGTCGGAACAGTCCGGGAGCCGTCCCTGAAACCCTCACCAACCTCTGTGCCTGACTCGGGGATGAAGCTTTTAATGGTGACGGTTTTCCCTGGAGCCGGGAAGGGCGATTCCCGGAGGCCCTGCATGAAGGGGTAAATGACCGCCATGGAGATCTGGCGCCTCTTCTCCACCTCGTCCAGGATCTGGGGGAGGCAAAAAGGGGCTGTCAAACCCCAGCAGACAGTGGGAATCAGGTACAGCAGCCCCTGTGGCTCCTGGGCCACTGCCAAGTCGGACGGAGCCACCGTGTCCTTACCTTGGAGAAGAGCCCGAAACAGCCCAGGCAGCTGATGATGCAGAAGACCTCAGGGAGGCGGGTGCCGCGGCCAGCTGGCTGGAAGAGGAAAGAAGGGAAAAAGGGTTTTAGCATCTCCGCGGCATGCATGCTGGCCCCGCTGCACCACGTGAAAGGAAGCGGCTCTCAAGTCACAGCCTTGGAGGCAGCCCCAGGTCCAAGTTCCTGAGCCTGCTGGCAGCAGCTCGGAAATGAGCTGACTTGCCCATGATAGGTGTTTCAACATGAAACTCAAAGTGCAATCAAAGCACCATTTTTGGGCCCCGTTTCCCGTTCCTTTGTGCAGGCATGACCGGTGTAGCAGCTTGACACAGATATTTCTGCTGGTACTCCTGCCCCGCTCTCCACCATCTCCTAGGCTAATCCTGCCTCCTACTGAAACGAGGACCAGTGGGACGACTTCCCAGTCTGTTGTTTTCCTTTCCAACTGGATTATCCTGGGGCCGTTTGCTGTTTGCCGTTTCAACCTTCCAGACACATCCAGCTTATGCAAACAGCCAAAGTTCGGCCCTGGATGCAGAACCGGGCAGGTTTGCCAGGAAACGTAAACGTGGCAGGATCCAGCAAGTTGCCGAGCCATGGTGCACAGCCCTGTGGCCTTACGCCCGTGCTTTAGCACCAAAGAAGACCTCTCCCATGACTCGCATCCCCCAGGTCAGCCAAATCCATGAGCGGGACTCGGCCATCTCCTTCCCTGATGAATGCCCCACTGAGAAAGGCATCGGATGCTCAGAAGCAATTTTTGGGGACATGACCGAGAGCACCCAGCTCCTTCCTTGCTCCTTCTTATACTGTCTTGGCCCCACGCTGCCAATTTTGGGTGTTCGGGCCAGCCCTGGGCTACACAAACACTGCCAACGTTGCTTTCCTCCGTCCAGCACCAGACTGTGCTTCGGGCATGGGAGAAGGGACTGCGTTCCCAGCATGAGGATGGGGTGACACGGCCACCGCTGACACGGGGATGGGGGCACCAACGGCAGGACACTCACCAGCAGCCGCCTACAGTAGCCGATCTTTCGGCTGCCGTCCACGTTCGTCAGGACGAAAGAAAAGGTTTCACTGCAAGGGGAGAAGGGGTCCAGTTTCAGGGTGCTGCCGGGGGAAAGGGGTCCCCGAGGGTGGCTCTCTGTCCTGGAAAACCGTGGCCGAGCCAAGCCCCCTGCAGCGGGGCAGGTACCTGGTGAACTCGGCGACGGGGGCCCAGTTGTTGCCGTCGGGGAAGCAGAAGAGGGGGATGGCTTGCAAGAGACGTTCCTCCTCCTCCTTCTGGCCCTTCAGCAAGTTCTCGCGCTGGAACAAAGTGATGCCCCAGGTCAGGGTGGCAGAGGGTGCTCGCAGCCTCCCCTGCACCCTGGGCACGTCCCCTGCACCCCAGAGCACATCTGGTGGCCCAAAGCCACCGCCAGCTCAGGCAGAAGCAGTAGGCATCTGCACAGCCCTGGATGAGCACCCCCAAAAGTCCCAATTTCTGGTGTTTTTACCCCATGGATAACGGGGCAAAGCAGAGGCACCCAGAGCCGCTGCCATGGACCTCTCCGCAAACAGGGGCTCTCCCCCATGTGCTGCCATTCTGGGATGTGATTTTGCTGTTGGTGCTCCCAGGACCGGGAATGAGGTCTCCCTTTTGGGAAACATGAGACCAGGAAGCACCAAGGGGCTTTTTCTCTTGGGGTGGGATAGCAGGGAGAAACCATCAGAGCCCAGCCTGTGGCAGGCAAAGTCCTGAGGTATGGATGTGCAGCTCCAGGGTGCTGTGGTATTTTTCTGTTCCCCTTCTCCCTGGCTCTAGGAATGGGGGAGAAGCAACCTCCCTGTTTCCTCTTAACTTCAGAAGACCCATCTTCTGGTCTTCCGCAAGCTGAAAAAGTCTCACGGCTCCTGCAGAAGTCCCCACGGCTTGCGGCTAACTTCATAAATCTCCCATGCCCAGAAACGTGGGACTAGATACCTTTGGGAACTGGTATGATATCTTGGGTTCATAATGTCCGTCCGGCATCTTCTTCAGTGACACCACCACCAGGTACTCGAAGAAGAACTGGCCAGCTGAATAGAAGACAGAGCTGCAATCTCCTGCCTTCCCCTGGGACCCCTGCGAGGGGTTGCTTTCTGCAGCCTGAGGATCCTCTTTTTGTCCTGTAGCCAAAAAGAAAAAAAAAAAAGGTGCCTGAGAAAGCCAAGGAGTTATCATGGCCCTGGCACAACAAGAAAGGCTTTTGTGGGTCTGTCAGATGAAATCGAAGAGCCCCAGCACCTGGGTGGGGGCGGACACCTCCGAGCCTGCCTTCACCCTGATCCAAGCGAGGGCGCAGAGCGAAGCTGGCACCTGGGATCCCAGGGAGCAGAAAATCTTTGGAGAAGACACCTGAGGCGAAGGTGTAGGAATGGCTTTAGAGCTCTGAATCAATTTCCTTAGGTCAAAAACCCAGCAAACAAACAGCCCGGGTCTTGTTCGAATGCCTCCAGAGCCTCCAGTAAAATGAATCCAAACCTCTCCATGCCAGATGCCCTTAGTCCTGGGAACTCTGCTGATTGCGAATAAGGGACTTGAGAGTTTTCCTTAAGATGCAGCTCCCAAAGCAAAGCAATTCCCTGAGACTACATCGTATTTCTTGATCTGCTGGTCGGGGAGCACAGCTTGGAAGCCTCAGCTGCCACAACCCGAAAAACTAGAAACCAGAATGCAAAGAGCCCTCGTTTGCCATCTCAGAGGGTCCCACGATGATCACAGCTGGGCAGCATGATGCGAGGGCTGGGAAGGATGAGAGTTAAATCGCAAGAGCGCTACCCGAGGCTGAGCAGCATTTCCCTGTCCCGGCAGCTGCCTGCGACTTCCTAACTCTCCAATTCCCAGCAGTGAGTATGTCCCAAGCTTGGTCTCTGCTCTGATTACAGCCGGGAGTTGGAACGGGAATGCATGAGCTGTTCTGAGGAATAACTAGCAGGGAAATAAACTGTAGTTAGGTTAAAACAAACAACTCTTGCAATTTGTCCTGGCATCCTGGAGTTTGGCCCTGGGCTCTTTCGGCTGTGCCGTAGCTCGGCTGCGGTGGGCTGCCCGTTTGGGCTTGGCAGCGCTCGGCTTGTCCCTCTCTCTCCCCAGTTCCCCACCAAAAGCCGCGCTGGCATCCTCTAACTACATGGGGCACGTGGGTGATGGACACCCCCCTCATGTTTCTGGCTCTCTAGCCAGCACCTCTAGTCTGGAAGCACGTTTCCACCCTTTCCACCACATGAGCCCAGCTGGAGGAGCTGCAGCATCCATCCCACCAGGCACCCCACCAGCCACGTGGTCCCTTTCCAAGGAACAGAAACGTGTTTCCCAATCCAAGGTGGTGTGTGAAGCCACCCACGGCACAGCTTTGCCCGAGGCTGCTCCACCTCCGCAGTCAAAGTCGCTCCTCTTGGCAAGGCAAAACTCATCCTGAAGAGCCGCCTCCTGTCCCCCACCGCGCAGCAGTGGGAAGCACATGGGAGAAAGCCCAGGAGTGCCTCGAGGAGGAGATGCAGATGCAGATGCTTTCGTGGTTTGTCACCAGCATGCAAACACCCAGGTGACAGCAGAGCAAGATGCTTCAACTTAGTGCTTGGTGTTTGCCTGCTCCATGCTTCATTCAGCGAATGGTCTGGGAGCAACCTCACGGCCACCAGGGTAAAGTGAAAGCCCAGCTAGGTCCCATCTACCCCGTCCCTCATGTGCCCAACATGGGATTTTTAGCAGCCCCTATATTTGAGGAATACAAGACCCACTGCCAAGCGAGAGCTGCGTTTGAATCTTATCAACGGGATTTCCAAAAATCCACATTGTTGTCATGCTGGGCCACGGGTCTGCCTTCGCAGACGGGTCCGCGCTCCCGCCCGAAGCACGGAGCAGTGCAGCAAGTCCTGCCGGGAGCATTACCCAGCAGACCTCCTCCTCTGAGCCACGAGCTAGCACGGGTCTGTTTGCAAAGCCCTCGTGGGCATATCCTAACTCCTTACAAGAGTATACCGCCTCGCCGGGCTGGACGAGGGGCTTTGGGGATGTATGGGGCCATGCAATGTCCCACAGCGTTGGACTGGTTTAAGATAGCATCAGTACTCAGAGCTCCCAGTTGACCAGCCGGGTTACCAGTCCCTCATGCAGCCAGTGATGCTCGGGGAGGTGGGCCCCATGCACTTGCTGGCAAGCCTCTGCGAGACCATGCAAGCCACGACTGTCGTGCCTTATCCCAAAGCAGGAAGACTTGGGGATCACCCCACTCAGATGGAGGACATGGTCCTCCTGCGCCAGGCTATGGCGCTGAGACAGCTGCGACCCTTCCCTCATCCCTGCAACGAGGGGAACATTCTCGGCTGACCCGGCCTGTGGTGGGGGTCAGTGGGGACGTGGGTCCCGGGAGTGTGGCTGCGGCTGCAGCAAGATAACAGGCTGCAGGTGCTGTGGATTTTCACCTCTCCCTCCCACCGCAGGTGGCCTGGCGAGAACAAAGGCTGCCGTGCCCGCACGTGGAAACGGCACCAGGATCGCCTGCGTTGAAAAGAAAAAAAAAAGTTTCGCAGCACAAACAGCGCCTGCCTACGCCCCATTGGCTTCCCAGCCGAGAGGGGGATTTCCTTCTCCGCGACGCCGAGGGCAGCGCCGGCACCCGCTCCGTGGCCTGGCAGAACCTGTTTAGTTCTGCCCGAAACACTCCCGGGCCATCGTGCAACGATGCGATCTCCCAACCCCGCGCGGCAATTTGCATGAGGACGCTCCAGCCGGCCCTGCTGCAGCGGGCAGGAGCTTCGCTTCATGCCCTGCGCGCACCACGCAGGCACCCACATGCCCCCCGGCAGAGAGGAAACAGCTTTGACTTTGGTGAAATGTTTCTGCTGAGCTCGAAAACCACGCGAGGTTTTGCACTCGCCTCGGTGCGGAGGCACAAAACAGTCCCCAAGGGGGGCTCGCGGCGAACCCCAAAGAGCCGCTGGCTGCCCCAGCCTACTCTGTGCTGTGGGTCCCGGTTTCTCCTTGCAGATGAATCCAGATCTGGCTTGAATCCAGGCTGGTACCCACCGCTGCCACGTGAGCTACAATCAGGTGGCCCAGAAAACCCTGACTTGTTGCTCCCCTACTGCCGAAATGCTCACAAATAACCAATTTCTGCCCTGGCCTCTGAAATCTCCTGCCGGCGCTGCGGCTCTGCCCTGTGCTCGGGGGCACCGTGCCCTCCTGGATGCCCGCAGCTAGCTCAGGCCGGGCCTGGCACGTCCCAGCCGGGCTCGCGCTGACCTGCGTGGCTGCAATCCCCGCCGGCTGTGACGCCGCTCCGGCGTGCCCTGCCTGCCATGTTCCTGCACCCTCGGCCGGTGAAGGGCCACGAACGCCTTTAGAGACGAGCGTGTGGGGGCTGCTGCCCTGGCTTAACCGGGGTCAATCCCCAGGGCATGGGTGAAACTCGTTTGGGATGGGATACGCTCCCAGGGGATGGGCGAAACTCCTTTGCGATGGGGTATGCCCCCAGGGGATGGGGTGCAACCCCCAGGGCATGGACGAAACTCCTTTGCGATGGGGTACGCTCCCAGGGGATGGGGTGCAGGGCTGAAGGTGGCCGACCCGGTGCGAGCTGGGGGCCGCGGATCCCCCCCGCCCGGCGGCATGGGGAGGCCGGTGCCGGTGCCCTCCGCTGCACCCGGACTGCGCTGCCCGGGAAAGTCCCCGCTCCGCCGGCCAGCAGCCCCCCGCGGCGCCGGGGCGGGCAGCGGGCAGCGGCAGCGGACGGACCCCGGCGCCCCCCGGTGCGCGGCGCGGCGGCCCCTCCCGGCGCTCACCTCTGCGGCCCGAGCGCCGCAGGCTCCGTCGGAAGAAGTCGCCGACCGAGGCCATGGTGGCCCCGGTGCGCGGTGCGGCCCCGGCGCGGTGCGGCAGGCAGGACGCGCCTTCGGTTCGCCGCGCTTGCGCTTTCCCGGGGGAGGAGGGACCAGACGGGACGGGACGGGGCGGAGAGGAGAGGAGAGGAGCGGCGGGGCCGGTCCGTACCCGGCACCGGCCTGGGGGCCCAGCGGTCCGGCACCGGGAGCGGGGGTGCTGGGCGCACCCCTGGGTATAGGGGTCCCGGGAGCACCGAGCAGCCGGGAGCGCATCTCGGTATAGGGGTCTCGGGAGCACCGGGCGTGGAGTCCCGGGACAACAGGGCACGGCGGTCTCGGGAGCACTGGGGAAGGCAAAGCCGGGAGCGTATCTGGGTATAGGGGTCCCGGGAGCACCGGGCACAGGGGAACCGGGAGCACAGGGTGTGGGGGAGCAGGGAGCACCCCTGGGTGTAGGGGTGTCGAGAGCACTGGGAATAGAGTCCTTGGAGTATCCCTGGGTATAGGGGTCCCAGGAGCACCGGGAATAGCGAAACTGGGAACATCTGGATGGGGGGGCAGGAGCACTGGGCACAGGGGGAGCTGCGCACCCCCGGGTATGCGGAAGGTGCCCTGCGGACACTGGGGGGGAGCCGGGCACAATCTGCCTATGGAGGAGCTGCCTCTTGAGCACAGGTAGAGGAGGGCACAGCGGGGCATGGGGGTCCCCCCGGGCCCAGGGGGAGCAGGGCACACCGGGGAGAGGGGGCAACCTCCGCCTGCCACTGAGACACGGTCGCTGCTGTCCAGGGCACCGCAGGGATGAGGGGGTGGCTCTGCTCTACATCGCCTGGGACAAAGGGCCCTGGCTCGAATCACCCAGCACCTCACCTGGGCTGTGGTCTGGCCTCCCCGACTGCCTCGACACCTTTTACACCCCGCGAGCCTGCTGCTGTCAGGGACTGTGTCCAGGGGGTGACACTGAACCGTCCCTTCCAGGGGACGGAGGTTTGGGGGTCTCCTGCTCTGAGGCGGGTTTCCCCAAGTTGCGTCTCTCTGACAGCGGCTTTCAGGTCCTTCCCAGCTCTGCGACGTGACAGGGAATCGGTGGAGCTGCCCTTTACTTATTATGCTGCTGTGCTTTCATTTTTGTGAATATTGGCCTCCTCACAAACTTCCCAGGCTGGAAACACGGCTGCAAAAGCTCCTCCTAGCTCCCCTTGGAAACACCAGCCCGGGCTGTGCTTTCACCCATGCTGGCATTGCTCCATCGGGAGATTTATTCCACATCAGGCGCAGTGACCGAGAGGCGCCTCGGCCGATTCCTTGGCTCGTCTTGCCCAAACCCTTAATGTTTTCTCTTCTACTTTTAGGCTCTGCCTATACCGTAAATGAAACACATGAACAGTCACGGGTGAGGAAGATTTTCAGTGCGATGAGCTGTGTGCAGTCCTTAGCCTTAGAGTATGGCTGTTTTCTTGGACTGGACAGATGTGGATTAGATGCCCTACGTCAAAGAGCCTCATTTTATAGTTTGTAATACCTCCTGTCAGCTTCCGCTTACACAACTATAACACATATATTTATTACCGCTTAGCCAGCTTGGTTTTTTAATTTAAATTTTTTAATTGATTTTTTTAAATTCATTTTTTAATTGAAGAGATTGGCACCAGCCTTACAGCTATAAGCGGGGTGGCCCCCACGTCAGCTGCTTGCTGAGCATCGGCCCCAGCTCAGGGCTGAGTTTGCAGCCAGAAAAAATTGCCTTCGCCAACTCACAGTGGTGGCGGATGCTTTCAAAACACCTCTCTGCCAGGACACAGGCTTGTAAACTGGAGCATCGCAGGTGTGCTGCTGGTGAATCATTAGGATTACTGGGTAATTACTGGTTTGGGGGGCAGCAGGATCTGCTTCGCGCTGGACTCAAGCCTAGGAAAGAGCACTTGCACTCTCCGGAGAAAAGAGCAGCTTATTTGTATGCACAGAGGAGAAATTTCATGTGGGCACAAAGCGAAAACAAAAATTTAGGGTATTTTTCCTCTTGATTTTGCAGAAAACTCCCCTAAATTCCTGGAAACTGGAGCCACCTGGAGAGCAGCTCCCTTGCCCAGAAGAAATCCCCAAATTCTTTTTTTTTCCCCCCCATATGCACAAACCTTTACTCTCTTCTCCCTTTGAGGCAAGTCTCTGACTGTGATAACGCCTTCGATAACGCCTCGGATCTGCTCACACGGCTTCTGCCTGCAGAAGAAAAGAGCCGTGTTTCCAGCCACAAAACCTCCCTGCTCCCGGGGAAACACTGTCCCTTTGTGCCCGTCGCACAAGCAAGCTAAACCTTGCGTTGCTAAAAGAGTTTGAACTTTTGAATGTTTCCACTGAAAGCTCCTTTCTGCGGGAATCCAGCCACCCACTGTGACAACAAATGGGCACATTGTGGGGTTCTCGGGGTTTCTGGCCACCACAGATGCAAAAGTTGCCGTCGTGCTGCTTTGTTACCACTGCCAAAGTTGTTTCGCTTCACTGAACCAAGCCCAGGAAGCTTTTTCTTTTTTGTTTTTCCTCTTTACTGTGAGCCCCGGTGCTGATAAATAGAAGCTGGAATTTGCCTTTCTGCAAACATCGTGTTTTCCCATGTATTTATACTGCAAACATCCAGCTGCTGGGAGACACCACTGCGAGCTGGAGCTCTCGCTGCGGAGCCGGGGCCGACGGCGGCTGCCTGCCAGGACTGAGCCCCGTGGGTTCTCCGGGTTTGCAGCAGCTCCGAGACAGGGGACCGGAGTGTCCCCGCCACCTCGGCCCTGCTTGCGCTGGGGCGCAGGGGCTGCGTGGCTCCTCACCCTCCTCTTCCTCCCCAGAGAAGGCCAAGCCTGTGGCCTCTTGCCTCTGCTTGGACCCCGAGAGCTCCTTTTCCACACCGGGGCGTTTCTCCCACTGGATGGCAGCATTAGAGCAAATAAACCTCTCCGAGGAGGCCGGTGGGCTTCTTCGAGACTGGCTGGGTCCTGCAGAGGCTTCCCACCTTGCTGGAGAGGGACCTTCCTCCAGAGAGACTTCTCTTTCTGGCCTGGTTGTCTTGCTCCAGGGAGCTGAGGACGTGCAGGTTCAGGTCACTTGTGTTTATTCTGGTTTTGTCACTGATGCTTCACTCTCCTTCCTGTTCGGTACTTTGTGATCTGTCCCAGTTCCCAAAAATGGGGTGCCACGTGACATCCTCCACCTGCCCCTCTTCTGCCTGATGCCCATGGGTGCACCGGGACCTGCTGGGACAGGGAGGCTGAGGGCAAGCGGAGGCGCTTCAGCCTGTGACCATGAGAGAAGCAATCCTGGACTGGACAAGGAGAGAGATGCCAGCCCTCATGGGACAGCAAAATCAGGACTTCTTAGCAAGATGCATCTCCAAACCCCCAAAGACCCCTGCTCCAATGCCCAGGATGCAGACAACTCAATATCCAAGTCAATATTCAAGAGATTGAAGGTTCTTGCCTAAAAAAATCTCGTCTTTTAGTTGTAGGAACCATTTCTGGCCCTGGCAGTTGCAGGGGGGAATGCCAGACCCCGGGGGAGTAGAAAGCAAAAGAGACCCGACCGCTTTTTCTTGCACTGAACTGATTTTAATGTCAGGTGTTTCAATCCTTCCTTAGGATTTCTTGGAGCTGGTGTTTGGCAGAGGGGCTTGGGCAGTGCTGAGCTGCCTGCGACAATTGGTGCTGGTCCTCAGCCCCCTTTTCAAATATAGTGCAGGGAAACCGTTCTTTTCTGGGGCCGTTTGACAGTCGGGAGGTGCTGAGACGTCTCAGCTTACAGGCTAACGGCCGGGCTGGCATCGCTGCGTGCAGAGGGGCGTCCATAGATAGAAAGGGTCGAGCTGCAAAGCCCAGCCTCAGGTGTAATGCGGGATCTTCCCTAGTCCCTCCCACACTGAGCCAGTATCTTGTTTTGGGTTAAAATTCCTCTGAGAGCCAAGTCCCATCTGGGTTGGCCCTTGGAGCATCAGGCCCTTGGTCAGGGGTTAATCACCTGCCCCGTGCAAAGCGGGCAGCTGATTTCCAGGCTGGCTGCACCCAATTTTGACGTCCAAGTGCTTGCTGCCCCTTTCTCCCCTCTGTTCAAAGCAGTTTTTCTCCCCCTCTTTGCCCCTCAATCAGGTCTGTGATGTGGAATTAGCCTTTGGCTGAGCCTGAGGAACTCATGGCATATGTGGATGGAGGCAGTGGGGTCTGACCTCCCGGTGCACTTTTTAAGGGTCTTGGGAGTCCCTCTTCCGAAGCTTTGTGGTTGAGCTGACCTGCCAGCACCAGGGATGCTGGGGACGATGGGGACCGTGGGTTGGGGTCGAGCTCAGGCGGTGGCACTGGGTCCCCCCTGCTCCTGCAGTGCCTGCGCTGGGCACCGCAGCCTCAGCTGCTTGCCCCGGCCCCGGGCGCAGGTCGGGGAGAGCTGCAGGGCGATGCCGGAGAGGGCCGGCACGGCTGGCAGGGAGCTTATTTCACTACTTGATAAATAAAAGGAGGAAACCGGGGATTTTCCAAGCTGGGCTGAGTGATCCGGGAAGGGGAGGGCAGGAACGGCGGTAGCGCCTGTGTCTGCTGAGGAAGGGAAATCCAAGGGTGAGTCCTGCTCCTCTGCGGACCGGGGTGGGCACCTGCTTGCACGGGGGCATCCTACCTCCCCATGAGCAGCAGAGAGCCCATGGCCTGGCCTCGTCTTCCTCCAGGGAGCAAGAAGCATTTGCAGCTTGGCGTTGTCCCCAGGGGGACAGGGGTGGCAAGAGCCTCTCCCCGTTTGCAGCGCTGCAAACCTCAACCCCAAACAGACCTGAGCTTTCACCCAAGGAGCCCTGTAAGTTTTGCTAATCTTGAAATATTGTTGGCATCCGGAGCAGTGATTTACTGCATGTTTTGCCACAGCAAGTACTTTCCAAAAGGCCATGCTAAGTTTACGCTGAAGCTGACGGGATCAAATAACCAGCTGCTGGCTGCTCCCTCCGTCCCTGCTGGCTGCCGTGCTGGGGTGCAAAAGGACATCGGCTTCCCCACGAGGAAGAGGTGACCATAGTCACAAGCAGCAGAAAAAAGGGAACCCCAAAGATGGGGTTGTTGCAGGGATGTAGGTTGTGACCTGGCTTGCAGGAAGTTGTGAACTCGAGCAGGGCTCTGGTATTTCCCTTTGCAAGTCGTGCTGCCAGGGACAGAAAATAACTGGTCCTGGTGTGCATGGCCTGGCCGTGTCCACCTCCCCAAGGGATTTGCAGATTGTGAAATTAAATTAGCTTCTCACCTTCAGTGGCACCCAGGGCCCGTTTCCAGGCTGGGCAAGAGCCCTGCGCATTGCTTCGCGTTCCTCTGGTGCATTGCAGCCCTGTGGGATCCCCGGAGGGGATGCCGAGGAGGAATGAATGCCGAGGAGGAATGAATCCTCCGGTGGGATCCTGTGGCATTTCCAGCCTGCAAAAAGGCTTGGATGCCTCCATGCATCGGCTCTGTCATGGAGTAGGATGTGGGGATGGTCTGTCCATCTGTTCGCTGCTTGCTGGGGGTGTCTTCCTCCTTCCTCAGGGCCTGCTTAAGGGGGTGTCCAGCTCTTGAGATGCATGGGACGCCCGATCTCTCCTCCTTGTACACCGATCCCCTTGGGCTCTCTTCCATAGCCTAGCCCCCAGCCTGGCGCACACGGCCGTGGTGAACGCCCTGCAAAAACTCAGGAGCATCTGTGCTGCGTTGGTGTGTGCATGCGCGAGGAGGAGGAGGATGGAGCATCCTCTTCCTCTGTTGTCTCCTTGTAGGGCCTGGGTTGCTGGGGCAACGAATCGAAGCCTGTTTGTTCTCTGAACCCCGTGTCCTGGTCCAGCTGCTCTGGAAGTGCTTTGGGGTGATGTCTGCTCCAGGGAAGTCACAGGGCTGTCCCACAGGGCTCTGCAACTGCAGATGGGGATGGACAGGAGAGTGGTGGCTGGGTCCCTCCATCCATGGCAGCCGGGTACCCTGTGGCTGGTTGATCACCTACATCCAAAGCAGGACTGGGCCGTATCTGGCTGCAGGGATGTCGTCCCTGTCTTGAGGACCAGGCAATAGGGCCACAGCATCGTCCCAAAGCCTGGCACAATATTTGGAAGGTTTCAGATCAGCTCAGGGTGAGAAAAGCTTTTTTAGGTGTCCCCATGATGCTCTCTGGTGGCAGCAGGGAAGGGTGCAGCCGGGACAGGGCAGGGTTCCCAGCACATCCCAGACTGGGGAGGTTTCCCAGTTAACCAGGACATGGAGTGAGTCACAGGGATTTGGGATAGGGACCTGTCCCCCCACTTCTGGCCTGGGCGTACAAGGAAAACCCTGGCTGATGAGGCTGAGCAGGAATTTCCTTCCCTCCTGCACTGAAAGGGTGGAGATAAGGATGTGGCTGGGAGGTGATTCTGCCCCCAGCTGCCACCAGTCGCTGTCCCGCTCCCAAACCAGCTCAGATCTCCTCTGCTCAGGCTGTGCACATGGGGCAGCACCCAAAGGCAGTGGAGTCAAGCTCATCCAACACCTCTGGAGCAAGATTCTTGTTTTTCCTGCACCCTTCTCACTCTGTGACCCCCCTCACAAGACTGCCACATGGCCACAGACCCCTTGATGGTCCAGACTGCCCTCTAGCCATTCCAAACCCCACTCTTCTCCGGCCAAACAGGCCATTAGCTGCTCCAGTTGCAGCTGTGTCTGGGGTGGAGCATGGCGGGTGCTTAGCAGGCTCTCTGCATTGGGGCATGGGAGGGGGGTGGAGGAAGTTGGAAGGCAAAGAAGAAGGAGGGAATGGGCCAGGAGGCAGGTGAGGGTGCAAATGAAAGCCTTTAAAGCAAGGAAATTGGGGGTGTGGATGTGGGAAAACTAGGCAGGAGCTGGGAGGAGAAGTGGAGACATCAGCTTATGGTACTGGTCCTGCAAGAGGGACTGGAAAATGGGGAGGAGCCTTGAAGACACTTGAGATGGTCCTTGATGGAGGTAATGCTGGGAACCCAAGAAGACAGTGAAAGTCAGATGAGACTGGAAGTGTGTGCCTGCCCACAGGTGTATGGGGCATTGCACCCTAGCAGGGATTTTTAGGGCCTTAAACTGTTTACACTAGGACTAGATGCCTTCCTGGGTACCAGCTGTTACTGGACTGAGTGGAAGACACTGGGTGCTACCTGGGACCATGGGTGTGAAGGTGAGCAAAGTGGGGCTCTTGGCAGTGGTATCTGCCCCTGTATAATGAGGAGCTTGGAGAGCAAACATCTAGGGTACCTGCTGATACAAGATGGCAAAGAAATTAACCTTTGGTGTTGGTGGAGTCTGAGGATGGGATGTTTTATCCCCCCTTCTCTTGCAGAGCTGCCCAGTTTGCTGGCCAAAGGACTGTGTTTTTGTTTGGCATTCATACAGCACCTTGCATGACTGGGGAAGATAGTCAGGTGTGTGTCCCTTAGACACAACCAAGGTGCATAAAGCCTGCTAAATAAAGCAGTAAAGGTGGCATATCAATGTTTGGGGGCTTTATGAGCACTTAACTCTTAATGTGGAAGAGAAAATAATGTCACCACCTGCAGCCTTTCTCTGCCCTGGAGCAGGATGAGGCAGGGCAGGTGGTATCAGCCTTATGGGTGTCCCCAGCTACTATCCCCAGACCTTGGGTAGAGGTGACCCAGCAGGCTGAGGACAGTAGGGTTGGCAGGGGCTTGGCCCCTGCAGGCTTTCTGCCTGCTTGTCCTAGGTAAACTCAATCTGGCAGCCCTAGACATAGAACAGCTTTGGAAAAAATGCCCAAGGCAGAGCAACGCCTGGGGTTTGATGTTATTTCTTGGGGCCTGAGGCACAGGAGGTGACTGACATGGTGCCAAGGTGTGTGAGCTATCCTGCTGTTCCGTCGTGTCCCATCCCAGCTGGCCCCCAGGTGCAGCTGCTGGCTGTCCCCAGTCCTATCCTGTGCAGCTGCTGATTTGGAGGGTGCTGTTGACCTCACTCTGCGACTGTGGTGTGCGACAGCCCTGTGGATAGTACTACAGGGGCTGTTTTGGGTAGGGGCATGGGCAATGCTGCTCCAGTTGCCCCCCGTAGTGCTGTCCCCAGGCTAGAGGAGACCTGATGTTGGTGCTGAGCTCCCTGGCTTAGCAACTAGAGATATGGTGGGCAAAATCAGAGCTTCCCTGTGTGGGTTTCCCTAGTCATCTCCCCCTGCCAGCTTAGAGGAGAGTTATTCCATCACAGCCTGAAATAACAATCCAAAAAGGCCAAGGGTCAGACAGGGCTGGGTGTTTGCAACCACAAGCCCTGCTTGAATCTGGCAGCACCTTTCCACCCCATGCCAGGGGAAGGATTCAGCTCCAGGTTCCCATCTGCGCTGCCTCATGAGCCAGTACCGGCTGTTGACATGGTGAGACCTGGTGGTGGGCAAACCTGTTGCTTGCCCTGACTGCTGAATCAAGCTGTTGATGCTGAGCGCACCTTGTGTGAGCTACTGTGTTTTCCCATGCAATGAGGATGACTTGGAGCATGCACTGCCACTGTCCTTGCCTGGCCGTACAGGTTGTGCTGCATGAACCATACTGTGTGCCTGGCAGCGATGCCCAGCAGTAACTTGGAGATGCCCTGAATCATACCAGACATCTCTTTCTTATTGCCTGGCTGTTTTCTAGATGAGACAAGGAAATCTTAAGGCAATACTAGTTTAAAACTAATGCCCCAGAGCAGCACCGCTGACAAGAGCTGCCCCTGGGGACTTCGGGAGAGGGACTGAGCTGTGAGGAGTGGAGTCAACGTCATAGTTTGGCCCCAGGAGACCCTGCCTGCTGTCATTGCTTCCTGGTGAAGTAAGCATCTGCTTGTGTGTGGTACAAAAAATGGAAAGCTTGCCTATGTCTCAGCCCACCTGCCGCCTGCCTCGGCCGTTTGACTCAGTGCGCTGTGAATATCACAGTGACATGGAGCCTGGAAAAACTTCTACTCGGAGCTGAGGGAGATATGGCGTGGCAGACAGGGTGCTGAGCCTCAGCCCTGCAGGTGTTTGTGGCTGTCTGCTGTGTGCTTTCTCCATGAGCTCCCTGGTTTTCTTGAGACCTGACATCACCATTCAGGAGAGGGCACAGACAAGGTCAAGGAGAGGCAGAAAAGGAGCCAAAGGCATGGGGCCCCCCTGGGCTGTGCAGGCAGGAGACAGCCCACATGGTAACCATCTCAATCGCATCCTTAACTGCAAACGGCTAGCAGTAATATTCTCTACCTAAAAAGGATTTAGGTACCTTTTTTTCTACTGAAATTCAAGGGATTTGGGCATATCTCTGGGCCTTTTGTGGTAGTCCCTGAGGACTGTGAATAGTGCGAACCCAGGGCTGGATGTGGCCGCAGAGAGAGGAGGATGGCTTCCATGCTCTCCTATCAGACGGTTTTGATTATACCCTCCTGGGGGGTGGCAGTGGGGGGCCCTGGCAGTCCCAGGTGTCCCTCCACTTCTCCCCACCCTGACATAGGCTATAGGTGATTTCTGCTTGTTGACACCAATGATACAACTGCTTGGAGCTGGGCTCCGTCCTCCACCCTAGTAAAACACCAAGCACATCACTTGCACTAGGGACCTGGTGACACCACATCTGCAATTGATGGTGGTCCAGGTGACAGCACATGGTAGCTGTACTGCTGCTTTTACAGTCTTCCCAGGGTGCAGAGGGCCCATCCAGGCTCTTCAGTGATGTTCACGGAGAAGGGGATAAGAGAGAAGTGAGGAGGATGCTATGGCTTCCAGGAGCCTTTCCTACTAGGAGGACAAAGGCCCTTCATTTATTCTGGGCCTTTGGTGTCTTTGCTTTGTTTTACGGTATACAAGTGGAAAGGCCTCACCACCTCCTATCTAATCCTGGAGCACTGGCTAGGCACTGGTCCTAATCTTTGAAGCCTCCAGGATTTGGCCCAGCTGTCAAGAGTCATCATCCCTCTTCCTGCACCAACACATCAGCTGTCGGGAATGGCCATGTCTGGGCTTTCCCCCAGCAGGTTCCCGGCTTTGTGATTTTCCAACTTGGCAAGTCTGGATAAAGGGAAACCTGCTTATTTTGGGGTGTAGGCATACTTACAGCTTTACAAGGAGGTCCTTTCAATAAGCCCAGCTGAAGAATGACCATGCTGCCTTTTTCTTTCTTTTTTTTTTCCCCCCTTCTGCTTTTTTTCATTTGGGTTTGAAATATGATGGAATGCGGAGGATCTGATTATTTAAGGAAGAAATGACACTCGTTATTTGCACATGTAGCTTACTTGGAAAGTAAATAAGGCAATGGATCAGTATTGGAACGGGCCAGAAAGGTTGCTTGAGACCAATTTATGAAAAGTACCTGCTTCCCATGCAGAGATCTCTTACTTCTCACTGAAAAAGTGAATACCCAGTATTTCAGCTAGAATCAGGCAAAATGTGGTGGTATTTAAATGATCACTAAAATCAACCAGAAATTTTCAAGTGAAATATTGTTTTATTACAGTCAGTCTGTTCCTGATAGGTAGGATAGCAGGATGAATGGAAGCACAAAGTGTTTCAGGTATTTGTCCAAAGCCGTTTGGTAAATCTAGTGTCAGAAGAGACCCGAGAGGACCAGACGTCCCGAGCAGTATTTTAATGTTCAGCCCCTCAGCTGCCTGCGTGAACAGCCAGTGCAGCCCACTGGATGTATTCTTAGTCCTGCTCATTTGTTATCGTGTCAAGCATCAGAGGAATTGCACCAGGGGGCACTTCCTTTTGTTTCCTTCATCAGACTATTTTTAGCTTGCCTTGATCGAGGGGCTTTAACTGAGACAGCCTGCTCTCATCTGTCGTTGCTGAAGTGACTCCGCGGGAGCAATCCTTCCCTCCCTGTCTAGATCGAGTGTCTCACCCCATGAGCATGTCTGTCCCCGCTAGATAACCAAACCTCCCGCTTCCACGACTGGTCTCCCAGTGAAATGGTTTGACATCAGATTTGGGTGACCTGCCATGGATGCCTGTTGCAATCTCCGGCAGAGAGCGTAGTGTTTCTGTGTTTGAGTTTATTCGTGCATGGCGGTCTCATTGGCAATGTGTGAATAAATAAGATGCCAATATACTACAGTAACCTGGCCCAGATAAGTCTTGATGATAAACCATGTTGATTTGCTTGCTCTTAACCTATGAGTCATCTTGTGAGTCAACAGGGAAAAAGGCACCTAAACGTCATCGATACAGTTGAAAACCTGAATTTTGTTCAAATCAAAAACTTCAAGTGTAATAATTGCATTGGTGTTATTTTCCAGGGGAAGTGTTTAATTTTCAACACACTCGCCCAAATTGACATGGGAGAGGCATTTGAGTGCTTATTTCCTTATGAGCTGGAGTTTCAGTATTGATTTCCTTCTGAGGTCTTTAAATTGCTTTTCTTGCATGAAATCAAAGGAAACATACTTTTACAAAGCACTTCAGCTTAGGTTAGACTGCATGACCACTTTTGAAAAAATGCAGGAAAAACTTCTAACAGAGTTTATGGTGCTGTGGGAGTCAAGATGACCACATGAGAGATGATGGGAAAAGCCATCAAGAAGTGATGGGTGAAGTGAATGTTGAAGCCTCCCGTGAGAAACACCGCCTTCATCACCTGACGTCCTCACAGAGATGTCAGTTGTTTGATAATGTACGGGCAGTATTATGACCAACACTTCCTCTGGACGGAGGTTTTGGCAGGTCTCGGTCCACCTCCCTCCAGATCAAGGAGATGCCAAGATCACCCAAGACAGGATGAAATCCCTGTGGTTCGAGGCATGGAGAAACCAGAGTTTCCCTATCCCTCTCCTCCAGGTTCCAGACCCTCCAGGGAGCCAAAGCTGGCTCAGAGAGGTGCTTCGATGGAGGAGGACAGATGAATGGTCTCTTCTAGCCCTACATTGCTCTTACGTTGGGGAGTGGGAACTGCTTTCTCTTTTGCTGGAGCAGCTGCAGAAAACTTTCTGGATCATGACCCACTTGGCAAATTTGTGCTGCTTCAAGCTGCTCCAGAGGCCAGAGAAGAACTGCTGTCACCCATCCGTGGCCAGAGTTGCCCAGTTCCCTGCAGACAGCAAAAGTCATGGGAACCCCACTTCCCCCCTCCTGCCTCAGGGAACTTAGCCCTCTGGCACCCCAAAAATATTGCAGGAAGGGGGAGACTTTGTTAGTCATATTCCTCTCTGCTGGTGAAAGTAATTAAAAGTAATTAAAGAACACTTGGGTTATTACATGGTTTTGAAGGAAATGTGCCCTCTCCTGAGATACTGATACCTTCTTTGGGTGTTCTGGCTTTGTATGCTGCCAGATATGTTCACTGAAATAATTGAGGGAGGCAACATCTGTCTGTGGACTGGGAGGGTAGTGCTTCCAGGCTGCAGCCTCCTGGCCATGATCGGACTTTGAGGGGCAATCGGGGCAGTGGGAGGGCATGCATGCACGTTACTTGATCTCCCTGTGACTTGTGAGGCCAGTGGCTACATGAACGTCTGTCTCAGATTACAGGGAAAGCAGGACTAGCAGAAAGTGCAGGCCTCCTTTATGCTGCTCCTTGGGAATGGCAATTGCCCTCTTTGCATCCCCCTGCTTCTCTCCCACTGTCTGACATCTGTGTAGAGCATCAGGTACAGAGGTCCTCAGGGCAGTGTCTCCATGCCTCTGTGCAACCACCAGCACTTGCCTATCCCTGTCTTCACAGCCAGGAGCTGAATCTGGGGTTCCAGGCAGTTCCTTTATCTCGCTGAGTTCAGCACCCAAGTGTCAGACTTCTGAGCCAAATAATCTGCAGAGCTGCCCTGGTCTCCTCTCCCCATCCCTTCTTCCCACCAGGTCCATTCCCAATGCAGGGGTCCTCTACCTGGGATGTGTCTCTTAGAGCACTATGCCTCTCCTTAGGATATTGACATCCCATTTAACACTAACCTGGCCATGGAATTTTGCTTTTTCTTTTCTTCCTCCCCTCCTTGGGTTGCTACAGCTCCCCCCCATCCAGAAAACCACCTCTCTTGTTAGCAAAGCTCAATCCTCTGGCCCTCTTGGAGCATGTAGCTTCATACTCTGACTGTCTCAGAGCTATTACTTGACCTTGATGCCCTGTTTGGAGGTGTTTTCTGGGGACCACAAAGCAATGAGCCCTTGGAGCAAAGCCCAGGAGAGCTCGCTTGTTTTGCTCCTCCATAGCAGCATCTCTGGAAGCAGGCACGTAGCTGGGGAACAGGAGAAAACACTGTCAACCTGAATTTGGGGAAGGTTAAGGAATTAGACCATAGGTTACAGAGACATTTTTAGTAGTATCCCATTCACGGCATGGCAAGTGAGGGAGCATGGACAGGTGGGGGTGAGGAGGGTTATATCCAGTAAGGCTGATGCAGCTTCTCTGGGACTTTGGGGTGAATCTGATTTTGGGGGCTGGCAGAAGGGTGGCTAGACATGAGTCCTGAGGTGACCTGACCCCATGGGCAGGCAGCTGTTCCTGCTTTGCGTGTGCAGGGCCAGGGCTGGAGGATATGGAGCAGGGCTGGCCCATGACTAATCTTCTTCAGCAACGGGGGTCAGCAGAGCTGGTGTACATGTGCAGTGGGTGTCTGGGAGGGGTCTGTGTTGAAGACTGGAAAGGACTGCTGAGGGACAAACCATTGCATCAGGGTCAAGGGTCTATGGGGAGGACACGGAGGATAGGTGGGTCTGGGGTTGAGATAGTAGTTAGAGAGGACCTGGGAGGCCTGGGGTTCAGGTAGGATCTAGGGGAGGACCTGGGAGGCAGATGACTGGACAAGGTCCTAAGCAACCTGCTCTAGCAGATCCTGCTTCAAGTAAGGGGGTTGAATTAGGTGATCTCTAGAAGTCCCTTGAAAACCCAGAGCTGCTGGAATTCTGTGGGTATGGGGCTGAGATAGAGGCCAGGAGAGGACGTGGGAGGCACAGGGATCTGAGGTTGCGGTAGGGGCTAGGAGAGGACTTGGGGGGGCAGGTGGGATTGAGGGTCAATACAGGATTAATGGGGAGGACCTAGGGGTAGGGGGAGGGCATGGAGAGGGTAGAGAGATCTGGGGTCAATGGAGAGGTCATAGAGGACAAGGAGGGGTTTGGGGTGGCTGGGGTGGCAGCAGGGAGGGGATGTGGTCAGGAAGCCCTTAGCTAGAGGATTTCAGAGGAGTGTCAGCTCTGGGGACAGGAGCTGTGAGCCATGTCCCCAGAGAAAGGTAACCTGGCCCTGGGCTGCCTGGTCCCGTGCGGGCAGGGGGGCAGGGCCATATGCTCAGTCCCCAGGGGTGGGGGTAGGAGTGTGCTGCTGAATGTGCGGGTCCTGGGTGGCTATTCCTGGCGGCCCCCGCCTGCGCAGGCAGATTGGTTTGCAGGGAGGTGACAAGTGCCAGCCGAAGCCTATAAAAATCTCCCAACTCCTGTCCTGGCTCAGTGATCTGGTCCCCCCACTCCCAGCACAGTCATCCCGGAGCAGAGACCGTCAGTCCAGAGCAGAGATTCTAGACGCAGAAAAGAGACGCCTGGTCCAGAGTGAGGACCCCAGATTCGGAGTCAAGATCCCAAGTCCAGAGGAGAGATCATTGGTCTGGAGCAGGGACCCCAACCCAGAGATCTGAGAGCAGAAATACCTCCTTCTGCAGCCCCCAGGCTTTGCAGCAATGACTGGCAAAAACACAGCTCCAGCTGCAGACCCCGCTCCAGCAGCCCCGAAGGAAGAACCAGCACCAGCCTCAGCAGTGGAACAGCCCCTGGCCCCTGAGCAGCCTCCTGCCACGGAACAGCCCACGGCCCCTGCTGATAAACCAGCTTCTAGCCCAACAGCAGAAGCAACTCCAGCACCCGAAGAAGGCTCCTTGGCTCCCCCAGCTGAACCCCAAGCCCCAGCCACTGAACCCGAACCTAAGAAGCCTAAAGCAGGTGAGGAGGGGGATAGAAACCAAGATTCTGGGAGTCTTCAAGGCTAGGAGTGCGTACATAGGGGGGCACAGGGTGTAGGGAGGGAGGTGGGGGGTGCTATTGTGGAGGAAAAGGATGCCAGGATGAAGTTGGCTCAGGTATATTTGGAGTGGGATAGGGTTGGGGGTCAGGCAGAAAGGGGGAACAGGGGCCTGCAGAGTACTGAAGACCAGCCTGGAGGTTGTGTGATTGTGCTCTGACAGCCCTAACACCCTGGGAACCTGCCCTCACTGCTGTCAATTTATTACAGAGCCACCCAGCTCCCCCTTGTCCTTGGCCGTGGAAGAAGTGAGTGAAAATTCGGTTACGCTGACCTGGAAAGCCCCGGAGCAGACAAGCTGCTTGGGTCTGGATGGATACGTGGTGGAGTTCTGCAAAGATGGAAGTAGGCTTGGGCTTTCCTGCCTTGTAAGCATGAAGAGCTGGTGTGTTACTGTGGAGGACACGGGACTGCCCCATGAGGGCAGTTTACCCCAGGACAGAGCTGGGCAGAATCCCATAGTGCATTTCCTGGGCATGATTTCCCTTTCCTTGCCCAGACAAGTTAATTTCACGTGGTCATTTCTTTTCCATGAAGGAGAGCATCTTTTCATCAGCTATGAAGAGCACAGTGCTTCCTTTAGCACTGGGCTGGACTGCGAGGGTTCAACGTCCCTGATGTGTCCAGTAGAGAGGGTGGGGGAAGAGACCAGCATGCCCGCATGAGAGAGTCTCTGATAAACTCCAGCTGCCCATAGACCTGGGGTTGGGGTGGTGATTCAAGACCTCAGGAGGAAGAAGATGCAATTCTCCCATGTTTGCCCAAAGAGAAACACAGAGAGGACTGGGATAAGGTGGGAGGACGAGGGAGGAATAGGTCCTGCTATGCAATACAAGAGCAACTAGCAGGCAGAAGTAGCAGGTGAGCCCTGCACTGTGGAGATGGGGGCTCAAGATACCTGGAAGGAGAAGGGCTGTGGGCTGCTAGAGGATGGAGGTGAGCTGGTGGGTGGCAGTAATTATCTGTGGTTGTTCGGTTGCGTTGCTTGTTGGTGGAACGAGGTAGGTGAATGAGACTTTGTTTTTTGAGTACTCTTGTGAAGCCCAGCTTGGCTTTGGGGTGAGAGAGACCCATCTTGCGTGGTTGCAGTGGGGAGATCTGCAAGGTGAGGCTAGGGCTTGGGGGCTGAGTGTGTGGGTTTTGGGTGAGGCTGGAGCAGCTGGAGAGACCCAGGTGGTTGGTGAGTCTTGGGAACACAAGCCATGACCCTTAGCTGTTTGCTTGTAGAAGGCATGATCAACACCTGTTTGGCCATAGGAGGCTTTCACCACGGGGCTGGTGGCCTTGGGAGGTAGCCACATCTGGACTTGATGTGTGAGGAGGCCATTGCATGGGAAAAGGAAAAATACAGCCATTCCTTTAAGGGAGCTGGCTGGCATCCACCCAAAGGTCACAGTTTTGGGTGCTCTCCTAGCTTGCTTTGGTTTTGGCTGGGCGACAAGAGAGCACTAGTCATTCAATGATGATGACACAGGCTCCATAGCTGCTGAATTTAGGCTGCTGCAAATCTAGCCCTGGTTGGATAAAATAGGGTGAGGTGTGTTTGAGGGGACAGTTGGTTTCCTTGGTTTGAGTAATGCAGGTGGGGAAGGGACAGAAGAGCTGGTGGGACTTGGCTACTTTGTTGACATTTGACAGGAAAACCTTCAGTCTGAAGGTGTGGATAGTGGCTTAGCAAACCCTAACACATATGGGTTGCTCTAGTTGCCTACGTGGGTCATCTAGGCCTTTCGTGACTGCATTGTCCATTTTTTAGCTGAGAAACCTCTTAAAAGGCTCAGCAGAGGTTGCGAGACTTTGTTGACTGATGTGAGAGAGCTCCTGCACCTTGGCTGTGAGTTTGAGTCTTCCCCTTCCAAGGAAGGGAAGCTGTTTGGGAACTGGGGAGCATGGTGAACCCCAACTAGCCTAGGACAGCAGGAGGAGCAGATCGGCTTGGCCAGGTGATAAGACGACCTTTGCTAACTCCAGAAATGCATTTGGATGGTCATTAGAGACCGCAAGAGCCATTCTTGTTCTACAGACCTGCTGGTCTGACCCTTGCAAATCCCTTTTACAGCCTGGGTGGTGGGATGGAGAGACCAGCTCTGGTTTTGTTTGCTAGGGAGTACAGTCTTGCTGGCAGCTCATGGTGGCTCTGAGACCTGTTTGTTGGTTTAATCCATTTTTTTCACTTGCAAACAGCATGCTACTCAGAAGTAGTTCATGAATATTTTAATGGAGAAAAGTTTAGCAACTGTCAGTTGGCGGGGCTGGGTGCCTGGCCTCCAGGACGATGTGGAATTGCATCCAATCCCTGGTGGCCAGCCTCACTTCTAAAATGCCTTTTTCTGCTGGTGCCTTGAATCACCTGACCTTGCAAGGCAGTGGTTCTGGATTTCACCTCCTGTGACTTGATCCAGCCATATGGTGTGTATGCGTGACCAGCCATGTTGTGCTTGAAGTGCTCTTTTGTGTTTGTTCTAGGTACAGACTGGATCGCTGCAAACCAGGAGCCTTTTCTTTCCATGCGGTACACAATCCAGAACCTTAGCTCTGGAGAGAAGATCCATGTCCGTGTGAAGGCAGTGAATGCCAGCGGAGCTAGCGTCCCAGCCACATTAGAGCAGCCAGTCCTCATCAGAGAGATCCTCCGTAAGTAGTGCTCCTGCTGTGCATGATCCAGGTTGCGCAGCTTGAACCCCCCTCCACTCTATCCATTTGCATGTGACAATCCAGCCTTCGACTTCAACATTACTCTCAATAACTGGGTCCAAGTCCCTTGGACTGGGATGGAGCAGCTTCCTGATCTCAAGACTATGCACCTATCTGGATGGTGAGGCTTTAGCAGCGAAGGGTTGCACCCAAAATGCTCTTAGACCTGTGGTCTGAGAGAGCAGACCCATGTTTTCCCATTTCACTGCAAGAACTCAGAAATGGTTGCATGGTCAGCAAATCTCCTGCCCTCTTCTTGGGCATGCTTACATCTTTAACACGCAATTATATACATGTCGGGTGGTTGGGCCAGAGGCAACCTTGTTTATGTAGCTGAGGAAAGTCGAGTTAATTGTCTAGAGCATGGGAACTTTAATCACGCCAAACTCGCTAATAAATAACTTGCTCCCATGCTTAGCAAGACTTGCATTCCTCCTGGGGTGCTGTGAATGTGCTGAGGCTGATGTGTGATTGCAAGGCTGGTTTTCATTTATTCAAGGGCAGGTATAGATGTATTTTCCTGTTCTGAGGAATTATTAATGTACAAGTTTTCCTACTACTCAAAGAATGCAGCAAATTTCTCAGCTACTTAAAAATAGTAATAATATTAAAAATTATTCTGGGAGCTATCAACCTTTGATAGAAAAGGAGTTGGAGAAAGCTACCAGTGCCTGGAAAGAGGTTCTGCAGGGTCCGTCCTTGGACTCTGCTCAGAAGAGATGAACGACACTCAGTAGATAGTATGTCTGCCGCCTTGTCCAAACTCCTGCTCTGCCTAGCAAGGCTGAACCGTTTGGTGATTTAAGCAGAAATATCAATGGAAGCAAGTTCAGTCTGGCAGCTAATCTGTCTCTTAGCCATGTTCACCTCCCAGGTCTCAAAAGGCATTGTTATTTTCATCATGGGGCTGGGGAAACTGAGGCATGAGGTGAGATGCCAAAAGCACAGCTCAGGTCTCCCACTTCTAGACCCACGGATCACCTGCTAGGTGGCACTACCCTTCCGTGCTGCCTGAGGTTAGTCCCAGCTGTTTGCATTGGCTGAGAGGTGTAAAATCACGGACCTGAAAGACCCATGCAAAATTTGCTCTTGTTCCACACTAAGTGGTTGTGGTTTTTTATTCTTTTTTGAGTTTTGTTTGTTTGTTTGTTTTACTCTTTTGCTAACTGAAATTCTTAATCAGCAAACGGCGCTTGCCTCGTTTTGTGTTTCATTTGAAATACTTCCCTGCATGTACTATCTGGGTTTGCTGAGAAACAAATTACCCCTCAAGGCCTCACTAGCGCCCTGGAGCCACCCCACTGGTGCTGATGTGCGTTAGGCACACAAGTCCGTGCCTCTCCGCCCCATCTGTAACCTTCTGGTTTTCACATTTTATCAAGGAACACATTTTATACCTCCCAACAGATCATTTATACTTTTATAAGGGGAGCAGCAGGGATTTTAAATAGCTACAATATATAGCAAAGCTTCACCTGGGACACTGACCTCCACCAGCCCTCTCCAGCTAAGCAAGGCACGTGTGTGCAGGAGCTGGGGAAAACACCCATGAATTAACATTCCTCCTCGGAGGTCAGGTTTCTCTGCTCTGCTCAGACTGATAAGACCAAGTGTCCGCATCAACGTATGGATTCCTGGAGCGAATAGCAGGGTGCGTGGAGGAGAGACCGTCTCAGCTGTTGGCGGGGCCATCTGGGACCGCTGGGCATCTCCCTGCCCTCCCCGGCCCACCGCATGCATTTTACTCACAGCTGTTTAGGCATCACTCACTTCTGGTTTAATTCTGGCTGTCGCCTACCCCCATCCCCATGCCAGCCCTCCCTGGAGCTAAGCTCCGGCACGTTTAATCCGGGCAGAGACACACAGTTCTTTTATGAGGGGCTCACGTAAACCTGATGCCTCCCCAGAAGGACCGCTAAGCAGCACAGAGCTGGTAGGGTTACACGGCTGCTATTTTCACCCTGGGAAGGAGAGACAAGCTCCATCAGCATTCTCCAGTGGTGTTTTTGCTTATCTTTATTATGTTCCCTTGGGGACGTTAGCCCTCATTTTCCAGCCTGGGGCTATTACAGCTCCGCACCAAGGAATTGCATACTACCTCAGCCTCTCGGCTACCCTGGCCACACAGCTAAGGAGGAGGCCTGGTGAGCCTTGTCCTTGATGGAAATAGGGTTGTGTCTTAGAAAATCTACTTTTCAAGCTGGGGGGAAATATGGGAGATTTCAGTACCTTGAGGGCTGTGCTGTGGTAGCTCTGCTGCGATGGCTCTTCTGGTTAGGCCCACGTGGGTTATCACCACAGACTGGTGATAACAAAAGGAGTGAGGGGTCCCTTGAGGTGGTGTCATTTGGTTGATCCCAATGGCTAAGGACAATAATTGGGACATAATTTTGGGGTTGTGGCAAAGGGGTGAGCTGGGAGGGCCCCGCAGGGAAGCACAGTTGAGGAGACAAGAGGGAAGAGGTGCCTACGTTTCTGGGCTGGATGTCCTGATGGCCAAGCGGGAGTGTGTGTGGGGGGGGTCAGTCTGTGTGGGATCTCTCAGGCTGCAAGAGATTTCCTAGAGCTGCATGATGACAGTGGCCCCATGATGTCCTTCTGTTCCCCCAGAGCTCCCAAAGATCCGTGTGCCCCGTCACCTGCGGCAGACTTACATCAGGCGTGTTGGGGAAGCTGTGAACCTGATGATCCCTTTCCAGGTAGGTGGGCGATGGTTCCCCTAGAGGTGTGTGCTTGGGTGAGCATTTTGTGCCTGCTGCAGGGGAAGGATGGAGGGGACCGTGCCTACATGGAGGCTGTGAGAGCAGAAGGGGCCACTTGCCCACTGTGTATCCCTGGGCTGAGTGAGCCAGGAGGAGTGGTCTGGAGGCTGCTGGCACCACACTGCCCAGTGATGGCCTGAGGTGGGAGCAAGGGCTGGCCTCTTCCACCCTCTGTTTTGCCTTTGATTCCCATGGTGACAAGTCCCAGCTCCTCCACACTTGGCTCTGTAAGTGACCCTGGGATGAGGGGGTTTACTCTCCCTATGTATCTCATGGGGAAAGCAAGGCAGGGACGCAGACCACATCATCTGGGCCCCTCCATTAAGCAGGGTGGCCTCTGAATCCTCCCTCATGGCTGTTGGTGGACACAGGAGAGCATGTGCGCCTCCTTGTGCCTCAGGAGAGGTGGTCACCTTCTGTTGCAATTTAATCCCTCAGACTGTTTCACTGCAGGTTGATTTTTGCAGTGATTTTTCTAGATAGCATAAGGTGCCTGGGACCAGCTGTGGTCTGGCTTCTCCTATCCCTCTATCTCATATGAACTAGGAGGGGAGCAGCTGTGCAGGAGCCAAGGTGTGAACTCCTCTCCTGTTCCTGCCCAGTGCCCATCTCCACTCACACAGGGTCAATATTGATGGTGTTGGCAATGGGACAACCCCGAAAGGACTAAGACATGGGCTAAATATTGCTGCAGACTCAGCTGAAGAGCCCCGCTCAGCTCATATGCCTCTGGCTCAGCCTGGTAGGGGTCTGGCCACATGCTGCCGGACTCTGCAGTCTGATGGTTGGGCTCAGCTTGGGGAGAGCAGCTGTTTTTTGGAGCAGGGCCCCAGCTTCTGAATAATGGGGAGGGAGAGGTTGGTGCTGGTGGGTCAAACTGGAGTCCGTCTGCTTGTCTGATTTATTGCACGTTCTCTGGAGAAGCCCCAAAGAGTTTCAACCACAGTATCTGGGGTTGAACAGCTCCAACTCTGAAATATCCAGGTGTAGAGCAGGGGGAAGCGAGAAGCAAAAAGCTACCCCTACAGTGAGGGACGTGTCCACGTCGTATCTGGTTAGCAGCTGGGAGCATGTCTGGTTAGCAGCTTCAGCGTTGGCCATGCTGAAGGCATAAATCAGCCCTGGACACAGAAAACAAGCCCCTACTGCCAGGCTTGAGTCTGGGCTCAGAGCCTGGGCAATGTGAGCTCAGGTTTGTCTGCAAAGCCCTGGGCAGACAGGGCTGGACTTGCTCTGGGGCAGCTTCGAGGATCAGTGCAAAAGCAGCATCAACCCTGGAGCCTGACAGCTTCCTGGAAATGGGGCTGGCAGAGATCGGCTGTAGTTTCTTCCCTGGGGACCATGGGATGGGAAAGGCTCTACCATGCCACAGCTGTCTGGACAAGGTTGGGTGGCTCTGTTGACCTTTCCTTCCCAGCAGGACTAATTGGGACCATGCTCTCGAGCAGCTCCTAACTTGCCTGCCTTGGCTTGTTCCAGGGAAAACCACAGCCCCAAGTGATCTGGACCAAGGGTGGCCAGTCCCTAGACACCAAGCGCATCAATATCCGCAATGGGGAGAAGGACACAATCTTTTTCATCCGTGAGGCGCAGCGCAGTGACTCTGGCAAGTACCACCTCACCATCCGGATAAATGGAGCAGAGGACAAAGCCACCATGGACATCCAAGTGATTGGTAAGACTGAGGATGGGGCCCTGGAGGGTCACTCCGGTTTGCTTACAGTGAGATGCCCTGGGGACTCATTTCTGGGGGCAGCTCCTGTCCTGAGTGGAAAGGAACAGGGCCAGCAATAAGGCAGGGGACTGTGGGGTTGCTCTTCCAGTGTATGGAGGACTCTGGTGCTGATTTGCTCTGTTTGGGTATCCAGGGTCTGCTAGTGCACGTCCTTGTTCCGAACTCAGCTTCTTGTCACTTGCGTGCTGCAATAGGACAAGAAGAGAGTAGAAGCAGGGTGGAGGGGATGGTCAAGGTGCAGAATTTGAGGGAAGCAAATTAGGATGCCACATTGTGAGGGTTTGCAATTGCAGAGCCACCAGGCCCCCCCCAGAACCTGAAGCTGGTGGATGTATGGGGCTTTAATGTGGCCCTGGAGTGGACCCCCCCGGCAGACAACGGGAACTCCGAGATCAAAGGCTACCTGGTGCAGAAGTCAGACAAGAAGAGCGGGGTGAGTCTGGGTACTCCTGGGAGCCACAGCACCTGGCAGTGCCCTGATGGGCTTTGCAGTGGGAAGGGGAGGCATGAGCTGCTGTTGTCTCCCCCACCATCTTTTTATTTCTTTGAGCAGCCCGGCCTTCCTTACTGCTCTCCCTTTCCTCCCAGAAATGGTTCACGGTGCTGGAGCGCTGCACCCGCACCAGCTGCACCATCTCCGACCTCATCATGGGCAATACCTATTCCTTCCGGGTGTTTGCAGAGAACGCCAGTGGGCTGAGTGAGAAAGCAGCCGTCACCTCCAGCACAGCCCACATCAAAAAGACAAGTGAGGATAGGGGTCTGACTCTGGAGGGGTTATGGGAGCAATCCTGTCCCTCTTTGGGCTGGTTAGGGCCTTCCAGGGCCCTTGGTGTTGTCAGCAGTGATGCTGCCATGCTGGTCCCCAGGATGAGCCCTGTGGGAATGAGGCAGTGCATCCCTGGAGCAGAGGTCCAGAAGTCTCCTGTTGTCCCTCTGCACCTCTTTTCATATTTGGGGAAGGCTGGTGCCATGCCCAGACTCGTGGGAGGGATCAAGATGTGAAACTCCTGGCCCCCAGCCCAAGCACCAGTCAACTCCACTTGCAGGAGCTTCACTTGCATGACCCAAATGGGTCATGGGGTCCCTGGCAGCAGGTTTGCTTTCCACTGGATGGGAGTTGAGGGGGGCACAGTGTGGAGCTGCCCTGGGAGGGGGAGATGCCCCAAGACTGGGGTAGGAGGCAAGGATTCAGAGCTAGAGCACCTTCCTCCCTCTCTCCAGAGTGAGGTTGAAGCAGGAGTAAGGAGGAGTGAGGAACAGCCCCAGCTTTGCCCCACCACTCAAGGCAAGTGGAGGAAGAGACCGTTGCAAAGTTCCATCTCAGAACCAGGGCTCAAATCCACCATCCCTGAGCCCTGCTCAGCCCCCATCTATTTCCGTCCTGCTACCCGGTAACATGCAGTGAGTTGGAGATCTTAGCCCCCCTGAAGAGCCTGCATCCAGCTCCTATTTCTGTCCACTATATTTTGCAAGTGGAGTATGATATTGAGAGCTGTCCAGTCTGGATGTCACCTGCTGCACAGAGCGTGCATCACGCAGTTGGTTTAGAGATGGGCATCCTTCCCCTGCCAAGACCCTGCACTGTCCCCACCAGGCGCTAATGTGGCATCTCTGGATGAGAATGTATTTATAGACGGAGTTGTTGAGAGCTGAAGATGAGGTTCTGGGGTCAGGCTAGGTGCTGTTTGGCTTGTTCTGTGAGGGAGCAGAAGTATTTTGGGGCACCCTGGGCTGAGTTCCCCTGATCATGCAGCTGATCAGCCCAGGAGACCCAGCTCTGCTGCAGCCAGCTGTTGCCCTAATTTCCTAGAAACTGTTTACCAGCCTGAGAAGATCCCCCAGCGAGACATGATGGAGCCTCCAAAGTTCACCCAGCCCCTGACAGATCGAACCACCACCAGGGGCTACAGCACACACCTCTTCTGCTCTGTCCGAGGCTTCCCCCAGGTCAGTAACTGGATGTCTCCTGCCTGAATGACATCGTCTGTGCACGTGGGGAACCACTGGCTAGGTTTTGCAGAGTGGCTGGAGATGCTGGGTGATGGCTGCTTGTGTTGGGTTAGGGCTTGATTGGGGTTAAGGAAGTGCAGCTGCCCTCTGATACAAACCAGGGCAAGTCTGGTGGTGTTTGTGCAGTGGAAGTGAGAGACTGGTTTCACTTCTAGCCATGTCCTGTTTCCTCCTGCACTGGGGAAGATGTGTGGGGCAGTGGTTAGAGCTCAGGGCTGGAAGATTTGGCTCTTCACATTGTTCCTCACTGTAGATCCTACTGTGGCCACCAGCTTCAGGCAGGGCCTGGACAAGGCAAGGAATGGCACAGGGAGGTGGCTGTGTTTTGGTTAGATTTCTTGTTTCTCTGCCTGCTTCAAAATGAAAGAAAAACCCTGCTGCCTTCCAGCCCAAAATCATCTGGATGAAAAATCAGATGGAAATACGGGAAGACCCCAAGTACATAGCAATGACTGAGCACGGTGTCTGCTCCCTGGAAATTCGCAAGCCTAGCCCTTTTGATGGGGGCATCTACACCTGCAAAGCTGTGAACCCCTTAGGGGAAGCCTCAGTAGACTGCAAACTTGATGTGAAAGGTAAGACGGGCTGGGGAAACTAAGGAGCAGGTTCAGGAGTCTCCCTGCCTGCCTTTCCCTGTTCTTCCTTTTGCAGTGGCATGATTTATCCCTGTTTTATTTTGAGAGTTCAGGTGATGGAGAAGTCTCAGGGCACGGGGGAACCCTGTAGACCTGGAGCTTTGGACTTCTTGGGTTTATGGTCTTGCAGCATGCCTTGCTCCTGAAACCCCCTTCCTCTCATTTATGGCCAAAAGTAGGGAGGAAACCAGAAATTACAGAGCTAAAGGACCAGAGATGCTGGTGGAGGCCAGGACAGTCATCTGCTCTTCACCGCATGCACCAGGACTCTGCTGTGCCCCAAGTCACGGGCAAGCCATGCATGTGGGGGCTGTGCCAAAACTACCCCAAAGCCAAGAGGTGCCTGCTCTGTGGCCAGGACAGCTGGCTTAAGAGGAATAGTCCCAGCACCTTGTCCTGGATGGCAAGGTGAACGTCCAGAGCTGATCAGAGGGGCTGGATGACACAGGAGGCTGGTGTCCCTTGCCTGGCCAGTGCTGGTGTGCATGGCACCTGGGGAAGATCCTGCTGGGCTCTTTCATTTCAGAGGTCCTGTCCACTCCAGCAGCCTGTGGGTGCTGTGTCCCTCACTGTCCTTCAGTGTAATGCCAAGACAGCTGAAAGACCCCCGAGGAAAGGTCCCAAGCCCTTACTACCCCCCAGCACGATCAATAAAGCACCACATCCATCAGTTGTGTGAACATCTAAACCTGTTTGTAGATGGGTTTCTCTTGTAATCACAAACTGTATCTGCCAAACCTGGACTGGGTCGTATCCCTCTCCCCCAACCTCTCTTGAACAGCTGCCAGCATCCTGGGCTGACCATGTGAGGTTAATTCCTCCTTCCTGTCCCCTCTGCTTCCCATATCCTTCCCCAGTGAGTCAGGATGCATTGACCCCTTTGCTGCAAAATGTCTGTGTTTCCAGGACAAACTCCCTTCTGGTACCCTGCGCACCTTCACTGCAGCCCTGACACTGTGGTGATGGGCTCAGGGCTGCTGGAAAGGTTTTGTGCCTGGCTCCACCAGGCCATCCTCAGTGTTTGGAAGGAGGAAGTACCACGCGGAGACCCCCAAATAGGTTCCCTCCTGGAGGCATCCCACAGCTTTTCAGTGTTTCCCCAATACCATCACCTTAAGCTGGGCATTGCAGCTGCCTTATTAAATGTCCCCGGGACAGAACTATTAATGGCAAAGAGCCGTGGCTTGGCTAGGTGACTCGTCCGCTCCACCCACAGCCAGGTTGCTCTGATTTATGTCTTGGGGTCCTGCCCAGACTTTCCAGCTCATATTTCCCTGCTTCAGCAGAGCACCCAGGCCAATCCTGTGCGGAAGTGCCCTGTTTGCTTTACTTACCCGTCAGACACCTCTTTTGGGCCCTGCAGACCCACCTGAGGATGCAGGAGGCTGCATGCCCACCCCCCCAGCCCTCACTACACCAATGTTTCTCAAGTCACGGTGTCATTAGACATGTGTTATTTTTGTTACTTCTCCTGCTGTGGCTTCCCAGCACACAGTTGCCCCGAGACACATTCTGCCCTACTTCCTGCGCATGCAGGGCTGCGATCCGGCGGGTGCCCAGCACCCTTAGTCCCTGCTGAAGCCACAGGGCTGTTCAGCATGTTGTGGGGTCAGTGTTTGGCTTTGCAACAGCTGGCGTCAGGGCTCCCAGCCAGTGTGGTGAGCAATGACCCAGCCAGCCCTGGCCATGCTGCCCTGCAGGCAAGGCTGTAAGTGCAGCCATGCAAGCAGCACAGTGAAGTCAGCAAGGAGGCTGAGGGTGGCTTGTTGTTTCACTGAGGACACGAGTCTCTTGGGAATTGTCCAGAGTGAGGGTCAGATTGGGACTGGGGGCTCTTGGAGACAAACTGGCCGAGAGCAGGCAGTGATGCCAGTGTACATGGTCACTCACTCACGGGGGTACATGCACACACTCACGGAGTATGTGTGCATGGGGGTGGTGTGTGTAGGTGCATATTGGCGTGTGAGCAGATTTGTCATGTCCTGGCTCACTTTCAGAAGAGGAGTGAGGTGAAGGGAGTTCAGGGGTTTATCATCTGCTGTGCTTTCCCACAGTGCCACAGTGACGATAATTCAGAGAGCGAGATGAAGAGCGAGGTAGGTCTGGGTTGTAGCTGTGGAATGAAGGGAGGATGGATTAGTCCATCGGGGCATGTTGAGTGTCCTGGATTAGCCCTTGTAAGCTGCTATTAGACCCTGGCCGAGGGCTGCTTTGACCCACAGCTGGAGACGTGCTGCTGGGGTGGGATGCTGCAGGGTCTGAGACAAACCTGCCACTTTTCCAGATGAAGGGAGGGTAGTAAGTGTGGGCAGAAGAAGGAATAGATGCATGGGGAGACCCATGTGCCTGGCAGGCACCTGGGCAGTGAGCAGCAGGGGCAAGGGTTTGCAGGCAGGGGTTGGAAACATAGGACACCAGGGATTGATTGCACATGGGGGGCAAGTACTGGGAATGGGGGGACAGGTAAAAAGGGATGCAGGGTAGGTCTGTGTCAAAACAGAACTAAAGGCTGGACCTGAACTTTGTGAGGTGGGAGAGGGCAGAGGAGCTGGGCGAGGCTTTCCTTGCACTGGAGACATGGCTGGGACCAGGCTTCCCAACTGATCCTAGACCACTAGTCTCCTGGCCCATGTGTGACGACAGTGCCCTTGTTGGGACTCAAGTTTCATTCCTTTTTGCCGCAGGTGGATGCTGCAGCTTGCAGCCCAGCCGCTGTTCGGTAGTGCAGCACGAGGTGATGCTCCCAGCCATGACCTCTGTGGTCTGTGGGTCTGCCACCTCCCTGGCAGCGCCCCCGGGTGGCCCATGTGGCCACCCTGCTGCAGCACAGTGGTCTATGAACATGTCCTTAGCTGTGACAATAAATCCATTTGAGGAGCTGCTGATCTTCACTAAAAACACTATGTCCTGTCTGTTGTGGGGTCAGCATGAGGGGAGGCAACATGGGAGGATGGGGAGGGAACACAGCTGCTGGGGGTGCTGTGGGCTTGTGGTAGCATCTCCACTGAACCATGGGTGAAGGGGATGGTTTTCAGGCTGGGGAATAAAAGTCTTACTTTGAAAAATGCATATAAATATGGCTAAATCAGAGGCAATTCAGCCAGGAGGAGGAAGTTTCCTGCTGGAGCTGGGGAGTAATTCCAGTTGGGGGAAAAAAATAGCAACATCAAAAACGTCTCATGTTGATGCTCCTTCATCAAAGCAGAATATCTTCATCCTCATCAAGATGAAAGGGGAAGTAATGATCCAGCAACTCATCGCTACCCTGGCACGAGCATCCCCTTCCCCACAGCAAGAGACAGCTAGAACAGGACACATCGATTCATTATCTGGAGGTGTAATTGGCCCTGTTAGCTACCAATAGCTCAGATGCAGAAAGGAAGCCTCATTCCTTACAACTCTGAGACAGTTCAGGTCAGATGCTGTTTATTAACAGAAAGCCCAGACAGATCCATCAGGCTGACTAAATATGCTGTTAACCAGGGCTCAGTGTCGTGCTTTAATTCCTCCATCAGCACAAGTGTCCTTCTCGGGCTGGTAGGCTGGCACATAGATGAAGGCAGGAGCTCTCACGGCCATGTGCCAGCTCTGCCATGGGGACACATCCCTCAGCCTGAGTGAAGAGACTGCCTGCCCTGAGATAGGCATCTCCTGGCTATCCTGGTACATTCTGGGCCCTGGCAGCAGAAACACAGGTGTGTATCCAGCCAAAGTTCCCCCCCAGCCCCCAGCCCCCAGCCCCCAGCTCCTACACCTGGCAAGGGGAGCTCTCAGCCCACCACCCTCGTGCCCTGGGAGACACGAGGTAAACAAAGCCAGACAGTGCCAAGGGCCAAAATAACCAACCCTTCCCTGCAGCCTCTCCCCAATAGTCCTGCAGTGGGGAACCTCCTCCCTGACCCTGTCTTCCCCGGATCACCTACTCCTGGTGCCCAACAGCCTGGCCAAGTTGAAGCCCTGTGTGGTATCACCCATGTCCAGCTAGAGCAACCTGCCTCAGGGCCCTGTTCACTCAGCACGATCATGGTACTGTCATGGAATCGTTTCCACCATCAGAGGGCGTTGTTGTATTAACTTTTTATCCTGGCCAATGGTCAGGCTGGCTTATTGAGGTGGTTTGGGTTAGTGATGCCACCTGGGTCAAGGGTTGTGGTCCAGCTGCCCAGGCAGTGGATCAGGCAGCCACATCTGGCAGGGCAAGAGCTGGCATCCTCCAGCATGCTCTCACCCAGCCTTGGACACCAACAGGGCTGTCCTGGCCCCCTTGACATCCCTGACATCTTGGCTCATGGCTTTGGCCAGTCAGAGCCTCCAGGGTATAGGAGCTGTAAGCTGGTCCTGTTAGCAGGGGGCTTGCAGCCTTGCCAGGCCAGTGGGAGAAGCAGCAAATCCAAGACTATGCAATGCTGCACACTGTGCCTTTTTCAGATGGTTGTTACCATCCTACAGGGTGAAGAGTGTGTTTATAACCCCACAGGGGACTGGGGAGGGGAGCAGCATCCACATATAGTGAGCTCTCTCCGGGAAAGGGCCAGAGGGCAGAGTGTGGAAAAATCCACTACATTTTTTTCTGAAAGAAATCATCTAAACGCCTTTTAATTTATGAGCATCCCAGTCCTTATGTTTCTGGGCACCTTAGCAAGGAGCAGGCACAGACATCAGTTCCAGGAAAGCAGCCCTGTGCAGAAATGAGATGCAAGTGGGAATCAAACCTGCGCTTGGTAAACATCAGCCCTAATGCATGGCCAAGCCATGGCTGCGTGAAGGTGCCAGGCGTGTGGGATGTGTGTGGGAGGTCCTCTCTGTGTGAGCCCAGGACTGAAGGTTTGGACAGGGGAACATTGGGTGGGCAGTGCTCAGGCTCCTCAAGGTCATCTTATCTCTTTTGACGCATGGCAGTGAATGTGCCAGGGGTGTTAGAAAGGCTGCCTGGCCCCCACCTGCTGCCCAGGGAGGGCTGTGAATGACCGGGAGGGAAGCCATGGAGGGGTGGCCAACCTGGGCTCCTGCGATGGAGCAGCCCTTATCCATGAGGGATTAACCTCTGGCACAGCCAAAGGTGGCGGGGGCCACTGAGCTGGGGGACTGTTGGCTCCCTCCGCACCAAACCTTTGGGCCCTTGAGAGTTAATCTGCTCAGATATCGAACAAACTTGCCTGAGACCAGGCCAGCTTCCTGCAGAGCTGCACATGATGGAGACAGGCAGCCCACCCTCCTGCCCTGCAGGGCCTTGGGAGCTGTATCCCCCCACATGTGTGTGTTAGTGCACGCTGGACCCTGAACATCCTTGGGCTCTACTGATACGGGTTTTCTGGTCCTTCAGCTGAGAGAAGCTGGGAAGGCAGTCAAGACTCCTCCATTGTGCTGAGGCCCAAGGGAGGATTTGCTCCTGTCCTCACCATCGCTGTTTTTCTGCAAGCCCCCTTCAATGAGTTTTGCCCAGAGAGGTCCAAGTTTGGAGAGCCCAGAGACTGTATGGACATTGTATACTGAGGTCCTAGCTGAATGTGGGAGGCTCTCATCCTTGTCACCCTCATCCTTCTCCTCACCCTCTTTTGCTGCCCTCCTGTCTCAGTGAAATGTAACCAGCTGCAGCTCCCTCCAGACTGAACAGGGCTGGCTGCCATGGTGGGTGAAGAGGGCACCCAGCAGGCCCATCTCCCCCACCACAAGTGCACTGCATTTCTTTCCCTAGCCTCTACAGAGACACCCATAAATCTCACCCACCCAAGCTCCTTTTCCTCTCTGCACCTCCTCCCAGCTGCTGCAGGAACCTGCTGCAGTCACTTGGTCCTTCAGTGACGTTCAAGGGGCATGACCCTCCCGGGGGAGGAAAAGGGTCATAGGAAGTGTGTTTCCAATGGGAGGCTAGTGAATAAGGGATGCTGATAAGAACGGAATCCTGATTAACTCAGATTAATTCTTCCCACCACCCAGTCAGCCCTGGAATAAATCCTGCCACAGAGCCAGGCCTGGCAGTGCTGCTCTGAGCATCATCCAGAGATGCTGCCTCCCTCCAATGCAGGATGGGCTGGGATGGCTCACCTTGATGAGAAGAGGAAGAAAGGAGTTGAAGCCATCTAGAATGAAGAGAGAGGGCACGCAGAGAGGACACAGCCCTCTGGGTGCAGCTTGCAAGATGACAGGGTGCTGCTGGAGTCCATGATGAGACATATTGGGGCAGCAGAGGGTGCTTCTTGCTGAATGTGCTCTGGGGCTACGTTTGAGGGTTTCAATTTCCCGCTTTAGTAGCCTTGGGAGTCAGAGATGGATCCTTTTTTTGTGGGGATGGTGGGTTCCTTACCCTGCAGTGGGTGCTGGCTTTTTCCCAGCCTCCTTCCAGGACTGGTGTCCCAGCCTGGCTCATGTCTCCCTGGCTATGCAGGGAAGGGGGTGCTTTTGAAACCCCTGTGCCTCAGAGCTGCCAAAATCTCATTGCCTAGGGCTCCCCTTGCTCCCAGCAGCTTCACTCCCACCAGGGTGTCCCTCTTCCCCAGTACCCAAGGACTCTCATGGGCCTGGGGATGTGGTACCCCACAGGGATGCTCCAGCATCACTGACCACCATGGTCCAGGAAGCCAGAGGTCTCCATCAACAGAAGAGGACCTTTTGGGTGGTTTTTATCATTTTACTTTATTTGTATTAAGATAAACCGCGCCTTTGTCTGTACAATTTCTTCTTAAATATTTGGCAACCTTTAAAAAAATCAAAAAAAACCCAACAAAAAAGTCAAGAACAGTGCAGGCTACAATATCAAAATAGTACAATGCTTGTGAATAAATAGCTCCGTAGAGTAGCTTGGGGATAGGGCTGTTCAGATCGCACAGGGCTGGCAAACCCAGCTCTCCTGGGTTCTCGTCCCTTCCCCAGATGGCAGGAACAACAGTAAGACGGGAACCTGGCTGGGCATGGAGGACGCCTCTCTGCTCTTTCTTAGCCCCTAGTTGCCTGGTTCGGCAGTGGTGCTGTTGACATTTTTGTTGGTTTTGCAGCAGAAGTACTGGTTCCAGATTTGCAGGAAGGCTGTCCGGAACTTTTTGATCCTGAAGGCATAGACGATGGGGTTCATGGCTGAGTTGCCATGGGTGAGGAAGATGGCAATGTAGGTGAGGATGTGTGGCGTCTCGCAGGATGGGCAGAACAAGGTGATGCAATTGAGGACGTGCAGAGGGAGCCAGCTCAGTGCGAAGAGGAACAGGACCAGTGCTAAGGACTTGGCAATCTTCAGCTCCTTCCCGTAATACTTCTGGGGATCAGTGGAGCTGGAGGAGACCTTCTTGTTGAGCTGCTTGCGGATGAGGTTGAAGACTTCCAGGTAGATGAGCAGCATCAACAACAGGGGAGGCAGGACCCAGACGAAGAAGTTAAAGTACACCATGTACTCCATGCTGATGACGGTCTCAAACTGGCACTTGATGACAAACTCTGTGTGGCTGGCATTCAGCTCTTGAGTCCTCCGCATCTTGTTCAGGTTGTTCCAGCCAAACATAGGGGTAAGTCCCACCAGAAAGGAGACAATCCAACAACAAGCAATAGCCACTGCTGCGCGCCGGGGTGTCACCACGCTTTTATATCTGTGGAAGAGACAGCGGTCACAGGGAAGAATTAAGCACTAGCAGGATCCTTTGCTCAGGTTTAAAACTGCTCCACTTGGGGTGGCAGTGCCCGTGCTGAGATTGCACAGTGCTCTTTCTTCCCCTCCTTGGAAAGTTTTAACCACTCATTTGGATAAACATGTTAACATCCTGGTTTCTCTACATGTGCCCTGGGGAACCCCCACCCTGTCTTCCACTGCCTCCCCCAGCCCCAGGGACTGGCAGAGACCTCAAGGGTAATCATGGAGCTCTTGGGGTTGATTCAAAGCCAGGAAACCCGTTAGCAGCCTGGACCAGTGTAGGGGGAGTCTGTGTGATCAAAAGCACCCCCAATACCTAGAGGGGCTTCATGTCTCTTTGGTAGCCCATGTTACATCTGAACACCCCACAGAGCAGCAGCTGACCTCCTTCTCCCCCTCCCCACATGCCATCCCCCTGCACTGGCCATGCGGGGACCCTGCCCCAGATAATTCGCCCCCTGCGCTGGAGGAGGAAATTGCCATCAAAAGCCTCCTCTGGGACTTGCTGAGCTGGAGGAAGGATCTGTTGGTGCTAATGGACCCCTGGGGAAGCTTCTGGGCGGAGCCTGTTTCATTTCCTAATATGCTGGGCCGGTGGACAAAGCCCTCTTTCCTAATGCGATGGTGCCAAGGGATGGAGGGAGGAGGAGAGCTGTGCGTCGGCTTGGCTCTACCCCCTCCCTGGTGCCACCAGGGAGCACAATGGGGCTGTGCCTGTCTCTCCAGAGCTTTCCAAGCGGGAAGTGAAGCCTGCTAGATTGATTTTCCCCTTGGCCCTCACAGGAAAGCTTCTCCTGGGAGGCAGAGAAGATTCACAGCCCAAGTGTTATTGCTTTCCACCGGAGGGGATTGAACAAAGAATGATTGCTGGGTTTTTGAGCAATGTCAGTGTTAAGCCAGCCATGGAGACTATGTGGAGGTGCTGGAAAACTGGGATCCCTTTCCCCGCTGCATGCCTGCAGCCCTAAACTGTCGTATAAACACCAAGCATTTCAGAACTTTTTGATATACCAATCCTGCAGCCAAGGACACACATCCCTTCTTCCCCCCTTGAAGGTCCCTTCTCAAGTCCCAGCTAATGGACTAAAAGTCAGGGTGAGAGCACAGAGGGACACAGGATGGAGCAGGGACATTGGTCCCTAGGTGTATGGAGGGTCTGGAGCCACCAGTCCCCGATGATTTTCCCAAATGAACCCCTTCTGGTCTGGGAAACAATTTCCAGCATCCCAGAGGCAGCCTGGTCCCATGGGAAGGATGTGGCATCGTGGGCTGCTGTTTCCTCTGAGAGCCAAGGCTGGAGCCAGAGCGTGATTTATTCCTTGTGGGGAGGAGAAAGGACAGGAGTCCCTGAGAAAGGCATGGGGCAGGGAGAGCCAGGGCATGGGAAGGCTGAGGGGTGGTAGGAATGTCGGTCAGGGAGCACCGGCTCCCTGGACTGAGCAAAGAGAACGGGGGAGCCGAGGGGAGCATTGGTGGCAGAGGGGTAGAGGGGGCCCTCGTGGGGCTGTGCACCCCACGTCGCTGATAACAGAGTAGGAAGGCCTTCGGGAGGGCTTCTGTGCCCTTCCGTTCATAACCCCCTGCTCCCACCCTGCCAGGCTCAGGCAGCCAGGGGGGACTAGAGATACCAGCATCAACCCCCTCCCTAGCTCCTTCTCTTTGCAAGCCCTTCTCATGGCCCTGCAAGCTAAGGCTGTGTCCCCACAAGGTATCCCCCAGCTCCCAGGGGTCTTCTACTAATTTTGCTGATTGTGCCCCCATCCCAGCTGCTCACCCAGTGCTGCAGCACTGCATAACAGCAATCACAGGTGAGACAAGGATGCTGGGCAGCACCTGTGCAACTGCAGTCCCCAAACGCCTTGCCTTGGCTTACAGCCACAGGCTCCCAGGCACAGAGAAGCACTCATTCCCTCTCCCCCTCCCTGGATGCTTGCATTTGAAGCACACACTTGCTACTGCTGCAGTGAGGAGTGCAGGGTATGGAGTGATCGCTGGGACCCTGCTGTTGGCCATGAACCAGAGCCGAATCGGGGGAGACAGCTTTCACACTTGCAGCCAGAGTGGAGGAGATGGGGGAACCGCTGCAGGGGATCTAGCCCTGGCGATCCCAGCCCCCTGCAGCTCCAGAACATTGTATGTTGTTGCAGATGGTTATCAGACCAGCTGTGGAGGTCGCAGAGACCTCAGGTCCCAGGGCGCATGCGAGCCAGCATGGTCCAGAGGGTGTAACACACACATAACAGGCCAACTGCTCTGCAGTCTGCCGGCTGCACACCCATCTCCCCACCTCACTGCACATTCATCTCGCCTGCTTGCTGCATATCCATCTCCTGCCATGATGCGCATCCATCCCCTCCTTGCAGCACACTCATCCTCCACCACACTGCATATCCATCCCTTCCGCCCCCCCCCCCCCCCCCCCGGTAGAGCCATCCCCCCCGCCCCGGTACAGCCATCCCCTGCCACGCTGCATATCCCTGGCCTGACATGAACGCAATGGCCTGAGCGTCTGGTCCTGGATCGCACTTGTCCCCACTTTGCTTTGCACCCTGAGGTTTAACCAGGACACTGCAGAAGCAGCTAGTGGCTGAGACATGAGCAAAGCCCATCTGCGTGTCCCCATCCATGTGTGCCCATGTCATCATGGTCACAGGAGCCATGGAAATCAGCAACATTTGGAGCCATGGGCATTTTGTTCCCTTTCCCCCTTTGAGTAAGAAGCCAAGGGCAGCGAGGCTTACCGTTTGCAGCCCCTGCAGGTAATGGTACTGCCCCAAGGCCCATGGTTGCTTTCTTTCCCCCGCCTCTCCCTGGCAGCCCTGCGTAGTGAACCGGCAGGAATTTGGGCTAAAACCCAACGATAAAAAAATGATAAAAGCCATAAAATGACTCTGAGTTCCTTCTCCGTCCACTCCACAGGGCCTGGCCATGCAGTTCCCATGGGGCTCAGCTGCTCTGAAGACTGCAAACCCTACCTAAAAGGAGTGAAATGTCGGATCCCACCCTGTAGCCTGACACCATTGCACAGGGTGTTTGGTGGGGAAGCAAACAGCAGAAAGGCTTGAGAGTGCCCTTGCTGCTCCCACTTTCCTGCCTTGGATGTACTAGAAAGAAAAAAAACCTTTCTCATTTACCTCATTTTGCATTAATACGATAGGGCTGGAGTTTGGGATGGGTCTGGGAGGCAAAAGCACTAGAAAACATTCATAATGGCTTACAATTAATAAATAATCATATTATTATTATCACCATTGGAACAATCACTATCATCATTGCATTTTTATTACTACTATTATTTTTATTAACAGCTGTGACTAAAACATCAACAGTAACGGTCACTGCTGTTGTCACAAAATTTGCGTTTGTTTCCTTCATCTGCAGTGTTTCAAGCCTGGCCATAATTTCCAGTTTTTCCTCCAGCCCTCCCTTACTCTGCTACCTGTCTTCATGCTGTCCCTTCTCCATGGAGATGGGCATCATCCCAAGCCCTCTTGGATGCCCTGCCAGGACCGAGAAAAAGGAGCCTGGAGGCAGTAGAGCCACCATCCATCCTCATTCACCTCATGGTGAATTGGTGTGGGCAGGAGTTTTGGCATGGTGTGGAACCAGGTTGTCTTTGAGGGCTTGGAAAACATTGCAAAGAGCCAAGATATCCATTATTGATAGATAATCCCCTCTGGGGATGCTGTTTGCATCCCCAGAGGAAGCACAAGAAGTGACAACTGGAGGCAGAGGCAGACAAACCAGCCCCAGGAGTCACACAGAGCTAATGGGGAAGGGGATGGATAGTTGGAGCAGGCTGTTGCAGGGAGAGAGTTACTCGTGGCAGCATGTGCCAAGAGATGCTTCAGTCACACACCGTTTCTTGGACTGAGGATGAAGTCCCTGGGATAGATGCTGCAGCCTCTCTTCTCCAGGATATTGAAAAATGCTCCCTTGGCCCATTCTCTGAGGACATTATCTCACATTTTCTTTCCCAGTGCTCGTTATTCCCAGACTAGATTCCCCTTCTTCCTTATGCTGGTCACCAGACTGCCAGGTCTGGGTGTGGTTGGACCTCCTCATCCTTCTCCACTGCAGCCAAGAAAGTGGGGGTCAGCCCAGCGCATGCTGTTTAGATGTCTGTCCCCCAAGAGAAAGTGGAGAGCCCATTTTCCAGATCTCCTATCCACAGTTTGATCCAACTCTACAATCAAGAAATATTTCTTCTTGGTTTGGTTGAAAAAGTTGAAAGACTTGACGGATATGAATAAGAAAATGTTTTTGATATTCCTTTGAATACTGTTTTTTTTTTCCTAGAAAATATTTGGAATTGTCCAGCCAGCCCCAAGACGTGGCTTTACTAGATCTTGCTCTGGTAGGGTTTATTTCAGTGCAATTCCTAGGAAATTAATTCGCTAATGAAAGCAAGCCCTCACTAGCGAAATGAAGTCAGAGCCAACATGGTAGGAGGAAAAGAGACCAAGCTGACATGAGGTTCATCTGCATTACGAACACAAGAAAAAGCAGCCAGAGCATGTTCTGATCTAATTGAAAATCTCTAGACAAAAGCACTTTGGTCTCAGAGGGTTTAGGTTTCTGGTCCTTTTTTCCTGGTTGTAGCTTTGCTTCAGATCTTTCGTGTCCTGAAGGCCATGGGATGGGAAAACTCAGATATTGGAGCTTGAAGCTGCTAAGTGTGAAGCCACATCTACTTCCTGTGAGAGGAAATCTCAGCCGTGGTCCAGGGTTGTGGCATGGCAGTCCCAGGGCACCCAGGGAAGGTGGGAAGTGCTGCTGAGGGGACATTGCATGCCAAACGTGGCAGCTGGCTGGAGCTCTCCATGGCAGCTCATTCCCTCAAGTGCTTTGAAAATCATGCCCTGGAGGAAGGAGACAGGCCCTACTAGCATCTGGGATGCATGGGAGATTGTCCTGATCTCTAAGTCTCAGACTTGTTGCTCATCAGACGCCAGCCAGCCTGAACACAAGATCCAAATGTACTGTGAGACTGGTCCAAAGCCTGTGGACACTCTTTCTGGTGAGCCAGAAGAGTGTGGCCTTCTTCAGTGAAGACATCAGTGCTGGCAGGTGACAAAGCCCCTGTCCTGCATCAAAATGGCCTGGCAGCCTCCATCAGCACAAAATTTCCTTGCCAGCCCATGGCCAATGTCCTGCCACAGAGACGCTTCCTTGTGCTCTAAAGGGACAGGAAAGACCCAAGGTGCCCTGTCCCCTCCTAGCACCTCCATTCAGCTGGCCTGCGGGACTGCTTGTGAAGGGCGAAATTCGAAATGTGCCAGCAGGCCCCTGGGACAAGAGGGGATAGGGGGACATGGTGGGAGAGGATGGGCCAGTACCAGGTAGTTCAGGCAAGGCACTTTCCATAGACCTGGCCTCAGATTCCTTGTGTGACCTTGAAGAAGTGACTTAAAGGGAGCTGAGGAGGGAAATCCCCACTTGGATCCTTGCTCGTGTTTGCTTGCTCAAGTTGAGAGAGGGCTGAGCTGGAGATGGGGTACGTGGGCAAACACAACTTTGCTTTTTCTGTGAGTTGCACTTTCTGCAGGGTTGTAAATGGATTCCCACAACAGGAGAGGCACTAATGGGAATATCTGTGTCTTACCCATCAGGCATATGGATGAGGCTACATCCCAGATCTCTGTCTAAAACTTGTATGGCACCCCAAGCACTCACACCCCAAATTAGGGCTGTCCAGTTCCCACTATCACTATCTACACCAACATGAAGCACATACTGGGACAGGGACATGGGGTGAACTGCAGGACACTGAGTTTGGGGGAGCATGGGAGAAGGGACAGCACCGGCTCTTGCACACCTTGCAAATACAGGGCACTCGGTGCTACCTGAGACAGGCACAGCAAAGCCTGCCACATGCAGCAAGAAGAGGTGGGGGATCAAGGTGTCCAAAGAAGGGCGTTTGAGAGGGCATCCTGGGGTAGATGTCCCTGGTGGGTGCTAGATCCTTCCTGCTATGCAGCTGAGAGGCCCTTGTGTGCAAAGCGCTGGAGGGAGGTGCAATGATTTCAGCAGTCACGGCCGCTGCTGTGGCTGGACTCCCACTGAAGCTCTGTGGAGGGGCAGAATGAACCTGGTGGGGCTTGGACTGGCTCAAACCACCACACTGAGTGTTGGCAGAGGATTTCTGCACTGTGTGGTGTCCCTTCCATCTGGGGACATGCTCCCTCCCACATGCTGTCAGCAGGAGTTACAGCAGCTCAACATCCTCAGCAGAGAGAGGAGCTGGGCGTGACCAACCTTCTTCTTTCAGGACCTCTGCACCCAAAATACTTTCTCCAAATGCTGTCTATCAAAGCCAAGGGGGTGTAGCTGGCCTGGCACCTGGCAGGGGATGCATGGGGAGAAGCAGCACCACATCCCACTGCCGTAGGAGAAGTCTGCACCGTGCTGCAAGGCTGCTTCATGCAAACCTGGACTAAAGCCACCATAGGAGAGGCTGAAATCGTGTTCACTGGCTTTTATAGCGCCATAAGTGCACTGAGTTCCGTGGGTCGCAGTGAAGTCCTTCCTGGCCCAGTCTGTGCCCAGGGCTATAGGGTGACAGCTTGGTTTTACCAGCAAAAAATGGCAGATTGCTGTGTAGAAATTACTCTGCAATGACTGCCCGCAAAGCAGAAGTGGCTACAACCAGACAAAGCAGCTGGCAAGTTCGACGGATGTTTCTAACTGCTTTTAATAGCCAGTAATTCTTTAATGGATAAAGGCGAGGGTGATTACGAGGCGTATAAGAGCAAATCCATCCTGCCAAAATTGACTGATCCCTGCACACAGAGATGCTGTGTCCCCAGGGCTTTGGTGAGTGCTTCATTTAGCAGTAGGTGAAGCTAGAGCTGGCCACAGCTCTGGCAAACAGCAAGAAAGCAAAAAAAAAAAAAAAAAGGAGGGTAGTGAGAGAGGAGGTTTTGTGCTCTGAGCTTTGTCAGAGCAGGGATGTGCAGGCTGTGCATGGGCTGGCACCAGGGCTTTGCTCATTTGCAGCTCTCCTGGACCCCAGACAAGGTCTGGGGGAGATGCTACTGCCTTGGTGCGGGTTCAGGCCTCCCTGGCTCCTTTCCTGGGCCTTTGGAGGCCATCCTGGCTTCCCCTAGGGCTGCAGAGAGACACAGGCACATCCGAAAGCACTGCTAGAGACATCCATAGCCCTGCAAGAACCAGGGAAGATACAGGAGAAAAGGGCTTGTACGGGCTAAAGTGCCTGGAGACGGGGGAGTGCTGTGTCTACAGGGCAGCTGGGCTGCCTTGGGGTCCTGTTACCCTAATTTCTTGATACAAAACATGAGACCATGTTAGGGATTTCCATCCAGATGATGGCTCCAAGCGTGGGAACAGGCATCCTCCCCCAGCCCCAGTGGTCTGAGGCCTGGACCCGGGTGTCCAACACATTCCCCTCCTCTGCCACTTTCCTGACACAGTCAAGCCCCATGAAGTTAAGCCCCTAAGCATGTAGCATGGCTTGTTCCACCTTGAGCTTGACATTTCATTTGGGCGGCATCACCCACAGCCTCATTAAGCTGCTTAAGGGGTAATCTCCCTGCCCCTCCATACACATAAAAGTGCACACTTTAGCCACCTGGTTTCTGAGTCTAAACGTGTCACATTTCTGGTTCCAGCTAATGGAACAAGTTCAACCTTTGCCTGCTGAGCTGCAATAGACTTGTATTATCACTTCTTTGGTCCCTGGGATGTTAGGAACAGCCACGACCTCACACCAACCCAGATGAGTTCATTGCCAAGAAATCATAGCCCCTCTCTCAGGGCTGAGACCAGAGAAATAGCTGGCTGGATTTCTGCAGCCTGCTTGGTTCAGGACGTCTGCTCCGAAGGACTCCCTGGGCTTGAGAGATGAATCACAGCCCATCTTTGGGAACAAACCACAGACTTCCAGTAAACTATAGATCTTCTTCCAGATCACTTTCCAGTTGCCCTGTTCTTAGCTCAGAGAAGAAATGCAAGTAACCTCTGCAGCAGCTCTACCGCAGACCTGTGCTGCCGGCTTCCCTTTGGACAGCCCAGCAGCTCTCACTGAAACAGGGAGCTACAAGGGGAAAACGGGAGTGCGGGAAGGCAGGAGATCACAGGGAGGGAGTGTGGAAAGCATGGGAACCTTGCATACATCCCTCTCCTTCAGGATCTCCCCTGGGCACAGGGGAGACACAGCTATTGTCCAAAGAAGGCAAAAGATTTGTCATCCATGGCAATTTTTCTCACATCCTTCATGCAGCATCCTTCAACTGAGCAGTAAATATAAATCCTTCCTGCACATAAAGTTAATCTTGTTTTCAAACTGGGCTTGATTTATAGCATATGGTTGGATCCTAACATGTTCCAATATACGGTCAATGCAAAAGCAGCAAGACTTGATGAGGTTTACTCTCCAGCCTCTCCGCTCAGCCAGAACAGGCTGCTCATGCCAAACTTGTGTGGGTCAGGGTTAACCAGGGGGCTGGGGAAGCCTGGGGCATCCAATGACTTACAGCAATGATGATGATTTAATACCTGTCTCCCTGGCATGACCATCCCTGCCCCAAAAGGAGTCTGGAGATCGCCTGACACCATGGGCAGCACTGACACCCCCCCCCCCCAAGGTGCTGAGTGCCCATGCAGGGGTGGCTGTGCTCCAGATGCGTCACCCTTCTGCTGCCAGGCGATGGTCCTGCAGGTGCACTCAGTGTCCCTGCCTGGCAGGGGGACCTGGGTGTGTGTTGCACTGAGGTACAGATTTGCTCCCGCAGCAGCAATGAAGCAAGCAGAAGGTCTGATCACTGTTCCTGCAGAAAAGTTCCCGGCAGTATCAGGATGGCCAAGGAAGACTTTCCCATATGCACTGCCTGCTTCCTTATGGGGTAACAGACCGCGTTCAGCCTCCCGTGCCCAGGCGGCTCCGAGGCTCCCTCCCAGCTCCACCATGTGTGGTCACAGCCCTCCAGGATTTTCCTGGATCGCTGACTTCTCCATCCAGGGCCTGGGGGTAGGTGGGAGGGAAGTGATTTAACATCATTGGCAACAGCTTCAAAATAACGAAACAAGCTGCAGAACCTCAGGAACTGAGGAAAAAAATATAATGTTCTTGTCGTTTGGCTCCTGGTTTCAGAGACCAGCATTTTTGAGCATTTTTCTGCAATGCAAACTATGACAAGTACTGCTTTTAAAAAAAGAAATAACAGTTGAGATTCTTCAGTAATAACAGGACTTTGGGAATTAGGGCACAGAGCAACAGCCCAGGCACTAAGAGATGGGGGGTGAAATTGTGAGAGTTGATTACATCGCCTAATGGTCAGTGTGATAGATTTGGACAGTTTTCAGTGTATGACCTCCATGCAGTAAAGTTACTGGACATTTTTAGTGTGTAGACAGTTCTGTTGTCAAAAGGAGAAATTTTGTATCCAAACATCTCCTTAAAGAGAGGTGTGGGCCCCTATTCCCTGTATCACCCTCTGCTCTCCTGGACGCAACCTCAACTCAAGCAAATGACAATTTATGCAGAGCAAGGTTTCAAGAAGAGATGGTCCAAATTCACGTTCATTCCTCTCCCGAAAGTGTCCTGGAGGTGTTTTTTTGCCTGCTGTCTCTCTTAGCACCTTCAAGGGGAGATGAATGCATTTGGACAGGAGTCTCGGGTCATCTGCCCTCGCTATGCCAGACTGTCACCACGTGGATCCAGTCACCTCATGGGCTCTCATGCATCAGCCCTCCTCCCCGGCTGCTGCTGCCTGCTGCCACGGCAATTAGCTGGGAGCTGATTAGGCAAGCCTGACTCGGCAGCTAATCTTGTATCTCTCTGCATGTCACTGTATGATTAGAGAAGTTGGGGCTCTGTACTGGTGTTATACCAGAGAGAAGGGATAAAAGGCCGCTTTGGCTGTCTTTGGTGGAAATCCAGGAGGACTTTGCTGGATAAATGTGGCAATTTTTAAATTACTATTTGTATTGCAGTTGATTTTTTCTATGCATTGAATATTTACCTTCTTTACTAAAAGGAACCTATCTGAAATGGGGACTCTGAAAGTCAACCTCAAAAATGGAGAAGGGAGGAAAAGAGAGGAGGGAGAAGAAAGAAGGCAGTTAAAAAAACTGTTTAAAACGCCAAATCTGTCAAGTGCGGGCTCTATGAGAAGTCAAAATAAGATGGCAATTTTAAAATGCCTGGTGCACATGGATTCTGAGAGCCTCCATGGCTCTTACTCCATCTCAGGTGAGAGCCTTGAGGAAACGTGGTGATTTGCAGAAAGCTGTTCATGCTAGGAGGAAGGTGCCAACTAAAGAAAGGATGGGTGCCATCTGCATGGCACCAAGTGAGCTGCCCAGCACCACCGCCCTTCTCTTTGTATCACTGTCATGCTCTGCAAATACTGCCAAATAAAAGGACAAGTTGGGACTCAGAGGACAGCTCGGATCAGGTGACTCTCAAAGGAGGGACAGCCATTGAAAGGAAGGAACAGGACAGAGATCTCAAGTGGAAAGGAAATGGAAGAGGTCTTGAAACCTGCGGCTGACATTTCATTCGTATTCAACATGAGTTCACACCCCGCTCCATGGGTAAATGGGAGGTCGGAAACCAGAGATAGCATCTCCCACTAAGGCATTAATTCAGCCATGAAGCATAGCTGAGGTGGGTCTTTATCTCTCAAATACAGAAGGATGCTTGAGAAAAAGATATCCTAAATTACAGCTGGAGCAAGAGATCAATATCAGCTATCTTTTAATTTCTTGATTTTACACTTCTGCTTGGTAATCATACTTCTGACTTTGCAGTCAAACAACTCAACCCTTTGGTTTCTTAGGCTACGCCTTGTTACTGCTCTCCAGGATCATCACAGCACAGTCTGCTACTGCAGAGGGAACATTTCCCTTCGTGCACTTAGTCCAGTTTGAAGATTAATACATTCAAAGCTGAAATATTGTCTGGGAGCTGGTAGAACAAGGAAGGTCGTTTTCCCTCTCTAATATCTAAATAAGAATTAGGAGGGTAGATGAGATCTACTGTTTCTAAACCTCAAAGGACGCGGTAACCCCAAACAACCAGTTCAACATCCTCTGTACAGTGTCTATTTCCTCTGCTTAAAAGATCAATTTCAAATGAAAAATGCGGTTAGATTAATTTATTTTTTGCTAATGAGTTGGCTATATGTACTTTCAATTAATGAAAACCATTTTGAAGGTGTCATTTTGCACTAAAGCTGAATTCCAACATCTGTCCAAACACAACTTGGCACAAATTATGAGTAAAACTTGTGCTATGCAGCCTTCTAAAATGCAATAAATATGGGAAAAGTAAGGATCAGAGTACACACATGTTAAGCTATAAAGTTATTTATATAGGGATGAATTTGTCCAGTGCAATGAAACTCCAAATTGAAAGTGAAGGCTCCAGTCAACACTGCAATCAAATGTTTCCCCACCACAGAGAATCGATCTTTCACCAAGAAGACAAATAAAAAGTGCAAGAGCAAAGCAAACCTGAAGTTTATTATTTAAATCATGTTTCCTCTTTCAATTTAAATGATGATTTATTCCCTTGGAAGAAAATCAATTCACCTTACTGCCCGGAAGGAAGCCACTCAGTATTTCCATCAGGATGGCTGAGAGAAAGAACGGAGACCCAAGACAAGGAATTACAGTGGAATGCATCAGCTTGGCATAAATTGCACATTGCACATCTTCCTAATTACATTAACATTTAAATCTAGGCAAGGACCAACAGGCAAACATGGGCTGGGTCTGCCTGGCTGTGCCTGGCTGGCACAACGCATGGACATGACGGATGAACGGCCCAGGCAGGAACGAGTCGTCCCCACATGTGTGGACTGAGCTGGCCCCTGTGAAGCCTGCAACGGACCCTGGCATCCCTCTTTCCTGGTATATGAGGGACATGCACTAGTGCCAGTTCATACAAAAGTGTCCTCCAGCCCTTTGAGATGGAGGTTCTTTGCTGTGGCTGGGCTATGGCTTTTAGGGCAGGGGATGGCTCTATGAGGATGACTTATCTGCACTGCCAGGGCCAGACCAGGCTGTGAACATCCTGGGTGTAAAAGCAGGACAGGAACAGCTGCTGATATTGATGCACCTCAACCTTCCTTTGAGCAAATGAACCCCCTATGAGCCCATAAAGTGCCCGTGCCCCAGCAGCACTGAAGGTGGGGAATGACCTCCCTTACAATAAAACCCAGCCTCCTGCACCTGCACAAATCTCCTCCGTGATTTCCACGGGGTTGCCACGTCCATTCAGACACAGGCCATCCATTTCCCATGCAGTCCCATCTTGATTGCTCAGTGCCATGGGTGTACAGAGCCATTTGTACTGAAAAAAATTATTGCCTTAGGAAACAACATCATTTGTGAGTGTTGGAAGTTTTAAGTCAATCATTATTGTTAATAGTGCAGAAAAGAAAGAGAAATAATTTCATCTGCAAAAGTGTGCTAATTATGGATAGGCCCGAGACAGCATTTCTTAGCATTGGCCTCTCAATGCTCTCAATTCCCTCTGTGAACAGATGGGGAAACTGAGTCACTGGGCGGACCGTGACATGCCAAGTGAAGCAAGATGAACCAAATTGAACAAGAAAGCATCCCTGGTGCCAAGAGTTGGCACTTTCCTGCTCTGAAGGAGGCTAAGCAAAAAATATCCTGGTCTCTGGATACAGAGAGAGAAATGGTCCCAACAAGGTAGAGACACAGTCCAGGAAGGAGAGACATACCCAGAATTGTCTGGGAAGAGCTGCAGGATTTCTGTCCCTGTGTCTCAGGGACAGCATGACATAAGCATAGGGGCTTGGGGATTATTTCCCTTTCTTCCTCTAGCTCCTCTTTGTGAACATAGCTTTTCATTAAGAATAAAAATCAAATCACACCAACTCAAACTGCAGCAGCTGTTGAAAGTGGGCCCCAGCTTGGTGCTGGAGGCAATGCTCATGTGGGGAAGCAGGCAGGGAAAGTAGGAAGAAAGGAAAAGGCAGCAAGAGACGGGGCAAGGGCTTGGGGGGAGCTGCCAGGGTTGCACAAGACTCTGGGCTGTGAAGGGTCGATCCAGATTGTGCTAAATTTTTCCACTGGCCTCAGTGGTGCTGAGATCCTGCTCATATTGTGTTACCAAAAAGAATACGTTCCCCCTATTTTTCCCCCCCATCACCAGCCTGGTCTTAGCCCATAGATACCCCCCATGCTGTGCTGGAAGGAGGATCCCTTGGGGTTATTTTATGCTCTTCTGCTGATGGCGTCACCAGCAACGTCTCCTTTCAACCTGGATCTGCCTGTTCAGCCACCCTCCGGCTACGTGCCCGGCGGCAGGCTGTACCAGGGCCAGACTACTTGCAGAGCAGGGGAGACTCAGCTCATTGCTATTCTGTAGGGCACACCTCCGGCTGTGGGGCTTTTTTGTGCCTGCCTTGGACAGTGTCAATCGCTCTTTCTTGCAATGGGGCATCCTGTGCGAGAGCCTAGTGGCTGCCCCAGCAGCTGGGCCTCCGTGCTGCCAGCTAAGGCATCTTCCTGCCAGGAGTGCGTCCAGCCTCCAGGATGGCTGGTTTCTGAGTCCAGGGACAGGAACGTCCCCAGACTCAGTTCAGTGTCCCCGGCTCAAGCTCAGAGATTAATTTGAAGCTAGAAGAGGAGAGAGTTTCAGGTACTCTAAAGAAGACAGTAAATTTATTCAGGGCACCAGGATGCCCATTCACAGACCATGGATGACCTATCCCAGGAGGACCAGCTCCCTCATACCACTCCTCCTGGCGCCAATCCACATGCTGGGCTCTCCCCTGCAGCCCACCCACATCCACCCGCCCTGCATCTGGCAGGATCACTTGGGAAAAGCATCGGTTTTTCTCTAGAATAAACTGCTACTGTTCACGGTAGCTCAGCTGTGCTGGCTGTCATTTCTCCAGGCTCTGAGAGGGTGCTGTTGTCCCCAAGGGGATAAACCTCTCAAGATGTCCCTGTCTTTCCTGGGAGCCATCTCTCACCCACACGGCCTCCTCTGTGCTCCATGTCCTGATGGCCTCTGAGCTGAGCTTCCCCCTGCGTGATGTCTGCTGGGAGTCTTGAACCCTTGTGAACCGTGTCCAGGCTTCCCTCGTACCCTTTGCGTAGGACCCTGGAGGGTTTCTCCTCATCCTTCCTCCAGCCAGAGAGTTCTTCTAGCCCATCAATTTCTTTCCACTTTGAAATGACTCCTGTGGGTGTCATGAAGAAACTAATCTCCCAGGTCATTCACCAGATCTTGTCCTCCATATGATTTCCTTCTTTTTTTCATTCCTTTCTGTCCTTCTCCGTTCCCCCTGCCTCCAAGCCAGAATATCAGTGTAGGTAATACTCCGAATATTTTCTGAATTTCAGTCCCCTGTTGACTCCTCCAATGCTGCTCCAACCAGTCCCCTGAGCCATCTTTCCATGCCAAGGCTCACACTGTGGCCCCTTGGGATGAGTCATTCCTCCTGGCTGTCAGGCTGATTTTGAGCATGGTTGTTTGGACGCAGTGGCCATGTGGCCCCAGTTCCTGAGCTAGTTTGCCCTAGCTCTTCCTAATCTGCCTTGAATGCCCAGGGACAACCAGGTCCCACGCCAAACAACCTGGTGGCTGCCACATCCCCTTGTAGTGCAAACCCATATGCAATATCCCCTTGCACTCAGGAACCAGCTGTTTGAGATGTCCTGGACAGGAAACCCGGTCTGCTCTGGCTTCACTGACTGCAAACTCCCCATGGACAATGGCAGTGGGTCTGTAGTCCCTCCATATCAGATCCTGAAAGCAGAATTTGGTAGGCTTTGCACTAGCTGTCTCCACCCAAGCTTGTGGGCAAAATCCCCTTTCTGGTTGACAGAGTCAGCCTGGCACTTCTGCGACATGGCTGAGCTCATCCTAATGCCAGGAACAGGCCAGAGAAACCATACTGTAAGGCACCCTGGGGCATAAAGAGAGCTGAGGGTGGCTCAGCTGTTGAGGGCCACAGAGCAAGACGGATGCCACATGCATGTGCCACGGGCTGTGCAATGACGCAGAGACCAGCCTCCAGAGCTGGTGGCTGGGGAGGAAGTCAGTGCTGGCTGGGCTCAGTGGAAGAGGAGTTGCCTGAGCCTGCCCGTGCACTCAGACCCAGCCCCATGAGTCACTTTACTCTACCTACTCTGGCCAGTGCAGAGCAGAGGTGGTACTGTTTCCATAAAGACTAGATGATTACAAAACCTCCCATCAATGGAGTCAAATTCTTCCATCTCTGGGGTGGTGGTAGATTCAAGAGCTTCCTATCGGAGGGCTCCTGCATGCTCCCAGCTGCCTACAGCTCAGCCGACTGGGATGTGGGGCTAGTTCTGACTCACTCCTGACATGCTGCCTGCAGGCCTGGGCTGGGCTGGCAGGCTGGAGGCCAGGCAGGCTGAAATGGCAGCATTGCTTTGGCAAACCCTCCTTCATTAGGGTGTTTCAGTTATCTCATTGCCTTCAGCTATATGGGGGTCCTTTGAAAAGACCAGATACTGGGTATCATCATCACCTTCATCAGCTCAGCACCCCTGAAAGCATCCCAGTCACTCCAGGAAAGGGAAAGTCAGCTTTGAAGTGCTGTTGGGAGTGTGATGGAAGCTGTCATGGTGTTCCTGAGTGTTTTAGGGACCCTACTGCTCAAACATGCGTTTGATGAGCTGCCAAACCATGGTCTCAGAGCCACCCTTCACTTCCCACTTTGGTGCCTCAGCAGAGGTTTGCAGTCGCAGGACATGCCAACAGTGGGGAGCCCTTCTTTTGGCCCCAAGACCCAGCTCCAGGAAAGTCCATCTTTGGGCATCAAGCATAGCAATTTTTTGCCACAGCAATTTTTTATGTCCTTCCCTTCCCTTCCCTTCCCTTCCCTTCCCTTCCCTTCCTTTCCCTTCCCTTCCCTTCCCTTCCTTTCCCTTGCCTTGCCTTGCCTTGCCTTGCCTTGCCTTGCCTTGCCTTGCCTTGCCTTCCCTTCCCTTCCCTACCCTTCCCTTCCCTTCCCTTCCCTCCCATTTCCTTTTCTCCAGGAGAATCCAGCCCTTTCCCCTAAAGCCTAAACGCTACCTCCCTCCAACGACATGGGCACAGCAGTGCTGGAGCAGGAGGTGGGACCTAGCTGACCCCCAAGCAGATGGCTCTCCTGGGCTTTGTCAAGCCTGCTAGCTGAATTATAGCTTTGCCTGTGTTACACCATTTCAAAAGACCAGCAGGTCCATCATCCACCTTCCACATCTCTGCTTAAAAGGCAGAGAAAGCAGGGGAGTGAGAGGAGCAGAGATGTTGCAGACATCCTACTGTCAATCCCACCATGTCCAGTGGCCCTGGCAGTTGGTGCTCCACACCTTTTGCTTGATGGAGATGTCACAGACAATTCCTATTGTCACAGGATGACAAGAGGCAAGCATATGGAGTCCCCATTGTCTGATGACTCTTCTGTCTGCTTCATAGAGTAGCTCCTCTTGGAGAGTTAGTTAAAAACATTCCCAAATCACTGTTATGGAGATGGCAGAGCCCTACTGGGTTCCATCCACTCATCTCAGCCTAGTTTGACAGCTGTGTTTGTGGCAGGACGAATTCATGGACAGGAACCACACTGCATCGCCCCTATAGATGCATCTCAGTCCTTTTTGACTCGGCGGATGGAGAAGCTGCTGCTTTTAAGTAGGACAAATTGAGCTGTGGCTCTCAGCGCTATTGGCTCTAGGCTCCGAACGCAAGAGATCTGCAGTCCAGAAGGACCATTTGCCTCTATGAAGAAATCATGCTTCACCTCGTACAGCTGCATGGAGCACCATGGCACACACTGGGATCACAGAGGAACCCTGCTCCCTGCTGTCTGGTGCCCCAGGGACAGCCATGACATCAGACTAGGCTGATTGCTGCACAGTGCATGAAAGAAAGTGCCAGGTCATCCTGATGTGTCTCAGCATCTACATTCACACCTCCTGTGCCCTGGCCTCCATCTCTGCCCAACTGTGTAGGTAACCCTGAGTGAGCCATGGTACTGCTCTATGCCTCAGTTTCTGTTCCTGTAAATGTGCTGCTACCCTTGGTGGGAACATGCCTTCAGATTTACTTGTGAAACCTTGTCAAGAGGCAACTTTTTAATCTTAAAACTGGTGGAAATGGGGTGGGAGGAAAAAGAAAATCTTCCCAGAGTGCAATTTTGGCATATGGAGGGTGAGAGCCAGCAGGAGAGAGCTGGTTATCATTCATTTCCCTGCAACAAAATGCAGGAAGACATAAGCTCTGCTGAGGAGACAGATGTTGACGTCTAGCTAATGGGGTCAGGGCGAAATGATCCCCTGGGAAGATTACCCAGCGCAGGGATTGTGTCTCACCCTGCTCAGTAACAGATAGGCAGAAGTCCAGGACAAGAGGAGGTGCTGCTGCCTGGCCTGCCCATCCTGGGCGCCTGGGGGTCGCACACCTCCTTTTCCCATTTTAATGCGGAAAGTTTGGGACTAACCCCAAATATCAGCAAGCCTAGGCATCCCTGCTCAGGAATGGGGAGGATTCAGTGCTCTTCCCCTCTTTCTCTCTGTGCTGCCATGAAAAGAGCACCCATCCCATGGCTCCTGCTGGCTGGAACCTTGCCACATCCCATGCTTATCCCAGGGAGGGGCATGGCAGGAAATTCAAGCTTTTTCCCCAAGATCCCAGGAGCTGAAAACACTGCTGAGAGCCCAGGTTGCTTCCCTCTAGCCTATTTCTCAGTGCCTGTAGGTTTTTTGAGTGACCTGATTGTTTTTCTGTCGGCAAACATATCATGGTGCTGCTGTGGCAGCTGTGCATGCCCCTAATCCAGATGTCCCCTCACTGAGGGAAGAGCCCCTGCTGAGCATGGATGCAGCGCTGATCTCTGACTTAGCCTGCACTCAGCTGAAAATTACTTTGTGGATCACAGAGTCTTGCTAAAAGCTGGCTTACCCAGGTATTTATAAGGATATTGAGACCAATATAAACTGCTGGGAAAACACCTGTGGAGGGAAGCCCTCCACCTGCCCATTTCCAATGCTCTCATCATTTCGGTGACACTGGAATTGTGCTCCAGGTCTGGGCTGCAAGTTTGGTCACAAATTAGCACCGAAATCACATTAGCTGACATTCATTTCTGCAATGCTCCCCCCCCGCCCCACACATTTTAACAGAGCCCCACAGAATCCTCAGACGTCTCAGGGATGAGGATGAGACGAGTGATGGAAACTGGAGCATCCCATGTGTACTGGCAGTTACAAAGCGAGTTCACTGACCCATACAACCTCCCATGGTTAAACTAGACCCTGGAGCTAGATCCTGGGGATAAATTTGGGGGTAAATCCATCCTAGGGGTGTGTTTGGGGGTAGGTCCATGCTGGCGGTAGCTCTATCCCTGAAGGGAAAGAAGCGGCTGGCACTATTTGATCACAGCCTTTCCAAAGTTGAGGCCATGTATGCATTTATACAGCACCTAGCACAGCAGTTTGGTGCCAGGCATGGATGCATTGCCATGGTATAATTATAATTGAAATGTACCATCTGGCACTTGGACAAACATGCCACCCCCAGAGCAAATCACTGAGGAAAGGGATCTGGAAGAGGTTTTTCCTTAGGAGGAGTGGTATACAGCCTTTCCAGGCACCACAGACTCGGCTCGGAACAGAGCTCAGCTCTCAAAGTAAAGTGCTTGCTCTGATTTAACACTTACACTCCGAGCTGATTGAGAGTACTGGAAAATCTCTAAAGTCTCATTAGACCTTCCTGGGCTGTGATTTCTGCTTTTTATTCTGTGACCTTGATTGTGATCTACCAGTTCCCTGGGAATGAAGATCTCCACCGGTTACCCTTGTTTGCTAAAAATATAGTTGGTGGAGGCCAGCAAGGGAAAAGACAAAACCAAGGAGACAAGTGGCATCAGAGACCTGCCACTCCCCTAAACTTCTCCAGCTTAGGAAATTGGGAGCATTTTCCTGAGAAATGCAGTCAGTACTTTCACTGGGGCAGGTCCTGGAAGGAGGGACAGCATCTTGTCTTTGACTAATGCAGATTGAAGGAAATCTAGCTGAGGTCCCAGGCATAAGCTCGCCCCCTCCCCCAGCAGCTCTCCTGTCTCGTGTTCCCAGATGGATGTTTTTGAAACATTTCCTCCACATTTAAAAATAGGCCTCAGAAGAGCCATGGCTGGGTTTATTCACTTACTTGGCTGAGCAGAATCGCTTGCTGTTGCCCTGGTTTATCATCTGCTTTGGCCAGGCTGGTTAGATACAACCTCCAGCGACTCAGCTTCCCAGGGGACTCCCAAATGAAAAGCATCACCTTGCAGGCAGATTGCCCTCAAGTGCAGCATACACTTCCTTTTCTTAATTTCATCCCATTGATCTTTTTTTTTTTTTTCTTCAGGCTGAAACCTTGGTGCCAGCCTGAAAAATGGCTTCTTAGGTTTTTGTACCTCCACCTTTCAGAGGGCACCGTCTCTTCCAGGGTGCCAGCTCCCACAGGGATAGGGTAAAGGGCCATGACACTTCCCAAACTCAGCTGAAACCTCTCCATATCCTTCCCTCAGTCTTTGAGAGCCTGAATGTCTGGGGAGGCTTCCAGGCACTTAGAGTCCAGAGCACCGGAAGATTTCGCCATGCTCTTCAATGCTAATCGATCTTTCCTGGGAATTTGGGGCAAAGCATAGTCCCATCACAAGGCCTCCCCCCCCCATCCACCTCTCCCTGCCCTCCCACAGCAGCAGGGTGCCCGCCACCCTCCTGCCGAACCATTCCTGAGCCCTCAGTGGAGGGAAGGGGGAAAAAAAAACCCTATCTGCTGGCTCAGAGGTACACTCTGCTCCATGACCCAGCTGGCCACGGGCAAGGAGGCTTCCTGGGGTTTCCTGTAACCCATCCCCAGCTGGCCCCATGCCTGTGGCTCTTGGCAGGCCCTGAGACAAGGGGAAAGAGTGCTGCAATTGCAACAAGAGCTGGAGCTCAAGCTCGTCTCCTCTCCAGCAGGGAAACGGAGGGATGGATGCCTCATTTGCACCAATCTCCAAACAGCCCCTGGTGCAAGCCAAAAGCAGCCCCCCTTGCCCTGTGTCCCCCCTGCTGTCCCCTCCTACTCCCAACAGTATCCTGCTGCAAAGAGCTGGGATTCACCCTTCTCCTGGCTTGCAGGAGCTGCAGGTCAGGGCTGATGAGAGCTCCTGCCATCCCTGAGCTGTTTTATCTCTGAAGGCTCAGGACAGAGCACTACTGAAACAGCAGACAGTGCCAGAGCTGTCCTCCAGAGCCACTCACAGACCCTGCTTTATCCTCACAGACCCTGCTTAATCCTAGACTCTCCCTCTGCTGAGTCCTGTATTCCCCTCTCAGCTCCTGCTTCCCATTTCCTAGCAATTTCCAGCCCAGTTTGATCTAATTTCCGTGGCTCTGCAGCCTCACACAAAATGCAGCTCACCCTGGCTGGAGGCTTATTTGGAAGCTGCAGTGGGAAAGGCAGGGCTGGGGTGATGGGTGAGCACCCAGCTCCCTGGTGTCGGGGCTTGGACATGAAGGGCAGGAGATGGCCTGCTGGGCAGTGAGAAGCCCCACGGGCGAGGGCTCTTGCTACATACAGATTTCTCCAGGTTTTCTCTTCCTGGCACAAGTTTCAAAGCACTTGAGGAAAGAGCTGACGGTCCAAGACAAGCAGGCGGGGGGAGGATCAGTGAGGAAACCCCAAGACGGGACTTGTCTGTATCCATGCATCCGGCCACCCCGCTGCACCTTGCTAGCCGAGACGTGTGCTCTGTGGGGGTTCTGGCTGCAGTGTGTCCCGAGGCGTCATTGCCACCCCTCCCGAACATGAAAAGCCCGACACAGTGTCTCCGAGCAGAGACAGGCGCTGAAGGAGCTGCATCCCTCCCTAAACATCCCCCCATCAGCATCCCCTTCTGCATCCTGTCACCAGTGGCTGCCGCGGAGATGCTGGGGGCCAGTTCCTGCCAGACACCCCCCAGCCTGCTGCTTCCTCTCCCTTTGAACTCATTTCATCATCTCCCAGGAGTGATGAGAGTGGCTGTGAGGGGGAAGCACAGGCTGGGCCAGGGGACCCTGCTGTGCCCAGTGAGGGTGCCTGGGGTGCTGCCTTTCTGCCGGGCCAGTGAGGAAGGATGCAAGAAGGGAGTTGCAGGCTTTTCCGTACGAGAACAGCAAACCTATTTTAGGTACTTTCCAGCTGTTTGGAGCAGCTCCCGAGAAGGCGGGAAAGTGTGATACCTCCTCCTCCAGCCTGCCCAAGCTGAGCAACGCTCCTGCATCCTCCCATAGCAGAGGAAAGGCCTCACTGGAGGATGCAGCCTCTTTCAGCCCCTGGCAGCCCCCGAGTAGTGCTTCAGAGGGTTTTGGAACAGAGGGAGAGGGTTTGGTAGGATAACACAGTCCCCAGACTCTACTGTGGGCATGGGCTGCTAGGTTTGCCTCCAAGCTCTGCACTCGTCAACATACTTCAGCCCCAATGCCCTCTTCCCTCTGATATTCAAGAATTGCTGGTGGAGGAAAGGTCACTGAAAAGAAGAAAAGTGTGTCAAAATTCCCTTTCTTTTTGGTAAAAATCCCTAAGAAATCATTCACTGCTGGAGTCTTCCTGCCAGGACTTCCAGCCTCCATTCTGCATGGACGGCCCATGTTCCTTGGTGTTCTCATGTCCTGGCTCAATGTGTAAGTGTGGCTGGAGAACACCTTTGCTGCTGCCTCTTGTTAAAAGCTGGCTGGTGGAAAAGCCAGCCCTGATCCAATGGGTGCTTGTGCAGCCTCTCCTTGACTCGATGGGAAAGCCAGCCATGGGACTGAGGAGGATGCCCAAGCCAGAGCAGAAGCTTTGTGACCACTTGGACATCTCCAGCTGGGATCCCCGGACACATTCAGAGGTGTCTCATGGCAAGATTTGCTTGAGATGTGGCCATGCTGCCAACAAACCCCAATCTCAGGGCAGCAATGTCTGCTGTCCACCCAAAGCTCACTCTCTGGTGGGATGCATGAGAGAATATGGGGAGCAAATGGCCTGTGCTTTCGGTGGTGCAAGGAGCAAACCGTTGGGTGATGCCCCCAACCTTGGAAGCCCAGGGAGGGGGGTTTTGTGTACGGCCAGGAACTGGAGCTGGGCTGCACTACACCGTGTTCTCCCTTCCTTGCCAAGCTGCACTTCCAGCCCCAGCTCCGTGCTGCCTAATTAAATAGAAAGCTTTGAAAGCCTGGTGATGACTTTGTTTCTCCTTCAGGCAACTCTTTCCAGCCAACAGTCCTGTCTTCTTCTCACCCTGCTTCTCACATGCTGTCTAGCATGTAACAGGAATCTCTGTGGCACCCAAGATTCTTGTGCATCCCTTCAGGGTTTCAGAAACGCAAGCGATACCCTGCAAGGAAAGCCCTTAGCGCAGACAGCTTTTGCTGCTGGCACAAGGATGGAGCGGAGATGCATGGAGCCTCTCTCGTTGCTGCTCCCATTCCCTGCCAGCTGCCTCTGAGAAATGCATTTCCCCTGCCTGCGGTGGAAACATTTCCCTGAGCTTCATCAGAGCCAGCAATGGCCAAGTGCAAGCTGATACTGGCCAAGGATGCAGGGGCTCCACCAGCACGTCAGGACAAGAGAAGCCAGCAGAGACCCCCCCCCCCTGCCCTGTTGGGCCACGAATCAGCCACGCTGCCGAGTGTCCACCCCCTCTCCCCCACGCCAAGTTTATCTCGCGTCTTTCTCTGAACTGCGCTGCCTTGGCGTGCCATGCTATCTCCTGACCCCATCCCATCCAGGCCCAGTGTTGGCTGACCACACTCTGCACCTCTGTGTCACAGGATGTGCCCCTGCTCTGTGTCCTGGCTGCTCCCAAGGCCAGGGCAAGAACAGAGATGTCCTCGTGTTTCTCTCCTCAGCTCCAATGTTTGCAAACCTCCAGCCACTGGCAGACTCCATGATCCCTTCGGAGCTGGGGGCCCTATTGCCCTTGCATCGCTGAAGATGTTTCCCTGCATGAGCAGCTCTCCTTGGTGTCTCCCAGGTACAAGCTGTGACACACAGGCGCAGGACATCTGCTCCTCCTGCCCCTTTGGGAACATCTGGCACACGATTTACCCTCAGCCTCTGCTCCTCAGTCCACTGAGTCCTGGCCACACGGCCCAAAATATAAAGGTGCTGGGTGATAGGTTTGTTAAGGTGAGCACCCACAAAGCAGGACTCTGACCCTCAGACAAGAAGGTGAGGGCAGGCAGGCAACAGCCCCACTGCCACGATGGGGATGCCCTCCTTGGAGAGGGGTTATTCCTCCCTGGCTACCAGAGCCTTTCTCAGGCACAGGATGCAAGCAGAGGCCAGGAGATGCCAGAAGAGGTCAGATCTACATCCCCACATGCACTGCCAGGTAGCTGGCAGCAGCAGGGGACCTTTTCTGGAGAGGGAGCTGGATTTTTCCAGCACATCCTTCCCTAAAAATGAATGCAAGGCGGGTACTGAGCAGCCCAGCCTCAGCAGACACTTCACTGGGTGAAACAAATCGGCCAAAGCAGAACAGCTGAACTGCCCCCTTGAAGCCTCCACATCAGTCCTCTGGCTGTGAGAGGAGTCAAGGCAACGTGCTATGATGGAGAAGGCCCTGCAGCAGGTGCTTCACGAGGGACCTCAGTCCTGCCAAGGTGTCTCAGGCTCCCAGCATCTGGTGCCACTTTGCATATCAGTGGGTTTGATGTCACCATGAGGAGCAAAACCGTGAGGCTGCGTTTCAAGCCATGAGCGCCTGGGCCCACAAAAAATGTTTCCGTATCATATTTGGGTAATGTGCTTTTGGCATCTAGCAACAAGTCGAAAGAAATTTGGGGCATTTCTGATTTAGAAAATATCTGTTAGCAGTGTTTTCTATCCTATTTATGTTCTCCAGTATTGTTTTGCTGCTGCTGTGTCTAGGAGACAAACCCAGTGGCGAAAATCACAACATTTGCCAACTATGGGGAATTAACAACAGGAAAAGAAGGAAACTTCCAGGGACAAGAAAACAGGAGAGCTGGAGAAGTCGAATTCATATTGTCGAGGCTTTCAGTACTAGACTGGGCTACAAGAACCATAGTAAAATCTTACGCTGTTGAATGACTGAGCACGAAACGGGACGACAAAATTCAGGGTCCATATTGCACAAGAAAAACCCACCTAAATTCTAGCCAGCATGAGGGGCTCTAACTTAATCCTACTCTAGGGAAAGATCCTACTGTCAGAGCAGAAACCTCCCAAAAAAGGCCCATTTGATGCTCAGATGCAGTAAGGGAGGAAAGAGGCTGGATTTGTTAGAAAAAATGACAGACAAGGAACTAGCGAGTGTTGCTATGTATAAACCTGCAGTCCTCCCACATCCTGAATCCATCCCCACCTCAAAGCGGATGCAGGAGAACCAGAAAAGCTCTGAGAGCCATAACAGGGTGAGAACTGCACAACACACTGGCGGGCCAAAGGATGAGGATTTTTCTGGCTGGGAAAATCACGCTTACCAAAGAAGTTGGTAAAGGCCTGTGAAAAGGTGTGCGGCAGAGAGAAGGTGACCAGGGCCCATGTTTTTTGCCCTGTACACAAGATCGACAGGGTGCCCACTGAATTACCCCGACAAGACGAAAGGAAGAGCTGTTTCGCAGCAGCTCCACGTGGGATGTATTGGGGCAGGATAGCTTCCAGAAGGGATTGGACAAATTCCTGGAAGATGGAGGTGCTGACGGCTCTGATGACAGCTCTCCAAGAAAACTCAAAAGCTTGCGATTGCCAGAAGCTGAGTGGGTAGCAAGGACTTCTCACTCAGTGCACACACACGCACACTTTTTTCCTCAAGCATCCGCTACCAGCCACTTTTAGAAGAAAAACCCCAAAGCAACAATCTCTGGCTTGAACCAATGGAGCTAGGGATGCCAGGCACTCCTGAGCAGTCAGCGTCGGCCCTGATGCACCCATATGGGAAGGTGAGGGAGTGCTGCCCTGGGAAGTGGTCCTAGTCCTGCTGGGGTTAGGGCAGCACCTTGGGCAAGGGGGTTTGGTCCCTTTGGGGGTCTTGGTGCTGATGCACTGAAGAAGGGTCATGTATTCCTCTAGCAAATGGGCTGGAGCTCGCATCTGAATGGGGCAGCAGGGCAACTCGAACTGGGCATGCGCTCAGCTGTCCCTGCCTGTGGCACAGGCTGCTGGCGGCACTGGCCACACCAGCCTATGAGTCGGCAGCGCTGCTGTTTTGCTGGCCAGCCTGAACCGCTTGTGAGCACCATCTGTGCTCTGTCACTTGCACACCGCTCCTCGGCATTGGCCTTCCCATCTCCTCTCTTAGCTGGAATGAGATCTGCCAGCGTTTGCTTAGGGAAGGTTTCTTCCCCTCCAGGATCCGTGGGCCCCACCTTTCCCATCTCCAGCCCTCCCACAGCACAGCTGAACCACGGGTTGAGTTTTCCAGCAATGCTCTCAGCAGGTCACCATGAGTGGGAGCTTTCCTGCAGCTAATGAACCTGACAAACACCCTGTTCTCCTTCCTACAGCTCCTCATGCAGCGCAAGGGGTACCAGCAACAGCAAATGCCCAGCGAGGGGCCGTGCCAGGACGCCTTCAGAGAACAGCACTGACACCAGGCATCGCATCCCTGTCCTGACCTGCTAACACCGTCCCTGGTCCTGCCACGGTGCCCCATGCCCTCAGCAGTCATCTCCCCAGTCCCGGCTGCAAACCGAGGGGCTGTGCCATTGCACTGGCAAGGAAGCAGTTAACTATCTCCTCTCGGAGCTGCAGAGTTCAGAGAAAGTGCGTCCCCCCGATTTATGCCCAAGCACAGTGGTGAGGCAGCCGGACGGTATTTGCAATGGGCTCAGTTTTGCCGACAGATGTTGAGAAGGGGAAGGACGGGGAAATGATTCACTGGCAGGGCAGCCTTACAGCCAGGATTCTCCCTGGGGAGGCAAGGTTGCCTCGTGAGACACCCTAGGGTCTCGCTCCTAGCCCCCCGACCCCCAAAGGGATGCCATGTGTCTGGCAGGACCCTGAGCAAGCAGGTCACTAGCCCTAGGCTCCTGAGCTCCTCTGGGCAGGGGAAACCTGGGATAAAGACAGATCTATCTTCCCCTTTCTGCGAGTGGGCTAAAGCTCAGCACAGCCAGAGCTTGCTGTTATCGCTGCTGTGGCCAGATGTGCCCCGTCCCTTGGAGCGGAGGAGTTAACACTAAGAGACCTTCCTCCTGTTGTGACTGCTTCTTGGAGAGTTTGTGGCCTCCTCGATCCCTTTACCCATAGCAGCAGCCACCCCTGCACCCAGCCGCAGAGCATTTTCCTACCTGACGGGGATCTTCACTCGCAGGTATCGATCCACGGCGATGGCCAGGAGCGCCAGGATGGAGCTCTCGGTGAGGATGAGCACGGGGCAGGCCACCATGAGGCAGCTGTAAAACTCTGTCTGTGGCCCGATGTTGATGATGATGGCCAGAGGGATGACCAGGGCCCCCACGGCCACGTCGGCCACTGCCAGCGAGACGATGAAGCAGAAAGTGGCATCCCGCAGTGCCTGGTTCATCTTCACAGCCCAGATGACCAGGATATTCCCAGGCACGGACACCAAGGCGATAAGAACTTCAATGGAGATGTAGGCAGCCTGGAAAGCTGAGATGGGGTGTGCCATGATGCTCCGGCCCCCTCCCCACAAGTGCTGGGGTCCTTCGGTCACCTGCAAATGCACGGGGAGGTGGTGAGCAACTGGCATCGTTAACTGCTCTGCGAGACGGGATGGAGCCTGTCGCGGGGGGGGAGCCGGGAGAAAAAGTCTCTGTCTGTGCCTGCCCCTGCTGCTCCCCCTTCCCTGGGGCACGGCCAGCCCCCCCCAGCCCCTGTCCCACCTGTGCAGTGCCCACCTCCATCCCGCGGTGGTCTGCTTTGCAAACGCGCCTGGGAGTCCCGTCGCGCATGGGGCGAGCGGTAGCCGCCTGTGAGCCCCCGGGGAGTGCCGGGGCACCTTGTTCCCCTGCACCTCCTGCTGCCAGGGCTGGGGACCCACCACCCCTGCGGGACTCCGTGCAGCTGTGCGCCAGACCCCCGCGGCCACTGCAGCCGGCGATGACACTCTGCTCCCCTCCCATCTGCTTCCTGCTGCGAATGTGCACAGTGCTTCGGCAACAGCGAGCCACCCCCGGCTGGCTGACCCGGCCTCCCAAACCAAGTCCCGAGTCCCCGTAGCTCACCTTGTCCTGGAAACTAAGTGCTTTTTGGGGGTGTCTCCCCCCGCAGAAACAAAGTTCTTCACCCCCAGGGCAGCTCAGGGGACATGCTGAGCGGGCACCAGAGGGATGCTCAGGACTCTAAGTACCATGCAGCCGGCTCGGCTTGGCTCCGCGTCCTGCTGGTGCCGCCCGGCCCCGCTGCGGTGAGCTGAGCCGTGCACAGCTCCTGGTGTCCTGCACCGCTCTGCTCCCGCAGCCTTCTGCCAGCTTCCAGCAGGAGCTGGAGCATCACATGGTGCAACGCGGCAGCTCCTGCAGCAGTTTAAAGAGCGACTGACCCGATTTGGGGCCCGTCGGGCAGAGCTGAACTGAGAGGAGAAGGGAGTGGGCTGGACTGGGCTGCAGCGCCGGTGGGAGCCGGGCCAGCCTGGCCGGCTGGCCCTGGGGATGGAGAGGCAGAACAGACACAGCTCGGCAGCGAGGGGAGGTCCGGTGGGATGAGCTGAGTCGGAGCTGGGAGCAGCGTGAGTGTCAGAGCCCGCACCAGCCCCAGAAGTTGCCTCATGTGCCGAACTTGTTTTGGGTCCTGATTTTAGCATCAGAACCGACATCAAGATTTAGTATAAGCGCACTTTCTGAAGGGGATGTGAACCCCAAGGCAAAACCAGAACCAGCCTCAGCTCTGAGAGAGCAAGGACCCAGGCCAGCAAGCAGCTATGGACCAGGCGTTGCTCTGGGACCAGCACCCAAAGTAAGGACGAGAACTGGCACAGAGGGCGGAGAAATGCCTCTGAGGCAGTCCCAAAGCTGCATTCAGGCTCCAGCTGGCAGCATCTCACCCAAAATCAGTTCTGGGACAGACCGGGAATCAGCCTTTAAGCACCTTTCCTCCTTAGAGGTGCTGTCCTCTGAAAGGCACCCCTGGGTGCTGGGGTGGAGGGGTCCTGCACCCCGAGTGGAGGTGGAGGGAGGGCACAGGGCTGGCCTTATCCAGGGGCAGCATTCCTTGTGGAAGGGGCTGCACTGGTGGAAAACAGCTACTGTTTCCTATCGCCTGTGATCTGCAGCCCAGCCCAGGCACGGAGCAAGCTGCAGGGTGCAGCTCAGACCTTGGGGGGAGAAGGCAGGAGCTGTTTCCCAGCCCCAAACAAGGCATTTGAAGGGATTCATGTCCCAAACTGGTGCTGAGACTGGCCCGGAAGCTATTTAAGATCACGAGAGAAACTACTGGGGAGTTCTGGGGAGCAATGACAACCCCGCAGTTTTTCCCCTTTTGATGGGTAGCAGAGAGGCAACGGGTTTGGGAGTTGGACCTGACTCGAATGGAGCTGAACCAGCAAGCCCAAAATGCCACAGCATGGCCCTTGCAGAGCTGCTCCCCCATGTAAGCTTCCTTGCACCCCCCAGTATCTCCAAGGACCCCCATCCCAGCTGCAGTCCAGGCACCCACAGGACCAATTCTGCATAAGCAGCTGGGTCCAGCTTATCTGGGTGCTGCAGGGACCAGGGCTGATACTTCATGTCTCTCAGTTCAGCCACAACCTCAGGCTGGATTCGGGGAAGGGAACTCTCCCCACAGCTCTCCCGAACCCTGTTTGCCTCTTTCCCGTCCTGCTCCAGTAAGTTGGGGTGCTGAGGCAAGACACATCCCCCCGCTCTGCTCTGTCTCAGTGGCTTGCTCCGTCAGAGCTTGCACACCCCAAGGCAGGGATGCGGATGGCTGTGGGGACCGTCACCAAGCCTGGTGCCATATGTTGGGCTTCGACCTCGCCTCCTTGACAGAGCAGCTAGAGCGGGGCTGAGGGGGTCCACCATCCAGAGGTCATCCGGGGGCTGTGGCAACACGCCACCTCTGGGTGCTTTGGCTGTGCCAGCTGCGGGGCTAGGAGAGCTTATTTGGATTTAAAAGATCTGTTTGCTCTGCAGGGAGAAAAATAAACCAAAGAGGATGGCGGGTTCACATAAACAATTTGCTATTTATGGGAGGCATTTGCTGAAGTGTCTCGCAGCCCCTAGTGCCTCTCTTCACACATCCCCGTGGTGGGGAGGAAGCGTGCACCCTTTTATATGGCTCCAGCCTGAAACCAGAGGCAACGTGTGGGGCAAGTATTCTCAGAGCATACTCCCAGGCTGGGTCTGAGTTCCTCAAGGTGCCATGAGAGTGGGGAACGGAAAGGGCATCCCGAGACAGCCCCAAAATCTCTCACCTGCCTTTTTTCCATGGAAAGCGTCCTTGCACTCAACCTCCAGCTGGGAGAAGAGCAGGAAAACCAGCAGGTTAATCATGAGAATGAAAGGCTGAGCCAAAGGTGGGCAGGTCCCAGCCTAATTGTATGTAAATCTTCCAAATATGGCAATTAAAAAAACACTCCTTTTCCTTAGTGTGTTTCAGTGTGTTTCCCCCTGGGATTTGCATTCCAGAATACTTTATCTTAGCAGCACCCCTAAAAAAGAGGTCATACAGAGAACAAGCTTCCCAGCTGAGAGACCTGAGTCCCACCAAGGGCGCTGGTGGGAAGGGAGATATAAGCTCTCTTGCCAGCCTGAACAAACTTTCTTAGGACTCTGGCAAAGCCTGCAAAAATCGAGCAAGGCAATGTGCTCCGTCGTGATTGATGGTTGTTCCAGGTGGTAGTGCAGAGATCACTCCACGGGTCAGGCTGGCAGGACGTGGCGTCATCTGCTTGTCCTTTCCAGTTGAAAACGGGCTAGAGCATGTGTTGGAGGAGTTTCAGATAGTCCTTAAAAGAAACCCAGGAAACACAATTTGCTTGTGACCATCAGGCGCCCAGCAGGTTACCCAAGTCCTCCAGGCTCTTGCTGGGGTTTGGAAGAAGAAAACGTCCTGAGAGCTGCAACAGGTTGTGACGTTCCTGAGGAAGTATCAGATGAGGCTGATACGGACATCTTCTGCTGGCAAATACCTGGTGTCATCTGCCCCTCTCCAGGAGTAACACGGGATGAAGGACGTCATGAGTTACAGGCTGCTCGACGTGCCAGAATGCTCCTGACCTGGCTTTTCCAGCTTGCTGTCTCCTGCGAGTGGGGGACGGGAGCAAACCTGGGCCACTCCAGGAAGAGAAAGCAGGAGCGTTCAGCCCCTGGAGCCCTGCCAGTGTGACACACCGAACGGCTCAGCGTGTCGGGGCTGGGGCTCGCTGTGCCGGCCTGCCCAGGTGATGAAACCAAACCCCTTTCGCACACCTCCAGGGCTAGGCAGGAGTCAAGAAATGCTTTTTCTGAGAAAGCATGTCAGGACGTGGGTAGCTCAGTTCCACCCCTCCCTTATTTCAGGCCTCTCTTATTTCCGGTAAGTGTGATCTTTGTCTCCCTTGTGCCTCAGTTTCCCTACACGAAAGACTCCACGATGCTGCCATCCCAAATGCTCAAGGCAGGAAAGGCTGAGAATTTTTCCACCTCTATGGTCACAGGGACCATCCCAGAATCCCTCTTGTCACAGAAGGGGCCTCTTAATTAGGGAAGTTAATTACGAGCGTGGCTTGTGCCAGCAGGGCAGGGCTGTGTCCTTGGAGGGCTGACCCTCTTCATGAGATATTAATTAAGATGACTGACACTCCCGAACGCCATGGTTCGATGGGTCCAGACAAAATGGCACAAGGAGAAACGGAAGCAGCAAACAATGGGGAAAGACAGAAGCTTTTCCAAAGGTGCCTCTGTTGTGCTGGGATGCTGGAAGAAGAAATTAGGAGACTCAGTGGCTCCAGCCTCAGACTACTATGTTTTTTGAGGATGTCCTCAGCAAACAGGGTTAACCCGGAGCAATTGCAAGGCTCAGCTTCACTTGGCAGTGCTCAGCCCTGCCACAGAACGATGCTTGCACTGTGGTGCCCGCCCTGGTGCCACTGGGGTGGCGAGGAGTCCCGGCGGGCGTCAGCATGTGGTGGGACATTGCTCCCTGATTTGTTCCCTGTATCTCCTGCGGATCAAGTGGGCTGATGCAACGTGCGGTCCCAGGGCTATTTGTCTCCCATTTACAGCGGTACACAGTCTATGTCCCATGGGAAGCCATTTGGGTGGCAAGGAGTGTCCTGCCTTTCCAGAGCGGAGCATCCCCTTCTGGACTCACTGCAGGGTTCAGGAGCCGCAGCAGATACTCAGCGGTTGTGACACAGATTAAAAAAAAATTCCTGCGAGGTAGTCTGAAATGTGAAGTCCCTTCATTTTCTTTTAGGATCCTGAGCAGGTAGGTCTCATGCTGGCCACATTTTCCAGCTTTTCTGCACGACCACAAAGGGTAATTTTTTTCATCAGGAGGCTGATCACAGGACTCCCAGAGCAGGGATTTTTAACATTAAAACACCCAGCGCTGAAAGACGATGGAGAGCTGACTGCCTTCCTGTGTGGACTGACACTTTCCACCAAACACATCTCAGCCCTGTGGCCGAAAGCACTTTTTGAAACAGGTTGGCAGCACTACCCATGCGCAAAGGAGAAACTGAGTAATGGGTTGTATCTGGGGTCATTCGGCAAGCGGGTGCCAGAGCCAGGATGCGATTCTGCTCTCCTTAGCCCCTGCTAAATACTATCCTCATTAGGCTGCTGGCTCCCACGCACAGGGCTGGAGGGACAAGGCCAGCAGCCAGCCAGTGAGAGGGGCCAAACCCAGCTCTGTGCCCTGCCAGATGCCAACCAGATGTTGTCTGCAGTCTGCTGGGCTGCAGCCAAGTCCAGCACTTTGGCCCTGCTCCATCCCACCCTCTGCAAGACATTTAACCCCAACCCCTCGGATAAACATTAGTCATGGTTTCCTGCTCTCTCCAAGCCCCTTTAGCTGCAGGCAGAGCAAGGAAAAGGCCACCATGCCACACCGTCAGGATGGCAGGAGGAAGGATGCTCACAGGGCTCTGGAGCCAGCGTGACCTTGGGCCTGGATCTGGTAGAGAAGAAATGCTGAGCCATCGCTAGATCTAAGAGAAAATAAGTCTCCGAAGTGCCGAAACGCAGCCACCTCTCCCTGCCAGCGTTTTCCTTGGCGCGGTCGCTGGGTAGAGCAGAGGTCTCACTGGGTGTGCAGCATGCTCCAGATGGCGGAAGGGTGCTGGCACCTGCCTCTGAGCCCCAACCCAGGCCCTTTGCCTCCTCGCTGATGTATCTTCCTTACCACGTGCAGGGCCTATTTTAATCCCAAGTGGCTGCTGGAGGGAGCGCCGTGAGCATTATCAAGCCAGGCCGCATGCCAAGAGCTATTCCTAAACACCACTTCTAGCCTTGCGAGCAGCGCAGGAGGGAGTTAAATCTTTCCACCCCTGCAAGTCAGCATGCTGCAGTTTATCGGACGAACGAAAACTTTTTCCCTCACTCCATGGCCATCCCTTAAACCAGACAAGTGCTATCGAAAGAGCCTTTTTTTTCCTGTGCCCCGCGTAGAGGCGGGCTGGTGCTTGCCACCTTTGGCTCTGTGGGCTCTGAGCCGTGCCCGAGGGGAGGAGAGAGGGAGGCTGGTGGTGTAAGTGCTCTGAAGCATGCAACAGCAATCATAGACCTTTCTAGGGCAAAGACTTGCGCAAAACAGTAACTTTCCAGGGAAGGAAAAAAAAAAAAGAAAACAAACCGTAGAAAGAAAAATGTCTCATTAGAGCCCCCGCGAGTCACGATTTGCTAGGGAAGATGGATGAGAGACTGAAACCTCTTCCTTTAATGGACCTTCGAGCTGGTGTAATCATTTTCTGATCGATCTTTGGGCAAATATTGGGAAGGGGATAAAGAGGTGAGCTGGGAGACAGTGTGAGGCTATGCCCGGTAGACGCGAAGGTTAGCCCCAGAGCTGGGGCCGCGGTGGCCCAGGAACGCTGGCCTTTGCCCCCATGTACTCCACGGTGAGCGTCACTGGAAGGAGAAAGCAGGGGATGAAGGAATGACTGTGGCAAAGCAGCCTCTTTTGACTGGAAGTCTCTCTCCTCGCCACTTCCCTCCTTTCCCCGACCATGCCCCTGTCACGTGGGGAATTCCCTGGCACCGACATCCCTGTTCAAGATGAAAGCGGCAGCCCCCAGGCAGCTGGGACAGGAATGATATGTCCCCATGGATGCTGCTCCCAAGATCTCTTTTTTCTCACCTTAGAACTGTGTCCCTCAGTTCTATTTTGAAATTCTCTGCTTTTAGCTTCCAGCTGTCGCTTACTACATCTTTCTCAGCTGGCTAAAAAGCTCTTGATTTTGGTAATAGGGTTTTCTCCCCACTCAGACACTTACAGACCATAATCACATCCCCACCCTCCAAAGAAAAAGCTCTTTCTTTATTAGGATTGAGCTGTCAGACTCTTGGCGGGAGGCGATTTCTCCAGCCCGCAAGTCCTGCATTCTGCAGCACAGAGATGCTGTTGCTAAAATTATTTCCATCGGATCTCTCCAAGCTCAAGGGCTTGTTGTTTTTTTTTTTTTTTATTTCCAGAAATGAAGTCAGGACAGAATTTCACTGTCCAGGTCCCCCCACATTGCCTGCTGTTTAAATCCTTCACACATGCCTAAACTACAGAGTCGAATTGAAGACATGGAAAATTCCTTATCAGCAAAGGGGATCTGCCTCCTGACCGGCTCCCTTCTCCTCTTTCTGCTGCGATCCTTTCCACGTGGCTCCAGATCAGCACAAACATTCCCCCAAACATTTGATCACCAACCAAAACAGCATCCCAACATTCGTCCCTCGGGGATGGCTTCTCCAGAGCAAGAGCGCTGGACTCCGATGCAACTCTGCAATGACGCTGTAGCAAGACATGTGATATTTGCATTGTGCAGAAAAAAACAGAGATATTCAGTAGCGACGTTCCCACAGAAACACTGGCTATGTTCCTTCGGGATGTGCAACTAGAAGTCTCCTGCCATGAGCTCAGCACATAGCGGCTCTGATGGACGCAGGGCAGCGAGCCTGGCTGCTTCTTCCAGGTTTCCTCCCCTTGCTCCGGTGGGTTGAAAGGATTTGGGCTGCAGGCAGGGCCTCACTCAGGGTTTGCCCAGCTGCGTGGTGGGAAATCCCCAGCCAAATTTATGTGCTGGTAGGAGCGAGGAGATGGGGAAAGACAAATCATCGCAGCGGTGTCTCAGTTACCTGCTCCTGCTGTGGGATGCTGTGCGGCGCTCCAGTGATCTCTCACCTGTTGTGCGGGAGGCTATGCAGAAGTGGGAACCAGACGCAGGAGGTTCAGTGTCTCAGCCCCAAAGTGTCTCAGGAGCTGCCTGGCAGCCCTTGCTGTTGGGGTGCTAAGGGCCTTCATCTGCTCTTGTGCTTCCCAGGGCAGAGAGGGGGTGAGGGAGGATGCAGAAGTTGCCTTTCTGAGGAACCGTGATCGAAGCCACCTCCAGAGCTTTTCTCTGCAGAGTCACCGTCAGTCCCCAGCTTGGCGGCGGTCAAGCATCCCGCCTGGCTCTCTGGAGACCTATCAGGAACAAGGCTCAGCCCGACCCCCGGGAGCAGCCCTTTCCCACGAAAAGCCCTGGCTGAAGCAGCCCAGCATTTGCCGTCCCCATCTGTCTCCTCCATCCAGGGTGAAGATGCAGGGATGGGACAGGAGAAGGAAGCTCACCCCTCCCACTCCTCCCACCCCCTTGCCTCATCTCTCATGTTTTCCTGTGGGGAGGAAAGAGGGTCAAGCCCAGTCTCACGCCTGCTCCATTTTCCCAAAATATCACAGCAGGCCAGGGAGCTGTAATACTGCACCTCTGCGTATCTCCTGGCTTTAAAGGGTAGCTGAGATCCAGCACAGCCACCAAATAAGCAATGCGAAAGAAAAATTCAGACACTGCCCCAGATGCACCCCTAGGTCCCTTCTCAGGTATCAGGGCCTTGCCCAGTGCCGAGGGCAATAGGAGCTCCCAGTCTCCAGGTTTGGACTCTCTAAAGAAATGCTCTATGTGAGCATCTGTCCTCCACGTCCAAAGGCCCTTTGGGCGGTCAGGGACATCACGGGAGCTAAGATCAGAACTGCTGCCTGCAAATGGCAAAATGCCCAGGTAATTAGTCCCAGGTAATTAGTTCGTACAGATGAGTGCTTTGATGCAGGGATAAGTGGTGTCCTGAGAAAGCTCTCGGGGCTGATCCATGGTGTCTGCTCATTCGAGTGCTGACTGGGGAGGAGGATGTGCGCAGCTGTCGGCATGGTGGGGATCATCCTGAGACATCGGCTGCTGAGGGTTTCTGCTCCCTTCAGCTGTTTGCTCCCCAAAAGCGATTAAGTCAATGAGTCCAAAGGGACCAGATGTGACACTGGGCAAGAGTGTCCTGTGAGGGACGGAGTGGCTGAGCAGGGTGCTGGGACACATCTCCTGCAGGTCCCTGCCAGGGAAGGACCCTGGAAGGGAAATATGAGATTAAAAAAAAGCTCAAGGCAAATTCTTGTCCCTTCTGATGGGGTGGAAACGGAGACATTCCCTTGGAGAGAATCAAGGACAAGCGTGGTGGGAAGAGCTGAGGACAAAAATTCCTTCGCTAAGACTGTCTCCCCTCCAGCCAACAATAAAAATACAAAGGAAAGGGTTTCCGGGAAGTCCCCCCACTTCCCCTTAGCCTCCCCTCCTGGAGTGGGATGTTTTGACCCAAAAGGAGAGCCGGGGCCTGGGAGGGGGACAGGAACTGGAGGAAGCCAAACCCTGGGAGTTATTTTCAGCTCTTGGGCAGGAAAGGCACCTGCTGGGGTCATTACACTGAGGGGAAAAAACAAACCTCAAGATTTTATCCTTTGGGGTTGCAAAATGAATAGCTAGGCTCATCCCTGTCAGGAATTGCTGCTGGACACCGCAGGGGTTGGCCCTGAGGATTTCCAGGTCACTGTATGGGCAATTCCCTATCTCAGCCCCTGCACAAATGGCTGTGTCCGCACCCCAGGCAACTAGGCAGGGACGTGATAGTGTTTTTCCCAAGAGGAAAAGGGGTTCAAAGGAGTCAGATCTGCTCTTGGCCTCTGAAGTGGGGTATGCAGCCCCAGGGACTGGACTCGATGTGCCAATAATTGGGCTTCTGGTGCCCTCTCCTGTCGGGAGCGCCGCATGGCTGAGGCAGCCGAGGGAGTTGAGGCCGTTGATGATTTCTGCATCCCTCTTGGCAAGGAAAGGACAACCTTGTTCCCTCCACAGCCCCATGGGATGCTCAAGTCCTGCAGTGACACCACAAAGGCGGGGGATTATCCTCGGCCACAGCCTCAGGGCTCAGAAAATTGTCACTTAAAGGCTTTTACAGTCCTCCTGGCTGGTTTTGCTGGTGGCCAGCCATGCACTTAAATTTCTGAGTGTTTGAGATATGCTGGAAGGAGTTTGATGCCCTGGAGTGTGTGTGTGTGTGTGTGTGGGGGGGGGGGGGTTGGCAAACCCTGCAAGCGCAGAAAGTTGCTCCCAGGGTCTCAGTAGCACCAAGGCTCTTAACAGAGGCATTCATCCAGCTATCCAGACACTAGCTGTGTTCAGCACGTCGCCTTCTCCCCATTCTTCCCCCTCCCCATGGAGTCCTTTTTTTTTAAGCCTGCTTCCTCCCAGGCAGCTGAGGAAGCCTCCCTCCTCTGCACCCCATCCCTGCAGCACCCCATCCCAGTCTGGTGCCAGCAGCCCCTCTCACCCCAGCCTGCAGCCCAGGAATAGCCTGGTTGCCAAAGCCGAGCCTGGCCCAGTGCGAGGAGATGGGTCAGCCTCGCCATCCTGGTTTTCCTGTTTCCCAGGTCTCGCAGTAGCCAAGTGTGGCTCCATGAGCTCACGCCTGTGTTCATCAGGGTCATTTCCTCCCCCTTGGCATGGCTTTGCACAAGGGGAGGATCTGGGGAAGGGAGAAGGTGTTGGGGATCTCAGTTTGGCAACAAGGTAGACGGGATGTGGGCGGGGGGGGAA